>NC_138656.1:57810447-58410447 GCF_964273445.1 Streptopelia decaocto
CTCAAAAGAGACATCCAGACTTTTCACTGGACCACCTGTACATGTCGGTTCCCAGGCAGACCCTGCCTTCCCTCCATCCTGGGCTAGGACATCTAGTGACAATCAGGGCAGCTATTGCTTATGTAGAAAACTTCCCTTGGAAAGTGTCAGGTATTTACCTCTCTCTGGAGGTAGCTGAAAATCAGAAGTAATGAGATATAACCACCAACAAATCCACTCTGGTTTGATGTAATATGAATATGTTAAAACTGAGTATCTGGAGTCACATAGTACAGATTGTAGACAGATACACCCATGGATGGTTTTCAAAGCTGAAATACTCCCCTGTAAACTCCTCCTCTGTTTGCTGAGTTGACAGTATTTCAACAAAGCATTCTTGTTTTTTCGTTTATGATTGATTTCTCAAAGCATCCATAAATGTGTTACATGTATGAAATTAAGGTAGTTGGTGCTCACTACATCTGTTTAGAAGTTTCTAATAAGAATTTATTTTTATGCATATGACTGGAATTGAAGGCTTGAAATTAAACTCTGGTTTCAGCACTGAAGTCAGTAGGAGGTTCATCTTAATTTCAGTGGGTCCAAGATTTTGCATAGTTTTGGTTTTGTTTTTTTTTTTTTTTACCATGATGATGAACACTTCTGTCATGACTTCAGGTAAGTCAGGTAAATAACTTCAGGCTAACTTTATCTAGAGAAATAAAAAATCTTTGTGACATGATTCGTGAGAATTGTAAATGTTTCAGCTCATTTTTGGAACACTGGATGTCAGTTTCAAGGATTCCTCATTACTGAATGATTGTTTTGTCATGTATTTACAGGAGATTTAGCATAACCTAGAGGACTGCCTTGGATCATTCCTGAAAAGATTCAAACAAATGCTGAATATTGACTTGACTTGAATATTGGTTTTTGGAATGTTATAAGAGGAAGGTGATCACCTGGAATATTTTCATTTTTGTCACTCCTGCTTTGTGTTTGATTGCTAGAAAACCTACCTGAAGTGTCAAATTATTCAGTTTAAATAGGTTGTGGCATTATTATGTATTCTTAAATTATCACAAAAATATAATGAATTTTATGCCATGCATTTTTCCTTATTTACAATATATAGATACAACTTGAGCATATTGTATTGTGGTAGAGTTTGCTGTAACAGGCTATACAGCCATGAAGCTTTACACTGCACTGGCAGTTTTCCATTAATAGCCCTGTACTTGGATTCAGCCCCAGACATGGGCAGGTTGGAAGAGCAGAGGACCTCACATCCTGTTGGTCACTGGAGAAGCAGAAAACCATGAGCAACAGTAAGGAGGGGAAGAGTGATATGGGGTAATGGTGTAGCTGCCACTTCTCTGGGGTAATGCCAGCAGACACGCAAGCTGTGCAGCACAAGCTTTGCCACTAGCCAGGTGGCTTGGGGACTGGCATGTGACTGGCTGAGGTAGCCACACTATCCCAGCCTGGGTGTGAGCATCACATCCCTCACGTCACCTCCCCACAGGGACCCCTCCTGATGCCCTTCCCCTCCAAATCCCCTTTCTCTGGTCTGTGTCCCCAGCAGCAGCTGTTCCAGGCAGGTGGGTAAAGCTGTGGGGTGGCCAGCTCCGCACCCAGGATGGCACTGGGGCGGCCCCGGTGTTTTGCAGCTCCTGGTCCCTGCTCAGAACCACAGCAGCATCTCCTGAGGGTGTGTGTGGGTGCAAGGGGGAGCCGAAAGTGGACAGTGGGAGACAGTGCTGCAGGCACTAGAGGGCAGGACAGGCCACAGCAATCGGGCCACAGGGACACCTAGAAACACTGATGTCACCTGTTGCACATTTCACACCCTGCACTAGTGACACCCTGCACTAGTGACAGCTGTTTGAACTTCCCTCCTCCACCCCAAAGGTGCTGACCTTTTGCAAAACCTCCTCATAACATGAGGACCTGACAGGTAGGGTCACCCAACATCATCCACACAAATATCACAGATTAGTTTGGGTTGGAAAGGATCTTTAAAGATCATCCAGTTTCAAGGCCCCTGCCATGGTTGCTTTGCCGGTATAAAGCAGAGCACATTTCAGTGGTCTAGCTGTGATGCTGCTGTATTGCAGTATTATTATAAACAGACTTGTGTCACCTCACTCCTCTTCCTCAGACTCATCATGAACACTGGGCTCTCTCAAATTGCCCAGGCCTTGCCTATTAGCATATGATAATATTAGCATATATATATTGTCACTGGCAGTTTAAGTTAAAAAACGTGACAGCAAACTGTAGCAGCCATGATAGTAGAATATGCCATGCTGCTGATGGCTATGGGATTAATGATTTCTCTAAAAAAGTTTAGCTGAGGGGGTGATGCAATAATGCTTGAAACTGCCCCAGAAAGATTACTTTTACCCGAGTCCTAGCTGGATCTGACAGCCACTGCTGAGATAACATATACTGTTAAAAATTACCTAATAGTGTAATTTGACTGAATAGGAATCATAATTCAATCATGCTTTGGCAATTGAAACGATATCTGCTTTAAAAACAGCTTTTTAAAGACCGTCATGTTAGAAAGTACTCATATGCCTGATGAGTTACAGAGTACATCTAAAAGATTATTTGATGTGCAAATATTAGCAGATCAACCACTACCACTTTCACTAATCGTAATTAATCAATCAAATACATTTGTTTTAAACAGAGTTGACATAATACTCAAGTTATCTACCATTTCCCAAAACACAACAAACTGAATCACAGGATCACTGAAAGGTCTGTTTAGGTTGGAAGGCATCTCTCGATCCCTGGTCATCTGGTCCATCCTTCTCTAAAAGCAGGGTCCTAGATTAGGCTGGACTTTAGCAGCAGTGTAGCGCTACTGAAACTGGTTTGGGGGGCCCGGTGGCCTGCAAGCTGAGCAGCTGGACAGCAATGCCCTTTGCAGCTGTAAAAATAAGGCTGTGTCCCAGATTGTGTCAGCAAGAGCATAGGCAACAGTTCAAGGGATGCCATTATTCCACTTTATTTGACACTTGTTGGTCCACACCTGGAAGACTGAGCCAAACTGTGGTCTTCCCCAGTTCAAGAGAGACGCTGAAAAATTTGAAAGGGTCCTGTGGAGGGCCACAGAGATGGTTAAATGTGGAGAACTTGACATAGGAAGTGTGACTGAAGGAACTGGGTGTGTTCAGTCAGAAGAAGGCTCAACTGAATCGTGGTGGTTATGGAGAAGGTGGAAGCATCTCCACAAGGATGACCCATGACAGTACAAGCAGAAACAGCCACAAGATCCACACGCTCCCTTCTGCCTCAGCCTGCCAGGGCGCAAGTCTGGAATAAAACCCCAAGATAACAAAGCAAAATCCGTATGTGTGCAGGAAACTCTTAATGCTGTGAGGTGCCTTCCTTGGCAGTAATTAGCTACCACTAGCGCAGGTGAGGGGGTTTCTGTGGATCCTTACAAGTACGGACAATTCCGTACGGCCACAGCAGCGGCGGCATCGGCGCTCAGAAAGCCGCGGGCCGGATACTCACACTTCGTTTTTAACAAGTTTCTCCGCAGTGCCGTTGCAGAGCAAACCCGCGGGCACCGCCGGCGCAGCGCCGCCCGGCCCGCCTCCGCCTGCCCTTCGGCCCGGCTTTTCCCGAGCACCCCTCCCCGCAGGCTGTCTCGCCGAGCGGCTGCGGCCCCGCCGGACCGGACCGGCGAGGAGGGGAGGGGACGGGGCCCGCCCGCCCCTCGGCCCAGCCCTGCCCTCCTCCGCCCCGCCCGCTGCCGCCCCGCCGCCAGGCGTCTCCCCGGGGCCGCGCACCGCCGCGGGGACGGGAGGAGCCGCCGCCGCTGCGCTCCCCGGCCCGGTGCTGGGGAAGCAGGCGGCGCCCGCGGAGCTGGGCCATGAGGTGAGAAGGGCCGCGCCGGGGGCGGCAGGTGAGCAGGGCCATCGTGTGGGGCCGGGCGCCCCGTGGAGCGGGGGGTGCGCTCCGGCGGGCGGCAGCGCCGAGCACCGGGGCTGGCGGGCCGGGTGGGCCGCCTGCCGCCGCAGGAAAGCGAATTGCGCCACATGTGTCCGCTTTCAGGAGGAGACGCTATTTAGTTAGCTATTTTCGCCTTCTCGCCTTCAGCTTTCCCCAAGCCCCAGCCGTCCCGCGGGCTTGTCCCTCCGCTGAGCCTCGCACTAGAGCCCCAGGACGGGCTAACGCCCCCGGGCCCGCTGCAGCCCCTCTCGCCTCCCGGAACAGAAAGGACTCAGTACCCACCGTTTAAGCGGGGGGCTGGCGGGGCACATCACTTCGTCGTTTTTCCGTGCGTCTCTCCAGCCCCACGGCACTCGCGGGGCTTTCACGGCAGAGCGTGGAGCTCTGAGGGGCGTTCGGCGGTGGCAGGAGACTCAGGTCGCGATTTGGGCTGGTTTGTTCCCGCGTAAGAAGGCGTCGGTCGGTCCAAACCCCCCGCTCGCAAATGGGTCTTGACCCCTGTGTCAAAATCCGGGCCGACTGGAGCGGCCGCAGCACGGTTTGCATCAGTGTTCCGTCCCGCTTCGGCAGCGTGACAGCTTGCTGCGGACAGCTCTGGAGCTGTCATTGACCCCTACGGGAGATGTGACTTTTTTCTGTGGGGAAGAGGAACTTACCACATTATGTGATTTATTATTTCTGAAAGTGTGTAGCTTTGTTAAAATTTAACTTTAAGTTGTTTTTTATTTTCCTGTTAAAAGTCTGTGTCCCATAGCCAAAGAACTTCGTTTTTCTAGAAAGGTGAATTTGGGACAGCCAAACTCTTCTCAGAGGGCTGTTGCTTTCCCTGTGAGACTTGAGCATAACAAGTATGTGCCCTCCTTGCAAAGGAGGGTCAATAAGGCTAACTGCTTTTGTAGAAGATATTTAAAGTAATTAATAAAGAGCACATAGTAGCTGTCTTTAAGATGTGAGTTTAAATGTGATCTTACCACCTCAGCCGATATTTTTAGTTTATAAAGGACTGTATAAGACAGAATCCTAGCTATGTTTTTGGGTTCGTGATATATCTACTTACTTATTCATGTGTGACCACTTTGTCTACCATGGATTTATTCATACCACCTTGATAATGGGGGTCTTGATTAATAAATACAAATGGTACATACATTCTCTTTGCAAGAAGTGGTAGGAGAGGATGTGCTTGGCATTATTGCCAGAAGATTAGCCAATTCAACTCTGACAGAATGAGGAAGGACGAGGTTCCCAATCTGAGCGCTTATGTCTCTCAGTATTGCAGTTGTGAAATTACTATCAACATGTGCCACCCGATTCTCCGTTGTTCCAGTGCACAGCAGAAAACCTGGCTAAGTCTGAGATGTCTGATCGTGTGAAGTGGCACAAAGTGTCAAGCGGTGCTGTCCTGACTTGGCAACTTCTCCTGCAGGACATGAGCGTCCCTTTTTCTTGTGAGGTCTGCAGCGCTCCCCTGGCCCCACGTGTACGGCACCTCTGTTGTTCTCTGACGCATTGCTGGGGAGAAATAAAGATGCTGTCATTGGGAATTCCCCTTCATTGGTCCTTCAGGTCCCTGCTGGTTTGAGCAGCAGTGCACAGAACTCCACCTCTGTGCGTGGGGAGCGGTCGTACTGTGCAACATAAAATGGGGCTGTGCCGGGCAGGTGGCTCTGGGTGGAACATGGGGAGTTCTGCTAAATAGAAGTATGGGTACAGTGACAGGATTGGTGACAAATTGTGTGACTGTTATTTGATGTAGTGTATGTTTGCAGCTGTGATGCTCTTATATGTGCGGTGTATTTTTCACCCTTAGTGTGCACATACTTGCCCTGCATCGTAAGTCAAAGCAGTCAAAATCTCATCTGCAAGCCTAGTGGGACCCGATATAGATCCTGGAGTAGTATAACTGCTGAATAGGCCGATCGCCACTGTGTTTTGAATTGTTGAGTGCTCTCAAAGTGTATACCTGACATTTAAACAGAACCTGATCATTCTGATCATGCAGATGCTGCAAATTGATAATAGGATTATTTGTCTAAGAAGTAGAAGATGGGATGAATGGGAATAAAAGCTAGAAATAAGATACGAGGGACTGTACCAGTTTCTCTGGACCTGTGCATCAGAGTGAGAACAGTAGTGGGAGGTTTGGGGAGTTTGATACAAGAAAGCACATAAACACAACGAAATAAATAATTACTTCTTAAAGGCAGAAGAGGCCGTTAAATCATGTAGTTACTTTTCCAAGTTTAATCAGGTTGAAGCCTTAGATTGGCATCTTTAAGTTTATTTAAAATTGCTCTATTTTTATGATAAATGAATGCATTACTTGTAAGTAGACTTTCTTTTAACATGGGCACTTGTTTTGAATTCAGTTTGCAGACACGTAAGCCAGCAGGTCACAGATTCATGCTCTTTAGCTAAAGACAATAACTTCTCTTTCCTTTCAATTCTGTAATCTGCTCTGCAGTGAGAATCTCCTTGTTGTAAAGCTCTGTGAGCTCATGCATTTCTTCTCTGCCTGCATGTCCTTCTGCCAGGACATGGTGGAAAGGAAACAGTATAAGATAATTTCCCACCTCCCCAACTGCTGAGACACACTTATTCTACTTTGTGTTGCAGGGGCTGGGACTTGAGCTGCTGTCCTTTTCCTTCAAACCCTTAACTTCTTGGCTGATGATTAAAAACTAAAAACATCAGCCACCACCCTGCCCATAAGTGAATACACACACTGTACTTAAGACAGATTGTGCTGGTGTTTGAGATAAGTTTCATGTGTTTGATGTAAGTTTTTATATGTTTGAGCACTCGACATTACACCTAAATAGTCCTTGTCAGTAGGAGCAATCTGGCTCACAAGACATTTGCAGAACCAGAGCATATTTAAAGTATGCATTGCCAGCTAGTTCCCTGCGGGCTCCACTGAGTTTTTATTTTAAGATGTTCCTGCTTTCAAAGATAAGCATGAAGCAAACGAGACTGCTCCAAATGCCAAGGGACCAGCAGTCGCACACTTCTACTGAAGCATGTGCCGCCGTACAGCTGGCCACATCGTTTAATTGCCACTAAACCCAGAAGAAACTGTTTGTTCTTTTCTTGCGTGTGTGGAAAGAAGTAGGAAATCTCTTTAAATGATGCCAAGGATACCGCTATTTTATGATAACCAGCAGGAAATAACAAGAGTTAGGAGAGAAAGAAGGTCAGTCTACTTGAATTCTATATGGGAAAATCTTGAAAGTTGATAATAAAACGTAATTCCACATATATCTCAAGGATATTAAAATAAATATTTTCCTTCTAGCTTTGCTTTTTTTTTTCTGACTTATCTTTTTCTTCCATGCTTTCTTCCGAATATGGCCTATTTGGAATTTGCTATGAAAGAGCATTTCGGGTTCCACATGTCTCCGACATTACAATCTAGAAGTGATAGTTCTTTCCAGTGGCTTTTGTCCATATGCTTCTCATATTTCCTCTTTTCTGTTGCTTTTTCTGTCTGTACTGATTGATCTTCTGCAAAGTGACGTGAGCTGCAGTGCTAAATTGAGATCAAGGATACCTTCGTACACTAATTCTGTCTTGGAGGACAGGGCAGATCTGCTTTTATCTTTCTCCTTCCTGCACCTAGAGGATTCTTTTAGGGGAAGCTGTTTCACAAACAACTTGAGGTAGCAAAATTTAAGCTTTCCAAATAGCATTACCTATTCATAATTCTGAGCTGGAATAATGATACAATAGAGGTTGTATCATAACGCATTGATTTATAGTTCAAATGAGCTGGAGAAATAGCTTGATCACACTGATTACTTCCCCGTGTTTTCTCCCATTCAGCTTCCACGATTTTTCAAAGGATATCCCTGAACACATTGACACTGTATATTCCCTTGCTTAAACCCCAGAAAAACTGCAGTGGGAATAAAAGGCAGAAAAATGTCCATTTCTAGTCCCTGTGGTCGGTTGTAAAAGGGTCTAAAGTAAGCTCAGTCATGCTGGGTTGATAACTCAACATCCGTATTTATTGTCATTTTTCCCTCTGGAGAGCCTCAAGTTACAAGTATAGGAAGATGTGGCTTTTTGAGTTGCTAATAAATCCTTGAAGATATGAGAGAAAGACAAACTAAAACTCTAGTTCTTGTCTGTATCAGTGAGGAGCCTGAAAAAGTACCTGTGCAGAAGAACTCTGTGTATTTCATCTTGTTATTCTTAGGTGCTGCTATTGGAGTATAAAAGAAGGTGTAGGGAGTATCTGGGGAATATCGGCATGGTCTGCTGTGAGTGGCACCTAGTCCTGACTCT
The DNA here is from genome assembly GCF_964273445.1 of Streptopelia decaocto. Lineage (NCBI taxonomy): Eukaryota > Metazoa > Chordata > Aves > Columbiformes > Columbidae > Streptopelia > Streptopelia decaocto. The sequence continues at coordinate 57,818,686 of NC_138656.1, forward strand.
CCAGCAATTAAGTTTTGGGGAAGAAGACCTCCCAGCTCTGTCTGATCCACAGGGATCAGAGAGTAAGTACTGATGTTCATCCCAGCCCAACCACTGGGAGCCAGTCCTCTGTGTAACGTGGATGGATTCCCTGTCCCAACTATTTTCTCCACTGTCTCCTCCTCCCCTCCTCTGAGGGAAGTGGGAATGGGTCTGTCCTAGGAGGATGTTTCTTCATTGCCTATTTCATGTGTATCTTGGGGAAGAGCAGAGTTGTCTCTTTTGTGTGTTGAGACACAATAGGATAGCAGTCATCTTCTACATGTCTGGAGTGATAGTGTTCTTTTTGCCTTATGTGGGGCAGTGGGGCTCCTGAAAGGGAAACTTGTGCTCGTGGTTAAGGTAGTTCAGCTGATGGCTGTATGTTGCACACAGAACTGTGTCAGTGCTAAATGTCAACTCTGTGTGCTGAGGGGTGTTGCAGATGACCTGCATGACCTAGACAGGCTGCATGGAATGGCTCACTCTGTTCATTGCATAGATGGCACCATGCTTTGTCTTCACAGCCATGCTAACCATGCTGGGGAAGGTTGTGTGCTGCCAGCTGGGGAGCACTAGTCACTCCAGAATGGCAAGGTTCATCCCCAGGTGAGTAAGTTTGCTGCATTAATCCTGTTGGGAGGCATTGCCTCCCATCAACCTTCTGATGCCATCGCCTCTCCAGTGATCATCTCAAGAACTGTAGCAAGAAATGCACTTGCAGCAAATGCAGACTAGCAGCTGGTGGAATGCATAGGGTGGTGTCAACCGCTGTGGTCAACTGTGTGCATGGGACATACAAATCCTGGGCATGGTGTAAGTAGGCTAAAGGGTCCTGTAGTGCAGACACAGTGGGAGCCACTGTACCCCATGCAGTCTGCCTAATACCTGTAGTAAAGACAGGGCACAGCATTTGCTCCATGTCTTGTACCATGGCACAGGTAACAAAGTTGGTGTAGATGTGCTTTACTTTTCTTCAGGGCATGTAATAGAGCTGCACTTAGGAGAATACTAGAGTAGCAGTATCTAACCTGTGCTAGTGTATACAATAGCAAGCAAATGTAGTGCAGTGAGCAAGATTATACTTTGCTCCTCCACTCGGCCTGTTGTTTCCAAGTTCCTGTTGTAATGAATGGTGTTGAGGGACTCTTGAGGATAAGCAAGAGTATCTTCTGTAAGAGTGTCATGTATATCTTTCAGAGAAAAGTGCAACAGCAGAAGTCCCACGTGCTTTTTTGGCTGTAAAATATCTGTGCAATTTTGTTGGTTTACTTCAGCTAGAATGTTATTACAGTCACTCAGCTGTACAATGTGATCAATAGCATTGGTTTATCCTGTCCTACAGAAATAAGTAACATTGGAATTAATACGGCTTTTTAAAAGAGTACAATTAATAGTGCTGCAAGGTCGAACAATAAACGAGTGATTTATAAAGCATTAAAATTCTGTTTTGCCAGTGCCTTGACAGATTGATGCCCAAAGAAGACACTAAGTATCTAATAATTATATTTTCCTGTAATAAAAAACAGTGGAAGGAGCAGTGAAGCACATGTTAAAGACATAGCTAAGCTAGTTCAAAGTTTATTTTGTCCCCAGGGAGGTGGATTTTCCTTCTTTGTCAGGTGGAATTATCTCCAGAGTCGTCGCCACAGATGCGGCGTGCAGAGAACCAAGGGGGTTGTGAAAGGGAAGGAAGCAGTGATGTTGAACAAATATCTGGAAAGAGGTGGTAACTGCAAGGCAAAGGAAAGTTCATGAAATACCAGAAAGTATTAGCTAAAGGAAAGAAGTTACTAAAAACATAACTGAAGTTGGATTGAAGAAACAAAAGGGAAACACTCGGAAGAGCGGTGTAAAGCTCCCAGAGATCTGTTTTGTTAACATAAGAAGTTCTATTTTAATTCAATTTTCATTTAGTCTTAGCAACCAGCTCAGCTTTCTGTGCAGAGAGGCAACCTTTGTAACGTCCTAGAAAGCAAAAAGACTCTACATACATGGTCCAGGATGCTTTCTGGCATCTGATTTTTTCTTGTATCTTAGTGGGAGTCACAGCTCACCTGCATCGTTGAGTAAGTAAAAGGCATTAAACCCTTTTTAAGCAATTAAGACAAGCTAAGAAGAAGTAACATAACTCTTTTCTGCTTCAACTGCACTTAGATATCTTGGCAATCACCCTTATGAATTAAACAAGTTACTTAATACCTCTCACAGTGAAACAGCAGCAGGTGATTTGCCTGCTGAAATCAGGTGATTTACCTGTTGAAACACTACCTTTTTGTATTCTCAGGGCTCAGACGAGAAAAGACCAGGGCTGCTGGCTGCAATGAATCCAAATGCACTTTGGTAACACCACTCCTCCCTGTTTCAGTGGAGGAGAAATTTGAAAACTAGCACATGAGGTGTCCTGAGTGGATGCATCATTTGCTTCTTTGAAACCTGGCAGCCAAATAGCTCTTCCTCATTCCGGTGGTGCCAAGCACTGGGAAGAGATGACACTTCTCTCGTGGTCCTCAGGGGTGGATGCCAATGAAAGTAAGAAAAATTGTGTCAGCTGAGAATTTCCAGTTGGAGGGGAGGCTGTTATATCCCAAATGAAGGAGGATGAAACCAGCAATTTCAGTGGAATATGACACAGCTTGTAGCAATGGTGAAACTGATACATTTCTGCTAAATATTTTGGTTTCAGCCAGCTGAGTATATTCAGACAAAAAATAATTTTTACTGGAAATATTTTAAATTGTTCACTTGTTTTTACAAACCTAACACTCCTTTCCCCACAAAACAAATAAGCAAGCACATGTTTACTATAAAATCTGTGATCTTGAAATTCTATAGTTCTGAAAAGTATCCACTGCTTTCCCTTCTGTGGACCCATTGCATTGTGGGGTGTTTGTGTAAAGTTTCTTTCCACTGTGGTGAATGCTCACAGTGTCCTGGTTTGGAAACCCGTCGCTCTGGATTTTTATTTTTGCTTAGAACAAAAGACTGTAGAGTCATTTTGGGTCTTTTGGAGGTTGCAGATAGATTGTAATGGCATTTGTATCACTGGTTGTGCCCAGCAAGGCTTCTGGACCGTATTACTTCTCGCATAACAGCTGCCAGCAACAAGAATAATTTTCATGCTTGGAAATCCTCTTTACTTGACCTGTGCACATTTACATGCTGTTCTTCTCTGTGAAACATTCTTCGTGTGAGTGATGGATGGAATCATCTTCCTTTTTAATTCGTGAATTTGCTATACAGATATTTCACTGGGTCTACTAAGGTACATGGAGGTTTTTGATTAATAAAAATGTATCCTAGTTATCATGTATGAATTGGTTTCCTGTATTTATTTAGTTTTCCTATATTGTATTTACAGGGCAAAGAGGCTGCCCTGACCAAAACAGAGAGATGGACAAGGAAGAGAACTAAATAAGGATAAATGGGAGAGTAAATGGTTTTACCTCTTTTCTAAAAGAAAAGAGCATAGCCGATTTTTTTTTTTCCTGTAAGTTGCTCTTCTTGTTTCAATGATTTATCAACACGAAATCCTGAATCTCAGAACATTTCAGTCTTTGCAGGCCTCAGTACCCATACAGACAAATATTTCCAAATCTCTGGACTGCTAGCAAAGATGAAATGTTGAGTTACAGAGTGTTAAAAGGATATTAGAGGTCATAAAAGTGGCTCGGTTGAAATAGGGTTGTGGATCTTGGTCCTTAAAAAAAACCCTCAGATTTTTGCTCTTTTTTTATACCATCTTTTATCAGCATCGAAAGTATCAACATTGAAAAATAATTTTAAAATAGGGCATTACAAAAATTAGTATCGACTTCTTAAACTAATGGAAAAGAGTGTAGAAATGAAGTTACTGTAAATCTTTTGTACCTAAATCAGTAAAACAGTTCACAAAATATTTGAAGACAATGTAGAATGAATGTATTTTTTGATCTGTAAAAATATTAGCAGGTTGCATTACTTTAAAACTTTTTTCTTGTCAAATTCACGCATTTTTTAGACTACATGAGTCTCTGAATTGTCTTTATGGTCAGTTATTTGCACTGATTACTTTATTGATGATCTAATTTAGAAAAATCCATAGTCAGGCTATAATTTTAAGAATTAAATTCCAACCTAATAGCAAAAATTGTCATGCATCTATGTAGGTGTTAAGGTTGTTGTCGTACTTCTAATCAAATATTATGGGTCCCAGAATCTTAAACTGCACTACATTGTAATTTTTATTTCATTTATTTTGGCAAAGATGTCTGTCAGAAGTTGAATCCGTGGAGTTTACAGGACGTCTCTGTGGAAAGTGTGACTTCCGCCTTCAGTTTGTCCCAGCAGAGAGAGCGCTGACTCTTGAATCACACTGGTGCTCTCAGTGTGAATCTGGGTAGCAAGTCAGTAGTGACCATTTGGTAGAAATCTATTGGATTTTTATTGGCATTGTAGTGGATGTTGGAGGCTGCAGTGTCATTGTGCAACGCATGAAATACACTATAGTAGTTTATTGGCTGAAACCATCTAAGTACTGGATAGTAGGAACTTTTAGATAACCCCAAGTTCTTCCATTTGCGAATCACGCATCCGGTATCAACATCTGACAGAATATGGTCATGGAGGTTTTATAAATTACTCAAATGACCTTCTGGTAACTTGGGGTGCAAATGTCAAACGTCCAAGTTGTTTGGGGTTATTTTTCATTAACTCAGTGAACCATACTGAATGGATGTTTCAAATGTCAAAGTTGAAGAGGTCATGCAACTGGGTGGAGAAATAAGGAAAAATGACCTCTTGGTGAACTTTTAATGATAGGTTACAGATTACCGGATTTTTTCTGTGCTATTTTAACAAGCATTTCTGTATCAGGATAACTTTAAAATGAAGAAATGGTGTTCCTTGCTTATGTTACTTGAGCCCTTGGAGAAGTTAAACAGATCCCAAGATTGTCTCTGAAAAAACGGCGTACAGACAAATGACTCTAATAAAAATGCCGAACTGCTGAAATATTCGGTATATTTTATATCTGCCTGCACTTTGCATTCATTAATCCATAGTATGCCAATTTTCAAGTTCCTAAGGTAGCATTGATAAGGGATTTAATGATCATATATTTTTAAGTGTGTTTTGTTGGTTTTTTTTTCCCTTCTGTGGAGGTAGTGGCTGAACTCTTTCTTTACCAGCCTCTACAGGGCTCTTCAGCATTGTCCTTGTTATTCTGGTTTCCTAATTCCTTTTGCATTCCCCTGCACTGGAAAAAAAAAAAAAAAGAAAAAAGAAGCTAGTGTAGACAAGAGCCAGTCTCCTTTAATTTATTCAAGTTTCAGTTTTGCTGGAGAAAGGGGTAGGACTGCATTACTGTGCGGGATGAAGTCCTAAACGAGCACAAACACTGTGCAAGTAATGCCACATTTTTTGGCTGCTTGTTCAAGTAACGTGCAAGAAATGGCACAGGATCCCAAGAAGGTTTGTGTACCATACAGTTATCGAGAAGGCGTGCAGTCCAGACCTCTGAAAGGCATGAGTCTGATTATAACTCTGTGTTAGAAGCTGTCAGTTTGGGAAAACAAGAGTTTCAACTGATCTGTAGTTGACAGTGTGGAGCAACCTTTTCTCTCTCTTTTAGCTGAGAAACAAGTTACTGTGCTGAATATGAATGATGATTCGTTGTATTGAATCTGCTTCTATATTGACATTTATTCAGCGATAACCTGTGAGCCACAATTTGATGATTTTTTGAATTATCACATGACTTCATAATCAAAGGAAAAATTAAAGAAATAACTAAGTAATATTTGGACAATGCATAGATTTTTTTTAATCAACTATATGTGTAGTATTTGCAGGATTTGGGTTGTTTAGAGTTGTGCCCTGTTGGCATTCTAAGCACTCTTATGAAAATATAACCTCTAAAATTAAGATACTCTTTAAGAAAAGTAAGAAATCACTCCTGCATTTACAGTTTAATTCTAACAGAATTAGTCCCTGATGATTTAATGTAGTGCTGCCATTTCAGTATATTAGTTTTAATAACTGTCCTTTGCATCTGTGTTACATGAAATGGTAGACTGCATCTTTCATGCAGGATCGCTCTCCAGTCAGCCCATGAGTGGGAACGGGAGTGAAAGGACCTGGATGGTTTTGCTGCCGAGTTTCCCGCTGGCAAATCCAGCTGCTCTTGGCAGAAAACCCAAGTGTGCATGTTCCAGCAAACAAATCCAGGGTTGTGATGGGCAGCTGTTATCCAGTGCAAGGCTTGTGGTGTTTAATAAAATCAGCTACTGTTGTCTTTCTGCCTTCAGTGTTATTAACTTCTTAGTGAAACCTTGTTGCTTGTGCTTTAGTTTGGGTTTTGAGGATGTATTAGTGTTATCATTACTCCCTTCAGACTGCTAAAGCAGTTCTCCAAGTCTGAGGCCACTAGGAGTGGACAGAGGAAAGAAAACTTTTGAACTAGTCAAGATGCTGTTAGCAAAGAGTGAGGCGTATTTTGAAAGAGCATTAATTATGCTTTCATACATAATTTATGTATAGAGACTTCCGGCTTTGATGAAGCAGTTAAAGAGACAAAGCTGCTAAATCTGTTAAAATTGCCATTAAGATGGTATGTTGCATGTAAAATACCTGTATAAATACCAATATTCTTAACCTGAAATCCTTTTCCAGGTAAAACTTCCCTAGTTTTAGTAGTTTATGGATGAAGTGGTCATTTCACAGCATTGACATTTGAAGTTACTATAGAGTGAAAGCGAGACTCAGAAAGTGAATTTTGATCAAATAATTTGAATATTAATATTTACATAATATAGCAGCAACATGACACACTGCTTTATGTTATTGAAATAGTGCTGTAGGACACGTCTGGATGATGTTGTAGGTATGTGCAAAGTGTGAGTATCTGAGGCTGGGAGGTTTTAAATTACCATAATCTAAGCAAGATGTGTGAGGTAAGGTGTTTGCTTCCAGGTGACAAATCTGGTTTTAGGATTTCCTGAAATGCACTGATGTTAGCAAATGTGTATCCCACTCTCTGGTCCTCGGAGCAGCTGTTGCACCAAGCAGGAGCTGGTCGGTCCCTCTGTCTCTGCTGTGGATTTTGCTTGCTGCCTTTGGAAAGCTGGCAGCTGCTAGTGTGTTTTATTTGTAGTGAGCTTATGAAAGGAGAGAGTGTTAAAGCCAAGGTCTTAGCAAAAACCTTTTTTGAAGCCGCAGGAGGCTTATTGACTCTTTGGTGAAGGCTGCTGGAGGAGGATGTGGGGAAGGGGAAGGACATCTCCCTGCCACCAGCCTGTCTGGCAGAGAGAAGTGGCAGCGTCCTGCCTGAAATGACTGCTGGGATGCAGGCCTGCAGTGATGAAAAGAGTTTAGCCAAGGTATTGAGAGAGAACAGGGAAAAGTGCTTTTTCACATGACCTCGTACAAGTGGGTTCGGTGTTTGTTTTGTGCGGGTTCAGTCCTTAGTTGCAGCGAGTAGGCCAGAGTCCTCTCCACAGCCTCATTGAAATGGAAATGCCTTTGCCCGCTGCTGTGGAATGCAAATTATTTTAGGAATGTTCCTGGGTCCTGTGGCTTTTTAAAAACTCACACTTTTAAGTTTTATGTTGTTGTTGTTGTTTTGTGTTTTGTTTTGTTTTTTTTTTTTTTTGGGGGGGAGGGGTGGTATTTTAACCGCTTCTCATAACAAAACAAGCATCCAGAAGGATGATTGGTGCCTTGATTCTGACCCAGCAGAATATGAAGTGTGGGATTTTCTTCACATGTATAAATGGTTCCCTGTGAGTCAGTGGTGGAAATACGGGAAATGCAGAAATGCTTTGCTGGATTGAAGTCAAAATGCTGAGGGCTTTGCAAAGCCAAACAACAGAGCAGCCTTCAGTAAGGCAGGCTGCCATGAGATATCATTTGGTGTCATTCCCTAGGCATTTGTCTCCCTTTTCTTACTATCACTTTTTAAAAATACTGTTTAATAACATTTATTCTGTCATCAGTGCACTGGACATGGGCAAAGACTCATACTTGATGCATTGTCTGCATAGGTATTTCACTGACCAGAATAGACCAAAATCAAGTGATACAGGATCAGAAAAATTATGATGAGAGACAATGCTGTATTTCAGAACAGGCAAAACTTGCTTAGAAACAAAGAATGGAATTTATTGGTCTTTGTGTTTCTGGTATCAGGACACAAGATATAAAAGGGATTTACTTGTAATGATTTTTTTTTTCTTTAAACTGCAAATAGACTTGGATAGATTAGGTGCATATGTGGACTATATTTGATGCTGCTGCATGTGGAGGTGATTGTAACCAGATCAGAATATTGATTGATTGGTGCAGGGAATGGCAAGTCAGGAATTTGTAGGTGTTCTGTCCAAACTGAACACTCAGTATAACTTGGCAAAATAATAGCCAACCGATCCAAAAATTATCAGAGTCGATAGGATGTCCTACAGCCTCACCTGTTGAAGGCACTGGGAACTGACAGTGCCCTTGGTTGCTTGCATACCAAGGCATTTAATCTGTAGAGATGCATATAAAGTATCATGACGCTATACAGAATATTCTTAGTAAACACGTTAAACATATCCTTGAGCGCATGGCTTTTTTCCACCCACAGTTTCCCTTATGATTTTGTGCACCATTCTTTTACATCCGCCAAGTCTTTTGTAAAAGAGAGATGTTCCATATATAACTTTGGATTTTCATTATTTTTTACATTCACAAATAAGACTTCCATATGAAGAACTTCTGCAATATCAGTGTGACAGATTTCTGGTTATGGGACACAAGTGTTTATGTGTTGTACTGCTCAAGTTCTTTGCTTAATCAAGGAAAGATGTGGAATCCCATGCAATAAAGAGAAACAATATAATGGGAAAAGGGTTTTCCTGTTTTATAATTATAAAACAATGCCATGATTTGAAAAAAAAATAGTAATTTTATTAAAGTACATGCTATTTTCTATGATAAATTTTAAAGTGATTTATAATTTCATGTTTAATACTTTCTCCAATAAGGAGCTGTACATGTGGTAGATAAAAAATGCATGAAATTTCACTGTAGGACGTGTTTGAGTTGTACTTGCCGTGTACCAAATCCTGATTGTGGATGCACGTGTAAGACTAATACAAACCTCAGAAAACCTACATAGATGTCTCGGAATGGAGATTTTGGCCCTGCGTGTTAATTTTTCCCCTGCTCGTACTGCATTAATACTTTAATAATTGTTACATCATTATGATTTTCCTTTCTGCTCACAAATTCAGGGGAAGAGAAACTGTGTCAGCAGAAATGGAGTTGGACCCGCACGAGTGCTAGAGGTAGCCAGAAGAGAACAAGTAGGAACACCAGTGGAATGCTAGTGCTGTGTAATAGATGCATTGTCTCCTGCAGGTATGTTTGCTCCTGATGGATGCAACCTGAGGCATAAGGTATGCTGAAAGTTAAGCCCCGCCAACCGATTTCTGTAATGGGGAAGAGAGAGTCCTTCCTGATTTAATCTCAGTGTAAGTAGGTTAAATGTGGTTTTCCTGTCACATCTTTGCTTATGTATTTTAAAGACATCTGCAACAGTACTACTTACCTTGTCTTGAAAAAAATGCTTTTACTTGCTGTGCAGGCTTTGGCTGGGATAGAGTTAATTTTCTTCATAGTAGCTAGCATGGGGCTGTGTTTTGGATTTGTGCCGAAGACAGTGTTGATAACACAGGGATGTTTTAGTTGTTGCCAAGCAGGGCTTGCACAGGTCAAGGCCTTTTCTGCTTCTCACACCACCCCACCAGCGAGGAGGCTTGGGGTGCACAGAAAGTTGGGAGGGGACAAAGCCAGGACAGCTGACCCCAACTGGCCAAAGGGATATTCCACACCGTATGGCGTCACACTCAGCATATAGAGTTGGGTCAGTAAGAAAGAAGAGGGAACATTCAGAGTTATGGTGTTTGTCTTCCCAAGTAACTGTTACACATGACGGAGCCTGGCTTTCCTGGAGATGCTGAACACCTGCCTGCCCATGGGAAGTAGTGAATGAGTCACGTGTTTTGCTTTGCTTGTGTACACAGCTTTTGCTTTACCTATTAAACTGTCTTTATCTCAATCCACAAGTTTTCTCACTTTTACCCTTCCAATTCTCTTCCCCATCCTACCGGAGGGGAGAAAGTGAGCAGTTGGGTGGTGCTTAGTTTCCAGCTGGGGTTAAACCATGACACTTGCATTTTACATTTACTCAGGTAAGGTGTGGTAAAAGGTACATAGATAACAATGTCATCTTTACGTGGGGCTGTTATGAATCTGAACAGGTTGTCCTAGACACTCTTCAGGGTATCTGAAGTATAGCAGCATCCCCTTTTCAGCTGCATGATTAAGGTGGACAGAGGACTGCACAGTGTCAGGATTCTCCTGGTCTTCTGGTGCCTGGTTAACTAATGCATCTCTCTGGCATGCAGCATGAAAGGAAGGTGCATTTTTGAGCTGTATAATGTCAGATCATTAGCAAGAGTGTGCCTGTTCTGACAGTTGTCATTGTTTTTTGACATTAGTTTTGTGTGGAAAGCGATGTGAGGAATTCTGTAATAACCTCTGAGAGCTTGATGTGGGGCCAGATGTTGACTAGTTCAGAACAACCATGTTTCTACTCACAGTGTTTTCATAATTCAAAAGCTATCATCCAGGTCTCTGTTTCTGCATGGCATAGGTCTCTTACAGACAGCATCTTCTCTTGGCATCTAGATATGGCATCATGATGAAAGTGCAAGGGTGTCACCCACAGTGTCAATGTGTCAATGTGAAAACTTTTCCTGTTGCTGTTATGTCTCTTCCCACATCTACACCTGCTTTTCCTCTGGCTTTCTGGGACATGATGCCAGGGCAGGTATATGTACCTCTTCTGGGAGAGAGTCAGGTCAGTGGAAGAGCATTGACACATAAACCCATGTGAGAATGCTATGGCATTACATGCAGGACAGGTGTCTTCAACAGCTGGTTGTAGACTTACGTTGCAGATATTGCAAAGGTCCCTCACAGGGAGTTTCCTGGCCGTCCTTGCTGTGGAGTTTGTTGTCTGTAGTGAAGATGAACTTTAGGGCCAGTGAAGCAAGTGGAGGTTGGTAAAACTGTGTTATCCTCCTAGAAATTTGCATTGACCTGCATCAGATAAGGACTTTGAGTGAGAACTGCATCCAGAAACCTTAGGCAGGTGTCATCATAGTATTTTCCAGGCACAGGAGGAGTAGAAAGTGAAGCCTTTGCTGCCCCTCTTGCTGCCTCTCAATGTGAAACACTGGTAAGCAAGACCATTGTTGGCAGCCTTCATGTATGTCTTATATGTATCATGAAAAGCCCCAGAGGTCTTGTGTGGGCTGTTTTCCCTTGCTGTGCCTTTCCTTGTGGGAGTCACCTTTCCTCTGGTGTGGCAGTAGGGCCTCATGTACCACACCTGGAAACTGGCTGGCTGATTTCATTACTCACATGTCTTCTGCATCAGAGCAGAGGGTTAAAAGGCATCGCCTTTCCCACTGGGGACCCTGGACATGCCAGGGCAATCCCATCACCACAATGTGTACCCATCCCAAGTCACACATGCCCATGCTGTGCCCAGTACAGTCACTTCTGAAACACAGAATGCATAGCCTGTAAATTTGTGGCAATGGTGGAACAACTGAGGAAAAAAAAAGCCCAAAATCCTGGCTTCTACACACATATAGTCTGGAACATATCCGTCTCATAGATAGCCAGTGCAGAACCCATCGTCATTTCCTCTAACCAGCGTATAACTCCTTTTCACCACCACAAGGTATTGCACTTTTTGTCAGCCAGTGTGCCTATAATCACTGCTTTGCTTTCTGTAGACTGTTAACTGTCTACTATACTTAACCGGTCAAGTCCTATTCAGCCTAAATGCATAATCTAATTTCCTAATACCTGAAAGCCTGTAAGAACCTCAGAAGGCTTTACCTCAAATTCATTTTCAGGGCTGCAATATTCATGTATGGGAAACATCCCCCACTCTGCTTCTGCTCCACTTCTGCTCATCAGTTGATGAGAAAGAACAGTATTTAGGAGCAACCAGAAACAACTTTTTTTGGCTGTGTGGGCAGCACAGCAAGCTTGGCCAATATACCTGCAACACTTCATATTAAGGTCAATGTGGTTTACAAGGAGTATGAACACAGAAGATTGGCCAATGAGACTGTTTAACTGACGCCAGCATGGCCACTGGCCAACCACCTAAGTTTAGATTGACAAGTGACTGATGTGGCCAGAAACCACCAGGCGCTGTGCCTGGTTGGCACAGCATAAGTGACTGCCATGACTCTGCATGTATTGGGGCCCCCTTGGTCGGAGGACAATACAGTGTGCAAGAGATGCCATCATGTACCAGAGGGCTGACCTTGAAGCAGAAGCATGGGATTTATGGTGGTGGTTTTCTGCAGCTAAGAGAGGTGTTTTGGGTCCATGCTGAGGGTAACTGCAGGGAAGAACTGGCACAGCTTAGGGAAGAGGTCCTACTTCTGCTTACTCACCCTTGCCTCTACTAATATGTCTTGCTGTGCTTATCCTCACCCTGCCAGAGGTAACATCCTGACTGACTGCTAGAACAGGAGCAGTTCTTTGTGTTGGTGTACCCACTGCTCTGTTGTTCTGCAAATGGCTTGTGTTGCAGTGACTGGGATGCCCTTATGGAGCTGTTCCCTCTTAGTCTGTAGTCTCTGTGTCTTCCCCAAGGGCTGGACTTGGGCACTACAAGGTTGCTACTGCTGATGCTTCTTCATCAGAGGACAGTACAAGAGAAAAAAAGAGAGCGTTTCGCAGGCTTTGAGGGCCTGTGGAGAAATAAAATTTAGCGATTTATGGTTATCCTCTTCATAATGCCCTTATTCTCTGTGGCAAGTCTTCTGCAGTAGAGTCTTGTAGCTGTGACCACATCCCATGAGGACTGGTAGGAGCCAAGCTCTGTGCAAGGTGACCTGCCTATAAGTGCCTTTAATGATGTGTGGGACAGCAGGTAGATGGCAGTGCCACAGACCAATTCCTTCCTGGCTCCAGACCACAGGAGAAGGCTGCCCTGTCAGCATGGGCAAAAGGGATGGGAAAGAAGAGCCAACCTGTGAACAGCACTTTGCTACTGTGTGTTTTGAAGCTGTTTCTGAATAACCAGAACCAGTGAATGGAGAACCTCCCTATGCTTCTGGTAGCTGCCCCCATCCCAGCAGCAGATTAGCCTTTCGATTGCAGTGGAGCTATTTCACAGGTGTTTGTGCTGCTCTTTGTCTGAGCCCCTCTCATGTTGTTCTGACCCGTGACTGTCTCTGTGTCAAGAGGTATGGCCGCCTGTCCCAGGGGGTGTGTGCACTCCTTCTCCATGCTCCCTCCACTACCCCCCAAGTGGCACCACAGAACAATTTAACCAACCCCTAATTGGGGTGCTCGTGGACCACCAAGTCACTGAAACATGGCTAGGTGGCAGGCATGTGCGGGCCGGGGATATGTGGGCTGGGGCTGGACTTTCTCCTGACAGGAGTCTGCTACAGACCATAGGAGGATGAAGGTGAACCACTGACTCAAACCGTATGGAAATGGAGAGCTTGTTGTGTTGTGGTGGTTTACCAAATAATTGCCCTGCAGATTGAGTGCCCGCAAAATTAAATCATTTTGCCTGGTAATTCAGTGGTGGGGTGAAATGTTTATTAGTTGATGGCACTGCTTTGACAGTGACAACATGTAGCCAGCTGTGTCTGAGGGTAGCAAAGGTCAGTATACGTACAGTCACATATGGGTGCCACTAAAGTCCACTGCTCCCTCTGCGAGGCCTAAATTTCTAGAAATTAACACCACAGACAAGTGCCTCTCTCTCAGCTAGACTGGATTCAAACTGCAGAGTAGTGGTTTTTTTCAGAAATAAACCGTTTTCTGGCCGATGGAAATCAGGGTAGGGGACTTGCTACTTAGAAAGCCTGCTGTCAGCGTGGGTGATCTAACCTGGAAAGAAGACTTGTTCATGTCCTTTTAGCATGTGGGCCCATTTACCACTTCTCTCTCCTATCTACACACAGTTCCAATCACAGACAAAAGTCAGTTTATATTGAGCTGTATGTCCACTGGAGGCAGCTGTTTTGTCACAGGACAGAGGTTGCAGAAGGGAGGTTGATGTGCTGGCACTTCTGATTTGTGCCTCATATGCAGATCCCTTGATCTCGGACAGAAGTGATGTACCAGCAGCCTGCCTGGCTTCTTCTAAAACCAGGCAAACTGCAATACCGTAGGACCTGATGAATTTGCCGAAACTAAATGTCTAGCGCTGTTTGAGATGCCCTGGGTAGTCCGGCCTGGCTTCTAGCTACCAGTCCACGAGGGACTCATTTTCCTGTATAATCAATATTACAGCTGTCAGCCTCATGTGGGTGCTTCAGATGTCCTAGGGCACCTCAGAAGGCATAGGATGCTTGTGTATGGCCAGTTGAAACACCTGTCCTTGTAGTGTCTTCCGTGCTGAATATCTCTGAGCTGCTCACTGTCAGTTTTATCCCAGTGATATTGGGGAATGTGTGCAGCCCAAAGCTGGGAGGAAGCTTTTTAGTTTTGTGTTGAAAATCTGAATTTTCTGGAGTAAGGACTACAGTATACCTGTCAACTACTTCTCACCACTGCCCACTGCAAATCGTTCTCTAAAATGCAAGTCTTGTACTTCTGCTTGGTGAAGGCAGCATAGGCTTTAAAGACACGCTTAAGCATGTGGGAAGTTAAAAAACAGGCAGCTCTTTATTTTTCAACATCAGAACTCTTCCAAATTCCAAAGTGCAGAAAATAAATGATGTTTTCTTTAAGTATTATGTTTTATGCTAGGATTGACAATTTAAATCCATGGGGGTTTGGTTATGTTGTGATGGGACACATGGTAAGATAGCAAGTCTGATTTACTAACTTTGTGTGTCACGATCTTGGGACTAGGTCTCTGAGCACTTATAAATGAGGATATGTAAGTTTATCAATACTGAACTTGCAGATGTAATCAGCATACTTGTTATGTTGCCAGGTAATGATGATCTGTATGTACATCGTTGTTGAGTAAATGCTGGGGGGAATGCACAGCATGGTTGCTTTGTCATGCAGGGACAAACAGCGTGTCCTTAAACTAAGACGACAACTTAGGTGCTTACAGTGGCTCACTAGAAGTGTTAATCTCAATCTTCTCAAAATTGAAAATGGCACTACAGCGTGCTCCGAGATTTCAGCAGGTAGCTGAATCTCAGCTCCCTCATCTTGGCAGAGTCACATCTTCTTTCTTGGCAAATTCTCATCAGCAGACCACTGACTCCCCTCTGTCTCATCATGCTCTATATGCACCTTATCCTGCCACTCCTTTACTCCCCTTGAGTCTGTTTCCTCCTCAGTTCTCATTATTTTTTGCCATCCATTTTTCCTGTCGTTGTTACTGCCATTTTCCATACTCCTCTTCCCTTGTTTCTCCCAACCAGCTCCAATTAGTTTGAAAGTATCTTACTAAAAATTGTTGTATTTTGAAAAATGAATATGTTGTCTTTGACCCATTTCAGTTAGCAGCAAAACGCTGTTGTCTTCATCAGGGTCAAGTTTTTACCCTAAATCACGTACATACACCTTCAGACACTGCCTGAAATGTTCAGGACTTGTACAGGACACAAAAAAATGGCATTTGCTGATGTGAGTGATACCGTTATTTGTATGCCCCCTTATAATTACTTACCTTATTATTATTTCTGTTGCTCCAAGTAATCTTATCCACCTACTGGGATCCCACTGTGTTGGAGACTGCTCAGATAGCTACAGAAAACTCGGACTCTGCTCCTATGTACCTATAGTAAAAGTTTAGTCAAAAATCAGCAGATGAAGGAAACAAGATGAACAGAGTTCAGCAGCAAGTTAGAAGTGTCCAGAAGTCTAGAGCAATTAAAATGTCTTGTCCAATATCTAGTTAATGTTCTGCTTGACTCTGCCAGGATGAGGACTCTTAAGATGAATACCAGAAATAGCAGGCTTAAACACAAAATGGCATGCAATGGGGTAAAATACACAGTGCCTGAAAATTCTAGTTTAATAACAAATGTTAAAGAAGATGTGGGATACAGTGAACTGCTCTTTATTAAAATGTGTTACATTAATATTGTCAATTCACATTGTAAAATGAAGAAGAATCATTTATTAAAGAATACAAAATAGATGAATTTACTCTTTTCCTTCACAAATTAACATTCTTCCTTGTTAGACTTCTCTAGATACAGCCTCCTCATTTCCTAAAGAATGAAAAAATATGAATATGATAACTAGCATGAGATTTAGCATGAATAGTGCTAGTTCAGCAAACTGATCTTTCTTTTTTCATTTATTTTATGTAGGTTTCCTCTTCCTGATCTGTAAACATGTCCACAGACCTGCTATGTAAGTACTTTTCCATCATCCCACACTGATTTTTTTTTTTTTTTTGTGTGTGTGTACCATATGTTTTTATCAGATTCCCAGATGTGGTCATGATTGATGTCTTTTATCTTAAGTATAAAGTCTGCTTTTACATTTGCATTCCTTCTGAGACATCTGTGGAACAATATTACCATTATAATCAACGGGATTATTCTTGGAATAGGGCATGACTTAATATGAGTAAAATTGTAAAAATCTGGTCCATGTATAAGAACAGACTGGTTCATTGAGACTTAAAAAATTACAATTCTATCTAAAATGTTTTATCTATCTTTGGCACAAATACCATCCCAGATTACTAGTGAGTGATGTGTTTGGGTTTTCTTAATCACTTTGTGAATTTTTGACTCCTGTGTTTCCGAGGCAGCATTATCCAAGTCACATCCAAATCTCATTCCTCATCACTGTTATTGGGGACAGAAATCTTTGCAGGGCCCATTGCGATAGGACAAGGGGTAAAGGCTTTAAACTAAAAGAGGGGAGATTCAGGCTAGACATGAGGGAGAAATTTTTTTACAATGAAGATGATGAAACACTGGCACAGGTTGCCCAGAGAGGTGGTAAATGCCCCATCCCTGGAAACACTCAAGTCCAGGCTGGACAGGGCTCGGAGCAACCTGATCTAGTTGAAGATGTCCCTGCTCATTGCAGGGCGTTGGACTAGATGGCCTTTGAAGGTCTTTTCCAACCAAAACCGTTCTATGGTTATCCCTCTTTCTTTTTCAACAGCAAAGAATATACGAGCAGCATATCCTTATGCTTTGCTGTTGTAACTACCACAAAAAAATACCGCTCAGGTCTCCCCGGTACTTGCACTCTCTCACTCCGGCCTAAGCTATCTGCAGCATTAAGTACATTTTCTATACTTACTGATCTGATCTACATGCTTTCTTTTGGAGTCCTTTCAGCGCCTCAGCTGCCATTTTTTATTATTGCTTCTGAGGGCTGCCCAACTGCACACTGTGCAGTGTAAGAGAGGGGAATTTATCAGTCTCCAATACTTCCTCAGAGGAACAAAGGAAACAAATTTTTTTTGGTCAATAAATGTAATCAGTTAATAAATATAAAAACATCAGTGGCTGACTGGCAGATAGCAGCTATCTGTGGAGGTGATATCTGTACTTCAAGTTATTTGTGAAGGTGCATTTTTTGAGCTTTATCTGCAAACTGGCAATTTTAGGGCATGCTTAAGCACCATTTAGATACAGGGAGAACTCTAAAAGATTCATGATGAATGTAATATACCTGACTGTATTGTATAAAACAGGCAAAACTTCTGTTATGAGTGAAACATTAAAGGAGAAAGGGCAGAGTAATTGTACAGTCAAAATTCCTTCAGACTCCTCAGCTCAGATATTTAAGCTAGTTTCACTGTTCTAGCTAATTTGTGCTGTGCCGGTTTCATTTTTATCTCTTCAGCTCAGCATCAGCACCTCTTCTCACACTTTCCCTAATGATCAATGTCAATGGGTTAGAGAAGTTGTCGCCTGAGAGGCTGAAGGAGTTGAGTGTGTTCACCATGAAGAAGAGAAGTCTTGGGTGGGTCTAGCCATGGTCTTCCAGTACAAAAATGGTGGTTATGGCGAAGGAGGTGAAAGCACTCTTTCCCAAACATGCACTGTGACAGGACAAGAGGTGATGACCACAAGTTGCTTCAGGGCAGATGCCCCTGGATATCTGGGACATTTTCAGTGTGGGATCAGTCAAACTTTGGAATAGGCTGGCCAGGAAGTGGTAGAATTTTCCACACTGGAAATATTTGACATATGGCTAGACAGGGTCCTTCGTAATGCTAATCTAAGGCCTTGCTTTCAACAGGAGGCTGGGCTATTTGATCTCCACAGGTCTCTTGCAACTTAGATAATTCTGCAGTTCTGTATTCACTTGTGTCCTCAGCTATCTTCTGTGCGGTGATCAGTCATCCCTACTATCTGTCCCTGGTCTTCTCCACATTCTACTGTTTGTGCTGTGGTAGGTCCTGTGTTACTTGACTATGCTAGAGGGGATAGACATTTGTCTTCTCACTTGGAGACATATGAGTAGTGTTGAGGCAGTACCAGCGCTCAGGGGACTTTCCAGGTTCCAGCTGGTGGGACTACACATGCACGTGGAGTTTGTGACAGCCAGGTAGCGCCTTGGAAAAATGTCAGTGCACAGGTGAATGCTAAAGTGGCAAACTGTACAGATGTGAAATGGCTCTAGATCTTTATGTCTGTTTTTATGTAAATAAATAGTACAGAGCAAGCCCATGAGCTTAGTACTGGCCTGTGCTAACAAGCAACACCAAGGTATGTTTTGGGGATAACATCTACCAGGCCCTGTTCCAGGTAAGGAATTTGGATGTAATCAAACTGTTTGTGGGGGGAAAGGGAAGGAAGTGAGGAGTGTTTAGACATGTGGAGCTGATGCCAGGTGGTCTCAGCACCAGGGAACAGTCTCTGGTTCTTACTATTTAGCAGTAGACGCGTAGCCTAAACACCCATTCCCTAAGCCTGACCACAGCATCATCTGTCAGTAAACCTTGGTTCAGTACAAGGTCACATTCTAGGATTATTTATCTTGTTCCAGGTCATGTTAATGAAGACTAGATGTATAATTAAAAAGGAAAAAAAATCTAACCAAACTACAACAAAACCACTTGGATTCCTAGGAAAAAAAAAACACTGCACTCTGGGGCAAATTGCACAAAGAAAATGTCATGGCTGCACAATACAAGGGCTGCTGCAGCTCGACCTCAAACTCCAGCAGCTAAGTCTTGAAGTGTGTGGAAATAAAGCAAAAAGGCCAACATCCCAGTGAAGTTTCAGCATGATGAAGCTGAAGTAGCAAGTGTGTCTCTGTTTTAGGTGGAGAAGCTAAGGAAAAAAAAAGAGAAAGAAGTTTATAAAATGTCTGGCTGCCGCTGAGGCTCGGCCGGTCGGGGAAGCAACAGACTTCCCTTGGAGCTTGTTTTTCTTTTTATCCTTGGATGAACTAGTGTGCAGTACATTATGCTGCCTGAATGTAGGGGTTTGTCACGGTTAGCGCCGGGGGCTGTCCCGGGAACGTAGGAAGTCGATGGGGGTGAATGGAGCATGCGGTGGTCGGTGGGGCTCGAGCCCGCGCTTCGGGAAACCTGTCGCTGCTCCTCTCGGCCGGACTGGCCAAAGCCAGGCAGGAAAGGAGGTGGGTCTTTGATCTCTTTGTTGTAGCTGCTCCCTGGGAATTTGCTGAAATCAATGCCCTGTTTTTCCTGGAGAAATGAATGGCTATGCCTAACTAGCTTTGTGAAGTGCCGGGGAATTCACCACTTCTGTTTATTGACAGCTGAAAAGGGGCACATGGTGCTGAATGGGTCCTCTTGGGGAAACAAAACAGAGCAGAGGAGTTAGACTTAGTTGAACACGAGCATTTGGAAAAGTCTGCCGAAGGAGGATGGCACAGTTCCTGCCACCTTGTACTAGCATAGCCTGATTTTTTACTAAAAATGCCATTTTAAATAAGGTAAGAATTGTTTTGATTTCCCATATGTAGTGCAATTATGAAATGTTTGCATTTGTGTTCTTGAGTGCAAAAACAATGTTCGAATTGTATTCTGTAATGGGAAACACCTAAGTGACTCTTGTGATGTTTCTCGCCTCTTGTGAATGTTCATTTGTTATTTATCTAACAAATGTGAAAAGGTATAGGAAATAATTTGGTATTTGGGTGTTGCAGTCAGGTCTGGAACATCAGTAATTTATGAAGTTCTTTATGTCTTTGAGAATCAGCTGAATTGCATCAGATGATTTCTTGTCTGGTACAAATCACTGTGTTAATACTTATACAGAAGACAGTGGCTAACAAGCGGGCCTGTCTGGCAGAGAATCTGGGAATCTAAAAGCCATTGAAATGTAAGGATGTATTTCCAAACCTCTCTTCCTATGCATGGACTCAAGGCAAGAGATTGGCTTACCACTATGCTTGCTGGTTTTAAATGTACAGTTTTTTTGTAAAGACAGCAAAGAATAGCAAGAGGAGGATGATAATGAAGAAGCAGTGTTTTCTTCATGCAAGTCCAGAACAGTTTATCAGACCAAAGGAATTTGGTGTGTAATTCATATGTAAATCTTCTGCTGAAAACAGGATAACAAATCACCAGAGTTTCTATATTAGTTTCTGTGGTGACTGAAGAGAAAGGTTTCTGAACTCATATACCTACAGCTTTCAGGTGTGGCCAGCTTTATCACTGCAGGAAAAAAAAATTAAGCAATGTAATTTCTTCCTTTGTCAGTTTAAGTGTACAGGCAAGCTCCAAATGGAATAATCTCCATTTTGCAAGTAGGAATTGCTGGTGTTTTGTAGCGAGCATGCTTCAAAGTGCCTGTGTGTGTGTGCAGCTGTTTGAAAACTTATGAGTAATCTACTAATTTGAGGGGAAGTACTTGGGAAGTTTCACGTCTTATCAGAGTAGTTTGTGTTCCTCAGTCTGGCGTTTCTGCTTTGAGTGACTTTGAGCTAGTAATCTTACTAGTTTTGTCTCATTTTGCTCTTCTCTGCAGCAGATAACTTATCTGTTTTTCTTGGAAGCATTGGGACTACATATGTACCTTCTTAATACTTTGCAATCCTGAAAATAAAAATACATTGCCTAACTGCAGAGTGTCAGTGTTGTTTCTTTGAGTGTCTGTCTTTTAAATTTCCAATATTTTCAGAGGGAAAAGCAAAAAAACAAGCAAATGCATTCATAATTTTGACAAAGAGGTAAAAGTATTCAGCTCAAGCAGGCTGGTATTGATGTTTGTGAGGTGTATTGTCATAATGGTTATCCAAGTGTATCAAGAATGCTTTATGACTTCACATAAGTGTATTTATAAATGCTAGACATTGGAAGCCACTAAAATTTAAAGCTAATTTAAAGTTAACATTTAAGCTGGAAAGGAGGTATATTTGATGGTCATTTTAATGCTATAGTCTAGATATGTAATGAAAATGTTGACTGGTGAAGGTTTCTGGATAGTTGTGATGGTGTAAATAGAAAAGAATTATGGTCATGAAAAGCTCAATTGATCAGAGCTTTTTTAGTATAATGGAGAAGAAAGTAGATGCCTCCTGAGTGATATGGAGGGTGGCATTTGTTCCCTCTTACTGGGGCAAAAAGCCAAGGCAGAGTGTCTCATGTTGAACTCACTGGGCTGTGTTTAGGCAGAGGGGTGTAGGGAAGTACATGGGGATGTTTTGGCAAGACAGTTGTCCCTTTGTTTCTTCTAACATCATGGATCTTTAGAAAATATGAGTATTGTTGGCAATATTGAAGGGGAACGGGTAGAAAATAATTGATTTGCAACCAATAGAGTAAGATATACCAAATACGAAGTGGAATATGTGATCATACACATCTCTAAGTAAATATGCATATTAAATGACCAGGGTTATACAAATACATATCTGAGAAATGGTGCATTCCTCCAAGGTGATACCTTTACCATCTGTTCATCTTATTCTTCAAGCTAGTAAAGTATGAAAACTGGAACAAATTATTTGCCGTTTTGCTTTGCAAGGTTGCTGCTTAAATTCTAGTAATAGAGACTACTGTTATTTTTATGTTTGTCACTTTTGGAAATAGTTTAGAGAAAGTACAAGTTAATCCAAAACAAATGTAGAAAAAGTGTTTGGATTTTATTTAGTCTCAAACTGAGATGACTGTCAACAGGAGAATAAATAGGGCTTTGTGGAGCTACATTACAATTGAAGTAGAGAGTACTTCATCCGCAGAAAAAATCTGCAGTTTTTTCTAAACCCACAAGTTGTTGCAACTCTCAGTTGTAATTGTCCAATAATACTCTATAATAACATACTTTGTAATTATCTAATTTAGAGAAGTAGATTTAAGGCTGTCTTTATGCCTGAGGAGAATAGTTATTGTAAGGGAAATGCTGCCTAATCTGTTGCTGCCAATTTTATTATCCTTACTTATCAGTTTGTTAAAGAAGCTCAGGTGGACATAATTTCTTTAGTGGTTCCCATTGAAAGCCTTCTCAGGAAAGACAGAACAAGTAAATGGAAATACATATACAGCACTTGCATGTGTGAGTATTTTTTCACAAAAATACATTTTTGTGTCTGTTCAGCAGCAGAGCTTCCCAATGTCTGGTTTTCTCTTTAAAGATATAATTTCATGCCTTAAAAGAGGAAGACAATTTAACAGGCTCGTAAAGGCTAAGGATGAGATTCTCCTACCCATTTTGTTCCCACAGAAGCTGGGAATCAAGCATCCTTTTCATGTTGGAAATTAGGCAAGCAATAACAGAAGTCATTGGCTGCGTCCTCTGTTTTGAAGGTGCTGCACAGTAAGAGCTAAAGCTGTTCTGCTAAGCTGTTAATGACCCTTCATTTACAAAAGATGATACTTTTGAAAGAAGACGCCTACATTTCTGTATTTTAAACATATGCTTTAGGATTCATTAGTCAAAACAAAAACAACCCACAAAACAATAACAAAAATACCTTTTTTTGTTATCTGGGAGGAATTGGAACACCACTAGGAAGTTTAGACAGTTCACTGAGGAAGTTAACTGATTTTCCAGTTTTATTCAGACATAGTTTCCACTGAATACAATATGGATTGGGAGTGTTCTTTCAAGACTGACCTCCCAAGTTCTCAGCCCCCACCAGTCCTAAGTGTCCATGTATTCCCTTCTCCACACGGACTTCCTCCTTTCATGATGTGGCTACTCACACATCAGTAGAGCTGAGTGTATGAACTTATACCTGCAGAAGTGGGTCCCATGGTTTTTCCACAGTGCTCTTATTTCTAGTAGCTGTAGCTTGCCTCATTTGGTTATAACTGCCTCTGAAGGCCTCAAGTTCTCCAGCCACAGGATGAGTACAGCGTCTCTTTGCTCTGTCACACCAGGCTTCCTTGATGTGTCCCATAGTAAACTACTGTTTCCTTCTCTAAAGCATGTCTACCTGCCTGGTTCTTTTCACCAGTAAGATGCTAGAAGTATATCCCAGCTGCCAGCATCTTTGCTGGGAAAGTTCCTGCAAGTCCATGTTGAAAGTTGTGTCACAAGTGGAAGAACAGTAATTGATTTGGGCTTGTTTGCCAAGGAGGGATGGCTTTTGGCACCAAGCCCTCCACTGGTCTCATCCACATGACATCTGGACTTGGTGACCAGTGACAACCAAGTCCAGTGAAGGAGAGAGAGACCCAATCTAAAGTTCCCTTTTAAGGGAATGTTGCAAGGGTTGGAAATATTTCAGCTAATTAATACTAAGCGTTAGTCATTAGAATTGCTGCACTTCGTTTATCAGAATTGAAACTGTGGTGTTGACTTGCCATGAATAAAGCTGTCAACTGTATTAATGCCCTTGATTAGGGTGTCCGTGTGCGTGTATGTGTATTTATACATACGTACATTTAGCAAGACATAAGTGCTTGGGGTGGGTTTTTTTTTGCTAGAACAAAGACAGAAGATTCAGCATTAACATTATCCACTAAAAGGATAGGGACTAAAATAAATCAACTGGCCTGCCAAAAATCTTCCCAAAAGAAAAGTGCTTGAGACCGATTACAGCTACTTGTGCTGTGGGAGGTGTAGGTTAGGGGGATCCAAAATGTGGCCCAGGAGCCACAGGGTGCTTAGGAGCAGTTTGATCATGACTCTCTTGATGCCTGTCTGTATTTCTGTGGACAGGGGGATTTTAGGTTTGCCATCTGCAGTATTGGAACAGTGCAGTTTGGGCAGTATAAGTGAAGACCTAAAGCAAGAAGGTGTCACAGCCGGGAGCTGCAGCCTTGCACTGGGACCAGCTGCTGCTGGGGGAGATGGGCAGGGGACAACAGGAGGGCTCGGCTCTCAGAAGGCTTTTGCTGGGCATTCCGTAGGACCAGGCTTGCTGACTGAGCCTGTTTCTCATAAAAAATAGCAGTTGTTTCTATGAATTTGCTGTTAACCTCCTTCCCTGTTTCTGGATCTAATTTTATATGACTTCATACCAGGCCAGTGGAGGGAGAGAAGGGGGAAAAAAAAACCTCTGAAAAATCCAACTGCATTTTTCAATTTGATTGTTTGAAATGTATTCAGCTTTCAGCAATGAGAGAAGTCTCTTTGTTCGCGCTGATTAGAAGCTATTACATGTAAACCATGGGAAGTGACTTCACTTGAACTGTGCTCCGTATGTATATGGGTTCTGATAGCAACCAAACCCCATGTGGTGTACTACAAATGTGACATGTACATTTTAGTCCCAAGAATAATCAGAAAAAGATTATTTTTTTAAATTAGCTTCAAATCAATCAGTTCTTTGATCTCAAGTCATTTTTAGATGGATGAACCTACCAAGAACTTTGATAAAGAGGTTGCTCAGACTGCAGAGTGAAGTTAAACTTGATAAACACACCTACATAGTTTCCCTGCTGTTTGGTCTGTTGGTTTGTTTCGTTTTTTTTTTGTTTAAGTTTGCAGTAAAGCCCTATAAGTCACTGCCCTTTCACGTGTTCAAACAGTGAAGGTAATTTTTTTTTCTTCCAGGCTGTGAAGTTTGTAAGATACAGCAGAGCCCCGATATCCTTCTGCTGCACAGGCTTCAGGGAACCTGCTGCAGCTGCTGTATGCAGTCACACTGCTGAATTTCGCAGCCTGTCTGTGCTCCTTGAGGCTTCTCTAACTGTTTTGATCCTGAGATTTGCTAGATGAAGGAGCATGGTAGAAAGCCTCGTTGGAGTTGGTGGGAGGATGACTTCTTAGGGGTGGCTGGTTAAATTCCTTCTGCCTAAGCCTGTCATAGCACTTCATGATCACCAGGTGAAAAACTTACTGTTCCCAGATGTGCTTGACTGTCATCATGATTACTCACTATTAGGAACTAGTAACACAGTCATTGTTATCATCTATATGTTTGTATAACAAATAGTTTCCAAGTTTTGAAAAGTTTACATACTTAAACTCATGTCTGCCAGGAAGATGCATGAGTGCTGTGCATTAGAAGATTTCTTTACACTGTGATAAGTGCTGAGCCTCCCTTCTGGTGGCATCCTTCCATGAGAACAGCTGTCCTGGGCAGGATCATACTTCTGCAAGGCAGGAGTGAGTGCCTTGACGAATATCTCTCACTACTGGAGACCCCAGGATGTACCTTCCTCCTTCCAAATCTTTCCTCTTGGGGGCGAAGGCAGGGGCACGGGGAGGATGGAGGTGAGGTGAGGGAAGGTGTCGCTGCAGATCAGCTTCTGGGTCAGGATGCTCACCTGCAGCACTGGGTCCCAGGTTTAGGGAATTAACTCGAGCTGCTGGTCTGACTGAATGAATGGGGTGACAGCAAGGTATGCTTGCTCTGTTATTTCTCCGTTTCTGTCTCCAAATACAGTAACTCAGTTTTTAAGTTTTACATTTTAGTAGAGTGAGGTGTATAATGTGTTCAATGTTAAGAATGATTGCTGGGATGTTTGCAGAGCACCTTCCGTGGGTGGAGAGAGGAAGCCTCCAAAAAGGTGTTGGTGTTCACTCACAGGGTACTGCTTACCCCTGTGCAGGACCAGGACTCCTCCTCCCCCTCCACTAGCATCTCAGGGGCTCTGGTCCATTTGCCTGTTGGCCCAGGAAGGGCACTCTGCAGCACAAGGCCTCAGAAGGGAGCTGGTATGGCCCCAGCAGCGTGTCCCACCATGCCTGTGCTGGTGCCACCACGCAGACTGTGAAGCTTCAGGGTCTCCATGTGTCAAAGATGTGGGAACTCACTGCTTAAAATCTATTGAAAGTTTCCCTCTCAAGCACTTAGACACTTAGGAGTGAATCTCCTCCCTGCCTTCTTTTTTTTTTTTGGAGGGTGCTATTTTGGGTATGGGGTTATGGAAAATAAAATATATACTTCCCAAATAATGTGCTTTGTGGAACATGAATGTGCAAGTTTTCTGTCTTTGCTCAGAGTGTGAAGTTGGCCCAGAGTGTAGTTTCCTGATTTGTTTATTTTTTCTTCTTCTTCTTTATTTTTTTTTTCCATGCAGAGCTGAGCAGTTGTAACTCTCTGCTAATACAAGGTTTTGTTGTATAAGACAAAAGAGACATGAAAAGGAGACACTGAAGAAATGTTCACTTGTTTTTGCAATGGACTAGGGATCAGTTATTACAATTAAAAAGTGAAAGTCAGGCAGTAAAAAATTTAGCATGACAAAATATCAGAAGTTAACGGGATTTGAAGAAAACTAATATGAATTCTGGTAATTATAATGAGTTGTATTTTACTATAACTGAAATAGGATGAATTATTAATCAGTTAAGAGCTTCAGCTCTTTTGTAAATGCACTTTGCACATCAAGCTTAAGACATGTAAGGCTTCTTTCGTAAACGTCTTTTACAGAGGAAATGTGTGGCAGTGACCCACAATAATGGGAAAATAACTTGGGATTAACTGTTTGCTAATTGAGTACTTTGAATTTTTGCCAAATAAATTATGTCGTGGAACAAGGTTTTCAAGCTTTTCCAGCAAGGAGTGCTGCAGAACAAACCACAGGGCAGGAAAACCTCGTGTACCTTTGTGTAAGAAGAACCAAGACGGGTATACTGCACGCACAGTGTTATCTTAGAAAACGTCCACAAGGTATTTATGCAACGTTCCTCTACATGAGAGCTGAACAAGGCTAACGGAGCAGTACAGTTTTACCCTGGGATAAATTACTGTTGTTTGCTATGCAAATCTTATGATTGTAATTAGGCTAGGATTTGGACTGCTGTGTACACTGATCTTTGTTCTCTCTGTACACAGGAGCTAATTCTAATGCTGCAAAACAGCACAGCGAATGACAAGCACTGCTCAGCCCAGTGACTGTTTCTCGTGGGCATCTTTGCTCCAAGTGGACATTTTAAAAAGAATGATTTACCTCTGCCTTCACAGGCATGTAAATCATACTGCGGGCAGCTGATGGGCCACTGAGTGTTCAAATACTGTAAAATCTTACTTGAGAGTAGAGAAAGCAGGAAGGACTGCCTGATAGGCATCTGGCTTTTAGCTGACTGGTTTTAAAAAGTGGGGTTCTGCCACTGATTGGTTAAGGAGCTGGTGGTATGTTCGAGCTATCACAACAGTGATTGCAGTTCCCAGTATGGCTGTGTATAGCTCCCGTTATCTCTGCAGCCGAACGGACTTTGTGTAACCACAGGCCGTGGCTCCTTGCCCACGCTAATGAGCTCTCCCTGAGGCTGGGCTTATGCCTCTGGGGGTGGCACGGTGCTACTGTTTTGGAAACCTGAGTTTGTTAACTGTGCTTGACTCCAGCTTACCCAAGCTGCTGCGCCAGCTTGGCTACTGCTGGCCGCAGGAGCTGATCCCCGTGCAGCGTGGCCAGCCCCAGAGCCATCTGGAGGACAAGGCAAGGTGGCTGCTGAGGCTGCTGTCTGCAGCCAAGGAGAGCTGCCACCTAGACCTGGACTGAGGGGAAGCACCAGCATGGTGAGGATGGTACAGGTGAGCCACACTCAGCCCATTCTTCTCCCGGGGAGTGGGGCTGTCAGTGTTTCGGTCAGCCCGTGTGGTAGGAGTGCATCCTGCAGGCAGTGGGGATCACGTTGGTGACCCAAAGAGCAGGGTAACCGACCGTGCCTCCCTGTGGCTGGGCAGAAGTGGGAGCAGGTGCATTCAGGCACAGGGGTACCAGGCTGGGGGTGCACAGGAGATGTACCCTTCTCTTAGCCCATTCAGTGGCAGTTCGCAGGGCACGAGCACCTTGTCCCTGGTATGAGGTGGTGGCTGCACACCTGCAACGTGATGGGAGGCTGCACCTGTGCTGGGCTCTTCTGTACGCATGCCCCCCTGCTGCTGCAGTGGAGTTGAGCAAAACAAAAATCTACCAACTACAAGATCTATTAGCTTGTGGAGTTTTATATACAGGTAGATTAAAAAGGCATTATTTGGAACTTTTTCAGAATCGTTGCACAGGCATAGAGAAAGAATGAAGAAATACCCTATAGAGGACAACATAGCACTGCTGCTCTAAAGAGATAGTAAATGGCACCATCTGCTTTTTAACAGCTTGTAGTTCCTGTGAATCTCATTTATTTCTTCTTATTGCCTGCTCGTCTAAATCTCAGTAAAGCAGAGTAACAGTTTTACTTTGTCTTGCATGCTTGCATATTATCAAGTATTCCTGTACACATGACATCAAATCTGTTAATTTTGTATGTGTACAATTTAGGGAGCAAGAAAACTGTAAAAGCATCAAGTGAGGCACTAGAGTGCTTAACAAAAAGTAGAAAAAATCTTCTTCACAGGAAGTGATTTTTTTAACCAAGTGTATTTAATTGTTTCCATAGCTGGATGCTCCATGTTTCAGAACAGGTTAGAGTGTGTTCTGAGGCTGTTGTTGAAAAGAATTACATTTTACTTAAGCAGTCAAGTTAAAAGGGGGCATAAAATCTGTGTGAGCTTTTCAAATTGGTGCCGTGCTGCAGCTATGATAATGCATGCATTCCTTCGTCAATGGCATCTGTAATTCAGCATTGAAATACAAAGGATCATGACTTGGTCTGCAATTATCTCTGAGGAAGAACGTGAACTTGATGGTTTTGCGCTATTAGTTTCAGGGCAAGAAATTACAAAGACCCACATTTCCCAGAGTAGTCCTTAAAGTTTTAATATATGTAGTGGTTCAGTCCTGTGCTTCTGGTACACCACTTTTTAGTGTGCCAGTTTTTAGTGTGCAATAAATTCAGTGTACTAACAGGCTGGCGTAGGGTTAGAAATACCACGTAGTGAATGTAATTACGGGATGCCTGTTAAAGAATTAAATCACCTCGTTATTCTCTTATGCCTTGTGCTGAAACAGAAAATCCTAGAACAAGCCTTGGGCAGCTCCAGATATTTCAAGGTGCTGCTCAGCAATGCCAGGTCAGAATCCCAAGCTGTGCTAGCAAGGTGCTTACAAGCCACTTCTAGCTCTGCAGCTCATTTGGTTCAGTGCTGGCTGACAGCCTTGTCATGCCAGTGAGCTGTGCCACTTGGGGAGCTGTTTCTGGGACCCCTGAGCTTGCTGGCACACTCAGCACCTGTTCGCGTGCAAAGCCGTCCCTGATTCTGGAGGAGTGCCTCCCTAGCACCCACACCACATGTATCATTTCAGACTTTATGTCGCGGATGCAGAGGACCAAGGTGGGTTAGCTAACGGGGCACTAGTGCCGAATGTGGAGGCTGATTTAAGGGGGAACCTTTTTCCCTGGTTTCCCTTTCCAGCCTTCGCACGAGCTGCCCACCCTGGGGCCTCCGTGGCGGGCACTGCCCTGGGACGGCTGGAAGGTTTGCTCAGGAGCTCAGTAGTGATGAATCACAGAGGCATGGCATGGATTGATAA
Source organism: Streptopelia decaocto (assembly GCF_964273445.1). Classification (NCBI taxonomy): domain Eukaryota; kingdom Metazoa; phylum Chordata; class Aves; order Columbiformes; family Columbidae; genus Streptopelia; species Streptopelia decaocto. The sequence goes on from NC_138656.1 coordinate 57,848,441, forward strand.
GGTCGTGTACTTTCTGATTAGATACATCCTTCCTCTAACAGTGGTTCTTTGTCTCCATTTTGGTTTTGGTAATGTTTTTCGGCAGTTTGCATAGGACGACTCTCCAAGCAGGAGCTGTTTGACTTGGGACAAAGTCACTATTATTCTAGGTAAGCTCAGAAGCCCTCAAAATTTTGTTGCCCTAGGTAGACATAGATTATTAGCAATTTATTTAAAAGCCAATTAAGTTAAATCACCGAGAAAATATTTTTATTCTTGCAGCCTAGTTGTTAAGTACTTTCAGGTACATAAAACAGTGTGTAAAAATCTTCCTTGCAGCTATATTATTTATTTTTTGTGCATATGAACTGATGGCTGTGGAGTGGCATGCTCTTCATCTGTAGCATTAGCAAAAAAAATCATGTATTTCAGCTATTCATAGTGCAGGTGTGCAGTCTGGGAGCCATGGCAAAAGCAAGCTATTACAGTGGTCGCCGAATGGAAAAATATGGACTATTGCAGTGCCTGGAGCCTGACCAACATGCGAGTCTACCTGCTCATTTAGAGTTGATGGAGAACCCAAAGAACTCAGTTGGAACACTTCAGGCTTATTTGGAGAAATTTTGAACTAGAATTTTGACGCATGTAATTTAGTTAAGTGCCTATTTGTGTTTACAAACTGAAACCTTTTCAAGCTACCCCGAATATTGCTTTTTGGTGCTACTGTCCTTTATCAGAGACCCTCTCTGATATCTCTACAGGCAGTGTCTCCTGAGCCCTTACGCTTCTTTTGACCTGTCTTTAGACATGAGTCCCTGTTCGTGGTGAAGCCTCACATCTCCTGCCCCAGTCCCATGGCTCCTTTGGGCTCTCTCGGCTGTTCTGGCTCCTGTCCTCTGCTCCTTATTGTCACTTACTGAATAGACTTGCTCAGCAGAGTTTTCAGAAATAAAACAAAATGAGGTAGTCATGGGTGACCCAGAGCAGCTTTTCCTTTTAATTCAGTCATAAAGCTTTGTTGACTTGCTGGTTTGGTTTCTACTGTCTATAAAAAGGTTTTGTGCAAGCAGTCTCATTTTTCCCATCGCCCTGTGTGACACCAGCGCTGGGATGACCTTCTGCTGGAGAGTCTCATTGCTCAGTTGTATCACTGGTCCCTGTGAGTTTCCCTGGCAACCAGTTTGAGCTACACTGACCCAAAAATACCTCATTGGGCTGGGGGAAAGTCAGTTTGCAGACGGGTATTTCTCATTAATGACTTCTGGATGGTTGTTGTGTTCAGCCCACAGATGTCATTATTGGGAACCGATGGCTGGGAGGTGTGACGTGCCCCTTCTGCTTAGTTCCACTGGCAGCACGGTCTGTGGGAAGGCTGCCTTTGTGTGACTGGCAACTGTGTTGTGACTGTGGGAGTCATCATACTCATTTTACATGGTACACTGAGGGTCTTGTATTCTATCAAGAACAGTCTGTGCAGGTCACAAAGTCACAGTGGTCTTTCTCGGACCTCTGTGAATTACCTTGGTTATTGCTACTAACTTTGCCCTTCTCATTTCTATATAAATAAATGCACCTTGATTTATAGGTGTGCATGCTGTGAGCTCTAGTTTTGCTGCCATCCTAGTCTTCAAAGACGTGGTTTGTGACATGTCTCAATGAACATGTGTATAAATCTTTGGAGGTCAGGATCCACCAGTTAACATAGGAGAGAATGCACAAACTGGAGGTCTTATTTCAAACCTTCCTCGTTCGGTTTTGCCTTTCAAATAATCTTTTCGCTACCTAATGTAAAACATGTGAAGAAAAGCATTGGTAATTCAAGATGTGTTCTCAAGGTGACAAAATTAGAAGAGGCTAAATTGAAGAGCAGTGTGTCATTTTTAGTAACAGGTTCCCTTTTCTGGATTTGCAGGGTGTGAGGATTGCGGTAAAAGCCTTATAGGAGAATGCAAACTCCACGGACCACTCATCAGGGCTAAAGATAGGGTTATTCCTAGCCGAGCCCGTCTCACCCTACCTCATTACCTCACTTTGCGAGTGTTGGAGCTGCGAGCTGGAAACCAGCAGAGTAAGTATTTTAGCTCTTTTCCCCATATTTAAGAAAGAGAAGACAAAAGTAGCAACACTGGCTTGTTTTCATAAATAACTCAAGGCATAATCCTTGGGTATTAACAGTATGAAGACTATTTTCAGCTGAGCACAGCTAGAGCTCATATTCAGCTACTGTTTTTTATGACTGATTTCTAGTAACCTTGATGCATAAACTGATGGCAGGACATTAGCCAGAGCTGGTGTGACATTTAGCTGTGAGCAGTCAGTTAGCTCTGTTCAGCCAAAACAAGTTTAATGAATGTTGCATTTGTATCTAATAGTAACAGCCATGCACTATTACATATTTTTTTTTCTTTTTCCCAAGCATGCAAAACAGGGAAGAGCGTTCAATAAGAGGTCAGAAACAAAATAATAAATAACACCCCTCATCCACTCGAAAGAACACAGTATGTTAATTTACCTTTTGCAGCATCTTCAGTTCATATTATAGAAAGACTGTTGTTTCCTTCTAAAGGCAGAGCAATTTCAATGCCCAGACTTGAAAAAGGGAACTGCATCCTTACCGTGCAAATTTTCAAAGGTTACCTATGTAAAATTAGTCCTGCCCAGATTGCATTTCAAAAAGAGAATGACAAGATGCCTATTTTGTCACACCATTGGTGTTAGGCAGGGGAATAACTAGAATGATCAAGACAGCTCATGTGTCTTAGATTCTCTCCACTTGTATTGGGAGAGAACAACCTCATAAATTATGCCAACAGCCAGATCACTATGATGACATCAGCTTGCCAGTTGAAGAGTATTAACACACTTGTATTGCATACTCACTTTAATATTCTGTCATGGATTTTAGGCACCTCTGTATATATTTACATCCTTTTTGGATTATTCCCATTAGAATTATTTACCTGGGTTATTTGTCTAGAAGAATAATTCATTAGTTCTGCACTATGCATTTGTTTCCATTTTCACAGCTGTCGATATACAAGAAATAGTTCATAATGTCTGTGTTAATATTAGACTGGTCTTTTTTTTTATTTGCAGTCCTTGGAGTATTTGCAAAGAAAGTGATACAGAAGAGAACACAGTTTGGTCCTTATGTTGGGCAACTGTCTACAAAACTGACCTGCTATGATGAGAGCAGGCTAGTCCTGCAGGTAAAAACCCAGTGACTTGCAATGAAGTTCATATGTGTCTGTAACAGTTCATATGTATTTATGTATTTTAACCAGTCAATTTGCTGACTGATCTAGTTAATTCATTGTACTTCTGATCCATATGTATGAGTGTAAATCACATTACTAGGTAGCACAGCATAACCTGAAGTAACAAATGTTCTTGTATATTGTGTTTTCTAGAAGTTTACTTTCCTGCTTTCTAGTTCTTACAATTTCCAGGGTTATTTACCTATTGGTCTAACATTTCTTGATAAATGTTTCACAGGGCATGGCTACTGGAGGTATCCAAGCATAGTACTGTCTTCCCAGATAAACCAAAAAGATTTGTGCTTAACACTGTGCCACTTGGAGGGTAAAATTTGTGCACTGAGTTAGCAATAGTGGCAGAAATGTGCACTAAGTCACCAGCTTAGTAGGGAGGAACAGTACAGGGGTGGGGAAATACTTTAGTGATGCGATTATATATAAACTTTGACACACAGTGCACTAACTCAGTTTATTTAGTCACATTGTTATTTAGGGCTGGTACCATCGCTTGCTGCATGTACAGATACCGATTGTCTCATATGGACCCTGAGAGTATTTTTTGTACTTTATCCAATACAAATAGTGGCCTCTTGGGACTAACCTAACTTAGACTGCATGTGCATCTTTTCCCATAGGAATTCCATGAGAGTAATAGTTGATCATGATCCCCCACGCCCTCCTCTTTGCGTTTTGGTGCACGGGGTCACACCTGTGCTCACCTCTCTGTCATACTGCGAGCCTGTGGTCAAGCTGCAGCCTCCACCAGCGCTTCCCAACAAGTCACGGTTCTTCCAGAGCCTGCATTTCATATCGAGCCCACTCATTCCCCAGGAGAGAGGGACCAGCAGCAGCTGGCCTGTGACATGCCTTCTGTCTTCATTTGAGCTTTCTTGAGAAGCTTGGGACTGGAAAACACTGTGTGTTGTAAGGGAAGGCATAGATACAGATACTTCTGTAATTTCATTTGAGAGCCACAGTAATAGCTTCAGTAATTGCTGTAAGCTTCATTTGCTCATGGAAGTCATGTGAATTGTCTGCCAGGAAAGTAACACTGTCCTTCTGTGGAATTTTCATGCATGTTGACACCAAGGGGGATTTGTTCTTCTCCATAACTAAATTTCTTCCATCTTTTCATGAAACACTTTAATTCTTACAAATGCAGAAAACGTACTTCTCTAACAAGCTTGTGAGCATGGATGAGCTAAGCACCCAGTTCCTTCCTCTTCACCAAGCCATTGTAAACCACACCCTGCCCCCTATCAGTCAGCCCCGTTTGCTTAAAAGTGTGCAGCGATAAGCACAGCTCTGGCTGATGAATGGACTGTTTCTTCAGAAGAGGAGACTGGAATCCCAGGTTTCCTACATTACATCAGTAGCTGCCTTGATTTCTCCCTAGCAGCATTCTGAGTATGTGACCAAAGTTGTCCAACAGGCAGATATTTTAATTGGAAACATGACGAAGTTAGATACAGTACCTCCCAGAAGCAATGGGAATGTAATTTATTTTTTTTTTGCAATTAATTGCTCACTTACATTGTTAGCAGGACATATACATGCTGTGCTGACAAGTTTTTTTACAGTTTCAGCTGTCTGTGTTTTGAGACTGTATTGCAGAAAAGCAACTGTCTTGTACAAGGTCAGAAGCATTTGCCTCACAAAGTCATTCTTTTGGAAAGGAATCTAGGAAAAATGAAGTAAAGCAAAAAGAGATCTCTCTGGCACAATTGTTCATTCATATTTACTTTTGCATTGTTAAGAGGAAAAGGAGAAGACTGTTAAAAAGCCATTATATAGTATGTTACCTCTCTGGACTTATTACACAAGTTATACAATTGTTCCATGCAAAATGTAGCATTAGTACAGCACTGAAGTTTGAGATTATCAAGATCTCAGGAAGTACATTAAGGCTAAAGCTTATCTTTCTACCTGCCTGCACTTAGTTCTTATAATATTATCTCTATATAACATAAAATGATGAAATATAAAGTGGAAACACATACAAAGGTCTACAGTTATTTTAGTAGCTGGGTGCCTTGACAGGTATTCATTCTTCACTTTCTTTTGCACTCAGTATTCTTTAAGAGTGATCTATTTCAAACCAACCGTGATTTCAAAGAACATATGACCAAGACAGGGTAAATAACTGATAGCCATGATTCCAAGTTAAAGAAAACTAATGTACCTCTATCTAGGACTTGGTTTTATCATGTTCTTTCTCCTGTCCTCCCCCTTTGTTTCAGGTATTGAAAGATGGAGGGAAGTACTTTCTGGACACTCCCAATGAAGACTGTGGAAACTGGATGATGTTTGTCCGGCTAGCCCGGAACCAAGAAGAACAGACCCTTGTGGCTTATCAGCACTGTGGAGAAGTCTACTTCACAACTGTTAAGGTAGTTAAACCCACATTGCTTCACCCATCATCCAAACGGAAATTTATTGACCACGGTTCTGAAAGGGTAACCCTTTTACAGCTGAAAGGTTGATTATAATATATTCTGCCAACTGAATCTTTATTACATACCACCTTTTATGTCACTGAATCCATAGCAGAGCAAGCAGTGTATGGGGTTTTCCAGTAAAAGGCAGCATGTGCTTGCTGTTGTGGGTGGTGAAGAAACTGAGCAGACAGAAACTAATATAATTCATGATGGCAATGTTTAAATGTGAATGCTGTGAAGTCCTTCAGTTCCAGATAGGTATGTGGTGAGATTATCTGGCATTGTTACGTTCAACAGTACTTCATCCTGGGAAGAACAAACACACTCCTTTCCTCTGTTACATTTTTGGACATACATTGTATTCTGAGCACATTACCAGGTGTTCAGGCACAGGTTGCTAAGTGTAATCTTTATGTACTATTTTCCACTCTCATTAAATCTGAAGACTTAACTGCAGAACTTACAATACTGCAATGTTGCCATGAAATGATTGGTTTATGTTAGAGATTCTGGGCTGCAGCTTCATCTGGGAAGAGAGAACAAAATACCCTCTATAAATGACACTGGAACATAGAGTCTTGTTTTTTGTTGTTTTGATGACTTTCTCAGGCAAAGTTTGTTTTAATCAGAACTTACTCCTTTGTACACTCAGGTAACTGAAGTCTGTATGTTGAACATTCATTGTTTTCCTTTTTCATTCTTAAGTTAATGCTTGTGTATCATTGTGAGCAACATTAAAAAAAAAGATATCATATTAGTCAAAAGAAGTTACTGTGAGATTGAAATCCAGCACTTCAATTTCATTCCCAAGACTTTTTCCTACTGCACTATTTCCGTGGGATAGTATTGTTTACTTTTGTTCCTCCACTTTTGTTTCTCCACCTGCACAGTGAGAAAAATATTTACCACACAGTGATGGTGTCAGAATAAATTAATAGTGATTACATTTTACAACTTCAAAGCCTTTTATAGTAGCATGAAGTGTAGTTGCTTTTGGATTAATATTAAAATAATTATTTTTTAAAAAAATAAATCATTGTAAAACAGTATATGCTAATCTGAGACATTGTTTAGGCTATGTTTGAGATTCTGATGCAGTCCATAGCATTTGAGATTTCAATTTGATTTCAAATGCATGGTATCCTTGTAGAACTGACAGGATTAACAATACTATATTTGGGAAGCATGAACAAATACTTTTCTAAGAAGTTGTAGTTATGAACTGGTAACTTACAGTTTCCAGTATAATTTAAATACTATTGAAACAGCTCTCTGCTGACTTTAGCAGGACTCCGTTCATTGGCATAATGGAGAGTTCATCCTGTATACTGACATGAAGAGCATTTTAGGATGAGGAATGTGTCTTGGATCGTTACTGTGCTGTGTATCAAAGGGAATTACTTTCATTTTATTTCTCTTAAGTCTCAGTATCATTCACAGTACTGGGGCATCCCATAGGTTTAGTCCTGGTCAAAAGTGGTAGCCTTCTGCTACACTTAAGCACACCCTGCTGGTCATGGTGTGAGGCTGCCTTAGGGCTGGTTATGAAGATATTTTCTCAAGACATTTTGAATAAAGTCTGTTAAGTTGGGAGTAGAAGGTTTGGCTACTCTCCCCACTGTTTTTACAAAGACATGGGATTTTGGTGACATGAACCAGCAGCTACACAAACATTACATGTAAGGGTCATACTAATAGCACCATTACTGTACTCACTGACCTAATGACTGCAGTCTCTAGAAAGAAGTGCTTTAAAAAAAATAGAATTACAAGGAAGTAAAAATCATCCCCAGTTGCTGTTGCTGTCTGTCTGATCACAGGAGTTGCCTCATGTTCTTATTGAGTGGAGAATCCAGTACTTACCACTTCTGTTTAGGCCAGGTGTTATCAAAATGTACAACCAACCCATTCTAGTTGTAGTTAGCAAGGTGGCTCGTGCTTGGGAGTTCAAAAGTTCAGTTTTCGACATTGTACACACAATTACCTGTCAGCATTCACTGTCTAAGTTGTCTTTCAACTACCATGCTTATCCAACACCAATGTTAAAAAATAAGTACATTTTAAGATGTGAGACTTTGTGGAATAAGAGTCAGCTGCTCTCCTTCCAGGGTAGTTTGTTCTTTTTAGGGGCACAATTTTAGTTTAGTTTAAATAAAACTACAAGTACAGTGCAGATTGGCCCTACCCCTGTTGCAGCAATGTTGTCTTTTATTATAGATGAAAAAAAATGTGTACAGGGCCTGGAAGTCATATAAATTATGACCCCAAAATTAGTTTTCTCCCTATTTTTTAGATAACTGATGGATCTTTAGGCAATTAGTGTAATCATTCCTGTCTTTTTCTATTTGCTGTATTATTGACTGAAAGTATTTGTCAGAGGAGGTCATAGTCCAGTCCGAGGAAAGATTTGGGCAGGCATGACTGGGTGGGAGACTGCAGATTATGGGCTACCTTAGACCAGTTTGGGAAGACTTCAGTGAGAGGAGGCCAGAGGTGCAATAAAGCACATGCATGTAAAGCCTGACACACTGGAGCCAACACGTGGAAACATGCAGGTTAGAACGGCAGTCCACATATTGATCAACTCTGCACCCAGGCTTTAGGAGTGTGACACATCTAGGAGGCATCCAAATGATGGATTTTTCCTTTGCCTGTACCCTATAGTTAAGCATTATGTTCAGTGGGCTTCGAAAGATGGAGGAATAGGCATGGGATATTGCTTGGAAAGACTGCTGGATGTCTGAACACCACAGACAAATAGATCTCACTGAGCAAAGGTCATAAGGGCTGAGGCACCGCTCCTGCTACTCTTCACCCCAAAATCTCTGTCCACATGCATTTCTACTTCTAGAAACTGAAGGTGTCAAACCCTAGTGGATAGTAATACTCAAAAAGTGCTTGAATCTTTAAGTAAAGTTTCTAATAATTTAAACTGATTTGAAGAATGCAACTTGGGTAAGGACACAAATTGTACACACACCTCCTACCAATCTTCAGTATTATTTGTTATGGGAAAATTGGCACAAGTAGACATGTGCTATCTTCTTCGATTCACAGCCAATTGAACCCCACACAGAATTGAAAGTATGGTATGCTGCCGATTATGCCAAATTTATGGAAGCTTCTGCAGTATTCATTAAAGAAGAATCTGATGTCTGTCCTTTGCCTCCAGTAACAGTAAGTACACCTCATCTCCATTCAAGCCATCACCAGACATAGTAAATTACAATTTACATACTTTCTCTTTTGATGTAACTCTGGTAATGCTAGAGTAGACCATAGTGTAGTAGGCTAACATAAAGCCAAGAGCAATTTTAGCCGACCAACTACTCAGAGAAAGGCTGCTCTTTTTCTCCTGTGCTTGTACTCCAATGGAGCCATTAGATATAGCCAGTGGCACCAATGGGATGTGTTGGAAAGACTTGAGATTTGCATTAATTTGTATATAACCAAGGTTTCCTGCCTCAGACGCCTTTCACCAGTTCCCCCTTTTTATGCTCTGACTGGTTGGTCAGATAGCGTACTGATTGTTTCAGTCCTTCACGTGCAATAACCCTTCTCTTCTAATCCTATACCTTCCCCTCTGTATGATAGTTGGAATGCTTCAACTGATAGAAAAGTTCCTAAGTGTTGAAAACATGACCCTGAAGACTGATACCTGCTCTAGAAGGAAATGTTCAACAGGGAATATGATAGAACCAGGAATTCAGAGGTGCTCTGGGAAGGGAAGTAACCCCATAGTTGTGTTTTCATGTGAGGGCTTAAGAGAATACCCCAGAAAGAAGGGGAGGGAGGGCCACAGTGTCAGACACAGGTAAGGAAGGGGAGTGCTCTGTCCCTTGATGAAGACAGATTGGGCATAGCCTCACCATGTTCTCAGAGCAAGCCAGCTCAAGAGCAAGGGAAGGTAAGGACAGTTTATGAGAAGCTGAAGTAAAATATAAAGACAGCTAAAGATGTACATGGTCGAATATTAATTGAAAATACATTTCATCAGTGACTGGGTTTTTTTTGTAATTGTTTTTCATTGGAATTTTTTAACTGTCAATATTAAAAGTGAATTCAACTCAATCCAGTAGAGCTCTTACTTCCACAGAAATAATGCTTCCAAATAATGCCTTGCTTGCCAAAAATGTTTGTTTTAATGTCTCTAAGTTAGGGTAGGCCTGAGATCCCCAAACCTAAGGTGTTTCTTACTGAGTTTAAGAAAGTCTAATGCCAAGTGTCAAGCTAAGTGAGGAAGTCTCTCCTGGAGACAGTGACCATTACTGTCTGGTAAAGCATGGAGTCAGCCCAAAACATAAGGAAATCCTGTACAGCTAAACTACATTTGTGGGCAGAAACCCATCCAATTTTTGTATGGTTGCAATAGCAGATAAATTATATCAGTCTAAGGATAAAGTACAATTTCCAACTACTTTTAAGAATAATTCCATAAAAGGAGCAAATGTAGAGGCTTTGAAATTTAGTAAGCTCAAGCAAACAAAGGTGAAGGACTTGGGACTGTTACAGTAAATGCTAAACAAAAACATGGAAATAATTATTTAGCCAACCATTCTCTTTTCTTTCTAGTTTGTAGACTCGTAGAGAGAATCCGTTTCCAGCTGAACAGTCGTGTGGTAGTACACTGAAGTAAATACTGCTAGGGACAACAACAGGTTTTGAGAAAGCCCAAGAGAAGATATAGGGTCAGTGAGAAGAATATGGCCTTTCCTTAGAACGGCCAATATGAAAGATCTGTTTCTGTTCTCATTGCAGAAGGAGCCTGTAGACCCTTGGATATGCTCCAGCTGTAGAAGCACTTTTGCAACTTTTGCTCTGCTAGAATCTCACGAGTGCATCCATAAAGACCGAGTCCTTACCACCAGGTTCAGATCACCAAATAAATTGGGACCTGTAAAAACAAAAAGCAAACTGAAAGGGAAACTAAGAGGAGCAGCATTAGGCAAAAGCATTGCCCAGTGCTACGGGACCATTTCCTGTTCCTCTGCTGCGAAGCTTGGCTGTGCTGGCTCTGGAAGCACTTGTGATGCTCTTGTGAGGTTTATACCTAAATGGAGAAATGGCCGGTCTTCATTGTTGAAGGGAAGAGAAGTGAAGCAGTCAGACAGTTACCCTTGCCGACTCTGCGGGAAGATATTCGATTCCGTTGACAAGCTCACAGTCCACACTTACGCGCACAAAGGGGAGCGCCCCTACAAGTGTTCACAGCACGGATGCACAAAAGCCTTCATTTCCAAATATAAACTGCTCAGGTACAGCTCTGAAGGCGCTCCTTTACTGGTGGGTGGGTGGGTGGGGAAAAAAAGCCAAGAACATATTTTTCCTCTTGAGTGTCCTAGTGGCAGTTAATCCCCAAGTTTCAGTTTTTATTATTCCTGTTTTGGTAGAATTGGAGAAAAACTGATCTCCCTCAATTGCGGGGGCTACTCAAAAAGATTATGTTGAGCACTTTTAACCTACTCTAGGCTTTATGCTTAACACTTTGCCCCCTTTTACTGATAATCTGAGAACTTGTGAAAATGCCTTCCTTCAAGAGTGTTTTCAAGTCTTGAAGTTGCACTGTGTTCTAGAGTGAATGTAAATGCAAATATATATATATTTTTTTTCGGTCTTAGGCACTCAGCCACTCATTCTCCACAGAAATCTCACCAGTGTGGGTACTGCGAAAAGACCTTTCACAGGAAAGACCATCTAAAGAATCATCTTCAGACTCATGACCCTAACAAGATGGCCTTCAAGTGCGAAGAGTGTGGCAAGAAGTACAACACCAAGCTAGGCTATAAGAGACACTTGGCTCTTCATGCAGCCACCAGTGGGGACCTTACCTGTAGGGTATGTGCCCAGGAGTTTGGCGGTACTGAAGTTTTGTTGGAACACCTCAAAAGCCATGCAGGAAAACCAACTGGCAATACCAAGGAAAAGAAACACAAGTGTGACCACTGTGAGCGTCACTTCTACACCCGTAAAGACGTGCGACGGCACATGGTAGTTCACACAGGCTGCAAAGACTTTCTGTGCCAGTTTTGTGCCCAGAGGTTTGGGCGGAAGGACCACTTGACTCGCCACACTAGGAAGACTCATCCACAAGAACTGCTGAAGAGCAGATTGCAGAATGGTGACTCAGTGGGTCTCCTTGACCAGCTTTTCCCATTCAGACTGAAGGAAGATGCTAGCATACTGTCCCCTTTTCCTGAAAGGGTCTCTGTGCAGAATGGGATTTTGAATAGTTCAGAATCGGAGGAATACAACTGTTCACATCTTCATTCCCAGCCAAGCTTACAAACCGCTCTTCCTCTGGAACCGTCTCATTTGCCAAGGATGGGCTGTGCAGACAGCCTTCCAGCTGTCCATCCCACACCATGCTCCACAGCCGTTCCTGCCAACCTGAACCTTCAGCAGCCTAATAAATATGACCTTAGTTCTACCTCATTTGCAGCAGGATCCCTCAAGACTCTACCGATAAAAGTGGATGTTAAAGGCTATAACATGCATCTTCCTGAGGACCTGCCGTTACCAGAACCTCAGTCTCTCCACAAAATCAGTCTGGAAGAAGCTTCCTCAGGGCCTGTAGGGGATACTAACAAGTACCCAATACACAAGGAGACAGAGGCAGCAGCTGAAACTACGAGCCTGCCTTTCATGGATCTCACTCATGTGATGAGTTTCTGGCAGCTCCCACCAAGTGACAACCAGAACACTACTGGGGACATGACAATGGCACTTGGTCCCGAGGAACCACCACCCAGGCTGAATGGCATTGGCCAACAGCAAGGTCTTCAGCTAGCAACTGGTGGGATGGCCATAAACCAGCTGCACCATCTTCCTCGTTCCTTTCCATCCACTACAAATTCTGTAACATTGCCTCATTTTCACCATGCCTTCAAATAACTATCACCATGGGGTTGCTTGTTTGTTTCGGGTTTTTTTCCCCTTCTTTTTAAAGACTGTGCTTCTTTCTTAAATCTGTTAGGATGGGGTAGTTTTGGTTTGGGTTTTTTTTTTGTTTTGTCTTGGTTTTGTTTTTTTTTTTAAGAAAAAACTGCCACAAATGTTTTCAAAGCACATTATGAACATGGTAGTTAAATTCAGGATGTTAATAAACGAGAAGCTCTATTTTTCATACTACTATTAGTTTTTTAGCATATGACAATAGTAGAACTAACATATTTCCCTCAACACCTTCTCTATTTTTGTTTCTTACCTTTCAGGCAAACAACTGAATAAATATCTTCAATGATAGCAAAGGATCATAACAGGCGCAAAAAAACTATGGCTACTGCAGTAGGAGAAATAGGGTTAGGGTGAATGGGAAGAAGGGGGAAATCACAGGAAAAACAATTTTAATGAGACATAAATCACAGCAAATTTATACACATGGCAAATGTAACGAACTATTTATCAACATCACATAGATTTCTGTTAAGCACTTAATTACTGAACTTTATTAATTTTTAATTTAAATCAGAATCATTCCAAGAGTAAATCTTACCTCCTGTTTCACTTTTTTATAAATGAAGAAGATCACTATTGTGATTACATTTAACTAAATTTTTGTTTTCTGAGGTGCACTTCAGCTGTGTGTATTTCATGTATTTTTTCCTTGGGGCTGGAAATAACTACCACTTCTGCATGACTGTTTAAGAACTGATGTCTTGTACATGTGCAGTTTTCAGAATGGGAAGTGAATTGTCTCAAAGGTTAAAGCAAAACATTAATTTTCACTTAGAGCTGGATCTGGCAAGGTATCAGACACTGGGCTTTCACTCTAGTAAAGCACTTAAGCATTTGCTTAAATTTAAGCATATGTTATCCCATTGGGTCAACAAGTTGATTCATTTAACACTCAATAAAAAATAATGTTTCCTAGCGAAGAGGCCTTTATTCAGCTTCTGTTGATAAAAGTGGCCTTTGTTTAGTCTGGAAAATGATTATTCATCATAGCCAGCCGAAATGTGGATCCCTTCACAGAGGCCACCCGTGGCCAGGCAGCCTGCCCAGGGGAGCCTGCGATCAGGTGAGACCTCTGTAGGGGCATGTCCATATGCAGAAGGGTTGTGGTGATGAGCTCATGCTTGGCCCTGTTCAAAACCAGGTTATGAACCTGCCTCCCAAGTGTCACCTGAAATTAGTGGGTGTGATTGAGGCCATTTTAATTGCAGGGGTTTATCTCAGTAGCCTTGGGACAACTGCAGTTGGACTTCCAGCCTTTGTTTCTTTCAGACCAGAACCACGGGGACTTATGTTTGTTTCCTGGAGCGAACTGTCCGTGTACATTTCCAATTGAGGGTGTTTTGGTGTGACAGTCCTAGCACCTTGTTAGGAAAGTTTTTTTTTTCCCTAGATTTCCAGAAGCAGACACGCAGCTACAGATTCCAGAAGTTTTTCTTAAATAATTAAATAATTTCTAAAGCATAGCATGGAGAGAAGCTTGAGTTGCGTGCCTCTGGAAGAGGGACCCTGAGCAAGGAAGATCCCGGGCAATTGTAAATCTAAACTTCCTATCCCTTGTGCATCAATTTGGGCCAATTGTAAAATCAGAGTTTGGGGGCTCCCCATTCTTCAGTGGATCTCTTAATTTTCATCTGGTGGGCTGTTTCTTATCTCTGTGGGTAGTTGTTTCTCTTTTACTTAACTGGATGTCAATACTAGGTCCTGTCCATCAGTTGCTATTTTACACCTGCAGCTGGGGAGATAAATAAGTCCTTGACAATAGTCGAAACATTCTTCTGTGTCTCATCTTCTTTTAGACTTGCTGTTCTGTTTCTTTACTTTTATCTAGGGATACATCTTCTGCTGATAATCAGAAGCTCCCTTATCTTCTTCTTTGAACAGACTTGGGGGGCCTTTTTGCTTAACAAGGCAGAAAGTTTGAAAGTTCACAACTTGCGGCCTAAGCAAACTTAGGTACTTATGCTGAGCAAGTTCTATATAAGCAGTTTCTAAAAAAGTTCTGTAAAAAGCAGTATACCAAATAATTCAATAAGCTAAAGCAGTCTATTTCTTAACAACCTAGCGCTTAAACTAGCAGAAATTGCAAAAGTCACATCTCCTAGTAGATGACATTATCAAAAGACCACAGTTTACTTTATTGACTAACCCGTGCTTATTAAAAAAAATAATCCTGGTTTTAGTGGATGATGCAATTACTAATGGATCCTGTTGTAGCTAAAACAGATTAAATTCTCAAACCCTGAGTGAGCTTATTTTCTTCTCCACCATTAGTGACAGGAATATTTTGAGACAGCTTCAAATATAAAATATTTTTAAATGATTGCTGTTTTGCTGTTAATGAACTGCAATGACACTGTACAACTACAACAAGCTGAATATACATAAAAGTTTATCAGTACTTGGATTAAGTAAAGGTCGTATTAGTTCAGTCAATGTGAGAATGTGTTTTTCAGATACACACTAAGGTATTTAAGAAAATTTTTTACATAAGGCAAGCCAGAAGGAATTTTAAGGTAATTCTCGTAATGACAACAGCAGGAAGAAGAGCAGGTGCTGCATTGTCATGCCCAGTTAGCAGTTATTTAAATGGCAAGTTCCAGAACAGGGAAAAGGTTACAAACAGTGTTACGTGCACATTCTACAGCTAGGCTTGTATTTCCATCCGGACTTGGAAAGGTGTGTGTATATGTTCACATATTGAATTGTTTTCATTGTTCATGCCAATTGTGTCCACCTGTCTTGCTCCAAGCCTTTACTTGGGAAAAAAAAAAGCAAACCCACAAATTTTGTAGCACTGCCAGATCATATATTGTTAATGGACAGTTTGTCATTTTGGTTTGTGCTTCTATAGGAGATGTAACTAATTACTGGATTACTTGTCTTTGGATTAAAATGTGATGTTAAAAAGAAAACATTATGCAAACACTGAGCCAGATGGGCACCCACTTTTTTGAGGTGCCGGACTGTAGCTCTGAGCTGCCAAGAGAGAGTTGCTGCCTGACCTCAGCATCTTCTGAAACATGGAAAGATGCATTGGTGAGAGATGCTTATCCTATGTAACTAGGAGTTATAAACCAGTGTGATATCTGGCAGCTAAACAACAGAATTACTATAATGAAATGATACTGTAAAAATAGAGAAACTTAGCATTTGATCTCATATCAAAAACAAACAAAAAAGTGTACTCATTTTATGAAAAGAAAAAAAAAAAAGAAATCATGTAAACCTGCTGAAAAAATGTTGAGGAGCCAAAACTACACTCCTGCACTGTTCCCACCCCCTATCAGAAGCCATGTTTCATTTAATTTTACTTTGGTTTTATTTACCAACTGTTCCTGTTGGGACTCCCCATTTTCTTAACCAATGAGTTGTTGCTAATTTTCAAGAGTTTTTCCCAGCCAGTCTAAAATAGGATGGTAAGTTCCATATATTAATGACTGATTCATTTTTCTGCTAGCAGAATTTTAAAATACTCTTCTTGAATACATCATTCCTGTCCCTATAATTATGTTTTCTGTAGGGCACTGAAAAATGAACTGTTGAATCCATACCAAACAGCTCTACACAAAGAGAAATAAGGGGGGGACCCCAAACACAACATTTGCTTTAACTTTTGAGGGTTCATTTACTAAGGTATAAAAGAAAACAGCTGTGATAACATTGAACAAGACAGTTTGGCATGGGGTTGGTTTGGTTCTCCCTCCTGCCCGCGCCCCGGACCTCCTTCCTGGTTTGAAAAAAAGGCCAAGAAGCTCCATTTTAATACATTTGGGCTGATTTTATGCCCATTGTTTCTAAGACAGTCTAGCTATAGGAGTTACACGTGCTTCAGTGTTATCCTTTCTATATCTAAATACCGTTAGCTACAGCCTAGAGTAGAGTTTAATTACACTTTGTAAAGTCTGATATTTATTATTGCTGTTTCCAACTACTTTTCGTCTTCATTTACTCTATAAACATTTACTATGCAAGAACATTCCGTATGGATTTTAATTGAAAGCTTTGTTGAGCTAAAAAAAAATCAAAAAAATCAAACAAACAACCCCAACATAGTGCGATATTGAAAGTTTATGCAAAGTGATCCAAGGTAATAAATCAGATGGCCAAAAAAATAAGAAAAGGATATGCCTCCACAATATTTCTGTCTTAGCCATCAATTTGTAAAAGCAATTGAGGTTTTTAGTGGAACAGTAATACAAGCCAACAAGGAAACACCAATCAAATACCTCAAAGGAACTATGGGGTGTTCTTCTAAGAAGTTGACGTGACCAACAGCTCAGCTGAAGTGCCTCTACACCAATGCACACAGCATAGGAAACAAACAGGAGGAGTTGGAAGCCACCATGCTGCTAGAAAGCTACGACTTGGTTGCCATTATTGAAACTTGGTGGGCCGAATCCCATGACTGGAGTGCAGTGATCGATGGCTACAGGCTGTTCAGAAAGCACAGGCGAGGAAGAAAGGGTGGAGGGGTGGCTGGCTACATCAAGAGGTGGATGGAGTGTGAAGAGCTGCCTCTGAAGAACGGCCATGAGCAGAGGGCTGGAGCATCTCTCCTATGAGGACAGGCTGAAAGGGGTTGTTCAGCCTGGAGAAGGGTCTGGGAAGACCTTATTGCAGACCTCTAGAACCTAAAGGGGCCTACAAGAAAGATGGGGAGAAACATTTTAGCAGGACCTGTTGTGATAGGACGAGGGGTAATGTTTTTAAATTAACAGAGGGGAGATGCAGGCTGGATACGAGGAAGAAATTTTTTACAATGAGGGTGGTGAAACACTGGCCCAAGTTGCCCAGAGAGGTGGTAGACACCCCATCCCTGGAGACATCCCAGGCCAGGCTGGACGGGGCTCTGAGAAACCTGATTTGGTTGAAGATGTCCCTGCTCATGGCAGGGGGAGTTGGACTAGGTGACCTTTGAATGTCCCTTCCAACCCAAACCATTCTATGTTTCTGTGATAAGAATGAGATTTGGTTTTAGTTAGTCTGCACTTGAAGTGCTTTGAAGCTGATGCACAGCATACATGGCATTTATCACTTACAAATCACTATCGTTTGTTGTTTACTGGGAGATTCTATTAAATATATACACAAAATTCAAAAAATGTTCCTTCATTTTGTTCAACGTATCAAGCAAAACATTAGGGGAAAAAAATCATATGATTCTGGATCTTCCTACATTTTGTTAAAAGCATTGAATGAACCATGGGCAACATCCATCCCCACAGACGCAATCATTTAATTAAATTTTGGCAACTGACACAAGTAAACAGGGGATCAAGGGGAAAAATGGTGGATTTCAGTTTGCTTATTTTATTGAGTGTGGCAGCTGTAGCACTTGGGGTGGAAGAGGTGCTGGAAAATTGTGTTGTTTAAGGTCTTCTGTAGTGCTTCAGAAGAAAACCATAACACAGCCTTGCAGACCAGCCACTGTTATCTTCTGTTGCGCATTTGCGATCTGAAAGCAGCACCAAGTCATATAGTTGCTATTTATATACAATTAGCTTTTATATTTTACTCCATTTTACTTAAGAAGATTAAACCTCGATCCCTAGTAAAGGTGATGGAGGAGCTCACCCCAGAAACCATTTAAAGGCACATTAAGGATGAAAACATTTATTTGCACCACTCAAAGCCAGTTTCTCTTGCCTGGTTTCTCAGCTAAAAAGCACTTTTGCTTTGCGCTGGAACTGAGTTCTCAGTAGCCCAAAGTGCTCTGTAAAGCATCTGTGAAGCTTAAGTTTTACGAAAAATTGAGCAGTTGCCAACAGCCCAGCACCTACAAGCGCACCCAGGCCAGTCACTTCCACCGTTCCCGGGGACATACAGGACTCTCTCCTATATTTTGGACGCTAGTGTGGATGTCTGTCGTGGGGACCTGCTGCAGGCAGAGACTGTCCCAAGCCTCCGTAAACTGTCTGCAACTACAACCCCAGTGATACCTGGACTCGCCAGTGTCACTAGGGAAAGAGGCATCTCCGCTCCAAGTCTGTCAAGCCCTGAGTTTCAGAGTTCAGTGGCTAAACTTGGAGAATGGTGATGGTATCAATAAATCCTTGTTGCTGGCATGCAAGATGCTGCTTGGTTACTTGTGACTGTTAACAATGTAATGACTCATGGTTACCTGGGGAGTGGAGAACGCCAGATGAGACCACTGGGTACTGTCAACAGTTTGTCCTGTAGCTGGCAAAATCAAGCAGGTAGGTAGAGTTGATGGCACAGTGGACTGAACACTTTGCAGATTTCCCCACAGTTGAAGGTACTTAGTCACTGACCAGCAGCAAACAAGGACAGCAAAACTCCACATAGAAGGAGCCAGCAAAGACTTTGAATGTGAGTCTCTGCAACAGACTGTTCTGTGCATATTACTGTTTATCTCACATTCTGAGCATCCTTAGAAGCTCATCTCGCAGGCTTGCCAGCTACAGGGAATCCATCTTGGCCACATTCTCTGCCAGGATCTCATTTTCTGCAGTGGCATGCATCTCACGGGGGTGTGAGATGCTGATCATTTGAGCCATCCCCTTGTACGACAGCACCACGACCACCTCAAGCAGGAGCTGGAAGGCCTTCTTGCTGCTCTGACACAGCTCTGCGTGGCCCAAGATGGGAGCAACCCTGATTGCATGGTCTGAAGAGCAGAAGAACCAAACATCATTGTCTGGGAAAGTTAACACTAGGGAGAAGGAAGAACCTCCACACTGTCACCCTGACATAGTGATTATTGAAACAGACGCTGGCATCTTCCTCACTTGTACAACAGAAGCACAACCTGAGAGGACAAGACCTGCTAGAGAGGTTTGCATTATCAAGAAACAAATCCTCCCAAGATGGCTGTTAATGCAGGACACAGTCACTGCCTACTTGAATTGAAGCTGCTCCAAACCAAACAACATTTAACACCAAAATAAATCTTCTCAGCAGCCTACGCTGGGGACGTGAGGAGCTTTGCGAAAATTTCCAGTGCAATTGATTGCTTTAATTAATACAAAGTAGTTCATACTGCAAACACTGCAACAGGAAATTGTATATACACAAAAGCAAATGAGGTCCTCTTATGTTAGAATGTTGAAATAAAGATTTATTTCTTACCCAGACTCTCCTGAAGCCTTTTTTCCAGGAGGTACATCTGAAGCTTTTCTGGTTTGCTGCAGTATTCCTGGAGAGGTCTCTGCATATTCAAAAAAAAAAAAGCCATAAAAAATTATAACCTACATGAGTTCAACATAAAACGCAGAAATGCAGGGATCAAAGATACTGATGCGGAGAGCAGTATGTGTTATCATTCACAGGTTACACTACACATAACCATTAAAATAACTTTATAAAACATCTTCTAAACATAGACTGAGTACTGGTCATGATTACTGGTACTAATGAGTGCTAGCAAACATACTACATGGTATGTGGCTTAGAGGGAGCTGTTCTAGGCATGTGGTGGTGTTAATTTTAAGGCTGAATCAACAGGGGGAATGTCACGTGGAGTAAACAACATACAAAAGCTTGATACTTCATCTAAATGGACTTAAGATACAAATGGAATAAATCCTCACATGAAAGATTAAAGGTGACGGAGTCCTTTATGGGGCAGAAGGAACCTCACACACAGACCCCGTATTTTAGGTCTATATAGACACTTCTGTTTGAGGACCTCTAATTGAAAAGGCTAAGAAGCCCCTCCTGACAGCCCACATGAAAACTTCTGTGTGCACACACAGCATGATGGATCAGGATAATGACCTGGAAGGCCATTCAATATCAACAACATTCACTTGGAAGTTTTTGACCCTTCTCATTTCTAACAAGTATTGTATGGAAGTGAATTTAGGATTTCATGTCAAGGTCTGGACTTGTAAAAAATATTTTAAAAATTTCAAACTTTATCAGAAAAGTGGATTCCAAAGCTTAGAATCTGCTTTGAAAATGCTGCCTTCACCTCAAATACATCAGAGCTTGTTATAAGAAAAACATAAATATCACTAAATTAACTTGTTACCTGGCTTAGGTTTGTCTGTATGGGCACCTTCTTGTACTCTCTTCTGAAGTGATAACACGGCAGGTGTTAAGGTTGGGGGTTTCCTCTGAGCCACTGGTTGCTTGCCCTAGTAAAAGAAGATGCACAATCTGCACTTAACTCTAGCAAGGAGCTTATGAGCACAAAATCACTGTTGAAGCAGTGCTAGGAAGGAGCAGGAAAAAGGTGTACCTTTACCACTTGGAAGCAATTTGCCTGCCCAAAATAGATAAAAGAATAATAAGATTTTCAAATATCTTTAAAAAAAAAGAAAAAAAAAAAACAGGAAAAAAAGAACTCTCCTAAAGGAACTGTTTACATTTTTTTTTTCTGTAATAAAATAGGAGCTCACCTACAGATACTACCAATCAACTCCACTTTTCTGATTTCGCAAAGGGGCTTAGCCCTTTGGCCTTGTGTCTAGTGACCAGGGAGTAAATCAGCTGCACATTTCCAGGGCACAGCAAACCTGCAAACAGCAGGGAGCCCTAACGATCAGGAAGAACTTTCTCTCTATTGCAAAAGCTGCCAGGTTTCTGCTTCCCTACAGCTGTTACCCAGGAATCTAATTGCAGAAAAGTCTGAAGAAATCGTTGTCCAACTTTTTCATATTATCATATTCTGTTGCTTTTTAGATCAAAGGGCTCCAGTTTCAGGGAACTCCTAGCTAATGTCCAGCACTTATCTCAAGAGTTTATCAACTTTCTTGGAATCTCAAGTTTTATATTGATATAGGTCTTTACTCACCATAAATTACAGATTGGCAAATCTGCCTCCAGGACAAGACAAGTGTGACTGTGTTTCCTTACCAAAGCCTGTCTGGTGGTCTTAGCGGCGAAGGCACGGCGAATAGCTTGTTCTTCACAAAACTTTATGTGCCTCTGTGCTGCAGCCTCATTAAATCTTCTTGAGCAGTGTGGGCACTGAATATAGTCTGGCCATAAGAAAGGAACAACTTGTGTCATCGTTTATACACTATAGGAGAAGAATTGCTCTGCTTTACTGGAGCGCTCAAGATGAAGTTCAAAAACTGGCTCCATCAGCAGGTGACCATGGTGAGTTCCCATCAGCTCCAAAATACAAACTAAGGAGAACTACAAAAATCTCCTCTAGAGAAGCACTTTGGATCATGAAATACATGTGTACGGTATTAACCTAGCAAACAATAATTGCTTTCAGAAATAAATCCCTGGGGATTAGTAAAAGCAGGTTTTACTATCTTTGTCCTATTCCCATGCCCAGCCTCGCAATTAACAAGTCTGCAGAAAAAGCATTATTTAAAAATTCGTAGAGTAGTCAAACCCCACTATTTTAGACTGCTTTTGAAGACTGGTCATTGAGATTGCTATTTGGCAAAACACCACTTAAGAAGTTGTGTCCTGCCAGCTAAGGTACATCCAAGAGCCTGGTTTCTGGGTGTGAAGCAGCATCATGAAAAACACAGAGCAGTCCTTCCTAGAGTTGTTTTTGACAGTGTTATAGTCCTGATTTCTGCTAAAAGCTATTCAGTAGCTTTTAGCACTGGCACAGTCCTACTCGTCTCAATGAAGGATGTTCAGAGTCAACACAGTTACATTCAGCCCTCACACTGCCCTTGACATTCTCAGACCTTTCCTCCCCATCCTGTGCCTTTTACAAGAGCATCCCAAGTGTCCTTATCCTAATATCACAGATATAACATCTTGACAAATAATTTCTCTCAATAATGGCCCAGCAAAGATGGCCCAAGCAGCCCCCAAAAGCCAGCCCTGGACCAGCAAAGTGGGCAAAATGGTTCTGAATGCAGAGGATGGGAGGAGGAGGCAGAGCAGATGCCTGGCTTCGGGGGGGCCGGCAGGGTACCTGGCACTTCAGGGGAGAATGGGAAGCTTTGGGCTCTATTTGGAGGAGGAAGAGAGGGAAGAGTAATATCTCTCTCTCCTCCCCACAATCCATCTTCTTTCTTTCCCATCCTGTCATTTAGGATATACATCCTCACTAGCCTCCTCAGGGATTTGTCTTCCCTAAAAAGCAGTTCTCCGGTTCCTTTCTCCACAACTACAGCAGCTCTTGCACAACTTGGTTTCCTCCAAAAGGGAGAATGAAAGGGAGGGGTATGCTTAGAGTCAGGCGAGAAATAACAGGGTCATTAAAGTATGCAGCAGTGGAAATTCAGAGAAGAGCTTGACCCCAATCAAGGAAGGAAGATGGGTCCTGCTGCTTACACAGCATTGCCATAGTCCGGAAGGGGAGAAAGGCTGGAATCACGGCAGCTGTTTTTGCCTTCATCAGTCACAAATTCCTGCTCTGGAAGTGAGCCCAGAGAGCGCCGCCCCCCCCTTCCTCTCCTGCCCTCTACCTTCCTAACACAGGCAGGATTCCAAGACCTTTTCCAAGATTGCTTCCATGTTTCATAAATCACTTAATCATGAGAAATAGTTGTTCTATGTGCATCTTTTTGGATCTGTATCTTCTAACACAGTGAGCTCTGTTCAGAGACCACACCTGGTATTAGTAGTAAACCAGACACATATTTTTCTGACTGACTTCCCCTATCTGCACAGTTGGGTGGGGGACAGTGGAAAAGCCACCACATGGGGATGGGAAAACCTATGTGCGCTAGAGTTGTTTTGAATGGTGAGGGGATGCACTTCACCTTCTGTTATATCACGGTACAGCCTGCACTAGAAATCAGGCACCTCGACTCTCCCTGAAAAGCAGTAATATCAAATGCCAAACTTGCTGCCTTTAAATTTAAAAAATATTTAGTTTTCTTCCCCATCACCTCTGCATTGCACTCCTACTCAATTTAAGCCAAGAAATACAGCTGAAAAACAGAGAGTACAGAGGGAATTAATGTTCATGTTGTGTTGTGCTGGGGGGTGCAAAACTGAAGCCCAGCTGTGAATAATTAGAGTTCACTGCACTGCACTGATCAGTACAAGATCAGTAATAAGATAAACGAGACCACAAACCTGGATTGATGCTTGGTGGGGGAGGAGGTGGAAGGGGGCGGCCCTCCTTCAGAGCTTTTGTGACTTGCTTGGCTGATCTAATAGCATTAATAAAATCCTCATGGTGCTGCCTCCAGTTAGATTTTTTCTGTGGCTGATTCTGTAATGGAAACAAAGGAGGACACAAACTATATTTCCTTCTTGCAAGGGATGGAGAAAAATCTTGAAGGTTATTCCTCTCTGAGGGAAAGAAAAAATATTTTGAAAGGTGTAGGAAAGCTGATTTAGCCCTTTGCTGTCTATTGACAGCAGCAGAAGATAGACGAAAGAATAATGCCTTCAAACAAACTCTCTGGTCGTGTCAGACCAAAGGATGCTTAAGAGGGAATAGAAAAGATACTGTGACCAACACCTTCCCTCATCAGATTCTTCTTCTTGCTTTAAACCTTTGTGCATTTCTGTTCCTTTCCACAACTGACTTTAAATGACATTTTATAACAGCAGCCTGCATGGATGCCAGATCAGCTGTGATTTGGCATCTCTGAGTAAAACTATACAGGTGTATATACATGTGTATTACCCTCCTCCTCAGGAGACCTTAAGTCTCCCCTCCCTCCAGCTCTGTAAATAAGTTGTTACATTTAAATACATTTTTAAACCCCTTGAGTTCAACAGCTATGAAACTCCGTAGCTTGATCCATGGAAGATTTGGTGCTACTAACAGCTCTCAGGTTCAACCCGGGACATTTATGTACCAAACCATCTTGGATCATAGTCTTGCAAATTTAGGTGAAAAAGGAGCTGTCAGAGACTTACATAGGTGTCTTGATAGGACAAAGAGGAAACGGCCTCAAACTGTGTCAGGGGTGCTTCAGAGTTGATATTAGGAAATATTTCTTCACCAAAGGAGTTGTCAAGCATTGGAACAGGCTGCCCATGGAAGTGGTTGCATCACCATCCATGGAGGTGTTTAAAAGACCTGTGGAGGTGGCACTTAGGGACATGGTTTAGAGGTGGACTTGGCAGTGCTGGGTTAGTGTTTGGACTTGATGGTCTTAAAGGGCTTTTCCTACCTAAATGATTCTCTGATTCATAGCCTTTAAAATGAACATGTCCTAGAAGAGCAGAGACACTGATGTGCTCAGAGTAGTCATGATACCTACTGGTTTGGCTTCTGAACAGAGAAATATTCTCAAATACTAGCAGCACAGGGAGGGGCAGGAAAGAATTTGGCACTGAGTCAAGCACATGTGTGAAACTCATCCACAATATCCAGGTTTTGTCCCCAGAGGAAACCATAGCGTTACTGAATGAAAGACTTCATATCGAGATAACACAACGTGCTTCAATTTTAACTATACCTTTTGTGGGAGCTGCCTCCTCACAGTGGTGATTTCTCTTCCCTGCAGTCTCTGTTTCGAAGAGTTGAAGGGCTTGCGCTTCTTGTTGAAGACTTTCTTGCATATTGGATCGTGTCTCAGCTGGGATGCAAAGAAATGTGCTAAAGTCATGCTTTGTTAATGATAATTCCTTACACAGGCTTTAAAATTATTTCTGTTCAGGAGCAAGGCGCTGAAGCAGTATTTATTTCAGGTTCAGTTTAACTCCCAAAGGAGATTGGCAAAACTTTAAAAAGCTGTCCAAGAACAGCTGCAGTTCAACACAAATAAGACATAGAAGTCATTTCCAGTTTGTTCTGCTCAGCAACGTGCTGGAGGCCAGCAGAAATAATGATTTGCAGAGAAGAACACACTGACTCTGTGAATAGGAACAGTCCCACTGGATTTCTCCCCTCCGTTTTTCTTTCTTTCTTGGTCAAGGTGGAGAACAGACTGATCCTGTTCCAGGGGCAAATATTTACATTATTAGCTCTTTGAGTTTAGATAAGTATTCCAGACTAGGGGCTCCCCTGACAAACAGCAGCACCGTTCATCCCATCAACACCGCTGAAACAGTGACAGCCCCTGTCTGGAAGGGAGCAGCTGCTCACCAGCACACGTAACCTGACAATTCAGAAGGAAAAGTAGGGATACCACCTGCAGCTGAAAGCACACAGAAGTTTTAGGTATGTAGATAGCCAGTGCTGAATTCGTGGAAGAGACATGCCTCACAACAAAGGAGGCTTTAAGATTCAGAAGCATCTCAGATTTTAGCATCCACATCACTCTTCTACAACAGGATGATCAGTCTCCTTTGTGAGGAACACAGTGAAAGCAAGGGCCAGGCTATGCCCTCCCCCTTGTGCTGTAGACAACATCTATTTGAGCCCATCCACCGCTGGTAAAGACTCTGTTCCTATCTTCCTTTGCTTACTCCCCCTTTACTGTTCTCAGTTATTGTTCTTGATCTTCTCATTAATTTTTCTATGCCATGCACTCTCTTCCCACAGGAATTAAGCTGCTGCCCGAGGAAGGCATTTTGTTTACGGCTCAGCTGGGCCAAGAAGGATCTCCTTCTACCACAACACACATTTCTACATTATTGTTTCCCTCTGAACCTTTCTACTCCTGTGCTTCAAGTCCTTATCTTCTGTTTCTAGACATTTTTGACAGCAAACCAGAGAGGAGGATTCCTCTGCAGGACTGAGAGGGGAGCAGATCCCCTGTCTTGCCCACCAAAGGGCACATCAGTCCTGCATCGTCGGGGCACAGGAAGGCACTACAGGACTTGTCTCTTATGCTAGTCGTAGTGACAAGAACCTTCCCACCCCCAAAAAGAGCTGTGTTTTCAAACAATTTTGGTACATCAAACCACCATGTTCTCCGTGTATCTGATCAGGGATACCAAATGTAGAACTAACATGGGGTAGTTCCAACTTCATCCCAGTGTATTTTTGTTTGTTTTCTGTTCTGTCATAGGGCTGATCTGATCCACCACAGAGCCACAGGATCAGTAATACAAACTGAGGAGGGAGGGGTGCAGGCAGAGCACCCCCCCCTTGCAGAAAACCCCACCAGTCGGGTTGTGCCAGGCAAGCTGTGCAACCACCCATTTAGTCTGTAATCCGGGGATCAGGGAGGTCAGGGCGAATCTTTTCATTCACTTCAGCAGCTTTGGAACAGAGCCTGGTGCTCACATTACGCTGTCAAAGGGCCTACTTATCAGATGGTTTATTAGTCTGTTTTTCCCAGGAAGCCTGAAATAACAAATTCTGCCTAGAAACCTGGGACACAAAGGAAGCTTCAGGTCAGTAATTCATGTCTCACCAAGAGACAACATGTTACTTTGAATGCCATATATAGTAAACATCTGGTTTTGGACAAGCAGGTAAATTAAGACAGTGCAAGATTGCAGATTAAGCCACAATATTTCTGTGCATACTCATTAATTCTCTAATCAGGTTTACTAATGAAAGCAGTTACTAGATCATTTGCTCTTTTCAACATCTTCAACCCATTTCTCCTCTAGTAGCCGCCACCTCCTTCTCCAGTGCTTACCACCTCTTCCAGCTAAATGAATTTGCATTCCCATTAAAAAAAAAAAAAAAGTGGGTTTTTTACCAGAACATCTTGGGCGAAACGTCTTCCACAGGTTGTACAGGGAATCAGATCTTGACTTCGGGCAGCTGTGTAAAATTCAAACCATGCAAGAACCTCAGTTACACACTACAGGACAACTCGACTACAGCAAAGTCAGCATTTGGATCAAGCCCTTGCTGAAACAGGATTTCGTTGTCAGAAAGGGATGTACATCTACAGCCATGTGCCAGGGCTCCCTTCTGCAGAACTACCTTATTTATCTTGTTCCTGTGAAGCATAAACTCTCCTTTACTATGACAGACAGCTTTTTGTTTTTAATGACTGTTCAGATATATCCTTTCACAATGACATCATGGTTGGGCAAGATGATAGATGAGTATTCAAGTTAATTGCTGCCTAAATTCAGGAGGGCAGGGGCTGGAAAGCAAGAGCAGGCAACCTGCACCTAGATTTATTCCCTTTTGTTTGTCAGTCATCAGGAAACAGCCATGCCCACTGATGGCTCAGGGTGAACCGCCATCCCAGAAAGTGGCACACCAAGTGTGACACAATCTTAATTCTTCAGACAGAATGTTTCCATGACACTGCACAGCATTCAAAGTTGATCTTACTTTGTAGGTATCAAAGTTGTGGGGCTTTTTTTTTGTTTTAAAATCAGTACTTTTTTGAAAAA
Source organism: Streptopelia decaocto (assembly GCF_964273445.1). NCBI lineage: Eukaryota > Metazoa > Chordata > Aves > Columbiformes > Columbidae > Streptopelia > Streptopelia decaocto. The sequence goes on from NC_138656.1 coordinate 57,876,165, forward strand.
GTAGGTTTTTAAGTTACATGGAAAGTAGTTTTTAGCCTGACTCCAATGGCAGTCACATATTCCCATTTCAGAGCAGGGACATTATTAAACAAAAACAGCTTTTAAGAAAACTTGAATAAAAACAAAGAGCTCTTTTCATGAGAGTTGTAACCTACACAGTCAAAGATTTCTCATTTCAGCGTTCCTTACCTGCTCCTCAGAAACAAAAGAAATCCTTGTCTTGCTGAGCAGAAGCAGATGTGTAACTGCTTTTCTTTCTTACCTTTTCCTTAGATTTTATCATACTCCGAGGCACAGAATTAAGGTTGCAAGTGTTTCATTGATTACAAGCGTAGAGGAACGAAGCATTTTTATAAGCTTTTTCTCTTATTCTATTGCCTCTGTTTCAATGTCTTTCTACTTTTGTTACAGAGCAACATCTTTGCGTGTGCCTGTGCTAAGTCTGGACTATACTCTTCTTTTCAAGGATCCTCCTTTTTCTCCGCCCTCTTTTTTATTCTGTTCTCATCCCCTCATAGTTTTGACTTAATTTTTTTTTAAAGGCATTTACATACAAGCACAGTATTACTGAATCAGCAATAAGAAATCAGGAAAAAGGACACTTTGTCACAAAAGATTAGTTACTTGGTACAACACCAGGTGAGTTAAGGACTAGTAAAGAATATGTGCACTGTTTTATTACTAAAGATTTTCCTTTTCAGTAAATCACAAATATCACATTTCACCCAAATCACTGAACAGCACCTGTTACTCACTTGCTTCATTTAACTCCATTCCTGGTACCCGACTCATCTTGATATAACAGTTCCTCAAATTTCTTCTGTGTTGTTGTCAGGAGCCATGAGGACGAGGTGGTCAGTCCTCATATTCAAAAACTCACTCTTCACGTTACCACGCATCAGCAATTACATAATCAACGATTATGACACATGCAGACCCTGCTTAAGCCTGTGAAACTGACGGAAACCAGTACAGCTAGCAGCTCAATGAAAACCCTGAAACTTTTTCTAATCTTACAGACTAGTCTACTGATTTAGTTAGGACAGACTCTTCAACAATTTTAGAAAATGAAGGCCTAACCTAGATGTGAATATTGTATTGACACTTCCGTTTCCTGAGCAGTGATCAAGAGACTTGTAGACTTAAATGCCTGGTTATTTCCTTCTCCCAAAACCATGTTACTTTATAAATTTAAATATATTATTGAAGCCCTTACCAATAAAAACAAGTACTTCGAATTGTTTTCTGTACATTAAAAGGCCTCATCAGTCCTTCTGTTAGCTTATCTCCATCTAGTATTCACAAAACTATTAAAGGAATATTTAAGATGCCTTGAACGTAGTAGCAGTCAAGCCACTCTACTGATGTGTTGGTTATTGTGTTCCTTACCAGTAAAGTGGTTAACTTTTAAACTAAAGGCAGAAGATTCCTCAGTATATAGTCCTAAAGACCTAAAGCTGAGGGTTTCTTAGTAATACGGGAGGACTGACTACAAATCCGATTCATTCCATTCTCATGTGTGGACTGGTCACTATCAGAGTAATTCACATGCGCAGTACAGAAATTTAAGATCACACCAAGCCTAAAGATACTGGCCCTCTGCTCATCTTCAGAAAGTCTTTGCAGCAACTGTGGTGGGTCGTAAGCTTTTGTTTCAATGAAACCAAACTGAATGCAGGACCGGAATAATATTATTTCAGGAAAAATAAAGAAAATGGCTATCTGCAACATACAGTATTTTTCTAATTATCAGACCAAGTACTTTCAGCAAAGCTCATTTCAATGGCAACAGTCAGGGTCATGGATTACTGCACCTGCAAAACTTGTTGCAACAGATTTGCTAGGAAATGTAGAACTCAGGTTAGTTAACAGGGACATCTGGCTACACAACAGCTTTTCAGACATGTCTTTTTACAAAAGGTTATTTTACATCTTTCATAATAGTATCCAAACAATAAATAATCAACCCAGAAAATAACTAAGGAGCAAGTGAAAACTCCTTGACTTACAAAACCATGCTATATCAAGGCACTGTATTTAACCATCAGTATAAGGGAGAGGAGACATAAATGCTTTGTAAACTGAAATAATTTAATAGAATAATCTAATCAGATCAAATCTGTAGGATTCTGCTGACTTGTTGAATACATTCAACAAATATATATAAAACTTTGTCCACTGACAGCTTGTAAGAAAAATATTTTTTTAAATTGTAATACATTCCTACTCTAATGAAACTTTGCAACAGTTGCTACGTCACTCATGACAGAATAGACATCACTAATAACATTGTTTTATGTATAACCTCATTTCAGAAAGGATGACAAGTTACTGGTTCTTTTAACAGTAACATCTGAATAAGCCCCACTAGAGCAGGACTGGCAAAGCTGTGAGTTAGCAGTTCCCCTCTCAGTACAAATGAAAACTTAAGGAGGTTTCCACAGTAAGTTCTTCAACTTCGTCAAGACAGTTTCAGTCCTTGAACGTTTTGTTTCAGATTGAGCAGCTCTTTTTCTTGCCTTGTTTTCTCCACTTTGAAGGCTAGCTTGTTGGCTTTCTTCTCCATCCTGCGTTCCTGTGCATACAAATAATTACAAATTCACAAAACAGGCATAAAGCACAAAAATAAACCATTCTAATTAACAGTTATAGATCATAAAAACAGCAGCAACCTAGACAACGCTATTATTTATGGCACTAATTATTAGTAGTCAAATTAATATGAATACCTCTGGGATTATTATCTCAAATTAGCTGAAGCTTCTAAGATCCTGGCAATTTCTGTTGCTAAATAGAAAAACTATTATATAGAAAAACTATATATCATCATGGCCAATTAGACTTTCCACATTTCTTTCAGAGACATTTCACTTTGTGCGATCTGAAACATCACAACTGGGTTGTTTTTTTCTTCCCTAGATAATCAGGAAATATGAGGGCTCCTTTTGAAGTTATTTATGTAACAGTGGCCACAATAACAGACAAAAATTTCCATACTGGAAATTGAGATGGCAAAACTCTGAAGTTAACTTTCTTTCCAGTAGATTTTTTTTTAAAGCAGCAATAATTAGTCCTTCGAGAACAGCAAGCTTTTCCTATTAATTTCCACACACAAGAACAAATGAGCTTTAAAGAAAGGTCATTACGACAGAACTCAGATAATATAACACATTTCTGCAGAGTTTTATCTAAAACAAGCTGTACCTTTCGCTCCTCTTTTATTGCCTGTTTTCTAGCTTTGCGATCCTCTTTGCTCTCGTCTTTGGAACGGGGCTGTGTTGATGCTTTTGGCAGGTCACTGCTGTTTATCATTTGCATGCGTTCAATCTGCTTAGCAGTAAGACCCTTCTGAGGCAAGATGTGTAGGGGAATTCCGGTCTTCTGGGAAATTTTTATTGGTTTGGGCTAAAATAGAGAGCACATATGTATTAACGGTCCCCAGCTTTCTCTTCAAGACATGCACATTGCACTGCCCTATCAGTATAAAAACATGCGATTCAGATTTAGCAGTAAGAACCATGTAAGTTTCCTCATACTATTTTCTTCCCTCAGAAAAATGCACATTAATTCCAAAGTAAGAAATCAAACACACCTGTGAACAGAATGTGGCCTTCCAGAACAAGTTTCTCCCTTTTATTTAAATATTACTGAAAAAAGAACTTAAGCAGTCACTTAATATTCCTTTATAAGCTTTCAAGAAAAAGGTTTCCTTTTAAAAATCTCACACATCCAGAACATCAAGCTGTGTTCTAATGATGGGGAACAAGATATAGATAACAAGAAAGCAAGTTCCTTGTTCTCCATCTTTCTGCCTCGCCATGACAGAAATTTTGAATTTAGTCCATTTTCCTTCTAATAGAAGAAAATAATTCTTCACTGAAGGAGGGTTTAGATGTAATACCAGAGGCTAGCACCCTCCCTAAACCTCTTTTCTGCTCTCTCCTTGTTTTAAAGGCAGATATTGAGAAAACCCTTTTGTCTCAAACCTTCCCAAGCCAGGTTGTTACTTAGAATAAGTTTAACGATTTTACCTTTGATGGCTCCTTAATAAGTGTTGGGTGATTATATAAGTTTGAATATGTACCTAGGTCGCAAAGAAAAAAGTAGTGAAGAAAAGCTTGCAAATAGAAATTTGGCAAATTTATTATTAATTCTACTACTATTTAGTTTCTGAAGATATAAAATGGGAAGAATTATGTTATCCCCACAAATGCAGTAGTTCTATCTAGCAAGAATTCCTGCTGCTGTGATCCAGAAATATAAACCATTTTACCTAAAACAGCAAAGTTCTGAGATCACCTATCATTTACTTTGAAATCCTAGGAACAAACAAGTGAATTCCAAAATACTTACTCAAAATGGATTCACAATCCCACTTTTCTTTTGGTTCCTCAATAACAACAGTTACGATTTCTTCCTTTTCTTCTTCACTTTCTTCATCCACAGGAGAGTCTACATCTTCACAGGGTTCAAGATCATCCAATTTCACACAACTTTGAAGAAGTCCAGGGAAGAAAAAAATAAGGTTTATCTTTTCTTGAAAATGTGTAATTATGTAAATCCAGCGTTGCCTCAGTAAAACCCCAAACCAAACCCAGCTTTTCCTAATGAAACTTGCAGCAAAAATAAGTTTCCTTAAGTAAGCATTCCCCAAATAAACCAAAACATTAGGACAAGAGACATAGTTAAAAAAAGAAGTTATTTGTGTATTTCAAAAACATAGGTCACACAATATTTGTGACTGAATGTCAGGAAGAGAAGAGAGTATACTTTTTAGTCCATAAGCAAGACAGCTCTAGAGGTGATTATATACTCTGCTACTGACCAGTAGCATCTTTCACTATGAGGGACACATTACCATATCTTTCCATCAGGAAACACAAGACTAACGTGGGAATATTTAGTCAATTAAGTTTGGGATAATAACACCTGCTTTAAAACAAAGTCTTACATTGACACAGGGTTACTTTATAAGCACCGATTTTTGCAGTGCTCCAAAGAGCGGTACCCATGCAACCGTCACCTGCAGGTTTATTATCATGTAACTAGGTATAGAGTGGGATAAACTGCATACCAGCAGGATAGAATATACTTAGCCACAGAGTCTGTTAAAAAAAAAAGTAAACATATAAGGGGAAAGGTAAGTTACACTAAAAAGTGAAAGGAAGAATGCCTCTAGATATTACTTATACTAAGTTCAATACAATTATACAAAAGGAGCATAATCTCATAAAAAACAACAAAATGCCTCCACTTAAGCTTATAATCTCATAAGCTAAGACTGACATTCACTGGCATTAAAAAACAGTTAATAGTCATACGTAGTTGCTGTTATTGTGGAGTGTAATCTTTGCATACATGAACGGGAAATAACATACTCAAACTTTCAATATAAACACAAAATTACATAACTGCTTATGTGAAGCAGTACTTCTGGGAATACATACTCCTTTGCTTTCTCTTTGAAGTAATCGTTCAGAACCTCCTGCAGCCGAGCATTGTCTGTGTTAATATAACCTTCTAATTCCACATTGTCCAAGGCTCCAATTTCATCTTCATCAAATTGTTCAAAAAACTAAAATAAAGGAGTGGATATCTGTAGCCAGATCACATTTATCATGCACCTTCTTGACAGATTAAAGATCTACACATTTCTATTTGCCCTCCTCCTCTTTCCTCTCATTTGCTGAAAAACTGTCAAACACATCTGCAGTAGGATTTCCTCCTTACTATCAGTATTCTTTCAGCGTAGGAGTGACAAAATTATCTTTCAATAATATGTAAATCAGCTTCTGGAAAAAGTTTCTTATTCTGATGCATTATTTCAATCTGTACACTAAAAAGCCTGTCACTGCTCAGCACAAACATTACACCATATTTCCACTGGTCTGACATCATTTCACGAATGTACACCTGGTGCAGTGGGGAGAAAGGGTGAAAGGAGTCTTTACCAGGCACTTGTACATGATTTGCTCCTTTGAACTGAGCCTCTCAGACAAAAGTATAACACCAACTATGAATGTTCATTACAGTGATGAAAAATAATTTTAACTATATCAGTGTTAAGCCTTTTAATAGCAAATAACTCTGCAACACCAAAAAAGCCACTCAGTGCACACAATATTAAATGTGGAATATGTGCCAAGAACAGCTGTTTGATGCCCTGGCTACTGCAGGCAGTAAGTTTGCACAGGCATACAGGACACCACTTTATAAAAGGCAACAAAAGACAAAGAAGCATTTAACATCCTTATGTTTAACAGCTACATTCTTGAGCTGCCTCACCTTCTCAAATCTGTCATCCAACAAGGTTAACTGCTCATTCCTTCTCATTACTGAAGATGTCATAGAATATTCTGTGAAACGACTCCTGGTTTCTTCTTGCATAAAAAGAAATTCTTTTGTCTGTCCATTAAACCCATCATCTGATAAAGGACCATCTGAATCATAGTCGTTACCATTACTGCAACTATCCTTTTCATCACTGTCATCCTCCACATCTTCCCATTCATCTTCATCCTCAGCATCTGATACCCTGAACATAAGTATAAAATCGTTTTAGAATAATACATGGACTTTTTCACCAATGCTGGATTATCTGAAACAATTTGGCAATAATGTATTTAAATCTCGAGAAGCAAAGATAAAAAGTGACTATTTTCAAGCCAGTAAAAGAAAAATAAGTTTAGTAGTAATGATGTTGCCAAAGTCAGCATAGTGCTACTTTTGTCTGAAAGCTGAAAACATTTCTGGTAACTGCTGGATCACACACCTGTGCACTGGGAGTGAGGTTATGTTTACATTCAACCATACACGTCTAAGTGGAAAAAGAAAGACACTAGCTGCTATCCTGAGCATTAGAACTAGCAAAATTTCTCATTGTTTGTAGAATGATGAGAATGATACCAAAACCTAAAGAAATAATACATGGTGGGGTATCACATGAAGTGTTCGTAAAGGTTCTGGAAACAGCCATTGGCCTTCATCAATATTATTACTGATGTATTCTATATGTGATAGATGGCAATGTTTTAAATAGTTCCATACACTGCATGTGTAAACAAATACACATAATCCATGAGTTCAAAGTAACATATGAAACCCATCTCTTGGACAACACATGAAAATTTGAGTTTGTAAGATACCACCCATATAACTCAAGGTAATACTTTTTTTCCTTTACCACAGCTAAGTATTCAATTTGAAATCTGAAACTATTCTTGCTTTCTACAACATCACCTGAAATAACAAATAGCATCATTCCTATTTACATATGTCAAACAGTTCTAAAGCTCTATGTACCCTTTCTGTGGTTCATTTGCTTGCAGAACAAAATCGTCTTCCAGGATATTTTCTGGATTGTCAAAGTCAAAATCATCATCAAGAGCTGCAACAATATCAGGATCAAAATCTAGCCGTGGTCCTAGAAAGTTAAACAAAACAAAACATAAATACATACATTCTCCTGACATTATGAAGCTACTTTCCTGGATAAAAAACAATCTGACTAGACCGTTAATTTGCACTTAAGGAAAGATTAAACCTAAGAATCACAAAATTCCTCAGTAATATTTCTACATTTGATACAAGCCAGGGCAAGTCACCAGCCTCTTGTCAATTCTCCTCATCCAGAAAAGAATGTTCCCCAGAGGTCTGAAGCTTTCATAAATATGTTTTAATATAATCTACTTAGAATATTGTTGAAGAAAAAATATCCAAGTTAAAGTAGTGTATGACCAACTGCCAACCTGAGCTCCCAGCCCCTAAAATTCTCTACATTACAAAAAGTCAGGAAATGTCTCTCTGCAGCAATTAACAGAAGGTTTTTTAGGATCCTTCTGTCAGAACAGAGAGAACTACCACAATTAGTTCTTGTTATAAAAGATAGCTGTAAAGTGAATGTGTTCAGTGCAAGCACAGATAATGAAAGTGTCCTTACAGCCTGTAACACTGAAATGATACTAATGAAGTAAATATCACTCAGCAATGGAAAAGAAGGTAAATTTTGAGAGTGAAAATCCAGTTCCAGACTTCCATTCAAACAGGTGAAGTAATAAATCAATAGTGTTATCTATGGTTTTCCCCCATTATTAGTTTATATTTACTACACAAAAGTAAGAGCTCATGGATTCCGCCTGTCCAAGCAAAGCTAAAAAACTATTATTAGTGCATCACAGAAAAAGTTCTCAAATTGAAACACAGGTCTCTTATACATCATTATGTAAGTCTCTTATTGAGCCTGTTCTAAACCAAAACTAATACGACACTGTAGTCGAAGCCATAATTACATCTAGTACCTACATGGCAACTCATGTTGCAGAAAGGTAAAAGAGTTAAGGATACCTGAAACAGGAGCAGCTTTATTCAACAAGCCCACAACCTCTTCAAACTCTGTGGCAAATACTGAAGAAGGCAACTTAATAGATGGAGCCTTTATAAAAAGAAACAAAAAGCCAACATCACAATATATTCTCAGTTTCTCATTTGAGCTCACGTTAACAAAAATGTGCAGATAAGCATGTGACCAAAAAAAACTCTGTGAGAGCTACTTAAAGTAGCACTTGTCTTAATATTTATTGGTGGCATATTTTCAAAGTTACACAATGAAAGCTGGGTCAAGTGTTGGCAGCATTAATCCTCATATCAATATTCTCCAGGTATAGGGACAGTATTCTGGCATGTCTGAAGCTTTTTAGAGAATGGTTGTGCAGCAGACACAATGAAATTTATAATTTTTTTTTTTGTTCTGGAGAACACCAGCACACATTTAAAACTAGTCCTTTATTGAAAGGCTTATTAAAAGCTTACTAACACCCACATCCAAAATAACCTTAAATCTTATGTAGTATCACTGAACTGTACCTGAAAGGTATTTCTGACTAAGAATATTGGGTTTCAACTAAAATTACAGTACTTGCTTGAACCAAACTCCCACAATTAAAAGTGACTGACTGGCAATTTCATAATTCCTTGCTTGAAATTACTTGTGGAATTTCATTATGCTACATCATGTTGGAATGGAAATTCAATAAGTTACGCCACCAATTGAAAAGTTTAGTTTTATTCCCTTTGGGCTGTTTCACTTCACTTTAAAAACATGGTGTACTAGTAATATGATCTGGTATATATATAACTTTCAGAGCATTCAAAAGTTCTAAAAATCTTAAAAACAAATGCCAATGCCAGAAAAACCACAAGGCTTGTTCAAACAAACACCTTTGTAAGCTACCTCTTTCAAGAAAAGCTTGTCATGGGTCCACAAAGTGCTTTTAACACTGTGCTAGCGAAGTACTGTTCATCAATAAACTTTGGCTTGTCAACTTTTGGTTTTACTTGTAGGGAAGTCTGATAGTGGGTCACAAGGATCATATATATATGGATCAGACATGATAACACTTGTTGAATATGCTTAATGTGTCCATAGGATGCTAAACTCCATAAAACAGCATAAGATTATTATGAACAAAAATACTACTTACTGGAAGTCGCTGAATTTCATCTTCTATGTGCCCCTCACTTGTGACAACAATTCTGCTTTGCTGTCCACGCAGAGAGGGGACAAGCTCAGAGGGACCAGAGGCTTCTTTCAGATGCTGCAAATAGTCATAGTCATCATCAAAGAAGACTCCATACTTCCGCTGCTCTTCCCTCCTTTTCTCCTCATGGCCCTTAGAATTGTAAAAAGAAATATATTTAGTTACTTAGCCCATTTAAAACTTATTACCGAAAAGAAAAGTAACTCATCTATTGAGAATGACTGAATTCTTAAGTCCTTGTAGTCCTCTCTACTCATTACCCTAACCATAGCCAATCAGCATGTTGTAACCACCTGGTTCAGTGTGGGGTTGCTGTCTGAGCAGAACCTTAAACAATGTTTTCCATAAGCAGAAAAACTAACAAAGCCTGTTTTTTCAGTGTGGGTCAGGCAATCTTTTTTTTTTTTTTTTTAATATGTTTATATCCCTAATACTAGTCAGTCACCCCTCAACCCATCAGATACTAACTCACAACTATCAAATTCCCTATAACATCCCCTTCTTTGTAATAAGGTGGACTAAAAACTACCTTCTCTCAGGCTATGGTTTTGAATTGTATGATTGCACACCCACTTTTTTTCCTCTCCTGCAGCATTTTTTTATCTCATTTTTTATCTCAATATTAGAAGTGAGTATTTACTTTCTGTGTGGGAAGCAGAACTCTCTGGGGTGCAGTATCATCAGCAGCAAGTGGATCCCTCTGACTTCTGTGCACTAAGTGAAACGTTACCGCTTTCTTCTTGTCTATGAAGGGTTTCTTTTTCCTGTGAGGCTGCAAAAGGACATTTGGTTAATCATAATTTAAAAATGAACTATTAAATACACTTTAAAAAGAATCTTTCACCTGGAGCATGCTACTGTATTCCTTTTAAGGCAATGTTTTATATACTTAGAGACAAAGCAAAAAGAGACTAGTGGTAGCTTGACTCTTCTCACCCCCCACACAACAGCCATTTCATATGTTCTAATAGCATATGTATCTGTGTTCTGTTGCAAAATGGCAATGCATTGCTACAGTAAATATTTGATTATAACACATACACCCGAACATACAATCCTAAAAAAGAATTTCAAAGTAACTACTTTCTAAACCCTTAGTCGAATCTGAAACAAACTTCATCCAAGAAACACAGGGAACTGACTTAAGGAAATACACCTAGACACACCCAGCTTCTTGAAAATTGTTTAGATAGATAATCCTACACAGGTAATTCGTTTCAACCATGAAAACTATCAACTGCACCATTGCACAGACATAGCTCTAACATCGAAAATATATCTGCATTCTGGATCAGCAAAAACCTGAAGTATTCTTAACTGGGTGAAAATCTTTCTTACAAGTTAGCACATCTGACTTGGAGAAAGAATTTTACCAAAATTTCTGGCTTTACTTACACCAAAATGTGTTAATAGCAGGTATATTCAATCTAGAAACTACTCTATGGATCTAACCTATCTTCTTCACCTGGTAACTGTAGGCATACAGCATTGCATACTGCGTTAGAATCACAGAATGTCCTGAATTGGAAGAGACCCACAAGAATCATCGAGTCCAACTCCTGTCCCTGCATATGACAACCCCACAGTTCAGACCATGTGTCTGAGGGCATTGCCCAGTGTCTTCTTGAAGAGGGCTTGGGGCCGTGACACCTCCTTGGGGAGCCGGTTCCAGTGCTCCACCACCCTCTGGGTGAAAAACCTTTTCCTAATATCCAACCTAAACTTTTCCTTTATAACTTTTGTTATATCAAAGTTCAGAGCATATCAACCGCCACCATATGTCTTGAGTTTTGGGTTTCTACTCCAAACTGCACTTTAAAATCTTATGCTTGGAGCAACCGTGGAAGGAAACACTAAGTTCTCGAAGCACGCAACATGCCACCGCTATGAACAGACTACCTGCCGACTGACGCTACAAGCGAGGTGCCTGTAACACCGCGACGCCGAGCAGAAACCTGCCCGCCCGTCCCCGCGGCTGCCGGCACACGCCTCCGCCGCTCCCGCCCGGGCGGCCCAGGCCGCCCCTCAGCCCCCACCCCGCCGCCGCCTGCTTCCTCCCCGGCCCGCCGACCCCTCCCGCTGCCCGCCGCAGGTCCACAAGTCGGGCCCGGACAGGTGAGGGGCCGTTCTTGCCCTCCAAAGCCCCCTACGGAAACGGCCCGATTTCCACCCAGACACTGGGCGAAAAGGGACGGGCACGACAGTGACCGAGTCGCTGTCGGCCGCCCTATCCCCTGCCCTCCTTCTCCTCCTCCTCTTCCCAGTCCTCACCATGGCGCGATGGCAGGTGGGGGGGAAAAGCCGCTACCAACGCCCCCGGTCCTGCGAACTCTCACGTGGACCGGCCCTCAGCACCGCGAAGCTGCGGCCTTCCTCTTGGGATAAACCAGTGACCAGCGGGGGGAATGCGACAGGCTGCCAGTCTGGACAGGGTTTTTTTTTTCCCTCAGTAACAAAACCAACGAGAGTTTTCTCAGACTTAAATAGTATTTTACTAAGGGAGAGGCTCCGTGTACGCAAGCAGGGTACTTCCTCCAACCCTCCGAAGGCATATTTTCCCACTTTCTCCCCCCCCCAATTAGTGGAGAATGGTTCCGCTCACCGACGGGCCGCAATGGCAGAACGCTGTGGAAGGGGCAAAGGGCAATACGCGTGCGCAGTGGCTCGGCTGTCTCTCGCAGGACGTGAGGCGGCGGGGCGGGGCTCGCTGTCAGGGAGTGCAGCTTGGGGCTCGGAGCCCCGCCCCCTGACCCTGCTACCAGGGGCGGCCGTTAGGGGCGGGGCGGGCGCCTGAGAGGGTGTGGTGGGGTCTGCGGGACGCGCCGCTGTCCGCTCAGCTGGGGAGGGGGGCGCGGTCGCCGGGCCGTGGTGCCCCCTGCCCCCGGGCCGGGCCCCGGGCTGCGTGCGGGGCGGGGCGGGGCGAGGGGAGGGAGGGAGGGAGTGAGCGAGCGAGCGCCTTCAGACGGCGTGAGGCAGCGCTGGCGCCGTGGATGCCGCGTGGGGACTGGGGAGGCGGGACAGCGCCCAGCCCGGGGGAGCGGTGCGGTGGAGGGGGTGCTGCGCTGGAGAGAGGAGAGAAGAGCATCTCTGAGAGTTTGCAGCCACCTGTTGGTGTCTCCCTCAGCCCTCAACCTGTTACCGCCTCTGACCGCCGCCGTCGCGGCGGGTTCTTCCTGCTCACCGGCCCTCGGCGGAGCCGCCTCTTGTGCTCCGGCTGCGCAGCGTGACACTCCGAGGCCGTCAGTGCTGCCAGCAGCACGGAGCCTTCCCCATCCTGCACCGGGCTCCGCACAGAGTCCCCAGGGCGTCCTAGGACGGCCGGGCTCACTGCTGCATGTCTCGCCCGTCCAAACGAAGGAGATGAGAGAAGGTTACGTGATGGTGTGTATTAGAAGGGGTGTCGTGAGCAGGTCGAGAGAGGTTCTCCTGCCCGTCTACTCTGCCTTGGTGAGACCGCATCTGGAATATTGTGTCCAGTTCTGGTTCCCTCAGTTCAAGGACAGGGAACTGCTGGAGAGAGTCCAGCGTGGTGCGACAAAGATGATTAAGGGAGTGGAGCACCTCCCTAATGAGGAAAGGCTGAGGGAGCTGGGTCTCTTTAGTTTGGAGAAGAGGAAACTGATGGGTGACCTCATTAATGTTTATAAATATATAGAGAGTGTCACGAGGACAGAACCAGGCTCTTGTCGATGACAACCAATGGTAAGACAAGGGGTAATGGGTTCAAACTGAAACACAAGAGGTTCCACTTAAATTTGAGAAGAAACTTCTTCTCAGTGAGGGTGACAGAGCACTGGAACAGGCTGCCCAGGGAGGTTGTGGAGTCTCCTTCTCTGGAGACATTCAAAACCCGCCTGGACACCTTCCTGTGTAGCCTCATCTAAGTGTTGCTGCTCTGGGAGGGGGATCGGACTAGATGATCTTTTGAGGTCCCTTCCAGTTTCTGACATTCTGTGATTCTGTGATGTTGTTCATTTCACTCACTGCAATAAGAAGTGCTCAGGTACTGCAATAAGATAAAATACACTTGTACAAAGAACCTGTGTGAGACAGGAGGCCCAGCAGTACTCACCTCCTGGCCTCTTCAACTAGCAGTGCTGCAGGGGTCTCTGACACACAACTTCACAGTCTGGCCCTGAGCAAGATCATCCAGGCTGAATTTGAAGGCTCAGGTGTAAATAATACCTAACAGTGTTTCGCCATATATGAGTTCTTATTTCTTGTGATGTGACACTGTAGCTCTATAAATTACACCTATGCCATATAGCATGCCTGTGCACAAACACACAGACACACAAGTACCCACTCCTTGCTAAGAAAAAAAAAAAAAAAGTATGCTTGATATTTTAGGAATATGATGTAAACCCATCTTGTTACATTTCACAAATGAAAGCGTAAAGTACAGAAGGGAGCAGTTCTTGTGTGTGTATATAGACAATAGCAACTATGGAAAGGTTGTTACTGAAAATTACAAGAGAATTATCCACATATTATATGTATATATATGCAGTTCAATATATATGTATGTGTATACTCTAAAATATTAATTTAAAGCATATTTTAGTGGATTTCATTGTTATTCAGTAGGTGTCACTAAAGCTCTGAAAGAGTCCAGATTTTCAGTCTTCTAGCTATTGTCTTCTGAAGTCTTGCTTCTTTACCATCAAGGTGCGTCACATCACTCTCATGGAAGTGCACAAACTGATCTGCTCCATCAGTTGAAATAACTCTTGTACTCGAGAGGATTCTAGTTATCTCTGCACATATCTGTGCAAAGGTTAGACCTTCCTTTCCTCTTGCTTCCTAAAAGTACGTGGTGAGTATCTTGTTGCTGTCAACCATCTGAAAGTTGTAGTACACACCTCATGGTACAGGAAGGTTAGCAGCCCTTTGACTTTGTGCTGTAAATGGATTTTTCAGGACTGCACCTCACAGGAGCAAGTCCCTTCCTATAGTATGACTATACTGCAAAGCCGGTGACAGGTGGAGTAGCAGAGCTAGCTTTTCACAAAGTAACCAAGAGCAGAATCACCTCACTGTTAAAAATACAGTGCTTAGCATTTAGCTGTGGGGTAACAAAGTAGATTAGATTGCTCCTTATTGCCTCCAGGTCCCTGAGGTAGCTCTCAGATCCACAGAAGTTCAAAGTCCATCCTTTATCTGATGCAGGGGGAAACATAGTGACAGAGGATAGTACTGTCAGTACATCCAGTTCTGTCATTCCATATACCCCAACTCTGGTCTAGGAGCATCAAGTCAGTCTGGAAGTGGGAAAAACTTGCTTTTGCTTTCAGCTCTTGCTAATAATCTGTTTCATATGTGTAAATTAAATTTACCTGCTCACTATTTTAAGTCTCAGGGTTTTCTGTCTTGCTTCAACTCGCATCCCCACCCTGTTTACATTCAAAGCATTTAAGGGGAAGGATCTATATGTTCACATTGCGATTAAAACAGCAGGCTCCCTTATCACAGAAGATTGATAATGTATGCCAACAGTAATCTGGAGATTAGTTTTAAGATTGAGGAATTAGCAGTAAGCATCATATTGCTTCCTTTGTTGATATCTAAGGGCAAGTAATCTTCCAACTGATTTACAATATATCAAAATTCAAAATTTAGTATCACATGTATGTGAAATGTGTATGAGAGAGTCGCTCAAATGGAAACTCCACTTAAGCTAATTTCACCTAAGCCTTACAAGGCCAGCCATCCCAGTGTACTCTGCTGAGATGCTGCAGGTTCAACTCAGCGAAGAGCTTCTACAGAGACTGAGGGCAAAAGCACTCAGGTCACTAACTGCTTCTTCTATGCTTACAGAAGAAGAATCATCGGTATTGGAATGGTCTCACTGTCTAGACAACCACTTGAAAAATAATGTGCTGGAAGCACACATTTCCTTAACATAATCAACAACTTGTCTTCCATGTGAGGAAATTTGTGCTAATAATTTTTCTTCTAGTATTTGCAAAGCAGAAGTTATTAGTACTTAAAAAGCAAAAGTTATTGTCAGTGACTTCATAATGTTAAAAGATTGGCAGGCATGCTGCAGACTAGATTGAACTCTCAGCTGTGCAGATCATGTGCAGTAGGTGTAATTATGATGCAAATCTGCTGTCAATGAAACCAAAACTAGGGAAAACCACTTCTTGCTGATGAAAACATTTGAGAAACTGGGAGCATAAGTTAGGTCTCTGAACCACTGAGCTACAACACCAACTTTGTATTTTTGAAGTAACTATCATCTTTTTGAATACACCTCTGCATGAATACACCACCCACAAGAGGACATCCAGATGTATTTGAAGCACTCCCAAAATTCAAAGGAAGATTTTAAGAACCTTCCTTCATCTCATTTCCAAGCAGAGAGACTTTTAATTCAGTCTCTGGAGGCCACTTACCAACAAGTAATGGCTCTCTGAAGTTAACTCTGTTGTACACACGTACTTGCTAGACATGCAAGAA
The DNA here is from genome assembly GCF_964273445.1 of Streptopelia decaocto. Lineage (NCBI taxonomy): Eukaryota > Metazoa > Chordata > Aves > Columbiformes > Columbidae > Streptopelia > Streptopelia decaocto. Next base: position 57,892,163 of record NC_138656.1, read on the forward strand.
CAAAATATCTTCTGTAAAGATTTTCTGAACGATTTTATTGAGGTGATTTTTTTCATTTTTTTAGTGTTATATATATATATTCATTCATATATATCTGTAATTCAAAGAGCTAAACAGTTGTCTAAGGCACTTGGAACTGTGCACAGCAGAGTACCCTACAGTACTGTACAGCTACGCAGCACACTTGTTTTTTGCTTGTTAAATAAAAACACCATAAAACAAGCATAATATATGTACTGTATAAAAAGATAATATTTTGTTTTTCAGATGACAATATTGGAATGTATTTCTTGTGTGTACATATATCTTGGTATATACTACAGTACAGGTAAAACCCCAAGAAGCAGCTATCATTAATTTGTAATAATTCCAGTTATTTACTTTCGCAGATATTAGTATCAATATACCTGCGTAAAATGCAATATCAGATTAGCCACTTCTTTATAGTTACCATATTCAATCACACTAAGTCAAGCTGCCAAAATAGAAGTAAATGCACTCATTTTATAATTGTTATGTAAAATACACACTGCATAAGCCTCAGATCTTTTGAAAATCATTAAACATGTGGAAGGTACATTTTTAAATGCCAGCAAGTCTAAGCTGATAATGTTTCAGATACATTTTTTAAAGTTATCAATAACTATCCAGCATGATGGTCTTGAATTTCAATTGCCTTACTTTACTTGTAAATAGGAACATTTAGTGAAATTCAAGCAAGTTACTTTGAGCATATTTTTTCTATTTTTAATTAACTTAACAGAAACAATAGCATCTAAGAACTGGTCTAGTGCCTATTAATAGGTGACACTCTCCATTAGGTGCTGCAAAATTTTAATTCTCATAAATTCCTGTGAAAATTTTGTTTCAGGTGATTGTGGCCTGCTTACAGTGTATTCAGCACATAAGAACCTCCTGGCTTTATGAGGCGCTCATAAGACCTTCCTGGAGTATAACCACATGCATGGGCATGGATGGGTTCTCAAGCTCTCCTCACTGGAGTCGTCTCTCAGAGGTGCCCTTGCAGACTTGGTGGGAAAAGGCATGTGCGCAAGGATTCCTACTGCTGAGAAGTACCTTGCCTCAGTGAACTGCAGCTCCACCAGAGAAATACACATTCTTGAACACCCCGTGTTTAAGGTACGGTTGGGTCTACAACACATGGCATACTGATGTTGCCATGATTTACTGCTTGAGCAATTGTTTCCTAAAAAGCTGGGAAAGGACGCCAACTTATTAGCTCCTGAGTGTACAGCAATGTGGCCTGCAGCATTCTTGCACCTATTTTAGATTTGCAGTTTGGCTGTAAGTGGAATTCTATTTCTCTTTTAGGGAAAAGAAACAAAAAATCTTAAAAGCTATTTAAATGGTTGCAGGCAATTAGCATGTGCCATCTCCACACCCTTCCCACCTTACTCATACAGTTAGATGCTCATGCAAACAAGCCATTGGTATCTTTTGTATCAAATCACACCAGCTAAAATAATAATCCAAAACACAGTATTTCTTTAATTCCAAAATTCATACAAGTTTACAAATCAATATGCCACCACAGAAAGTAGTGAAAGGAAGATAATATATGTTCAGCAACATTTTACTGTATTATAACAATGTTCAAATATGGTTAAATTTGACATAATACTGCAAGACATTATTAATATAAAGAATTAATGATTGAATGAGGAGGAGATACAGAGAATACCATTAATTTATTTGTTCCTGACCAATACAATATTTAGCTTCTAGAAAATAATTAAATATTGGTGAAATGCTGTATCTAGATCATATGAGCTCTATTTCTATTAAAATCCTGAAACAAGATGGCAACACTGACAAAGTGAAACAAGACTTTATTAATTATTGAAGTTAATAAATAGAAATCTGTCAAAACATCACAGTGAAAGATGTTATTTTTACTCCATCTCTCCCTTTCTCTATAAAGATACACTTTTTTTTTTTTCCAAATCTCTGTTAAATAGAAGCTTTAAGCTATTCTGGGGGAATTTACTTTCAATTTAATCCTCAAAATATTGTAATATCAACTTACTAAAAACTTTTAGAATTTTTTTTTTTCAAAAGCTAGGTCACAGGAGTGGGCATTGCACTGAGCTTTGGACAATAAAGACAGCAACAATAACAGAACTAAATGTGGGAGCTCCCTGAAGCAGGAGGCAAAATTTATTCTGTTTTTCACCCTGAGTACATCATCTTTTTTTTTTTTTTTTAGTTCACAGCAGCGGTGCAGGTCTTAACTCCTTAAGAGACAAATAAAACCAGATGACGTGAAAGCATTAAAAGATGCAGTTCTGGTATACCTGACAGTTCAATGAAAATGTAGGCTTTTAGCTTGGTTTATCATTACGGTGTTGAAAGACGTGAAGAAATGGTCTCATATTCTAGTCGCTACTTCAGATGCCAGTGGTGCTCAGCCAGACCCGTCCTGGCACCGTCTGCCAGGTCCCCAGGTGACAGCGTGGCTCCCCCTGCCCCGGCTCCACCCCCCTGCTAGCTGCAGCCGATGTGAGGGGCTTTTGGTTGATCCCAAGTGGCAAGACAGAGGTGAGAATGATAAGATAGTCTGTGCTGGCTGGATCATCCTCCAATTTTATGATGATAGAAAATTGTGGCTCTGACTATGTTTATACTCAGGTTAAGTGACAGCTATTTTTAAACAAATTCTCTGATGTAGCTGTAGTATCACTAGTCATGGATCTGGGTTTGAAGCATCTCCACTGGAAAAAAAGCACTAATCTCATCTGGAAGGTGTGGTCTGATTTCTGTAATATCAGAGACACTTTCATCTCTTTGTTTCACAGCTTTCATTTGGTTTTCAAGGGAAAAAAAAAAAAAAAAAAGAATGGTCATCTGATAAATTTTTTACATCAAACCTGAGGTTGTGGTGCTTTTCTAAGAGCTGCTCGGTGTGGCCAACGCAGAAGGTGGGGCTGCCCTGTCCCACACCACATCAGAGGTCGGTAAAGTCCACCACAGCAAGAAACATGCAGAACCGTAGGTAAATGCTAAACCCAACAAATAAATAGTCTTGTAGACCTACAAATGGCTGTGAATACTTTCAGTGATTTTTAAGAGACACTGCTCCTGGTCCTACCATGTCTCAAATCATCGGTAAAAATGGTATTTAGCTTAAATAATTGTCAGCATTTAGCTTAAATAAATTTTTTAGTACTTGTTGAGCCAACACATATATCACAACTTGAGAAAATTCAGAGAGACTATTTTTCATTTGAAACAACTGATTTCACTTACAAGGACAATATGTATTATCTGAAAGAAGAGAGAGATGGGAGACATTCTAGAACCTTTTCAATTGGTTATGTGAAGAAGAAATTAGCATTTGATTAAGCATCATTCTTCTGCACCCACAGCAACATGCTGTGATGCGTGATCCTACTGATAAGTGTAAGATAGGAGATAATTTCATTTTCTCTTTGTGTGCATGTAGGCATCTGCATTCCTATCTGACTCTGTGGAACATAGGTATGTCTGTAAATGTCATACGTTGTAGATCACATTTAAATGATTTGTCCACCTTGATAAAAATTAATGCATTGATCCCTTTTTGCCAGCTGGAATGTATTATGTGTTGCATGGAAAGTGTTATTCTCTTCTTTGCCTTTTTTACATATTTTTAATTTTTTTCCTCAAGGATTACTCACTCGGGAGTTTCTCAGGACTTATCCTGATTTCTCCCATGTAGCATGTAGCACCATTGGCAGTTAGGTATATAATGTATTATTTCCAATGGGCTGTTGTAGCAACTTGAAGACATCTGAAATCATCAATACAGAGAGAAACCAACTCCAGGCAGCTCAATAAGGTAAAGCAAACTTGCTTCACTGGAGATAGTGACATACCAAAATCTTGTTATTTTATTGCATGGATAACACTTTACAGCTGTCATTTTTCTGCCAGTTGATATTTAGCATATAAAAATATTATATACAGTTCTAAGTCTGTGTGTGGGTACAATACACGATGGATATAGTTCTAATTTTGCAAGTATACTACATTTTCACGTAAGTTCCAATAAAGGCACCTCTTTCTGTCCAGTTATATAATTTTGCTTTAGTAGTTGGCTGATTTGTGAGCCAAAGAATGCATCTGATTATTTATCATCAAAATGATAAGAAGTTATATGAGAAATCAAAGATTAGCTAGTATTCTGCTTGTAGCAATGGGTTGTAGTGAATACTTTACAAAAAAAACAAACATGGAGATATAGGGAAAGGCTAAGCGGTACCTCACCTATGTAGCCTCATGTCTTACGGCAAAAAGCAGCTTGAGGAAGTCTAAGCCAGAAGTTGTGCCCCCATCTTTGTGTTTTAACTCTTAAAATGAGAAGGTGGCACCTGTCTTTCCGTCCATGCTCCAGCCCTAGTATAGAGGAATGTTTTCTTGCAAAGTCAATTCATCCACTTAATCCAAAGTGTTTAACAAGTTTTGGTTGATTGTGTAACCCCTGTGTACCCTGGCATGTCAGTGGAGCTACTGTCTTATATAAAGTTTATTTAGTCTGACCTTACCTTTGTCCAAGTTATTCTGCCTGCACAGCAGCAATCTTTCTGCCTTTAGTATCTTGGCTGCTCTCAAATGTTTCAAAGTGATTAAGGCAACACTGAGGTCTATTTAATTGCTCCACTTGTTTCCTTTGAAGTGAAATACTGTCTTTTATACTTCAAAGTCAACACCATAGGCCTTTATAGGATATTGGACACACATTTCTAAATTTGGCAACAACAATAAAGAGTTTAAGCAGGAGAAGTATTTATAAGTACTAGTGTAAATTTTTAAGTTTACTCTTCAAATTCTAAAAATAAAAATTAGGATTCTACCAGAATTGCTGACAAACCTTAACTCTAATGGCCTGAACACTCCTATATGATTTAGTGCCAAAGAATACATTTTTGCTACTTCCTTGATGTCAAAGTGGTGTTTCTATATTTATAAAATGATGGGCCTCACAGAAACTAAACTGTTTTCTGCAAATGGAATCCTAATGGCTCTTATTGATTCCATTAAAAAAGGAAGGTGCTGCTTCCTTTTCTTTGCTACAAGCACGCAGATGGTTATTTTATTTGGTTATTGATATTTTGGGGTCTATATGTCATTAGATTTTTACTAAAATGTAAGTGGTCTTAACAGTCATCTAAATCTACATTTTTTACAAAAAGGTTTGTCAATTGCTTTAAAAATAATAGAGTGCCAGCTGTTGGAAAGCATTCTCCTATTACTAGAAGTGCTTTTTACTAAAATAATGCACCCCATTTATACAAACCTGGTCTTGATGTAAATATCTGTAAAGAGGGAGATCTAATTTTAGCCACCAAATTGCCTTCCTGCCTTTAGGCTGACATCTAAAACAACAACCTTCAATTTTATAAACTAAGAACATTCCACAAGAATCTATTGCAGGTTCTGAGGTAAAAATCACATCTACACAGACCTTTTATTGCCTGAAAAAAGAAATACTTACACTTCACAATTAAAAACTAAAACAAGGGCACATAAAAGACAAAAATAAATTGTAATATGTACACACATTAGAAAGGATAAATAGCAAATACATTGTAATACTGCATTAAATGTATGCGTATGTGAATTTCAGACCCCCCCAAATGTTGTGTACATTAATTCAAAGGATAAATAAGTGCTAATGTAAGACAGAGAATTTCTTAGTGTAAACAACACCACAGGCTTTTTTTAATAGGCCTTTGGGCCAACTTAGAAAAAAACATGTATTGCCTTTCACACTCCATACCACTTAATTTCAATAGTACTGTATTCACATATACAATTTCAAGACAGTATAAAAAATTATGGATCTAAGAAGCACTCTTCACACTCAACAAAAACAGGCTGCAGACACTCTAAGGATTTTCTGTTCACTTTTATAGGACCACTGGCTGAAGACATACTGATTCACCTGTGAGTTCTTCCTCAAAGCAGTGCAAGAGTCCTTAAACATAAAAAGTCACATTAGTAATCACTGCTCAAGCCTACTAGTGAAAACTTTTGTGCCTAATTTAGTTTCTGATTTTGGATTCACACTAGCATGATGTCACAGCTGTCACCACTGCCTGCCATAGGGAAGAAAGTTAATGATCCCTCTGGTTTGAATGGCAAGCCACAGACAGCAAGGAGTGTTTCTAAACATGAGGCATATCTTTGCATTCATAGTGTCACATTATGTGTCCTTCAAATCCTGTTTATGTATTTCTGAGGATCCAGAGTATGTCAACATTAAAACCCAAAAACATCTGTGACTTGTTCTGTATGAATGTTCAATGTATTTTCTTGAAGCATGCTCACTGGCATTTTAAAAAAGACAGCTGAGTTATACTAGGAATAATTTCTGGCAACTGTATTTACTGGCACCAGAGAAAATTACAGTTCTTCACTAAAGTACTGATGACATGAGGACTTGTGGCTTGTTGTCTAAGACAGGCTGTGGCCACTGAAAAAAAAAATACATGCACAGTTGCTCACACGCTCAGTTTTTTTTAGAAAAATAATTCCTCCCACTGGCCCAGTGCATTGTTAAGCAGTCCCATCCATTCCACTTTTCTCTGTGGACTGACAAGCGAAGTCTCTCTTCCCCCACGCTCTCAGTGCTTTTCACACTCCTCCCTCAGTTACCCTCAGTCACAACTCTGTGAAGTCCGACGAGTTCCTGGTAACAGGCTCTCAAGCGATTGTCTTCAGTTCTTCCTGACTTGCGGGGCTCTGATGAAGAAGTCCACCGACTCCTCTGTGTGGGTTAACCACAGAACCATGGTCTGCCTTAACAGTGACCAACACTTCATGTGGATTCTCCTTCTAGACAAAACATTTGCCCATTGGTAAAGGCGAGGGCCTCATCCTCCGTTAACTTCAGGGGAAGCTGTAGCACACACTCACGCTCAGTCAAGTTCCAGTGCAATCTCAGGTCTTCAGGACACAATGGTTTCCCCAAAGAAAATTGTTACATAAAATATGGGACATGGTCAAATAGTTATGGACGATGAAACCTGAAATGATAAATCATTAAAAAACTCAGAATTATATTATTTCAACTGACAATGGCACTGATCTTCATCCTGCTCTCACAGCTGTTTACTTTTGTTGCCCAAACAGAATTATTCCCAGTTTTCCTGGTCTAAGTGGGATTAGAGTCAGCCCTATTATCCCCCACTGTCTGCCTGTCTGTCTGTACTAGAAAACCAAACAGGTCTATGGTGTGGCTCAGGCACAGGTGTATGTCCATCTGTTTGTAACATTAACCTGTTACTGTCCCTGGTACAGTTTTGCTTGGGCCAACCAGTGCCCTTCCAGATACTGCTTGGGCATGGCTGGGATTAGCACAGGCCAACAGGCAGACTGGGTATGGGGGAACATCACCCTGTAAGAGGTTAACTGTCTGAATTCAAGCTGTGCCAAGCCTGCTGGCCTCAGGGCTGGAGAACAGTCTCCAGTCTGGTTTTTTTTACCAGTACAGATTTAGCCACAATGCATCTACTATTTGAAGACACCGGAGGTAAATCAGAAAAACTTTTCTAAGCCATAGAACTTAAATTTCTGGTTTTTAGTCCTTCTGCAAAATGAGGCTAACAAAAACTTCGGATTTTTTTTAAGTAAGTGTCCTGGTTTTGTTAAAAACAAGTTTCTCTTTCAGTGAATTTTGCCTGTCAGCTAAAGCCTTCATATTAACTGCATTTTCCTGGAGAACTAGACACATGTTTTGGTAAACCTAGCAATGGAATGCAAACTTATTGATAAGCATGGATGGACATCTCGCAAGAGGGGTGACGAGAAACAAGTGACTAAGAAACTGACCAACTGTGTATAACATTCCATTCACGTGAATACTTCATATAAAAGTGGGAGATCACGAGGATCTCGTCCCTTTTGCCTTTTTGCCCTTTTTCCCTTCTGCTTATGGCCGACCTTAGGAGAGGATCTTGCTGGTCGTCCCTGAGAACTGAGGCCTAGTGAGAGACTGAATCCAGCTCCGCTTGGTTGCAGAGTCTAATCCAGGACTTTGGGTGCTGGCTCTGCAGTTGCTGAGACTTTCGAGATTGGTTTTGTATATTTTGTATTATTTTCTCTATTCTTATTAGTAGCATTAGTAAAACATCTTTAATTTTTCCAACTCTCTTCTCTCTGTTCTTCTTTCCCTCCCGATCGCCTGTGCTGAGTGGGAAGGGGGGAGAGGGAGGGGCAAAAAGGGGGAAATGGGAGGGGGAGAGGGGGTTAACAATATATCTGCCAGGGTTTTATTGTCACCCCGCAATCTTAACCCTTGACAGTAAGCAACAATTTTTATAGCTCTGCAGAATCTTTCAGCCTATTAACAGCAGCCAGCTGTGGCACAAGAAGGCCTGAATCCACCTCATTGTTTCCCATTGTTAGGTAGGGCATGTACATCACTCCAGATGGCCTGTATGATGGATAGAGAGGGAGGTTCCTCCAAAGGCTGTTGCCAACCTTTCCTAGAATAAGCTAGGAGGTGGCAGCAACAGAAATTCTAATTCAACTTAAATGCAGTGAATCCAAGGAAAAGGGTAAGGAGGACGTCAATGTCAGGTGCACAATGTATCTATCACCAGACTTCTAAATCTCTGTTTAAATGATTTTAAAAAGACATCTTTCCATGAAGTAGTAAATGATGCAGCATCTTTACAACAGCATAGGTGGTGATGCACCTGACACAGTACACTTAGATAAGTTTTTGTTTGACACATTTTCTCTTACCAGTTCTAGAGAAAAGAAAACAAGCCACACATTACCCCAGTGATGTGGTACAGCACAGTGCAGGGATGCTTTTCTCAAATAAAGGAGGTGCACACAAAAGCTGACATTCACAAGTGTGCAGCTCATCTGTTAAGTGAGGGTATAGGTATAGTGCATTGCGAAAAAGACACAGGGTTTTTATATTTGTGCAGAACAACAATGTACCGGACTATATATAGCACTTCCATTAGAAGCACTTTATAAACATTTACTAATATCCTCTTCCCAAACTTGTATTTCTTTCTCTATTTTTAGAAACTCAGGTTTTGGATTTTGTGGTGAAGTAACCGAAGGAATCAATCTAAATTACCAGGAGCAGAAAAACAGTTCAACTGACAGTCAACACAGTAAATGGTGAACAATGAAAACCAGTGTTTTTTCTTTCCCAAGTTTAATATCAAATTTGAACAATTCAAAGATCAGAGCTTCTTATGTCAAATATGTAATAATATAAGAAACTGTATGTTTTAAGGTGCTTTTGTTTAATAAGCAGCTTCCTTGTTGTCTCATTCTATCACAGAGCTTCACAAATAAACCTTTGTTAACCAGCTGCCAGTGCACGTGCCTTTTGGTTTGTATTATCTCAGTGATCATTCTTGAAAAAAATTAAAATATGAGTAATTCATTCTCTGGGCAGAGACTTTTGTCTATGATTTTCTTCAAACTTCTGTTTTATCAATCCAAATGTAGTGGTGAGCTGCATATTTTTTAATGAGAGGTCCTGGAGGAAATGGAGTCTCTTCTTATTTTCTAAATTGCAATTGACTTAAAACATCTGCATCTACTTCTGCTCTTAATTAGTTTTTTCTAGTGCTACTCTAGAGACTTCTGTGCAGTGGCTCTACAATATGACCAGTGAAAATAAAAGGGTGGAGGGAACAGAGAGAGCCTGATTTCCCTCAGGTTGAGTTTCTTCCAGGACCCTATAGCATCATTGCCTATGTTTATCACAATTTGGCTGTGCCTGATTTTCACTTCATTTGCCAAGGAAGGCCCTTCTCAAAAAATTTAAAAAACCCGACACATTTTAGCTGGTTTGTCACTCCACTGGTTCTCTGAGGTTTTTTTGTTCATCTCTCAAGAATCCAACTGTAATCACTTTCAACTGTTTTCAATTTTTGTGAAAAAATATCTGATTCTTTTTGTATGACTCAAGCCTATCTGTACTTATGCTTCTATATTGCAATGCAACTCAAAAAACCTAACAACTTAAGCAGGAGTTTGCATTCTATCTCTCCCTGCACACAGCCAGGTTTCTATTCCTGCTCATTTTTCTTCTCTCCCTCAGGATGCCCATTTTTTTTTAAGTAGTATTTTTATATATTCTGAAGAAGACATGCTCCCTACTGCCTGAAGAGAAAATTACATCAGAAACCAAATGAAAAGAGACAAATCTGTGTCTGAAAAGGACATTTTCTAGTGGTCAGAATGCAACACTAGATTGAAATCCTGCCTCCTGGTTCATCTCCCAGCTTAGGTTTGCTGTCTGTGAAACTGGTTTGATTTTTCTAAAAAGTAATTTATTCATTTTATAGCTACACTGAAGTGGGCTTATAATATTGTTTTTAAAAATCCATGTTTTGGTGGAAAAAAAATACTGAAGTTGTGAAGTCAAGCACTGAACTAGGAGATGCCACAAATCACCAAACATCCATCTCCTATTGTGAATTTTCCTTGTGACACTCTCTTTAATTAGAGGACTCACACTCATTTGCTCAGATCCTGAGTTTTATCGAAACAGTAGCAGGAAAAGGAAGTGACCTGGTCTTGGGCAATTGTTTCTATCTGACTCAACTCTGCGTGGTAGTGAAGACAATAATACTATGTATGCAATGTTGGGTGATCCTAACAGCAAGTTCTGCTTGCTGGTGGCAAGTCTTAGCATTCATAGCTTCGAAAGATATGAACAGATGTCCTAGAGATGGCAGAAAGCGCCTCCCTCCTTCTGGGAATAGCTCTGCCAAATTTGAAGTCTTGCTAAAAGCTGTGGACTTGGTGTTATCCAGGACAGAGAATGAAACATGTCCAAACTAAAACATTAGAAGTAGCAAACAAGAAAATCAGAATCTGTGTTGTTCCCCTGAAACTGCTGCCAGGAGCCTAGGGAAGTCTTAGGAAGCTGCCCAAAACACTAGTGAGCTTTTCTGAAGTTCAACACATCATCCAGTTTTCACTTACTGAAGACATCTTCAAAAATGTGTATTTTCATGAGCAAGGGAGCACTGTCAGAGAAGGACGTGCCTTTTTCATAACTGAGAAGTGTTAACTTCATCTGGGAGAAATGCTGAGTCCTTTCAAAGGATTATTTTTAGATCTCCCACACAATCTTTTTCCATGTAGCAACTGATCCACTGCGGTCACCTTCACTACTACCCAGCTTCAGGAATGGCACCAGAATCACTGGGAATCACTCCAGAATCACTGGTGGGATTCAAGGGGACTCATGGTAGGAATTCGTACAAGGAGCCAGTCATGACACAACTGCAGAGGACTTGCAGAGGATTGCTGTCACACTCATCTCTCCAAATGATGCAAGAAGAGGGATTCACCCACCTGGTAAATTGCCGACTTTCCTCATGTACTTCCATTTCTGTGCTTTTAAATTCATTCAGCTCTTTCCGTATTGCTGCCTAATAAAAAATAATGATATACGCAACCATGAGAAATATGAATCTTAAAGAAAGCAATCTGAGAGGAACCTGGCCCTACTCTTGCAGGTTCCCTTACAGTTCCTGCTTTCCAGTCTCCCGTGCTGTAATCCACAACTCTCACACATTTCTCATCATCAACAGGAGTGACTTTTTTTCAATTACAGCTATTTGGAGCAGTAATACACTACAAAGAAACTTAAAGCATCAAACACCATCAATAAACAAAGAAACACCCAACCTACTGCAGTGGGCGAACCCACCTCCCCATTGAAATACAGCACTTGTTCCAGACAAAAATGGGCAAGGCATATTGGGTCACCTGGACAGTGACCTGCTGAGCATCCAGCTGGAGGGGATTATATTAATATCTCCAGACACAGCCTCTGAGGAGCTGGTGAGTCCCACTGCCTGCGTGGGCACTGTGCACACAGCCGGGGTCGTGCCTCTACCCGCTGAGAACAGAAATTCAGGAATGCAAGATGAACAACATTTTCTTAAGTGGAATTACTCACTTGGTTTGATTAGTTACAGACAAGCAGCATGATAAAATTATAGCATCACCGGACTGAGGTCTCATAAATGAGAAACTTCATTTTAAGCAGGGGATGGTTCTGTTCTGCCACAACAGCACACTCACATGAGGCTGCTGTAATAGCTCAGTTATTTCTGAGCACCAAATCAGTGGCAAAGACACCAGAGCTCCAGCTCTGTAATGTTATTACAGTGCAATCTTCTGCTCCCACTGGGATAAGAGAAATGGCTTCCTTTGGAGAAAAGGGTGAGGGAGATTCCAGGCAACCCAGGGTCTTTGTCTTTCTGCTGAGGCCAACAAACATGGGGATTACAGAGCCAGACCTCTGTTCATTACAAAATGAACTGAGATTAAAAACTGCCACCCTAAACTAGGTAGGAAACTCCACTGTTTGATCTAGTGCAGTTCACCTTGGTTTTCTGTGAAGATGAGCCTTGGTGAAAGCAGAGGTTCTGGGTGCTCTAATCTCTCACAGACTACATGAGAGTGCCCAGCACCTCCCAAAACCAACATCCTCAAACATTTCTGAGTACATTTTTACTGTCTCCACCTTGACTTGTTATGAGGTTTTCCTTTGTTTGTCAGATGAGCTGGCATTAATACTAAAATCCAAGCTGAAATGAAATCAGTGCTTCACAGTCCTTAGATAAAAGATAAAGAGTTCTTGCATGTATCACTTTTCATGCCAAGCATATCTCATAGGACTTCCATAAAAGTTGGTTCGAACCCAGTGTAACAGGGCCGGCAGTTTTTGGTACATAAATCCTACAGCTTTCCTTTTAAGAAGTGGCATAGGAGGAAAATAGAAGAGTATTTTATGGCAATCTTTGACTGATCTGTCTTTTAAAAGAGAATCACAAAATAATTTGTCTTACCCTTTGTAGTTAAGCAGAGGATCTATTAACTGTTTGGGCCAAACACCCTAAGACAGTGTGCTGCACGCATACAGTCAGTTCCAGCACTGTTGGTTGCGGCCAAGAAATGTTAGGAGGATGGAGCAGCTTTTACCTTTTTTCACTTGAATAAGTTGTAAAAGTAACTCTCCATGGCAGGCCCCTGCCTTCAGAAACCTTGTTTAAAGTCAAGGGTTGTAGCCATCTTTGATAACAGCGTGTGCCTGGCTTAGCAAGGTTTAAAAAAGGCAAGAAATTCTGGCCTGAACTGTCATAATGGAGAAGGTAAATATGCTCCCAACAGGCACCTGAATGGGTTTTCTTAGCTTCAAGCAGTAGATGCACAGTAGCACCATGACAATCTTGCTGCCTCCAGCAGATGTCATTTGTCATGCCAGTGTCAAGAGAATGTACACCAGAGGAAAGACCCCCCAAAATGAGAGATGGAAGCATTTTTTAATAATCTACATTTGTCCCTTGCCTTGTCTGCGGGAGTTAACCTGGCCCAGGGCTTGTCAGCACGACGGTCATAATCTGGAGAATCCGTGACCTCCACGTACTCGTTAAATCGAAGGATTCTTCTTGCTTGAAGTTCAGCCACTGTAGGCCTCAGGCTGAGCTGTAAGTGGGAGGCAGAAAATAGTACGTTTAATAAGATGAAAAAAAAAAAAAAACAAAAGCTGAGGATATGATGTAATCTCAAGAGAACTTTGATGGTATTTCTAAACAGGGTCACTTTCAGGTGTCTAAAAAAAGGCACCATCCTGGGAGTGCTGCACAGGAATGGGGAAGCAGCACAACCTAATTTCTTCAGTTATAAAAACAGTCTTTGTTGGGCAGGTCAGCGAGAATTGTGACAGTTAGCCCTGGAATATTAATTGTGACTTTGCAACTGTCACACCATTTACCCCATGAGACAGTAGGTTCTTTTGCATTAATGATTACACAGTCTGCTGTGTTCAACTATACTATTGAAAATAAGCAGGAGGTGCCTGCCTAACTAAAAAGATTATTTTTTAAAATCTAGGGGACAGATAATCATTATGATGCCAAATTGTTTCAGTCACCTCAAATACCATTCACTTTAACTAATTAAGGATGACCATATTACGGAAACTGTACTTCTGCAGAGAAGGGCAGACTAGGGAGACACCAGCCCTCCACCCGCAGAACAAACACCCAAAATCAGAGCAGCAGATCCGTAATGGCTTTATCTCCAGGTGCAATGAGCGCAATCCGCCCTGCAGCAGCCAAGACCACTGACATGTCTGGAGGAATGGTGAAGGGGTTTCTTAGGGCCCACACTGTTTGTAGACCTCTTGGCTGCTCTAGGGAAGAGTGGATCTACAGGTGTGGCTTCCCTCCAACATATGTGACAGCCGTGGTTATGCTCACAGAGGAACCACATGTAATTTCTCTCCCCTGCTTACAGGGATAAATATTAAGCATGACCAGACTCCGTATGCTTTTCCAGGTAGGGGAAGCTGGACAGGATGGAGTTTCCTTCAAGATGGACTTGGCTTGTACTGCTTTTTGAACAGACTTCTGATCTGGAGGCATGACTGATGGCCATTTGCAGTAATGAATGCACACTGATTTTTAGAATCTTATAAAAAAATAATCCTATGTACACAAGTAGACAATATAAAAAACACATCATCACCTTTCTACTGAGTCTACGTTTTATTTCTCTTTTGGCTTCCTGTTCCTCTTCTTCATTCTTCTCTGTTTTTAGAAGAGATAAAAATGAGTGAATATTTAAGTATTATAATTGCACATACTGTATTTCTCTTGGTTGAAACCTTCAGCACTTAAAGCCCTGGCTCATGTTTCCTTGTATTTCTGGGTGACCTTGCATGTGTTGTCTGCTTTTTGGATTTTGTGTACTCTCATTTCTTTCCCCTGTCCTCACTTCCCTCAGTTCTGCAGACATCTCAAGTCACCACTGTGGGTCAGGAACACAGCAAGGAAGAGGCGTCTGTCATCTCCTTTCTGTGTAACAGTAAAGAAGAAGTACCCTGAAAGAGCTGCCTAATGTTTCAATTACTTCTCATAACCTTAAAATCACTGTTGCTTTCACTTCCAACATTCTGCCTGTTGACTCTAAAGTCTAATTATTCGTAAGGGTCAAGAAAAAAGTTTGCTCTGAGTATCTGAATCAGCCAAGTGTCCTCTGCTGCTCAGGATACAATGAATCAATGACAATTTGTTTCACTGTCAGTTGTTACTGAAAATTGGTTTTGCTACTTTAATATTTTTTTCCGATTTTATATATAGTGGCCATATGATTCAGTACTCAAACCTGCTTGATTACAGGCCAATATCTAGACCAAGTGAACAAGTATAACATAAAATGACACATATTTTTTTAATGTATTTGGGTGTGAGACTGGAATGTGCTTTTAACAAATTTCTATGCTAACCAAACTTGATTTCTTGAGTGCCAGTGAAAATCACACTTACAAAGGCATGCTCATACAGACTCAGAAGTTTTTAAAATCAATGTACGTTTTGAAGAATATTATATGCCCTTTCAGTCCACCTCCGATGGTAATATGCAAAGTTAACTTTGCTGTGGCTGAAATATCTCACCTGAGACACCCATAAAATTCTGATCCTGTTTTATTCATGGTTGCAGGTTGCATTTGCACATTGCATTTCAAGCCTAACTATAAATTTAAAGAAATGAATTTATCTATTGTGGATACAGCCAACCTGTATAGATGAAGAAGCAGTTTTAAATCCTGACATAGACAGATTTGCCCTGTCTGCTACGGCCAGCCTGCTGTGACAGCAACCTGGCTGTAGAGTACCTTCCATGTCATGACTGATACACTGGAGGCAACACTATGACAGGTCATCTTGCGGTACTTGCAGATTTCCTTTGCTGACTCAAAGGCTCTCATGTAAGAAGAATACAAGGGAAAGGGGAAGAGGAACAAATTATAAAAAGGAAAAAGAAGAAAGTTACAGTAGGAAAAAGGCAATGCCAACCCAAGACCTGCTCTGTGATAAGAGCTGAAATCAACCCCAGGTTTCCATTGGCAAGATGCAATTGAAGTCTTGCTGCCAGGATTAGGCTGGCCCTAGTGTTGATGGCGATTCTACTGAGATACTGAAATGTGAATATAATTTATGGTTTATTAATAGTTTTTCTCTTAAATGATGAAGAAATGGATGGCCTGTTTCCATAGGGGTACAGTAAACTGACTAAAACTGAATAACAGAGTTAAAAATTTATCTACATTAAAAAAAAAAAAAATTAACATATATAACAATAAACAAGTTGGGTGCACTTAAGGACTTATGACTTCAAATGAGAACTCTTCTTATTACATCTTCACCTAACAAAATCAAAAGTTCTCTAGCTTTTAAGCAATCTGGACATCCATAAATCCATGGGTCTAGATGGGATGCACCCACGGGTGCAGAGGGAGCTGGCTGAGGTCATTGCTGGACCGCTCTCCATCATCTTTGCTAAGTCATGGGAAACGGGAGAGGTGCCTGAGGACTGGAGGAAAGCAAATGTCACTCCAGTCTTCAAAAAGAGAAAGGAGGAGGACCCAGGTAACTATAGACTGGTCAGCCTCACCTCCATCCCTGGAAAGGTGATGGAACAACTTATCCTTGGCACCATCTCAAGGCATATTAAGGATAAGAGGGTCATTAGGGTCAGTCAACATGGCTTCACCAAGGGGAAGTCATGCTTAACCAACCTCATAACCTTTTATGAGGAATAACCAGGTGGATAGATGATGGCAAAGCAGTGGATGTGGCCTATCTTGATTTCAGTAAAGCATTTGACACAGTCTCCCACAGCATCCTTGCTGCTAAACTGAGGAAGTGTGGTCTGGATGAGCAGGTAGTGAGGTGGACTGCGAACTGGCTGAAGGAAAGAAGTTGTGGTCAATGGGGCAGAGTCTACTTGGAGGCCTGTATCTAGTGGAGTGCCTCACGGGTCAGTACTGGGGCCTATATTATTAAATATATTCATCAATGATTTGGACGAGGGAATAGAGTGTTCTATCAGCAAGTTTGCTGATGACACCAAGCTGGGAGGAGTGGCTGACACGCCAGAAGGCTGTGCTGCCATCCAGAGAGACCTGGACAGGCTGGAGAGTTGGGCAGGGAAAGATTTAATGAAATATAATAAGGGCAAGTGTAGAGTCTTCCATCTGGGCAGGAACAACCCCAGGTTCCAGTGTAAGTTGGGGAATGACCTGTTAGAGCGCAGGGTAGGGGAAAGGGACGTGGGGGTCCTGGTGGACAGCAGGATGACCATGAGCCATACTGAGTTAAGAAGATGTGTGGTGCTAAAAATAATGGATCTGGTGCTCCTGCTTCCTTCAGGTGGGATGGAAAATTCCAGCTGGAGGACCACGTTTTAGCGGCAGGTATGAACTGACTTGCTTGCCCAAACAGGAACACATTAATGCACAGGAACACACTTCTGACTGCTTTCCACCTTAAAAGCAGATCTAATCTGTGTGATGTGGAGAAAGAAAATATAAACACAGTGTTCCAGCTGCAAGTCCCTTCCTCAGATGTCCTGCTGCTGCTCTACTGGCAAAGGACCAGCCCAGCGAGCATCCTTTGCTTGCGGGAGTTTCCAGCTAGATCCCAGCAAAACTATGTTTTTCCTCCTTCCCTGCCTGCAGCTTCTGGGAGGTCAAATGGGGATTTGACTCCTAACAGAAACAATTTGTTTAGCAGCACTTATCACAGCCTTGAAGTTAAATGATCCACCAGTCAAAGCTGAATGAGAAGCTTCTCTGGCATCTATACATTATTTCTCCTGCAACTTGCCATAATTGAATCTGGTCACCTTCTGTTCTGTGGGACATTTGTTTTCTAGCAGAAGGGGAAAAGAGAGAAATTGTTCTGCCTGAGGACTACTCCATTCTTGACCGGAGCGTAAAACCAAACTTTCCATTGTGTCCCTATGGGATTAGCTATGTTTAGACTTCTCTGTGGTCTTGCTAAGGAAAGAGAAAGAAAAGACAAACAAAGCGCTTGCCTCTTGCAGCGCTCTGGAACGCACAAAGTGGTTCCTCTTTCCCGGTTTTACAAGAAAGATAACCATTAATATTCCTTAACTAGCACCAAGAGCTAAACTCTTGTTTTCTACAAAGCCAGTATTGGCAGGCATGCAGGTGCACAGTACAAGAAGTTCACTGTCCCTTACAAATACAGGAAAAATTACAGTTATCTTTATCTGAAATTCCTGGAAGAATAAAAAAGTTTCTTTGCCATAATGCAATACTATAAATATTACTGGCTCAAAGCCAGTACACAAGAAACCTGTCTATCAAAAACCCAGGGCTTCATCTGCTCCTGCAAGTGGACTCTTGAGTATTGTAACTGTGTTTTAGTGTGGGAAGACGCAGAAGTCAAATTGATTTCATAGAAATCTGCCTGCAATGTCTTGCAATCGTACTCAGTTACAGGATTTTCAGTAACTGGTTTATCTGGAAATATTATCAAAACAAAATTTCTTGCAAGATAGATTTCCTCAGTAACTGGAAATACAAAAAAAACCCCAACCAAACAAAAAAAACACCACCAACAAAAAACCCACAGACTTTTTCTGAACCTCTTAAAAGATTTGGGCTGAACTTAATCCTGAAGGAAACATTTGGACCTTTAACACTTAATGTAACCTCGAAGTCTGGTAAATATTACTCAAAACAATACTTTCCCTTAGCTACAGTTTACATACATGCAATAATATAACCCCTTCTCCCCATCCACTGCTTAAAAATGGGAGGAAGGAAGCTTTATGAAAGAAATTCCAACTTATTCACAAAAGCTGCCTACAACAACAAAGGCATTTAAGTGATATAAACATTTTCAAATGATCCACAGGAAAGGAATGTAATAATTTTTATAAATAATACGAGTGCTTTAGAGCTGAGAGGGAACTTGCACCCTGAAAGGGCTCTGAGTCAGACTGTCACCACAAACCCTGGCTTGCTTTGGTTCACTTTGCTTTTTACAGATCACTGTCAACTTGAAGTATTTTATATCTCAGTGATGAGCAAAAAGCAGTATGGGATTCTCCATTCTCATCAATGACTCTGTGCTTTTTTGTGATTTGTAATGCTGCCTCCCAGCCTTCATCGCTTGCTCTCCCTTGCCTCTTTAAGGCAGCCCCCAGCAGCAGCAGGGGAGGACAGCTGGAGGTACTGAGTGCACAGACTGGTGCCCTGCCAAAAGCTTAAAGTAAACAAGATGAAACAGGGGAAGAAATCTCTTAACTGCTTCCCAGTCTTGAGCTACTTATGGTAAAATCAGTAAACGGCATAAACAATGGCAAAAGGGATATGAAATACATCACAGGTTCGCTGCTAGATTAGTTATCTCAAGGTTAGTGAGTCAGGGCAGTAAGGAAGCCAAGTTGGTGCTCCCAGCTCAGTGGCTGTATCCTGGTCCACCAAAGATGTTTTGGAATTACCTTTCTCACAGTCCAGCATGAGCGTTTTTTCATATAAAAGATGTTCATATTTCAAATTATATCTTTATTTACCTATGCAATCCACAGGTTCAGAAATCACAGTCTTAAAAAGTCTACTCACATTATGCATTGAACAGGAGTCCCCTGATCCATCTCCTATGCACCATAATGTGTGTACTGTAGCTTCTCTTTTTATTAAGACATGGCATTATTTGGCTTTTGAATGCCTGGACAACAGCAGCAGGATTTCATTAGCATGGGTGGTTCCCTGAAAGCCAAGAGTGGCTATGTCTCCTTGATTTGCTGGCCTGAGCAGGAGACAGAGCGATCAGTGTGTGGACTTTGTCAGCTTAAACAGCCCTTTTTCTTTCATTCCACCAGGACTGCACAGATGAACTCCAAATTTTCTGAATGATTGTTGGAAATAATGGCATTATACCTGCTCTTTCAGTTACATGAAGCTTGGAAAGTTCTTGTACCTGAAGAATAGATGAGGTTTTGGATTTGTTGCTGTGTGTGAAAGGCTGTCCATGTGCACTGTCTCCATTTATTTCTTCTACTTAAGCATCAAGTACTAGCTACCCTTGCAGAAGGAAGATAGGGCTAGAGGAAAAGGGCATGGCAACTGCTACAGTGGAGTTTAGGTAGCAGTAGTTTAGGTAACACACATATTATGAAAAGATTCATACAGGAAGACAAAAAATGCCTGTTCTGAAGTGTTTGACAGCCTATGAATGAAACAAACATAAGTAAATGGGAGAACAGGTATAAAGGGTAAACCACCCAATGTACTTAATTCCTCTGCCCCTGACTATTTGAGTTATAGACTTATATTTTTCAAGAAGGATACTGAGGAAGGATTTAATCAACGGGAAGATATTCAGTGAGGGTGTGTCATGCAAGTTTCAGTACAGAAGATGTCAGAAGTGGATATGAAAGCCAGCATGCAGAAGTGGCTGGCATATACCTATTCATTTTTCCTTGAACACTTCACCTTTTCTCTTTCTACTCTACCTTCCAACCTCTGCCCTTTATCCCAGCTCTGACTCCTACTGATATTCCCTCTTCCTCCTCATAAAAATTAGGCAAAGTTTAACTTCTAAGGGGTATCTATGTCATTCCTGGTCTTTGGGACCAGCTTCAAGAACAGGGATTGTGACAAGAAAAATTTGGCATGTTGAATATACGTGATTTTCACAGCTAACATTACAGGTTAGTATACAGATACAGTGTTGGCACATTACTCTCCAGCACATCATTTCCCCCAGTTATGGCTCTAACACTAAAGCAACAATGATAGGCTTCCATATGAATACAACATATGTTCACTTTCTAAGTAAATACTAGCTGAAATCTGGATAAAATACTTACGCTTCAGGATATTTCTTTGCTCTAGCTCTTCAGTTGTAGGCCTCTGGCTAAGTCTCCTGTGAGAACAAAGTAAGTGACTGATTTAAAACCAGATCCAAATAACACATTATGATTAGTAATACATTTTAAAAGGTGTTTCTCCTATGGCCATGCTATTTTTTGCCAGCAGAGGTATGCAACAACACAGGTAATTTCCAGACACAGTTATAATAACCATTAATGTAACCTCAGTACTGACTGTCCATTTGTCTTAAAAGATGTACTATTGCCACTTGAACACATAAATAACTGATACTTGAATATTACAGAAATCGTACCAGCAAATTGAAATTCCTCATTTGCAGGTATAATTTTATGAAACAGTTCATAAACCTTTTCTCAGATATTTTAAATACAAATCCTATTCTTTAAAAACAAACAAACAAACAAAACAAAAAACCCAAACAAACCAAAACAAAAACCAATATAAGCTGTACATTCCTCACTGATTTGTACGTACAATACAAATGGGAGTTTTAACTGGAACTTAATTTTACTTAGTTACCTGCATATAACAACTGCCATTAAAAGAGAAAAAAACCAAACCAAACCAAAACAACCAACCCAAAACCAACCACAAACCAAATGGAGATACTAATTTTCTGTTTTGTATAGTGGAGAACATAGCTGATATTGTCTGTATGTTCACTAAACAAGTTCACTTGAGAAAAGGAGCAAGAAAAATTTCAGCCCTACAATTTATTTTGCAGATGTCTTAAAGACAGTGAACCTCACACAGTCACTATGGATGATCTTCAGCCTTGTGAAACCCACGTGACTCAAACCACGCTTGGACTTACAGCTTTGGTTGGCAGGAGCAGCAGGTTTATCACAGGTGACCAGTCCCTGCTGCAGGACATCCCTGTCCCCGGGACCTGATCTGATCCTGACTGAGCTGTGGGAACAGGTTTCCCATCCGACCTTGACGCTGCTGGGCACTGACCACCATGCCAGGAATTTTTAAGCAACTGGTGTAAAACTTGGTTGTGAGTTCAGGCACGAGCACAACCCTGACAGGCAAGGACATTGTCTCCTGCTGCCAAAGCAGAGCTGTGCGGGGAGCGCGGAGCTTCCTGGCAGAACCAGTGATGGCCCTGCACAAGGAGCTCAGGATGGGGACTGGAGCAGCTTCTGCAGTTCATCCCCTGAAAGAGCACCAACAAGCAAGGTGTGATCACCAGAGCTGGGATTTGGTCAGGAAAGCAGTGATAACAACCACGCTGCTTTATTAGCAGAAGCAAAATGACTTTTGGGCTCTACAGAATAGATACACCACTCCTATGGTTAAGGGACAACATAAATGACTTAGCCAGCCACCCAATTCCCAGAGCAACTCAGCTCATCTTCTAAGTGCTGATGCCGGGCCGCCGCACTCTGTAGTGGAGCAGTACTGGGGACTACTCAATATCTGGAAATCTCCAACAAACACAGGACATCCTCTAAATCCATCTGGACAACATTTCTGAGCACAAGAGAAACAAGGACAGGCCTGGGAAAATCCAGACATGTTGTAGTCTGTTCTCAGAGATCATGAAAGCCAAAATTAACATTTATGAGGATTTTTTTTAAAAAAAAGCTTGTAAAAATGTAAGTCAAAATTTGTCTTTTTAATGCAGTGTTCTCAAATCCAGGAAGAGAAAGTAACATATATCCCATAGCAGTTAAACTGCATGAGAAAGACATGCCGCAGAGGTGTGCATGGTAAAACACTAAACGCTGACCTACAAAGTCAGCCTCCCTCCATTTCTTTTGCTGGAACCAGCACAAGAATAATGAAGGAGTTAAGAGGAGGATGGGGAGGACCAGAAAGGAGAAATACACGCAGGCATGCTCTGTGTGTCAGGAAGTACTATTCCGTCCAAGATGGGGATACACAACTGGCAAGCCCTTGCTAACCAATGTGAGAAAAAACTTGAACGATGACATTGATTATTCTGGAGTCACTCCTATTCTCTTCCCCTTTTTTCTGTCTTTTTTTTTTTTTCCATTTTTTAAACCAAAGAACCCGAAACCCCAGCAGCTCTTGGATTTGTTTCTTGCAGAACAAAAAATCATTATTGACATTTTAAGGTTTTGCAAGAAACAAAAATGCTGTTTTCCAGGCAGTTGTAGCATGACGACCCTGCACTGCACATTGGGCCGCATTTAAAATGCGAACCCAGTGTTCTTGATTCTCTTCCTCCACCTCCATCCAATGAAGACACGTTTACTCTGTGACAGATACCTCACTAGCTTCGTTCCAATCTGATGTCTGATTTCCTGCCTCTCCTCTTCAGATGTACGCTGCAAGATGTTTTTGTCTTCTAATTCTTTCTTAGATGGTCTGTTGCCAAGTTTGATAGCAAGAGTATCCCTACGACGAATTTTACTTGCCAAAGAGCCTGAGGAAAGGAGGAGGAGGGTAGATTTAGTTCATTCATGCTTAGGTTATAGAAACAAACTCTGAGTAAAAACTTTAATACCGCCCCAAAGCAGTCTTGTTCCCACATGCAGGAGAGGAATTTTAATTAACATCAAAAGAAAAATAGTTTTAGCTCAGTTCACAACAATAGAAAGCTGAAATGCTAGGATAAAAAAGCTACAAGCCAAACTGATAGAGGAGTTCTACAAACAAAAATCGCTTGTCATCTGGGAAGTGATAGGAGAAAAGTGACAAATCTACATTTAAGTGTCTTTGAAGTTTGATACATTACAGGTTGGTTTATTTGTCTGCTTGGTGTATGTAGCAACGTGCTGCTTTTTTTTTTCTTCAGCCTTAAATGGTTTAGTCTCGTTCTGTCATAATTTCCCTCATTCTTTCAATTTTTCTCAATCTAATACCACTTAGCTCTCGTATAGTGCTTTTCATCTTTAACTGATTTCTTAATTAAACCAAGAAACACAGTTTAGAAAAGTGCCCTGAGTGCTTGTAAAGTAACCCAGGCAGGAACACCCAGGCACTGAAGCAATCTGTTCATCTATAAAACAGACACAGTAGGGACAAGGGCCATGCAATTTTGCCAGCGTTAGCTTCAGCCAGCTGTGGAAGGAAGAGGATTTTTCACAGCCTTTAGTCCTTCCCTTGCCTCTTGATATTCTGACTGAGGAGACTACACATGTCCTAGGTCAGCAGGTTTTCACCACATAGGGCAGTTCGGCAAGGCCACAGTCTGCCAGCTCACTTCTCGTAATACACTGTGCTGCAGTCTGAATACATGAATTTTTGGTTGCTACCACTTTGGATCATGTTCAAACTAAAGGCAGAACCACAGAAGCCTCTTGAGCCTCTTGAGCTAGCTGGCATTTCACCTTTACTGCACCAATGGCCAAGGGAAAAAAACAAAAACCCACATTTTCCCTCACCCTGCCTTGGTACACAGCACACTTTTGTGTTCAGGCCCTCTTCACTAAGCACAGTGAAATACCTCCTCCTGATCGGCTGCACGCAAGGCTCTCAAGCCATGGTTCAAGGGTAATTTTATTCTGACACAAGGCCATGCAGCTGGTGCTAGGGGCAGGCCTGCTCTCCTCTCTACCCCTGACGGCCTGTGGCTGCCACCTCCTTTGCCCCAGCAAAGGTGCAGCCAGCCGTGAGCTGGATCTGGGAACTGACTCGATTGCAAATCAGCTCAACAACAGCCAGTGCTGCAAAAACAAATACGAGCAGTGGCCTAAGGGAAAAAAGGAACAGCTGAGAGCAGGGATTAGGTGGAGGGTGGGCAGGACAACCCCTTTCAGCAGCAGCAAGGACTCCTGCCAAATTGTATCTGGTGATGTTACAGCCATGACTCCAGGTGAAATTTCAAAGCTGTCAACTTGGAAATAATCCACTGTGATCTGCTCTGTCTACTAAGGTGCTCCAGTGCTTATAACATCCTGATCAAAGAGGAACAAATGACTTTGAGACAATGAAGCTGCTGACTGAGGGGCTTCCTCTGTCATCTAGCACAGCCAGGTGGAGGATCTCTAGTGCAATTCAGTTGAAAGCTACACTGGTGCTTTAAGGGTAGAGGTTCATGACATGGCTGAGCCAAATCAATGGCTCACTGATGCCCTAACGTGGAAGCCTTGTTCAATCCTCATGTTCTCCCGAACCTGCTCCTCTTACCTCCCCAGTAGGTTTCTGGTCACAATTGTCTGGGAAAGGAGAAGCAGGACACTCACTTCTCAGTAATAGGGAGATATTAAATAATCTAAAATCATCCCATGTAGCCATACCCTCCTCGCTTTACTTTGGCCTAACATGGGTCAGGCATGCTCACATAACTCAATGTGCAAAAGCTAGCCTGCAACTTCTCGGTGGGATGCTTACTTTCAGCACTTGCATTATCATCATCATCATCGTCATCGTCGTCATCATCATCTGTGTACAGTATTGGCCCATCAGAGTCTGAGTCGCTGCAGTGGCTCTCTCTGCTACTTTCACTCTCAGGAGGGGCAGCAGCGTCAGAAGCCTCCTCCATCAGTTCAGAGTGTGCCTGGTCAGGTGCCTCCTCTTCTTGGTCTTCTTTGGAAGCCAAGCTGTTAATTCATAAGCAGACACGGTTACATTAATGCAAGCAGCACAGAACACAAATGGGACAGACTGTATAAGCAAGTATGAAAATAAAAGTTCTGTTATTCAAACTAATTTCTCTCTTTCCAAAGAAATATACATATATAAAACATATATAAAGTACGTGCATGTGTGTACATATCTGTATATATGTATGTTAGGAAAAAAGATGCAAACGATCTGGAATTATGTGCTGCAAAGCCCATATAAAGAAAAATCCTAATTATCTTTTATTTCTTGTGGGATGCAACAATAGCACATACAAGCTACTAAGAAGAGAAAAACAGTTCATAAAGCTGGGAATGACAGGAGTGGATGGGAGCGCAAAGCTTTCTGTTCTGGAAGCCTAACTCTATTTGCTGTAAATGCAGTTTTATTGCTATTGAGTCCAAAATGTTAATGTCCATCACTGATGAGCATGGAAATCAGCAGCAGAGTGCTCTCTGCCTTAGGAGAATCTGTGATCTGTGGTGTGAATGAAGGGTAAGGGCAAGGAGAGAACGCGTACATGAACGTAATGCTGGCACAAATATACCAGCAAAAATTTAAAGGAAAGTCTCTAGGCCACTGGTATCTAGACTAAATCCTCTTGGCTTTTTATGAAAGATGTTGGTTCTCATGGCAGGAAAAAAGCATATAAATAAGCCAATTTCTTTTTTGCTGCTGACTATTTTGCTTAAAAAAAAAAAAAAAGTAATTATGACCTTGCTTTTGACTAGATTTTATAGTATCTGAGACTTAGACAAGCTATTAGGCAGTGGCAGACCAAGCACCTATTAACCAAAGCCTGAAACTGTCATTTTCAAGTCTGCAAGTAAGTTCAGCTATTGTAACGAGAGCTTTAGCAGTGAGATATTTAATGATATCCACAACAAAGTAAACTCCCATTGTAATTTGGCATAATTTCTTTTGTGCCTTTATGAGAGAGAAATAAGCATTATCAGCTACTAGCCAAACTGCTGATTGCAGTGGTCACATTAAGCCACGCAGTGATGTAGGAGACAAGTTATGAGCAATGACCCTCTGGGGAAACATGAGGTACTGCAGGTGAATGGCTCAAAGACATCGGCAAGGAACAAATTGTGCTGTGATGCAATACAAACTATCACCTGTCAGCAGAAGGAACAGAAGAGATCCCCACACACAATGTTCCTTAGGCAAAGAAATATAGCTTTCCTAGCTGTGAGTCTTACCATTCACCCATGACAGCCATACCATCTTACCTTCTTGTGTCTTCTCCACCAGCATCTGGACTGCTGTTCAGGGCTGTACTATTCAGGCTCTCGTCCATGCCATGCTCAGTCTGGAGCAGAGGTTTAGAATCTGACCCGGGGATGGAGAGCCCTACCACACAGCCATCTGAGACACCCTGGGCATCTGAGGAGCCAGCGGGCTGAGTGGCTGCAGCAGGAAAAGGAGGTGGAAGTGGAGGTGGAGGAGGGGCAGCGGTGGGAGGAGGGGGGACAACGAGCTTGCTTGGTTGGTCTGCATCCTCCGTTTCAGAAATTACTATGGAAGGTTGCTCAGGCTCAGGTTTTTCTGCCTTCACTTCCAACCTGTTGACTGTGGCACCTGAGGGGGAAGCAGCAGCCCCATCTGGCATTGTTCGTGGGGCTGACTGTTTCCCAGGTTTTTTCTTGCCCCTGGGAGTCCCTGATGTGCCTGATTTGCTGGAAGTTTCCTTAGAGGTTTTGGGCTGAGATGATATGGACAAAGGAGATGGTGACGAAGAGGACTTGGAGACTGGTGCTTTTTTTGCATGAGAGGAACTAGCTAAAATAAGAAAAGAAAAAGCATTTTACAGTCTTGCAACTATATGACTTTTGCGCTGTTCTTTCTGCATGAGTTGACTCGTGCTGATATAAAAAAAAAAAAAAATTACACTTGATACTTCTACAGGCTTTCATCCATGTGCTTGAGAAGAGCAAATGTTGCAGTCCAAATTTCAGCTTCAGAGGTGGGAAAAACTGAAATGATGAATACTTGCCCAAGAACAGTGCAGGGGGATTCAGCCTTTGAAACAGGTGAGAGTTTGATTCTGGCATCCTGCCATTGGCTCATTCCAACTTTTCTGGACATCATCTATAAAGTCCACTACTTTTTTCTAAATGCATCTAGTGTCCTAGTTAAAAAAATTTGGTACCAGACAGAGAAAACTGCCTGACTTTTTCATTATGTGAATTTTTGGTCTGAGCGCTAGGAGAACATGATTATTTCCCTTATGCTTTTCAATGAACACCTCAGGTTACAATGTTATTGGAAGTGGTCTGCTCACAGTTAATGGCAAGCAGCAGAGGACAGCAAAACGAGGTGTACTTTCAGGTCCATCTGGACATGTGCGTAAAACAGAGACAGAAGCCACTGATCTCAGTCTGCATAAATGGTCTCCAGAAAGGAGGAGGCACTGAAGGCCTCCTGTACCTCCTGGAGGTCTTTGTCTTACCAGTGACCAACTCAGGTAGCTTTGAAAACATAGCAAAACAAGGTTTTGACACTAGCTGTATAAGCTGGGCAGTGATGTTGCTGTTTAATCCTGGGATACTTACTATACTGAAGCACATATATAAATATATAAATATATAAATATATAAATATATAAATATATAAATATATAAATATATATATATAAATATATATATATATATATAAATGCCCCAGTTTGCAAGTGATTTCAGCTAGCCTGCAGCCTCATGTGCATTCCAGTCACATTTTTGATTGCTGATGTACCCATCATCTGGACTGGGAGCTTCAGACTTCTGACTTTCATTTAAAAAGCAATAAAAATGACAATCATCTTAACGATTCAGTCCCTTTCATCAAACTGCATTCAACTCAAACACTTCTGCTCTAGTAAAAATGCATTAACTTCAAGAGAACAAATGAAAGCATTATAAAGCTACACAGCAGCCTTGCAGCTAAGCTTACTGAGTAAAACAGAGAGCTGTAACAGAAATCTGCTGAAAGGCCTATTTTACTTATAAGCATTTAAACAAAAACAAAACTCCAGCAGATTAGGATAGAATCAAAATCCAGATACTGGCCATAATAAGCTCAGGATATAAAAATAGCTTTTACAGTGAGATTGTTCTCAGTCTTAAAGAAGATGGAAAATAATACAGAAGACACATTATACTGTTCTCTTCTGTAGCTGCATGTTATGGTTTATAAACATTTATAATGCTGTGGGGCTTTCAGTACATCTGGAAAAATCTGCAGAAACTCATGACTTCAGGCAAATCACCGTCCCTTTTGGGGCTGCAAGGTGAGTGTAAAGGGCCCAGCACAGAATCTACCGATACCGCACTAACCATCCACATCTACTACAAATCACTGACTTAACACCAGCAAATCAAAAGGAAGCAAAGAAATGCTATAGGCAGCAGTCTGTAACTGTAGTAGAAATAGATGGTGGCTTCAACTTGAATATTACTTAGCAGAAACCTTACTGAGTAAGCGGATGGTAGTATTAAAGGGTTCTGGTTCTGATCCAGCAAAGCACTTAAACACAGGCTGGAGGTCAACAGAACCAGTTACATGCTTGCACTTAAGAACTCCGCATAATACAAATGTACAGCCACACTGTAATTGTTGCTGGGAAAATGTCAGAAGGGATTTCCATTGAAAAAACCCTATGTTATTCTCAGACCCTTTCTGAACCTGCGATCAGATACAGAAACTTGACAGATTTCTCCGAGGGAAAATCCCCCGCACGCATTCACGTAGGTCAAAAGTGCTGTTGCTATTGTTGCTTTTGACTGGGCTGGCTGACAATTTTCTGTCATGCCTCTTTTTCAGCAGAAGATTTGAATTTTGATTAAATGAAAAATTTCACGGCTGTTTTTTGCCTTTGGCAGATGTCCATGCCTATGTTTACATCCCCTTCTCCCAACTCTCGTTTCAGTTTGGAAACCTGCTGTGGTGCCCTCAGGAGAGCAATGGCTCAATTGTTACTCATATTCCTCTTCTCCTTCACAGGACTGGATCACTGGCTGCATCAAGTGTTCACTTTCATGGGTATCTGATAAGCCCCTCATGCTAAACACTGCTCCCAAACAGCTCTATTTATTAAGTATCGCCCTACTTCAATGTACTTTATGTTGGAAAAAAATTACCAGTGGAATATGTACTATTTTATATAAGTGATCTATTAATATATTTTCTAATACAGTATCAAGCATTGCATAAAATTTCAGCAAGGCTTTTAGAAGATATCTCTGGAATTTGAATGTATTTTAACTTAAGAACTGAGACACCCAAGAGCTTGCTACCAACCACTGGTCTAAACATTTCTTTATGTGATAGGTTGTTTTATTTCTGAAAGGTGTGCTGTAATAAGGTTCCTTCACCTGGGAAGAACTGAGTTTTCCAGGTCAAGGTGAAATAGAGGCAGCAAATTCTGGGTTCTCAAAATGTTTATTCTTGTGGTTGTCTGATGTAGTAGGGACAGTTAATACCAAGTTAATGGATATTTTATGGCAAAGTTATTATTGTAACTCTAGCACTCTTGCAATATTTTCAAACAGTCCTCTTCTGTGTGCTTCAAATACAAAATGTGCCAAAATGTACAGCCTATGGAGAGATATACTTGGAGAGAAAACCAGAGGGACTAAAGCATTTTGAAAGACTGACAGATGACTGAAAACACAATGCTTGTATAAATTGGCTGATGCATATACACAGTCCATTCATCATAATACTGCTTTGTGTTGAAATTATATTTGGATGTTTTCATGTCAATCATTGTCTAAATTACAGCCATTCAAACTCAAGTTTAGTAACTTAAGAACAGCTACCTGTAATATTTAATCTAGCATCACTGCTGAATTTTGGATGGAAAGTGTAGTGATAAACACGTCTGCTTGTGCCCAGTGATGGACATTTTCAATTTCCAGTGTGTATTTAGAATGACTGTAAGCCATCAGCCAGATCAGAGAAGCCTGGCGATTTCTAATGAGTTGTCTGTGGGGTTTTTTTGTTTCTTTATTTTGTTTGGTTTGGTGTTTGTTTGTTTTTGTTTTTAGCTAAAACAACTGCTACTCAACAGTCTTTAAAGACGTCTTCATGGTTTTATCTTTTACTTCTCTAAGATCTTTTAATTCTTGTCAGAACAGCATATATTCCCAGCAGAAGGCTACAGCAATACCAAGGTAGTTTTACTTCAGGGCAAGTCATATGTTTGGTTTCAGAAGTCACCTTTTCCCCTGCTGATTCTCCAGCAGTTCTCTGAGTTATTTTTGTGCCAGCATTCACACTTGATCTGGGAAGTACATTCACTACACAGCGAAGCGATTTGTGCACTGTCTGTGGTGTTTGCAGACAGCAGAACCGGAGCTCAGTGGGAAGCTAACTAAAAAAACCCTGGCATGTTCTTCAGTAACGTTGTTACGTGCACAGGCAGCAGTTCCCCTAAGACCAAGCCAAGCACCCCCATGCTCATGCACCCACCGGCGCTGGCGCTGCCTGTGCAGTACTTACCAGCTTCTCGATTTGCACTGTGACCTGTTGGCTTGGGCGGTGGGAGAGGAGGCTGCTTAGCAAGAACCTTTCCCTTTTTTTTAGCATGAGGTGCTTCGTTACTCTTATGGCTGGTGGTGGTGGAAGCAGCACTAGCATTTTTTGGTGGTAGCGGAGCTTTTTTAGATTTAGGCTTAGGCTTGGGTAGTGGTGGAGCATGGGATGTCGGAATTTCTGGGCAGTGATCAGTAGTGTTCTCTATGGATAAGAAAGTGAACAGAAGCCAACTGATGCAGACATACGCCATGTACATTGAACAGCAAGCCTGACAACAATGACCGCGTTTTGCTGCTTGAGCTCTTGGGAATCGGGAGAGACTTCTTCGTCTTCTGCCTCTTATTGAAGTATTATCTCAGAAAAAAACCCACCGTCCATCTCAAATCAAGTCCTTCTCACGGAAGATTTCTGCCTGGCACTTTTCTCAGTCTCATCTTTTCTAGACCTCCAAGGATCTTCCTTAATGTTCAGTATCCCCAACTAGACCACTGGCTGCAAACCAAACAAGGGAAATGCCATTTAGTCCCCTAATTCCCTTGGCTTCTTTCCAGCCCTCTGAGATCAACAGGCTATAAAACTCAGATTCACATGAATCTGAATGTGAACAGAGCCATTTTCTCAGTTAGGGGTTCAAATATGGCTATGCAGTTGAAATTTTTGCCCAAAGCAACCCATTCTCCTAAGCTGCAGGCTGCTTGCTCATAGCAACTTCATTTTGGGTATCTTCCCCAGGGTACTTCTACTCTTTAGAAAGAGATGAAGCTAAATCAAATGGGATATCATTTGCCATGGGAATGCTCTCTTCTCTTACAAGCTCTTTGGGTACTGTTACAAGACTGCACTTTGAATACTCAGCAGTTCCTTAGTCAACAGGATTTGGACTGTACCTACATTGTGCTGTGCAACAGGAATGGCTCTGTAGAGTGGAAGAGCTAGCACTGAGGACCCAGCGTCCACAACGTGCATTTCAGGAGACTCAACTTTGGACTAGCTTCAGGCTAGTTCTGTAGATTGCATGCCCAGTAGTGGCAGGAGCACAAGCTCCTGAATGCATCTTTTGGCTTAGTTTAATCCAAAAGAAACCTGGCTTGTGTGCTCTGCAAACCAAAGAAGGGTAAGTGGGGATAACCAGGAAATTAACTTCAAAAGTGCACACCTAGTGCCAACTGCAATGTTAACGTACGTGAGCCATTTGCAGTCAACAAAATTTTGCAACAGAGTCACTGTGTTTTTAAGACTTAACTGTTCCCAGATGAGAACAGCTAAAGTTCCCAGATTGGAATCTTCATCCATCCACTTGCACCAACTCTGTGCCCATTGAGTCTCAAGACAGCTTTCCCAAACCTTTCAGAAAAAGGATGTTATAAAAGCAAGAGCATACCATCAGAATCATATGGGCTTTATCTGCATGTTACTAAAAACTACAGTGGTTAGGGAAGAAAGGAGCCAAGCAAATATTGCAAGGACTTCTTAATCGTCTCTTTTATCACTCAAGAGGAAAACAATTCATTTCTTGCAGTATGTTCCTATTTGAGCCTCATTCTTAGACATGTTAAACGGCCATTCCTGGATCTTCTGTCCATTTTGTGCTCTCTTCCTTCTCAAGTTAAAGATTCCCAAGAGATAAGCAGCACCTTTTCATTTTAAGATTAGTAGATGAAAAACAAGTGACGTGTTGGACAACAATGACATTCTTAATCTCAGAAACAAAGCCTTTTCAACCTCTATCTTAAGGCTTGTTAACATGAACCTAATGCATCACCTGCAGTTATTAAAAGCAACATGCACACACATATCTTCATGAACTGAAGAAATTAACATAACTGTCCAGTGTCTTCCTCATTTATTTCCAGCCCATTATAGACTAATACATTTTTGCTAATGTTTTGCAAGAATCATTAAGAGCAACCTTTTACAGCTTGCAAACAGACACTTTAGAGCACAGATTCTTGCACTGCCTCTTTGTTTTCCAGAGAAAGAGCTTTGGACCATAAAAATACTTTGGAAAAAGAAAGAAACATACATACATCTTATATTTTGTTCTCCTCTTTTATAGGAAAAGCATCTCCTTGCAAAATTCTACCTACCTTCATTTGAAGTTGAAAAACTGATTTAATTCTGAAAAAGCAGGACATTTTAAGATTTTAATTCCATTAACAACAAACATGGCAAGAGTAGGTAAGATTTTGTATTGTGAAGATCTTGAAGGACATGATGATCAGAAAGAATTTTAGGTGTAAAAAATTCTTTGAAATACCTCTTACTTATGGGTCCAGCACGTTAAAATTTTATTTACTAATAAGAAAGAATTTAAACCTTGTGTGCTTATACACCGTTGCTGTGTTTTGTTTCCAGTCATATTAGTAGAGAAAATATTAAAAAGAAAATTATAATCTAGGAGAAAGAAATACAGCATTCATCACATTCTAAGGTAATACAGTGCAATTATTTAGAATCTCAGTCAATCTATATCAAGCTACAGAACTGATTAAATCATGTGTATTGGAATTTATCCTCTGAACCAGGAAAAAAAGTACAAAACATAAGGCTAAAGCTTTACTTAGTTGCAAATCAACACATCTTAGTGACAACCAGCTAAAAGTTTTCAAATTTTCTTTAGAGAAATAAATAAAAACTATAAATTAAAAGCAAAACTGGAATAGTTAACCCACATAAAAGTTCTTGCTTGCAGACTTCAGTTGTGATTAAAACTGGCAACTTACATAACATTGATTTTAACCAAAATACCTTGCCATCACTGGGGTATCTTTATCTAGGACAGTTCTTTCCATACTGTTATGTACATCATACCAAAGACTGGCAGACTCTTTCTGCACAGCAACATCCTATCTCCTCAGGTAGTTACAGCTCTCATAGAGTCTTGACTGCCCCTTCACTATGTACATGCCCTTTGTTGGCCTTGACCTATGAATCTTCCTTTTGCTCACAGCCAAGAGGAGAGCTGTGGTGAAGGCCTTTGGCCTTTGACCATATCGTCTCTCTTGGTGTCTTATTAGCCTTGTAATTTTTAGCTTTGTTAGCTTCATCTTCTTTTATCTCATCTGATGTAAACTTGACTGCTCTCAGTGTCAATCTGATCTTGCCCAAACTATTGTTTCTCATTTACTCTTGAGATACAGATTTCCAGCTCCTACCTGACCCATCCATTATACCGGCTTTTGACAGCAACAAGCCAAGTTTTGAAGCAGATACTTTTCATTACTTTTCCTCTGCTGTCCCTCAGGCTTTGTGAACATTCACTGCCTGTCCTCCCTCAAATTCTCCTCTGCTGTGATGCCAAAGATGACAATTTTTAGGCTGTCAGCATTGTGCTTGTTATCCTGATCTGGTCCTCTCTTGTTTTTCAGTGCCTAACTACAGGTTACTTTTACTGCAAGTCCATCAGAACTTTTTTGTTGTTTTCTCCGTTTATGTAAGACACTACAATAAATTCCTGGTGTATACGTAAGTACTGCAGTAACACTAATAATGGCAACACTGGCTTGATCCTGAACAGTGTCAGGGATGGTTTAATGTCTGCAAATGGCTCAAGATACAATTACGTTGTAATTTTACCTCCCTAACCTGATTCTGGTTGAAGATGGGCCCTTGGTCTTCATGCCTGCTCTTTCTTTTGCATCTTTAGCCAAAACAAGGAAGCATCTGAATCATCTCAAACCCATCTGTTTGTTCACCCTGATCCCTCAGGTACCTCAGTACCAGCTGCAATGTATTTTTATTGCTGTTGTTTTTCTTAGTGTAGACATCTGTTCATCATGAACTGACCTTTTAACAAAAGTTCTCCAAAAGACCATCGGATAGGAATATCTCCTATTCACTGCTGCCTTGATCAACACATCTGCTGTAAAAGCAATCTGCCTATAAATTACTCTTTAAACAGGAAAGCAAAACAAATGTTAATGTCTCATTAAGCATTTGGATCAATAATATGTTTATGTTTAGAATAAATTTTCCAAAGGTCAGATTTTCAAGAAAAATCACTTTGAGATCAGATTTTCTTGTTGCCAGAAATTGAGATCAGGGCCAGACTCTTAAGAAAGCTGTGTTCTCATGTAAGCACCTAAATGATGGTCAGGGTTGCAAAGTACTCAGTATACAACAGCTCTAGTGGGGACTCATCAAGTCTCAAACACTTTCAGAGAGATGTCAGTGTGCCACATGCACTGGAAAATCAGATGGCTTTGGAATGTGGGACCTTTTGCAAACTCTGGACCAAATGGACCTTCAAAAATCCTGGGCATAGTTTCAGAGGCCATACATGACTGGGTTGTATAATACAAGAATTTTTTCCTTACTTTCGTGAACTTCTAAGGAACTGAAGGCCAAAGCTTTTCTACCTCAGGATTTTATCATACAGTGCTATTATTTTTGTTTCTACAGCTAGATCAGTGACATGAAGCTAGCTCACAGAAAACCAGCAGTGCTGCAGTAGAAGCATATAATCTACATCAACTGCAAAGCACGCTTCTCCTGCAAGATGAGCACAACTCATTGGAGTAACATTATGTAAAATGAAAGTTGGAAATAACATATGACTCGTCGTCTTTTGCAGGATGACTCCCTGCAAAATGAAACTCAATAAGAGTTTTGAGAATCCTGAGTTTCCTTTCCAGCCTACACAGAGAGCTGTGTTTGATTAATCAAAACGCAGGAAGCTGTCATTCAGAAACATGGGACACAGGGCAAGACAAGGTGTCTTTTGTCTCTCTTTCTGACTCATTGACTGGGCTGATGCAGGTGGTCAACTCATACAAATCCTTTCACAAAGTTCAGATTTAACCAGCTCCTGTTTTTGTTCCTGCTATTGCCACTAAAATTCTGTTCAAGAAAAGACCCATTCTAATTGTTAGAAAGCTTCCTTTAATTTCCAGTCTAAATGTATTTCAAGCCACTGTTTATTCCTTTCTACTTGTGCCAGCATTGTCCTTTAGCCATGCTTTCTGCTGGCTATATACCAACTTGTTACATTCATCAAACACACCCAGGCTCTCTCAGGCTCTGTTTTGCTAGGCTGAACAAGAACAGCTGTCTCATGATGCTTTTTGCAGCTCTCTCTGCAGTTTTGAATTCATCTTTCTTGAAGATGGATGAGCAGATCTGTATGCCTGCAGATTTCCAGACCTTACTTACTCTATGATTTCAACAGCACCATGTGCAAGAGGTCTTGTAACAGAGACAGTGTAGAAAACACGAGAAGGGAGAAAGGAACAGGTATAACATCTGAGCTAAAGCAACCATATTGAGATATTTTGCATTGATTCCAAGATTTTAAAAAAAGGGGAAAAAAAAAAACCCACTGACTGTCATTGTACATTACCAACTGTCCAACTTTTACATAATAAGTAAGCTGTTAAATCAAGAGAGAATACTTAAAAGATCTTCTCTGTCAGCTGCATACTTTTACCATTTCTTGGTCTATGGAAGACTTGAAAAGTGAAAGGCATGTAGGCTTCCACATTCCCTTATACTTTCAGTAATAGATATGCTCAAATAATTCAATTGTCAGTTCATTAATATCACATCTATGCTCTTATTTCTGGAGCCACATCAGAATTTCTTTCCTATAAAACAAAGAAAAAAATACCTTTACAAATCAGGAGCTTTCCTCTGCCACTCAGCTTTTGCGGGTGAAAGCCCATGCCTCTCACGTCAGCCTGCTGGCACAAGCCAGCCTGGCTTAGTGAACAGTCTCTGCCCAAATACAGCTTTATCTAGAGTAGCTTTCCTTTTAAGAAGATTTGGATTCAGCCTCATTTACATAGTTCAGGTGATGAATTGAAGATATACTATTCTTAGAAGAACTAGTTTTAGCCAGCAAATAACTCAGACGGAGTAAATGATTCCTTCAAAGTCAGGGAAAAAAAAAGCCCTTTTATGTATGGTTCTCATATTGATGATCTACAGAGTTCAGGAGTGTAGGAAGCCAGCTAGGCACACAAGAGCGAAGAAAGTCTTCCTTCTACTCTCACAGTGAGAGGTCTGCAGGATTAGTCTTCTGAGAGAATGCACTCTTTTGTCTGGGACCCTGGAAGATGAGGTTTGCTATCTTAAATTCAACAGGTTTTGTTCCACTTCAGGAAAATAAAGCAAAGACCTCTGGGAAAAGGGGCCTAGCAAATTTAAACTTTGAAGAGCATTCCTTGGTAGACAAACTAAAGCGCTGGTCAGCAACAATGCATTCTCATAAGACCAGACCTTGTGCCTCCAACCTTTTTTTTTTTTTTTTTTTTCTGGTTACCCATCAGAAAAAGAAAATATTACATTTAATGGCAGATTTAAGGGAGAGCAGATATGGTATAGAGGAAGAACACCTGAACCAAACATACTAAGATCTGGAAACTTTGCCAGATCTCAGATTAGAGTTATCCTGGGAAGGAGGGAGGAACATTACATGCATGTATCCTATTAATTCATTTGGAAACAGGACTACATATTGTTTCCTTCACTGCCGGACATGAGACAACCTGAGAGGATCAGTCTGCTACAAATGGCATAGAAACATTTCAGAAGCTTATCCTCCATGTCACCCACAGCACCCACAACAGAGCTCTGGCTTCCTGCAATGCAACTATTCGTCAGAACAGCATCTCCCGCACCTGACTGATGGTACGCAAAATGAAACTTATTACATTTTTCCAGGCAGTATCTTGCTAATGGTTACTGAGCCTTTCGCTTCTTCAAGCCCAAGCTAACAATGAAATGTGGAAGTATCTACCAGAATCATGAAAATATTTAGCTTACTATGATAAAAATGAGTAAGACCTAAGTTTATAAACTGAACATCTGTGTGCCAGAGACCTCCTGGGAGGGTGGAAAGGAGGAAAGCAGCTCTGATACAGTACTGGGAGGTTTTACATCGTGCAGCACGCATGCTGTGTCAGCATGCTATGCCCCTATACCGAGGGAGGCAAATAGCAACAATTTTGACACCTATTCTACTGCTGTGGCTTTTGATCTTCTCCAACACTGCTGCAGGGGGCAGGAGGCAGAGAGACTCCTTCGATCTCCTTTGCAACGTTCATATCCCTCTCACGGGGAGCACTGGGGTCTGCTGGGGCTACTGCAGGCAAGTGCCACAGATCAGAACCCCAGCAGGATGGTAAAGTCAGGTCTGCTGCCCAGACAGCCCTGGGGTACTTTGACATGCTGCCTGTCCACTCGCTGCTCTGTATCCCTCCCAGGGTGCTCGCAGAGAATGGCTAAAGTTTAGGTCTTCGTTTTCTGCAAAGGATGCTAATGATTTCTCTTAGTCAAAACAAAACAAAACAAAATAATTCAGAACTCTACCCAGTCCAAACATAATGTGAATAAATGCTCTAGGAAAAAGATTTCTCTGATTTCTCATCAGTAAAGCTTTATCCATCAATCACCTCTATAACTGTCACCAGCTTCTTATTATCCTGCCATAAAGGAGAAATTTCCTTTTAAACACCCCACTTAGATGACTGACATCTCATCATTAATACAAACAGCAACAGTTACACTATTACCAAAGGGAATTTTTTCACCAAATACGAAAGCCACCTGTGAGCTGACAGGCAGCAGATGGGTACATGGTTTATGGAACTCTCTGGCAGCACAGGGAACAGTTTTCGGGGGTTGTCTTCTTCACTCACTTCTGCTTAATTCATTTTTACATTGCATAGCTGAGCCTATTGTTTGCCCTGTTGATACTGTACTTCTGCGGCTCAAGCTGAAACAACTTTTTCCTTTAATTTCTTTTAAGTCCTAACACATTCCACATTCTACCACGCGTTGCTGCCAGCTCTCACCATATTATCACAATGTGCCTGTATCACTTGTTCTTTTTAAGCTTCCAGATCCAGCAGTCATCATCATATTTATATGAGAAGGCAATTTTCCAGACCGACTTGAACAACAGAGCAAGTTAAGACCACCACCATTTCATAGAAGCATTTTAAAATAACCTTATTACTTTCAGGGCTGGAGACGCATTTTTTGGAACATTTTGATTCAGCCAAAGTTGGAACTGCAGCACACCGTGCTACTAAGCAGCAGGAATTAATCCTGTCTTCAGGTCTTATAAACATGGAAAGTGTACATAACTTTCTTCCAGATTTACATATCAGAGTTCCTGACTCTAAAAAGCCTAACATCAGCCTTGCTAAAGATGAACTCCTTGCATCCATTACTCCTGATTGTCCAGCAAATATTCTCTCCACCTATCTTGGTTCTCATGATGGAGGGTTGTGATCTGATACACCAGCATGTTTTATGGTCTGAGCAGAAGACAGTGAGCTGGGTATTCCTGCTTCAGCTCTGATTTTGTCACACTGTGAGCATTAGCAAACCTCCACTCTGCAGTTGTTAATTCCTTGCTCTGCCAGTGGGTGCGGGTGTAATGCCGATCTACTGCATCTGCCATTAAAAATCACTGAGGATTAATCTGTCAGGTGAGATGCATCTGTGAGATGCAGTGGGGTTCACTCTTTCACTGACTCTCAACAGACTGGCTCACCTTCTTGCTTAATGTGCTACAAAGAATAACTGAAGTGTATTCACAATGACTATCCAGTGAGTTGTACTAGATTTGCACTATGTAATACCATTGCTGATGTATGGAACTGATTCTTAATGCCTTTTTTTGGGCAGACTATTCCCCTGCAATAAATCTACCTTGTTATTTTTCAGGGGAGTCAAGTTGTTTACGCATAGAAAAACATAATGTTTAGATGTAAGAGGAAAGTATACTTGAAGTGTTTCACGTCTTCTGTATGGTCACATTGACACTCTACAAATCCTAGATGTCAAGTTCGCTCATTTTTTGTTTTTCTTCTTCTTCCTCTTCCATATATACTTTATTTTCTGAGAGGGACTTGAGTGACAGCTATACATTCTTCTGTATTGAGTCTACTCCTGTACAGCAATCATTTTTAATTTCTCCCTGTAAGGTCAACACAATATATAGGGAGTGTAGAATGTAATAAAGTGTTTGAAAGAGAAATTGAACCTTTCCTGCTTCACTGGAGTTCTACATTCTGCAAGGTCAGCTAGAGGGGATTTCAACATAGTTAGAAATGTGTATTTCTAAAAAAAAAAAACAACCTTGCACCTTAGGAAAAATTCCAAGATCTGACAGTTCCAAAAGTCTGCACTTAGGGATGTGTAAAACAATAACTAGTCTGATCTAACCCCCGAAGTTAACCTGAACCATTTTAAAGCAGTTTTCCATGTCTTTTATAACTTTTTTCCCCTGGCCCACTACACATCTGGTTTTAGTTGGCACCAAAAGACAGATGTATTTAAATGTCATGAAAAAGGCTAATTTTGTATTTCTGCCTTGTTGGGAGACAGGAAGTACTAGAAATCTCATAAGAAATGCAGTTCTCC
This sequence comes from Streptopelia decaocto, assembly GCF_964273445.1. Lineage (NCBI taxonomy): Eukaryota > Metazoa > Chordata > Aves > Columbiformes > Columbidae > Streptopelia > Streptopelia decaocto. Next base: position 57,932,310 of record NC_138656.1, read on the forward strand.
TTGGACATCCAGCTACTTTTTACATAGTCAAGTGATTTACACAGCTCAGAGAAGAATTCAAATTTTTGTATTAGCCAAACTGACCCTCTCAACTTCCAGAGGCACATCCATCACTAGGCAGAGGTTACCAGAAGACATTGGAAAGGCTGCTCAGTCTCACAGCCAGCCATGAAGTTCTTGATCTTTTGTATCCTTGCTCTTTCCTCTAGGAAAATCCAATAAATGGAATAGCATTTAAGAACACTTTTTGACAGGGAATGGAAGTGATGCATTATTCAAGAGGCTAGAGAAACAAAACAAAACTTTAAAATCCTGTGATTCTGCATTAATCTTTATTTTTTTTATTACTCAGTCAAACTCTTGTTGACAAGGTAGATCTGAGTAAAGGTAGCAAAATTAATATGGACTTTGGGACTGCTAAATATTGAGCAGTATTACTACAATTCATCTACGGAAAACCCTATAGTCATTAAGTAAATTCTCCATAAATTACCTAGGTTCAGTTTGCGGCAGTGAAGCAGCCTCTTGAATATTTCTGAAGAGCTGGACTGCAAGTAATTAAGATTTAATGAAAACCAATAGGAATGAGTTGCTGAAATTACTTTTAAAATGATACATGGTTTTTAAGTGGCTTAAACACTTCCAACTTTTGACCCATAAGCCACCTCTACAATTATATCGCAAGGTGATGCATATTCACTTAGCGTCTTCTTTCACAAAAGGAAAACCTGAAACCAAAGCTTGCCCATGGCTACAAGGAAAGGCTCGCATTGAATTTAGAAACTGAACATCCCTGCACACATTTTCATGCTCAGACCTTATTAACAGCTGCAGTAAAAGGCATGCCTACCAGTGACAAAATACTGATGTTTCACAAGTTTTGTCTTCTCAACAGGTTCTGCTGGCATCCTTGTGGCAGAACAGGACTCACAGCATGTATTGGTGCTAATGGGAGAACATGTTAGTATTTTAAGTAGATGAAAAACAATTTGTGAAGAATGTGTTGATTTACCTTTTTGATCTTCTTTTTTTCCTTCCAATGCTGATGCTTTCTCTGGTGAAGCACCATTATCTCCAGTAGCTTTTACCACATTTTCTTCCTGTATAGTTTCTTCACCAATGGCTACGGTGTGTCCATTTGAGGTTTCAAAATTTACTGTTACATCACCATCTGAAATGAAAATTTAAATGCTATTGTCTAGTTTAACCACTTCCTTAGCACCTATTTACAACACAGAGCATCCCTTTGCTTTCAAGTTTCCATGGAAGCAAAGCAGAAAGACTTACTGAAATGTGAAAGATCAGGCTGCAGATCTGCTCTGAAAAGTCAACGCTGTAAAGGAACTCTATAGGCTTCCACATTCTTTGAGTGGACACCTTTGCTGTAGAGGGCCTGGAGGTGTATGTGGGTTTTCAGGTCCAGCTTCATGTCTTTACACATTAACATCCCACTCTCTTCCTCCCTGCATCTCGTTTTAATACACAGCAAAGTGTGCATGGACAACATCGGAGCTGTGACGCGTTCCAACAGGCCCCAAATCTGGACAGTTGGGGGACAGAGTTGCAGGACTACTGTGGTGCATCCCAGTAGGTAAATCAGCCAGGAATTCAGGCAAATTCTTAGAATATGTGTGCCCCGTTAATGAATAAAATAGGTCTCAAAGTCATTATCCAGTCTTCAGAACCAAGAGGAGGTCTTCCTGTGTCGCATATCACACCCTTTTTAAATTCTGGAAGTCAATTTTTTTTCCAGCTCTGATGATGTTTTACTCACCCAGACTACCTCAGTTATGAGGGTTTTTTTAATCCTGAAAAAAACCTATTTCTCTTGCCTGTTGTCTCAACATTCCTGAAAAATGCTACATACTCTTGCTGGCTCATAGCTTTCTCTCTTCCCCTTGTTTACTGATTTCAGTTCTCTGTTCCACCTCTTGCTGCCCATCCAAAAAATATGCAAATCTACCTGATCCCTTCTGGTTCCTCACGTTGTTTCTTCATTAACTGTGGTAATTCCACTCTCTTCTTCTCCTTCTCTTCCTTGCTGTGTGCTATGAGACCTGGATGTTTGACAGTTCCCTGGTTTCAACACAATTATGCACCTCTCTATTACCACGTTGGGCTACTCCATGGGTTAAGTTGATGGTTTCATTCTCACCCACGCAGTAATGTCAACTTGATGTGTAAAAATTAAGTTCTGCCTTCTTAACCTTGTCTCATTCACGTAGCTGACAGTTGCACAAGGTTTCCTTCTCACCTTACTGCAACATTCAATTTCTTTAGCTCCTTTCTTCCAGACGCTCATAAATCCATTCTTCCCTCTCTGCCTCCATGTGTGGCATTCCCACCTCTTATCCATGTCAGGGCTCTGCAAACACCTCCTGCCTCCAAGTGGCACTTTCCACTGTCTTCTTTGTCCCATGTGAAACAGTCACTTCACATTTCTCACCTCTCACATTTCAAGGTTCCATGCAATTTCCCCATCTAGCTTCCACCTCCACAGTTATTCCTTCTAACTACCTTGACACTGCTCAACCACCACCTTTTCTGTATCTCTTTTGCTCTAGCACCTTCAAATCAATCCTGTATTCTTTCAAACTGCTCCTCAAAAACTATAATTTTCATCAGACAGGAAGTACAACGTGATGAAGGCAACACGGACCAGATTGGTGGACGTCTTAAGGCAGGAGGAAGGAGAGAAAGTTGTCCATCTTTGCATCCTTTTCTCACTTTGCTCCATCTGTGTAAGGGATCCAAAGTCCCATCCCCCTTTAAGAGTAGAATAGAGGGGCAAGGACACTGATGACCAAAGCATACATGCTTTTAGCACAAAAGATTGCATTTACGTTCAGAGTGTTCGTAACCAACCTGAAATGTTAACACATTTCATTAACTGTGCCAGTTGTCTAAATGCAATTTACAACAATCAGTGGACAAAGTCACAAGGTTCACCAGTAAAGCATATAGCAAAAAAAAAAAAAAAAGTAACAAATTAACAGAGGGACAAATTGAGGTATGGAGAGTTTGCATTTCTTGTTTTAAGTCAAAGACAGTGGCAAAGACAAATTCAGAAGCCAGCTATGCTGAATGCCATAGCCTGGTCATTAGCAAAACACTGTAAAGACAAGTGATATCACATGTTGACAAACAAGCTCTTTACTTCTAAATATCAATGTGTACACTATGAACCATACACATTGATACTTCCATGATTCTTCAGCTCAGGTAGAGTAACACAATTTCTAGGAGAAAAATATTTTTGGAAATCGTGAAGTTCTCAGATTACCTGATAAAATGATGAATGGTTTAATTTTAAGCTACAGAAAATTATTTTGCTCACTTGGCTTTTATTTGATCTAGGTTTATAGAAGATCAAGAATATCAGAAAGAATACCACTAGAATCATAATCAGATGTAACAAAGGGGTGTTAAACATTGTTTACTCATGCTTTTAGAAACACAAATTCTGGTTGATACCACTTAATAAACCTTATAGCGTTCTGAAACACGTGGTATCTTCCCCACATTTTTAAGTTTGTGTCATTTGTGAATGTGGTCTGTGTGACAGTGGTGGGATCTCTATGATCCCAGCACTGGTACTTTTTTGTACCTGAAATGGATGCTAGTGATTTGCCTGGGGGTCCTGAAGCCTCTAATTTTTCAGCCAAAATATCTCATATTATTTTCCAGTTGCTTTAGACAGCAGACTTTGACTCAAAAAATAGGTTAATCATTAACTTAAAAAAATTCTGGCAAACAATAAGTAGGAACCACAGGAGTCACACTATTTACAGGGAGCATCAAAATACTTCAGGATATGACCAGAAGTCAAATGGTGCACCTATGGCATAAGCAGTTCCAGAACACTAATCTCTTAACTACAAGTTTAGTTTTTTGTCAGCTGGCCCAAATTACCTCTCACACTCCTCAGCTTTGTCTCCTCATACCCATTTATACTATATGGAAACAGTGCAATAGTGCTTTTATCATCCAGGTTTAGCACTTAGGAGCTAAGTTCTAGGTAACATGTTATCACCTTGCTCAGGCATTTCCTTCAGCACTCCCCTTCTTATCAGCTCCTCTCTGCTTTGTCTTGTCGAAATCTTCCTTTCCAACACTAAAGAAAAAGCACAGTTAAGAACAGATTTATTCTCATACTGCCGATGCTTGTAAAAAATGTAGAAAAATACTTTTATTTTAAAGAAACCCTGAGAAATCTCGTTTCCTCTGATTCTGCAGAAGTAGTCCGAGTTCTCACGAACGCCCTCTGAAAATAACCTCCTACGATTTCAGGCACAGAAGAGTGCCAGCCTTCAGCGGGGAGAGGCACCATGAGGCTTCCTTTACAGTCAGTGGAAAAAGGTACTTCCAGAGTGAAACTGAACTCATCCTAGCACAGGTACTTCCTATGTAAAAGCTCCTCTTCACCACTGACTGGGGTCATTAGCTCACCTGGAGATACCTCCATCTGCTTTGTAGATGTTTTTGAGTTGGGAGAGACAAATTCTGCTCAGTGGAAGCAACTCACAGTTGCTTTATGACACACAAACTGTTTCAAAGGGAAAAAATAACCTTAGAAGCTAGAAAGTACTATTCTAAAAGGGAATAATATCCTCATCCAGGCTGGTTGGCTTTAATGGAAAAAAATGCAGTATCCTGTTTTTAGGTTAAAAAAAAAAAAAAGCAGAAAACACCACAAGAAAAGACTGACATGAAGCATTTTAATTATTATATTTATTTCCCATGGGAAAAAAATGCTAAATAGTTTTATACGTAAAAGCATTTACAGATGGCATAGTAGAATAGCTCTCCAATGCATCCCACCGGCAAACCAATTCAGTTGTGGTCAGTGATCTGGTAGGCCACTTTAACGATCCAGGGAACCATGGTGCACAGTCCATAAAATGTGAGTATCACTTGTAAAATCCTGTCTTCACTGTTAGGAAAAGCTAATCTCCCATCCTGATTCTGTGTGCATATGGACATCGAGATGCAAGTGATGTTTGGAGTTCAAGTTGTGGGCATGTGCCAAAAGCTTCAGCTGTGCTGGACTTCATCCTATTAATGCTATGGGATAGGGTTATTTATCTCATTGACTAATTCAAACACTCCCATAATCCAGTTACTCTCTAGGGCCAGTCTAATTGCTGTATGCAAATTAAATAGAGATCACCGCTCCTATTAGGACAGGCTGTGAGAGTTGGGGTTGTTCAGCTTGGAGAAGGCTTCAGGGAGACCCTGTTGTGACCTTTCAGTACTTAAAAGAGGCCTATAAGAAAGATAGGGACAGACTTTTTAGCAGGGCCTGTTGTGATAAGACAAGGGGTAATCATTTTAAACTAAAAGAGGGGAGATTCAGGCTAGACATGAGGAAGAAATTTTTTACAATGAGGTTGGTGAAACGCTAGCACAGGTTGCCCAGAGAGGTGGTAGATGCCCCATCCCTGGAGACATTCCAGGCCAGGCTGGACAGGGCTCTGAGCAACCTGATCTAGTTGAATATGTCCCTGCTCATTGCAGGAGGTTGGACTAGATTACTTTTGAAGGTCCCTTCCAACCCAAACTGTTCTACGATTTTAAAAAGCATTGTCAACTTCACTTGTACCAGCCCAGTTGGAGCGAACAGCCATACGAAGTGATGGCTCCTATGAGGGCACCGAGAGAGACAGTTTGGTGCTTCTGAGAAACTTACCTTCCATGGACAGCAGCTAATTAACATCCCTCTCCACAGCAGGTAACCTCGGCTGCTGATTTTCACCCAGGCTGGCAGAACTCAGCTGCCTGAAGGCATCACTGCTCAACAGCTTCCCACTCCTCCTCACCAGGGAAGGGGGTGGTTGAACAGAAGATGAAGCAGATTCTGCGCCTCTCAAATTTACAGCACTGGGTTTATTTCTCACTCTGCAAAGTGCAGGGCATCAGCAAATGCTCCATAAGGGATGTACATCCCTGCCAAAAGAGCATAGACTCCTGGCAGAAGAACTGAGGGCAGTAAGCATTTTGACCAGCCCAGCTCAAGCTACCCGAGCCTGCGAGATCAACAGCTCATAAATGCAAACAGCACTGGCACAAGAACATGTAAGGTGGCATTAGGTCTGTATTTATAAACTCAGGTACTTTGTGGGATCTGTCTGTTAAAGGTCAAACCTCCACAGCATTCAAATCACATTTGACAATACAAAGGATCACATCAATGTGGCTGCAGACCCTCTCTCTAAATCTGCCTCCTTGGGGACAGTGTGGTAGCCTGAACTCAGGTAAGGTTCGTCTGCCTTGGGTCCCTATCCAAAATTATGCAGGAGTTCTTCCAGCTTTTCCTCATATATATATGCCTTGCAACTGTGCATCACACGTGTTATCAGCATGGCAAACAAAGCACAGGAGCGTGCCCTATTCTTGCAAAGAGTTTTTCATGTAGGTGAACATATATATTCACATGAAGGTCCCTTCCAACCCAAACTTTCTATGATGCTATGAACTAATTATCATGGAAAATGTCAATTGGCATTAAGAGACATTAACTCCTTACACTTTTACTGGAAGACCTCAAAGCATTTTATCAACATTACACAGGTTTCATAACATACCTCAGACATAACTATCTCAGTTTCACAGATGAGAAAATTTATGAAAAGATAAGCAGCTTACGTCCCAATCCTTCATCATCTAAAATGCTAGCCATGAGTGATACTTTTATTTAAACTGATTATGCTTAGTTACTTCAGCTTGAATAGATAATTTATTTAAAATATTATTGGGCCCATAGAAGGAACATTAGAAATCATGCTAGTATTCACTATGAGTATCATAATTTTAATTCCTACAAAGTCAGAATTTTCATTTAAAACAAAGTGACCAAAAATATGTCCCCTTGTATAAAAGGAATGAGTAGCCTGTCTTTATGAACCTGGGTGCTATTTAGCCTGGGTGGGTTCATCATTATAGTTTATTATATTTACTATAATTTATAATTTTTTTGCTTATTACAGTTCACATTTACACAGTTGAGTATTTTGATTATCACAGCCCAATTGCACTGAGCTTTAAAGGTCTCAAACTACCTGGTTGAGCTAATCACATTTGACTACTGCTACATTTCACTAAACTCTCTTAAAATAAGAGAGCTACCAAGTCAAGTATTCAGAAGTCAGGAAATGTTTCAGTGAAGGCTGATGAGTGTGCAGATGATACAGCTTTCATTTGCTTGTTATATATTTTACTTTTGCCATCCCTGCCTTGTTTAGGATAAAGACTGCGCTGTGTTTAAGGAAGGGTTTCTTTGCATAAATTTTTAACTTTACCTTTCAACCTGGGGCCCAAACCTCATCTGAGGAACAACCTAAATTTTCATTTGAACAGAAAACTCTTAGTTTTCCCAAACATCACCCCAGCAACTGAGTGAACCAAAGACGAAATGTTTTTTCCCCTTGACACCCATGTGAGATAAGCAAAGGTGTTATTGCGACTGTATAGACAGGAAACGTATGGCATAGGAAGATTAAGTCATATTATCAAACATGCTGACATCCGTTAAGCATTTAATTTGAGGTACCTCTTCAGGTGTAATTTCCCACATTAAAATTGTGATAAATAAAACAAACAAATAACCCAAAGCATAGGAATTATAGTTTAATTGCCTACTTATGGTTCAAAATATCTAATCAATAGAAGTGTAGCTATGAGCGTTGGTCATCTGCTGCTGAGCTAATGGCACAGACAACTGGTAGAAACAGCTATCATCTACCTGCAACACCTGGGATGGGTGTCACAATTTGTGACCTTAGAAATAGTTCAGTCTCCTGATTTCAGTGCAGGGAGAGGATGGTAGTTTGGTGCTTCCACCATTGTCCTGGTTGGCATGCTCCCTCCTCTCACTACCTCTGTCACGACATCATTATCTGTGTCTTTCTCCTTCACTTGAAGAAGTTCAAACTTCTTTTATTTGCTTTTCAGACCTACCTCTCTTCCTTGTTCTAGCAGAACTTGCCACAATATCCTACCCATTTGCTTCTCCCATAAGCACAACTTTATATTCCTGCTGATCAGTTTTGCAATATCTGATCTTACAAGTTATTACCTGTTCCTCACTCAGGAGTAGATTAGTAGTACTATCCTGGAACAATTATGTGATAAATACTGTTAGCTGTACCACCATCAAGTGGACATCCTTAAGCTGAGTGACCAGCTGATCTTATTACTACAAATATTTTCTATCATGCGTGCATATGATAACGTGTGTATACAAATATATATATCTGTGAATATATATATCTTAATATATGTCTGTGATATATATAATACATAGATACATGTGTATATACAGAAGTGTGAATATATATAGCATTTCAACATTAACATCAACATATTGTTTTTAACATTAAGCAATAATAAAATGGAAATAACTTCTCCATCAGCATACATGTATGTATTGAGATTGATTACACAAACAAGTCACTCCTGACTCTGAGTACAATTGGTTATCCGTCCTTGTCTGCTGAGGAAGATGAGGTGAGGTAGACTCCATTCTCAGACATCACGGTCCAGCAGACTCAAAAAATCCCATGTTAAAATCCTTCCCCTACCACAGTCAAAATCAAAGCTTGCCCTGAGTTCAGGTGTAACTGTCAGCAAGTGTGTGAATTTATCACATTGTATGCAGCACTCATTTACTTGAGTAAATCTTACTTGCCCAAGTGACTCCACAAACACTTGTATTTTTAACCCAATACAAATAACACTAACCATAAAAAGTTTACCTCAAAAATCAGTTTCCACCCCTCCCTTCCTACCCCCTTCAAAAGAGACTGTTTAGTGATATTTAGCAGCTACAAACCTCAGGGAGACTTAAAACCCATGTGCTGTGAGATTCTGGATATTCTCCAGTCTTTAATTTTGCTCTTCTAAGAGAAGCCTGAGAGAATTCCGATCTTTAATTTTTCTCTGACCTAGTAAGAGCTAAAATCGCCTTCTGCTCCCTGTCTGCATGTACGCTTGCAGTGGAGCTTTGAAGCAGCATCTACTTCGTGCCAAGACACAAACTGCTGCCTTCTTTTCCTTCACAACAAAACATTGTGGAGGGAAGAAACCCTTGAGATCATGCCATTTTCTGTTTGTTTTTACTTAATTTTGAAAGCCCTCTAGGCAGAAAGCATACAACCAGTGCCCAGAGAACAGATTTTCTGAGATACAGCATGGAAAATATGTTGCTAAAGGAAAAAATCCCAACCATCATTCCCACATTGGCACAAATATTTCCACATCTAGTCCTCCATCTTTTTTTTTATGTTTGTGGTATTTGCTGTTTATGAACATCTTTCAGTTGCTAGCATAAGGGAGTCACGTGAGTTTTGTACCACATGGTACAGCCCTGGCAAGGCTGTAGCAAGAACCTATTTCAAAAGCCTATTGAAAACCTGGACAAAGCAATAAAAGCTCCTTCCAGTACCCCACGTTCTATTTTAGAAGAAACTCTTGCTTGTAAGACTGGATTGAGTCCCTCTAAAGAAAGACAATACAACATAAGGAATACTGTATTTAACATCAATTTACCAGATATTGACTTGTAAAAAGTAACTGCAAAAGGACACACGCATTATTATTTAATGGCATAACAATTTAATACATACTAATATGTTGTGACAGTTTGGGGAATCTCTGTATACACAGCTTATAAATGGTGATTATTCTGGAGAATTCACTGCATATAAAATCACATACCTGTCCAACAGTAGCTGCAGAACATTCAGGAGTTATTAACCAGAAATAACTTTGTTCTAGCAATATGATAAAGGTACTGAGGAAGCTGCAGGAAACTGGAAGGAATGAAGGAGATAGCAGACTGAGGAGATTTTTTTGATTGCAGTAGTAGAAGAAATTGTGAGGGTTTTTTTGCAGCATACCCAGGAAAATAAGAAAAAAATAAAATAAAATAAAATAAAATAAAATAAAATAAAATAAAATAAAATAAAATAAAATAAAATAAAATAAAATAAAATAAAATAAAATAAAATAAAATAAAATAAAATAAAATAAAATAAAATAAAATAAAATAAAATAAAATAAAATAAAATAAAATAAACCAACAGCCTGAGAAAAGGATTGGAGGATGAAAGATTGTCTAAAACTTCAGTTGGTATCTGGAGTGATGATGGCCATAGAGAGGATGACTTCTTTTTGTTTTTTGTGTAAATAAAGCATGTTTTAGAAGTTACAATGAAAAAACACAGTTTCTTGCTGTAATTGTCAGGGGTTGCTATGGGTTTAAAATGTCAAGCAGCATACTCCTAAGAGTTCAGGAGAGCCTACTGAGTACACTTTAGGAGATTAGTATTGGTTTTATTGCCTAGAGCCATAGAATACAGTGGACAGAGGGCTTGCACTGTGGTAATGAATCTGAAGAGCTCATAGATGCTTCTTGGACTCTGATTAAGCTCAAGTTTAGAAAAGCACAGCATCAAATGTCTGAATCCCAAAAGAGACGTTTGGGATTCAGAGAAAGCTTGGCCAGAGCTGTGACACACAGACACATGCACACACACATATATATATATATATGCAGGGTGGCATTCAGTTTCCTAAATGTGGATATCTATAGCCACTTGAGATGCCCCTGGGTTTTGGAGATGTCTGTACAGGGATGACAAATATGATACAGAACCTTCTGGGAGATCAGCCAGGACCCTTCATAGCATCTCAGGTGGCACCAAGCAATTGTGTTTAGCTAAGTGAATCCCAGCCCTCAATCTTCTTCTTTTTCAGAAGGAAAAGAATTCAATCACAGCATTTTATTTCAGACCCCTCTTCAGGCATTGCCAATGGGGGCAGAGCAGCCTGTCTTGAAGGTAGTGGTTGCAGAGCTGATCCTTTTTCTTCTTCTGGGCACAGCTACATCTGCTCCTCCCCTCTGAACAGACCAGACTTCTGTCCCCATGAAGGCAAGGTTTGGTTCATAATCCAAGTCACTGACTGTATTAGAAGGACACAGAGACACTTCCAACACATTTGAGAATATGTAATACAGAGCCTAGTGTTTCTTAGTTAAGAAAAAAGAAGAGCACTGTCAGCATCAAAATAAGATAATATATAATAAATAAACTGCATATTTTTGGTGATAGTTTCAGGACAGAAGTTGAACAAGGTTAGGTTTTTCCTGGCCGAGGATCCAACTCTTTTTCTGTATGTTAAAGACTGTGCCTAAATAATCCCTGCCATCTAACAAGCTCTAAGAGCTTTTCAAATATTACTCTGCAAAGCCATCACAGTGTTTTCTACTATTTGCCACAAACATACCTGCTGACGTTTCTCTGAATTTGTCACTAGTCTTCTTCTTCCGCCATTTCCAAGGTTTAAAGATTTTGCCAATGCTGGAGAGTTTGCCCTTCCTCTTGAAGGGGGGAGTTTGGGATCCTGGGGCTGGTCCATCTGAGTTAGCAATCGAAGCCTTATCCAAACCATCAACTGTATAAACAAGAAAAGGGAAGGTAACTGGAGGATGGAAACCAAAATATCACCCGACAGCTGAACTCCTCCACTACCAGATTGTAACCGGCTGTGTGTGGGTCCATGTGTTTTCTGTCCAGGGAGGCAGCCAAAGGGCATTTGACCGCAGCCCATGGCCACAAGCCAGTCCCCACCTCAGCCTGCCATGGGCTTCACTGCTGCTCAGCACCTCAGCTGCCGCGGGACAGAACTTCCTCCTTGTGACGCACATCTGGCGCATCTGCACGTTTCTGCGGTTTTTCATCGCTACTGGAGAATTTCTTTCAACACATATTTGGGTGACTTTTTTCCCTATCTTTGGTAAAGCTGAATAGCGAGCTGTCATCGTATAGAAAACAAAATCCTTACAATGTAAAAACATAAACTATTTCTTTGGAGTAAAATGAATCCTTTCTTAAACAAGCTCTGCAGACAACTGTTCTGGCAGTGGAATGGAAATAAGTCCATTTGATATCCCTGGTAATCAGTCATTCACAGCACAGCCTGCTGTGAGTCAGGCTTCTTATTAACAAAACTTATTTAACAATAAACTTTTGGGCTGTAGCCAACATTTAACGAAGGATTACTTTTCTGCAAAAACATATTGTGTGATTTGAAAATCAATATTTATCATCAATGGCTGTAACATTAAGTTTTGTGAACCAAATTAAGACTCATTCCACAACATGCCACAGCATACAGTTGAAATCAATTTCCCGGAAATTTCCCTGACAAGTCTACTATTATCTATTTCTATTTAAAAACTGAGGTTTCTTAGAGCCTTCCACTTGTGGTTCTGCAAACACTTCAAATGTGATTAATTTTATTCATGTGAGCAGCTTCACTGAAGTGACTGCGATTACTTACGTACATAAAAATTAATCACTGGCTTAAATGTTTGCAGCATAAGGACCCTGGAATTGCTTTCATTCATCTAAACATTCTAATTATAACCAATTCGGAACAGAGTTGATGCCACTGTCAACAGTAGTAATGATAATCATAGATCATTAAATCAGAAAGTGCTATTCAAAGAAAGAAATATCACTGTCCTCATTTTACAGATGGAAAATATGAAGCACAGAATTGTTAAGTGCTTAATTTTATGTTTGCCAAATGGCTTCCTGCATCCTGGTCCTGTGTCCTAGCTGCTAAAAAGATATTCAGATTCAGATACATAACATCATGGTGCAATCTTATTATGCTGTTTCTCAGACAAATGGCATTTAATGAGTCCTATATTTGTCCTAGACTTTAGGTTGATACAGGATGCTAAAAACGTTTTGAAACAATCTACTGGGAAAAAAGATCCATTGTATAACTTCAGTGAAGTCTAAGAAGATAAAACCAGAGATAAATTTGTATTCAAATGAATAGCATTTAAGTCAACAAATATGAGTGAGATATGCCATAAAATGTAATAAATTCTGTACTGTCAGAGAGGTGGAAAACTTCTCCAGGATAAATTACTGTTATTCAGGTGTATTGGAATTTAAACTTTTATTTTAGTGTTTTCCTTGAATACTTTCTAGTCTATAACACGGAGATATGATGGAAGAAAGGCACACGAATGAACTTCAAACGTAAAAAGCCTAGGTTTTGGTAAGGACACAGATATGTCTACTCCTTGCACAAGTACAAAACCCCCACTTCCTCACTTGTGCATCCTAAAGAATGTAACAGGGTGATCTTTTGGGACGTTTCAGCTGAGACTCCCTTAAAACGAACCATCCACCACCCTACATACCCCGAGAAGCTGGGTGAGAGGTGGGGATGAGAAGACCACCAAAGGCAGCAAAGCAGCAGAAGGACCTTTGCAGGGATGCCTCACCTGGAATTAGGGATCCCACTGTTGGTCTAGGCTTACAGTCACAGCTTATGTTCTATAATCCCCTACAGAATACAGAAGCCTCTGCTGGAAACTGTGGGTCTAAGGGAGAAGTACATTTACTTGGAGGGTAGTTATAAAGATTAGAGGGCTAAATTTATCTTGGCAATTCCAGTTGACACAAGAAAGGGCAAGGGCCACAGCTTGTGGCTGGGGAGAGTCATCTTAGGTGCAAGGAAAGCACTTCCAGGAGGTGGGTAGCACAGCACTGGATCAGGTTTTGGAAGCTCAGTCAGAAAAGCCAGGGCTGACCTCACCTACTGTCAGTAACTGTCCTACTCTGACTGAGGCACTGGACTGAGTGACCTGCCGACATCCATCTCAGTGAAAAGACCGATGGCACTAACGGTTTTGGAAAGAGACGGTTACTCCATGAAATCTGTGCTGGTAAATCCAAAGAATCAGAAGTGAAGTGCTGAAGAGAGCAGGATCTGGTGGCTGAAGAGTTTTGTTCTGGGACAGGAGCCAAGCATTATCTCACTGGCAGAGGCAGTCCGTCAGCTCATTAGAGGGAAAGGCTACCCGCTCCTTGGAGACAGCGGGATAAAGCCCATGTTCTTGTCTCCATCGGCTTAGAAAGGCTGGGCTGCTGATGTGAAGAACCTGGACCCCAGTGACAGACAGCACAGTCTTTATAAACATAGATTTTTTCAAATCCTCCTGGGTCATGGAGTCCAGACTATTGCAGGCAACAACTTTCACAAAAGCCTCATCTAAATTTTTTCCTCCAGTGTCTACCAGCAGGAATGGAGGAGGATTATGGCTCAAATAGCTCCCCACAGAGAAACATGAATTTGCATCAGTCCCTGCTCTGCCCTCTGCTGAAAATATTTAACTCTGAAATAATGATAAGCATCCTAGCTAAGCAAATCTGTCTGCATCAAATGAGCTAACATCTGAAAAAAGGGATCTATTTAGTGGTGAATAATTCTGTTCAGGAAGACTGCAACTTTTGAAAACAGGATTCAACATATAACTCCTTCTGATGATAAAAGATGAGGACTTGATTTATCAAATGAGTTCAAAAAGTGCTCATAATTGGGAATTTAATAAACCATTGACCTTGTACCAGTTCCTCCATTTGAAAAAAGGACCTAAATATGTATCTGGAAAGGAGGAATAAGCATTGCCAAACATCACAAATTGATTTCAGAAATAATCTAAGATAAAGTTACATTTATAGGAAAAAGGACTTATTTATATTCAAAAGCAATCATAAGGTAGTACATTTTACTAATTAATAAGTTGCCTAGGAAAAAAAAAAAAAAAGAACTTAGCAATGACATTCCAGAGCATTTATGGAGAGATCTTTTCAAAAGCTATTACTCCTAATTTTTGAAACATTCTGCAGGAAATTGATGTTTAAGATTTACACTGTTTGCTTTATAGGTCCTGTAGTATTTAAGAATGAAGTGGTGTATTTTTCACCTCGGAGAGCTTAACCACCTTCTATTAATCTTTATAAACATTATACATATTAAATGAGATGAAAGGAAACATCCTAGCTTTGCAAGATTATAGGAGTTCAATCACTTGTGTCATTGTTTTATTTGTACAGTGTCTTTAAGTCCTGCCTTCTTCCCACCATCTTCAAAAAGCCAGTGAGTCACTTCATTGCCTTCAATAAACATTATTATTAAGTTTGACATTAGGACTTTTGACCATACTACCTGCACAGTTTATGTTACTATATTCCAGTCCTCTGTCCTAGGTGCAGATTTTATATCCGAAGGGTAGAAGTGTACATAAGAAGAAGTATATGAACGATACATGTTGATGTCATGCAAAGAAGAAATCTTGTTGTAAAAGACCAAAAACCCTGCTGAGACATTGTGCAGACAAATCATTCAGGCACAGGCCATGAGCTGGATGAAGGAAACAAAAAGGAGAGGCTCTCATCAAGCTTGTGGGCAGCCAGCAAACATTAGTTCAGTTCATGGATGAACCCAAATTTCCCATAAACACCCACAGATGGAAATGCCTGAACACATCTTATCCTAGGAAGGCTACCTGCAATAAGCCATGCTGATCTGCCTAGCTGCATAAGAGACGCTTTTCTGCTATGAATTATCTCCAGAGATGCTGTGTGGCTGAAGCAGGTGTGTGAATTCACCACAGTTTTCCTGGGGCGAGTTACACTTCAGCACTGAGATGTTCATGTCAGCACTGAAACACACTAACACCTTATTCAGGTATGAACTTACAACTAACTTTACAAAAGCAAAATGCAACAAAAACTATCCATCAGGTCATTTCAAGCAAATCTAATATAAATTCCTCTGAAGCAAACAGCCGTGATTCTGCTGGGTCCCATGCCTGCCAATCTGGAACGCATTAAGACCATTTTTTAAAAGTTTTGACTTAAGGAAAATTCCTGATCAGAAAAAAAGAGGGCTACATTTATGCCATAGGTTGTTCTGTATTTCTACTTGTGTATATTTTTACTCTTGGCAGTGAAAGTGGAAAGCCAGTAGAACCTAACCTCACCACTGAATACTAAGAGTAATATAAGATATATGGGGGGAAAAACCCCACACCATGATGTTCCCATATTATTCTTTTTCTAATAGAACCATATTTAAATCATTAACAGAACAAAATTTCTTGCTTGTAGTTTATTACAATTTGAGTCGCTGATGATTTCAAAAAGGTCAAACCTGAGTAATTAGGTAGCTTGCTACAGTAGAAGTATACTCAAAAGACTTTCTGTAGAAGAATAATTTACTGAATCTGAATAGTTTTAAAATTCTCATGTTAAACAACATTCACATTTAGTCCCAATGAGAGTTTATGAGATAGACTTTGGTGTAATCTAGTAGGAAATATCTTATAAAATTGCTGTTCAATAACTCTTATCTGAATAGTGTTTTAAATGGAGTTCGGTGTTGTGTGGCCAAAAACAACACATGATATGAAAAACATGAATAATTTCAACTTAGTCTTACAGAAACTCCAAGCTGATAAGTACACTGGAATAAATGCTAATAAGTGAAGTTTAATAAGTTTATTCTTGTCACAGATTCTTAAGATACTGGAGTAAAAAACACTTACAATGAGTCCAAGAAAAGAAATAAGGTAGAATTTAGGTGTGTATGTCAAAAGTTGTGCTATTGGGAGCCTGAGAAACTCGGATCAGATGCTCTCTGAAGGTATAGATGCCATAATTCATGACATTAAAATTATCTGAAATCTCTGCTTCTCTTTACACAAAACAGCACCCCAGCATGGAGTTTCACAGCAGAGCAGTTTTGGTGATGAAGTCAGCCTGGGAAATTGCTTCTTTGCACTTCCATCTGCTTATTCCTGACCTTAAAAAATATGCCATACCTTCAGTTGTAAAAATACAACTGTTCATTGGGCTTAATCGCAAGCAGATCTCTGAATGATCCCAACCAAAAATGCGCCCCCCCCCTTCCCACCCTCTTTCCTTTTTCAAAAGGCAATTTTTAATCTGGGCCACCTCAGTGAATTAGTCTTCAGCACAATCCTACAAACCCTTGAAATGTCCAGGCGAGGAGTGGGCTGTGGCATGGGCAGACACTGGTGATGGGGCTGGGCAGGCACCTAAACCAGCTTCACAGCTGCAGGCAGGACACCAGGACACTCCAGCCATGAACTTGACCGTGCTACACAGCCTGGCACATACCAGTTACCTGAACCTGGGTAAGTCCACAAAATAAACATGCTTTTGCCTAGAGCATTCACAGGGTAGGTGGAACAATTGGTTTCCCCTTCCTGAATAAATAGCATTGAAATCTACCATCCTTCCCTTCCCAAAGAACACCCTAACTGGGAGTGGGAGTCATGGTCCTCTGCAGAATGCAGATTTGGGGCCATTCAGCCACAAGCAAGAGAGAGAACACCAGGAGGAATGTGATGCGGTACTCAACTAAGTCCACTCATTTACACACATGAGGGAATTCATATGTGTCATGGGTGATGAAATGTGTATGGGACTTCTGCAAGAAATACAGACATTATACTTCAGATGAGAATGTACAATATCACTTGAATCTTTCTCATACTAAAAACCACCAATTATTACAGGATGGCAATGCTATTAAACCTTCCAAATGAGTAGTCAGCAGCTTTTTTTTTCTTTCCTCTGTCTCTCTACCCCCTCACCAGCACCGTTCTCCACAAATGATCTAATCTTGCTGGAGCACTGGCATATATATTTAAGAGATTCTTTCTCATATGTGGGCTGTTAAGTACAAGACAGTACCAGCAGGTGGCAAGTTCTCTTCTTTCCCCACCCCTCTGAGTGCTGCATCTTTTGTGTTGCAATCCCTTCTCTGACCTCCTCATCTCCAAGACTCATCCCTACCCCTGCACTGCAGTTCTGGTCTGGATCCTTATCAAGAAAAGCAAGGTGGAGAGTGGCCTGATGAAGGAACAGTCTGCCTACAGCCTCTTCTCCTCTCCGCTGCGGGGGAACATGATGAAGAGGGGAAAAGGCACAGAACCAAGCGCTCCACCAATATCAAGGTACTAAGGTAGTGCCAGCATCTAAGACTTTCACTAGCATTGGGTATCTTGCAGTATTGCCATGGTATCACTGCATCACCCTTAAAGTGTGTGAGGATAACCTCTTTGTTTTAACACAGATGACTCAAGGCATTGCCACCTCTAACCATAAATGAATTAAGAAACACAACAGAAGACGCAACGGCTTCAGTTCAAAGATACCTCATTGGTGGACTTGGGTCTGAAGGATTCCTATGCTTATTAGCTACTGGTTAGCTGGTACAGTTATTTTTTTTCCTCTTCCTCTCACTGCACCCAGCTGCCCTGTAGGAATGTGCTACAAAAGCCATCTTGGTTCATTGAGACCTCAAAAACTCTTCTGACAGTGTTATGATTTTCTATACAGTCTTGCCAAAGGGTACAGAGTTGGAAGTCATGGTTTTTATGCCAAGAAAATCAACATGTTTATGCAGCTGCATATTATCCTCATTTAGTGACAAGAACAATAACTCATCGACTTGCTATAGAGTATGGTAAGCTGCTTATTCCTGAAGCTTACTGGAAAAAAAATCAAGACACTGCATGGTAAAATGTTTGACATGGTCATTAAAACCCAGAAGTCATTCTGATACTATCAATGTCACTTTCTATAAATCTCTCAAATTCTGTGATATTATATTGATTTTTCCTGACCAGAACCAGATGGAAAGACAAGTTTTTTTCCTTCTCCCTTTTTATTTTCTACTTGGAAGGGAAAAAATGCAACTAATCCCCAGTGGATAAACCGACAAATGGAAGAGCTATAATCTACCTCTGAGCAGCACAATGAATTGGCATATGAATGCTTTCGCCTTGCCATACATCTGGAGCTTAACTTTGGGGAAACTCTGTCATGAGCTAATTGACTTGATTGTGTTTTAATTAAATGAAAGGAAAAAGCTGAAGTTCAGATGTAGGCGGCTGAATGGTAGTTTCCATATGGAACTGCCAATATTGCAAAATGTTAATTGGACCTCCTGCTGGCAATGAGCTAAACAGGCTGGGTAGCGGCTACTTCAGAGGGATGCTGGCTGCTGCCTTGAAAGATCCAGAGGGGATCCTCCTGGAATTACCAGGGCAGGAATGGATACAACTGTCTGTATGCCTCCAGGTTTCTACAAGGATATACGTACAAACACCTTTTGGGTTGTCAAAGTCACACATGGACCAGCAGTGCCAAAGTCCAGAAAGGGCTGAACCTTGTAACTCGCATCTCACCACAGCAAAATGTTACCTGGCTTCAGAAAGTCAAATATTGCAAGGGGGTGGAAAATTTATCTTTGTTGCATCTAGAGACAAAAGGCCATACTCTGCTCCTGCACCTGTGATCAGTCTCTGCCTAAGCTCTGCAAAAAGCACAGGTGCTGCTACACAGGCACCTAC
Organism: Streptopelia decaocto; assembly: GCF_964273445.1. NCBI lineage: Eukaryota > Metazoa > Chordata > Aves > Columbiformes > Columbidae > Streptopelia > Streptopelia decaocto. The sequence goes on from NC_138656.1 coordinate 57,951,562, forward strand.
AAGGGAAGGAGGGGAGCCTGTGCTCCCCTGAAAGCGATAGCACAGATGCCCAAGGCTCCATGTTTCAGAGAAAAAGCCACGTGGCTCCAAGGAATGCCCAGCCACACTGTCCTCTTCTATAGTACCCAGAAGAGGAACATGAGCAAAGTCCCACGCAATGGTGCTGCCTCCCACAGGGATTTATTCTAGTCCTCACTCTCTCACCTGTACACCTGGGATTAACTTGCTCAGAGCCTGGAAGAGCTTGTTTAACTATCTGTCTCTTAGATAGGAAGCCCTCATCCCACAAGACACTGGTCACCAGCAAGCAAGGAGGCGACTTTACCTTGCCTTCCTACTACCTTACACGAGTAACAGTAAACAAACCAGTGCTAACTTCAGGGCTTGAGACAAACTTGCTGCTTCATTGGGGTGAAGCATAAAGGACCTCTTTGCTTTAGAGTTACTTTATGTGTTGTGGTTTGTTTTTTTGGTGTTTTTTTTTCCCCATGTTCACAATAACCACATCAACTTAAGTGCTGTTGGTTGTTTTGTCAAGTTACAGGCGATCACATTATCACATTAGTTACCACAATCTGTCTCTTGCTAATGCAACCCCAATGTACACAATGTGCTTGTAACATGCAGCTTCAGAATTACTTCATGGTATAGTTTTCACTCCCATTGTGTTAATTGTACAGCAAAAGAGCAGTTATTGCTGTAAGGCACTCTGTAGAGACACTGGAAATACCACAGGCAACACAGCTAGTCAGGGCTACCCAGCCTGACTAAATTACACCTCTCATGCAGGAACCCGTACAGAGTTCTTGTCCGCTCCATCTGCACTGGCATGTGAGCTGGGGGAGCACTGCAGTTATACCTCTATGATCACATCACCTTTCTTCTCACCTGTTTCTTGTGTCAAAACACACTAGGGGTTTGCTTAAGGTCTAAAGCAAAATAAGGACCTGACCTTATGCCTGCAATATGCCCACAAACATGCGTTTGCAATTTATTTACATTTTGGCACTATGCAGTCCTTCTTAGGACACCTGCACCACTTCCTCCTCTTCAATCAAACGTTTAACTTCCATCCTCTTGGCATCCTAAGCAAGGAATAAGCAAATGTTCAGCAATCCCATTATATAGGTCTGAAAGTGATCTGGCCAAAAATCTTCTTGCTACCTCCTCTCTGACCCGAGCACAGCTGGCTCCGACCAGAAGGAAAGGGATCATGAGTTTAATGCAAGCTGCTTATTCCCTTTTTCTCAACCCCAATACTTGAGTGAAAAGCAGCAAATGGAAAATTTCCTGACAGTTACATTTTCCAGATATATGAAACACTAGGTCAAAGGTCAAATTCTGGATCCAAGCAACTTCTCCACAAAAACGGGGTGGGGGAGGCACAGGCACAGTAAAAGAGATGTGGGAGGACAGAAAAAAACAACAACTAAAAGACATGTACATAAAAGAGCTAGCAAACTACTTTCAACAGTCGAGGATTGATAATTAATGCTTCTTGTGTCAGAATATTAAGGGATAAATCTCCTTGAAGTACAATGGTATAGATTTCTATTTATAGTTTAAAAATCTTTTTGCATAATTTTGTAATTCCACCTAAAAGTAAGCTGCATGTACTATAATGATATTTTTTTTAATATCACATATCTGAAAACCAGAACTGCAGAACTGGAAATATTTTCTTACTGACTTTTCTTGGTATAGCCTCAATATGGGGGAGAAAATTAGCCACAGTAAGTTTAAAACAAATGTTTTTTAACTACAGGCAAGGAGTGAAACTTACCAGCAGAGAGTATCTAGAAGTGTGAAAATAAAGCAAAGCAAGTATGTGGTCCCTCTCCTGTGTAGTAACAAATAGGAATTAGAAGGAAACATTTTTGTGGTGATTAGAAGGTATGTAATACTGATGCTGAGATAAAACCAGGCCAAGCCTGTCACAGGCAAGCCTTTGGCCCTGTTCCTGCTTCTCCAGCTAGTGGCAAAGTTACTCACCATCTGCCTCAGATGGGTCACAAGCCCTTGGATGCCCCATCTGAGTAGCAGCGGTGTCCGCTGAGGAAAGGGAAGGTGGGAGAAGGTTCCTGGTGCTGGCTCATCCTGACAGGAAAGCCAAGGCGACACGTATGCCATGTCACTGCCCTGCTGGGACATCCCATCCCTGGCATTCCCAGAAACTTGACAAGATGAGAAACACAGTCTACAGGAATTTGGGGAAAGGGAAATGGAAAGATGGAAAGTGAATGCAAACCTTGTCATCTAGCGCAAACTCTGCTGAGCAGCCTGTGTACCATCAGGCTGCTAACTCCCGGGCAGGTCCAGATGCTCTTAGGAGGCCGTTTGCCTTCAGAGAGTGAAGCAGCACAGCCTCAGATGGCACTTGCCACTTGCTATCTGAGCGGAGTTAAAACGCTGGCAAAATAGTCAAAGCATGGCCAAAGTTACTCTGGGTTGTTTCCAGCTCCTCTCCCTACCCAAACAAATGCAAGCTTGGAGCTGCTTCAGATCTCAGCTGGCTGGTTCCTCCAGAAGTGTACATCATCCAGAGGAGGGTTTTACTCTGCTAACAGCTCGCCTACCCTGCTAAAGGACCCAGAGCTGCTGATCTCTCTCCAATGCCTTTTGGCCATTCCCTTGGTGCCCCTGGAAAGACAGAGGCATTGCCCTGCTGGCTTGCTGGATGTGTCCCCAGAAGCCATCGCCACTGTCAGCAGAGGCAGGACACAGGTATGGCTTGATAGAGATGCTGCCCACACAAGTGGGTTCCTGGTCCCCTCGTCCTGTGCTTTTACACTGTGATGACAGAAACATCAGCTGAACCACCAACTGTGCTGGTGACCACTTGTGAGGCTGCACTTTATCACTGCATTGAGCCAGAAGAAAAATAACCTTTTGCCTAGGCTTTTAAAACAAGTGTCTTGCCACTACTGACACAGGTGGGTCAGGCAAATAGTTTTGCTGACCTGGTTGAGCTGGGTGGTGTGTCACAGAGTTGGGGCAGGAACAGAACAGGGAGGGGAAGAAATGGAAGACTTCTGTCACGAAGTCAGTACCTAGCTCACTGCCAGGACACCCTGACACCTTCGGGAACCATGTCCAACGCTGAAGCAATGATGGCCTGAAGTGCTGACACTGATAGCTGCTTTCCTTTTCCGCATGAAGGAAGCTGGGGAAGGAGGTACACATCTCTTCCCCACATCACACTCCACCCACCCCACCTCATTCCAGACCACACAGCACTCTTGCTAAATACTATTCCATGTGAACATTACACATGTGCTTTTCCCTTTATTATTACTATCTTTAATGAAATCTTTCAGAATTAACATGTTTATACATCTGAGAGCAGGTTTGGTTTTGTGGGCTCCCCTCCCAGCACTTTCTCACATGTAAGTATTACAACAAGGAGCTCTTATTCTACAAAGAACAGAACATTTACGTACCAGAAAAAAACCCTTAGGAGCAATTTGATCAGTCATGTAATTAAATCCCCCATACAGGACAGCCGGAAGCTCACTGTGCTGCCTTTTAAAAGCAAAATCTTCTTTTATACTGGCACCACGTCAACACCTTTTTTTCTAGTACAGGAAACAGCATATTTCACTTGTCCAAATGTGTGTAAGTCAAACCTGAAGCAAATAGTTTCTTTTTGCAACCCTGCTGGCCTCAGAACCCTGCTGGGGAGGTCAAGGAAACTTTTAAATCCAACCAGCAAATTTCTGAGTGTTGCTATCATTGCAAATGTTTGTACAAGCTATTAACTCTGTAGTCTTTGTAGAGAAAACTGTGCTTAAGTTCAGTTTTTAGCTGCCTTTAAAATGTTTGTCTTTGTTGCTAGATACCAGCTTGGATAAACAATAATAATAAAACTCCAACACACTCAGAAGAAACTATGAATGATTAAACACAGGTCCTCTCAGTCAAATTGCCAATTTGTCAACTCTAAAACCGTGGCCTGTAAAAATCACGCGTATCACTCTGTATGTATAATATCACAGTTCTGAATACAGTCTAAGTCATGTTCTTTGCTATGAGGAAATGGAAGTTGCCAAGTTGCAGCTGACTTTTATTCCGCATCATATTCCATTACTCTCTCCATTCCCGGCCGCTCAGCAAACAGCTGTTTTATTCCCTCTATCTTGTTCTTTATTAGGGCCAGGGTGGGGAAAATCGGACAGAAGCTGACATATTTGTCAGCCCAGCTGCTCTTCCTCTGCCAGTTTGAACTTGGACACTCAGGGGCATGCTCATATAAAAGGACAGGTCTGTGTGCCATTTGTAATAGGATTCAGTTATACTTTTAAAAATAGCGCGTTCCCTTTCCTACACAATAAAAAATAGTTAGTCCCATCAAGCAAGCTGTTGGCACTGTAAATCACTAGAGCAAAACCCAGTGGAATTATAGTACTACTTTTATGTGTATCTGAAAGCTGTAATCAAACATATTTTGGACTTCAATTTTTCCATGGCATCAGTGTTTATGGAAGCAAGTCATGGATAATCAAAGAGCTTTGGTTGGAACAAACTGCAAACGAGAAAGCAGGTCCCCTTCGGCTTAGCGCACCATGATGCCATGCAGGAGAGTAGCCTGTTTGCAATGCACCCCGGAGTGCAGATGCTCATGGAGGTGGAGTTGGAAACTAGGACTCCACTTCTCTGTGGGAGGGCCAGCAGCTCTCTCCTTGTAGGGCTAGGCACCAGCCAGGACTAACCAAAGTATCAAGTCCTCCTGGAATGGAAAAGGATGGGGTTGGGGATGATGGGGAGACTTTGTCTTGTTGTCAGGGAAGGCACAAAGAATACGCTCAGTTCTTCCAGCAGATTCTTCCCTTAGGGGAAAACTCTCTAAGAGCATCATCAACATGGCAGATACATAATTTATACCTTCATTTCCCCACTTGTTTGTCTCATGCTGTGTCTGAGGACCCCACTTCTCCTCTGCTCTTAGTTAATAATGAATAACTATTATTGCAGTGCTTAAGAGGGCTGAGCATGGATCAGAACTTCTTTGTGACGAGAGCTGTACAAACAAAAACCATGAAGACCATTCTTGCTCCAGTTCTAACTATAAAATGAAAGAGAACAGCTTGAACAACAGATTTCTGATTTTTCATTGCCACCTGCTCAGCTGATGCATTTTTAAGAGTTTTTAGCTATCCAAAAGTCCATACGATTTTGTTCGCAGCATGTCCTTTTCTAACACCTCTCTCATTCAGACATTGGCACCGAGCAGTCGTAAAATATACCTTTGTCATCTGTAGACTAAAATAAAAAGCCAACTTGAACTTCTATGTGACAGTTTTAATTGCACTGTTTTAGCTAGAGCTGGATGAGCATCCCTCGAGTCTGAAAGCAATTACTCACAGAAGAAATACCAGACCCCATCTTCCCCCCACCAGTTTATTTCAGCGCTGTACTATTACAGAGCTACAACCTTCATTCAGTACTTAGAGCTTCCACACACATCACTAATAAGAGTTTTGTGCCAGCAGTGATGCCTCTTTGCTGGTGAGGGGGATATGAGCCCACCTAGCTGTGTCAGCACACACCCCTGCATTGCCATTGGGGAACACCTTTCCTTTCCTTTCCTTACTGAGCCAGGTGCACTTAGGAGCTATTGTAGCCCGGTGAGAAACGTTAAGCCTTCCAGTTACCATTAAGATGTATTCAAGCTTGTCCTGAATCAGATAATACATTAATTTATTTACTTTGTACAAAACCGTGTACAGACATCAATTATAATTTAGCCTACTTAGCCAGACCAATGCTGACGGAGGTCACTCCTGCTCTATGGAATGACACACTCCACTTCATATTTTCTTAAAGACTCCCTTTAAACCCTAAAAAACCCAAACAAACAAACAAAAAGAAATCAAAACCAAACAAAAACCAACCCCACAGTTTTCCTTAAAAATATTTATTTTTAATTATTATTTATGACTGCAGGGGTAAACCAGGCTAAATGACCCTTGAGTAATTACAAGCCAGAATACAAATGAAAACACCAAAGCGGTTTACTTTAAAAATCCAATGAAATTGAAGCTGCTCTCTTAATGATCAGGATTTCATAAACTTTATGATTACTCAAATTCTGTGGTATCTTTGTGAATGCCATGCCCATGCTGATATAGAGGAACCGAACACAAAACCTGTGTTGAGTCACTTAAAAGTGCCATTGTAAGAACTTGATTTAAAAAAAAAAAAAAAAAAGTTGGTGTAAAAAGCCTGAATACAACTGGCAAGCCCTGCACCTATTTCTAGCAACTCCAAGCAGCAATGGAAATTCAAAATCCTCCCAAGTAAAGTATGTACAGCATCAGGGTTCACCAAATTAATTTTTGGCTTTAAGATCTGTAAAGTTTTTTTTTTTAAACTACTACCAAATATTTTCCTAGAGAGGGAACATTATATAACGAAGCACTCGCTTGCTTCCAGCAGTTCCTGGGAAAGCCAGCATCCCTTAGGAAAGCCTACAGTAGCACTTCAGAAATTCCTGCTGCCAGTTTTTGTGTGTCCTGTTTCTTGTGCACTCATCCCATGCTTTCTCCAACTCACCCAAAAACTGATGCACTCAACGAGGGCAAGAAAGGGCTATTTATTCACTTATTCAAGAATTAATCAAGATGTGGACAGAGTCTCCCAGAAAGAAATGAGCAAATGCTGAGTTTCCACTGGTGGTCTTTCCACAGTGGTCTTTCTTCAAGAATTTGCCCAGAGGCGGGCAGACCACCCTGGCAGTCAGGGGTCACTTGAGTTCCTGCTCAGCAGCTCTCAAAACGGCATCACTGAGGGGATCCAAGGAGGTAAAGGAAAGCAGAGAGCCCACATATGATGGATGTTCATGCCCCCACACTGATGGGCTGCAGCTCTGGGCTGGTAGTGAGAGACTGAACAGAGTCCCCATGCACTTTTGCAAGGCACAACATCCCCATGGTCACCCTCAGAGTGCTGCTCCGACTGTGTGGTTTGAAGCCCGTGAGCTCCAACCTTGACTGAAGGAGCGGAGGGCCCTCCTGCAGCCCCCAGCAATTCACCTCCCTCAGAAAACGCCTCCTGGGAAATTCTCTTTGCCACATTCAACAAAGCAGCAGCATAATTTCATCTCCAGCAAAATACACTATGTATCATGTAAGAACAGGTTTTGAAATAGAAAGAGGTTAATTATTACTCTTTAAAAGAGTGCCTTCAAGCAGCTTACAAACAAATGACAGCAAGTTTCCCGAGCTTAGGGGAGTGGTTGTGACATTTCAGAAATGAAAAGAAGTGATAAAGGGTTCAGTCACTTTTCTTACCTTGAAAAAGGTTTATAATTTCCCTTACACCTCCCTCCCATTTTTGCAAACACTCAAGTACTCAGCACACATGTTCAACATTTTTAGAGCCTGCTCTCACTTTTCACTCTATCTGGAAGCCAAGCTCTGGCAGGAAGCAGCAATTTTCACCCCAGGAGGGACCCAGAAAGGGACCAGCAGATCACACCATGCACCCCTGTCCTGCACAGACACTACCCACAGGTGGCAGTCCCTGCACCAGCCCAACGCAGAGGGCCTGTCTTCTCCCTTACACGCAGAAGGTACAGAAGGACACCGCTGGCTGGTCATACAGAAGCTTTCACACACAATGCTCACATAAGCTAAGGTATTGCAGGGAAAACCTGAAACAGTGATGAAAACATATAGAAGCCATATAAGTAAAACTAAAGATTTCCATATTTGGTAGGAGATTTCCTGTATATCAATACATTTTCATCACGATCAGAGGAAGACAAAAGACTATATCTTAATGTACTCATCTGTTAGGAATAGCACAGTTTATCACTAATACTGAACGTTTTTATGCAGACCAGCGCTGCAGCAAGGGCCAGGGCAAGAGCAGGCACTGGCGGCCAGGAATGCCCACCCATGAGGGCACAGAGTGAGCCCCAGCTGCTGCTCACGGGGATATGCGGTTCCCTGAGCCACAGCAGCACCCGGACCTCAGTGCCTGCTCCCAAGCAGGCAGCCAAGCACCCTAAAACAAAAATACCAAATATATAACGCAGCTCTTGCTATTTGTGCAGATGAAAGCTCCTTGTTCCTGTAACTACTCCAGAGGTCATGGCCCTACATGCTGGCTTTTGCAAAGGACCTTTGCCTCCACATAATATTTTGACAAACACACCTATTTCACAACTAAAACAAGCTAGAGCTTAAATCCAGAGCTAAATGTACAGTGACAGAATACGAGCTAATACACAATGCCAGAATACTGTCCTTTATGTGCTTCAGTCAAGCTGTTGAATAGAATGTAATCGTAATTTTATATGAAGTCAAAGCACTTTTCTGGGATTATATCTGGATGTTGTTTTTACAAGCACAAAACTACCTGTCCATAGGAACAGGTGAGTAATCAGTGAAAATGCTGGCAGGGCAATAACTAAAAAACATTAGTGTAGGTTACACTGCAAGGAAAAGTTCTCATCAATAATTTCACTGATGTGACTCGAATTTGGGTGGCTCGCTTTTCAGGCAATTGTAGCAACGCCAGATGAAATGGAGGGCTGTATCCACAAAACTGAAGGGTCCCATTTACCTCTTACAGCACTTACCCAGAAATGGGTAGACCCAGGGTATATCCCTGCTACTGATGGGGCTCTTAACCTACTCCTACTCTAAACCTATCTTACTCTGCTACTGGGGAGCTCTGGAGAGTGTTGTTCCATCTCTCAGCGTCTTTCATGCCCACTGACTTCATGTACGCATCCTCCAACTGCAAACAGTTCTCTATGCCTAAATCCAGTTATTGCTACCAGAGCTCTGGCTTCTCTGTTTTAGCTGATAAGAGATAAGAAATATTTTGAAAAATTATTACAGTTTTCTTGAAAAATGTGCTACAGAAACTTACAGCAAAATATAACATAAACCATAACCTGATGCTAAAAACTTTTTGTGACTGTACATGTATATGTATCTCTCTGTGAGACTTCAGCCATAATTCTTGGGTTAGAAAGAAAATTCTCCTATAAATATGACAGAAAAAACCTACCAATATGATACCAACAATAATTGCATTAAGATATACTAATGGTTGGCTTTCTCACGTAACTTCATAGCAAGGTGCTGGGCCAGAGAGAGCTACTGGAAGGCCTCATAAAGACTTTTTACTTTGCTACCTGTCTCCTCGAACTTCCCTCCCTTCTCTCTCACCCCAAACACGCTCCTTTTTTTTTTTTTTCACCCCTCGAGAAGGACTGTTTTGTTTTTTTTTTTAGCCAAAAATGGTAGGTGCAAAGATTGAATTATAAAAACATACCCAGAGTAAGACAAAAGAAACTTCTCTCAATTAGTGAGTTTTCCACACAATGACATCTGGCCATGCAAGTAATTGTTTAAACCAGAAAGAATGGGCTCCATGCTGGTATTTTTTTTATGAGATTGAACTGCCTGGTATTTATTTGGTGTTAAGAAATGGCTAATTTAATTAGCTCTGCTGCCTCTGCTCTTCCTCCACTCTCCCATCACTCCTATGTGGAACTTACTATGAAGAGTAAAAAAATTAAAGTAAGAAACTTCTGACTCCATATATACAGAGAGTATATTAATGCTTAGGGGGTTAAAAAAACCAAACAGCTGGTCTGGGCCACCAGACACCTCTGTGCTGATGAAAAGATACCAGGGGCTCAGTTCTGCTCTGCTGGCATATATTCCCTCAAACAAACCTCAGTGCAAAACCAGGTTGTCAAATATTCTAAACAGCAGCATTCCCATGCAGAGACTCTCAGAATATAATTATAAGATCTCCTAAACCATGGGCAGGCAGATCCTGAGGAGGCTGCTCCCCTCCAAAAGCTAATGGCATTGTTAGCCCCAGCACAGGTCTAACTCCCTAGCTGTCTGCAGCTGTATTCCTCCACCATCCACTTAACCAAGGACTTCATTTATTTGTTTTTTGTTCATCTCATCTTCTGGGGATGTTTCTTGCAATGTTGTTCTTCTGTGGTTGAGGAAATCCTGAATGCACTGTAGGCTGAGCAAGAGAGAGAGAGAGATGTTTTCTCTACAAACAAATCACTTCAAGACGGTTGGGTGAAAGGTACAAACACAAAAATCCATGTTCATTTGTGCTTGCTAAGTTCTTTGGTCTGTGGCTTTCAGGTCTGGCAGGGTCCATCTGTAGCGAGGTAAAGGGATAACAATATTTATCACACAAGAGCATTCTCAGGACTGATTAAGTCAGCAGGAGGGGAGTTAAGACAGAGGTGCTGCTGTAAGTGTCCAAGATACTTGGGGTTTTTTTTCAGTTTCAGGTGTCTGTGAATTCCCCCAGACTTTTCCAACAAGAACTTTATTCCTCTCTTCAGAATCACGCTCACTCACACAACACAGTTACATGATGGTATTCTCCGACAAAAGGCTTTAAAAGCCCAGCATCCTGGTCATGTAGCTTCTGCCATGTTTTTTAGTTAACATTTCTCTCTTTCTCCTGCTGGCACACATTCTGCTACTCTCTACAGCTTTCTCCTCCAACTAAAGTATACACCGTTTTTCATTTCTGCTCGGTCCTTGTCCAGCTCTTGACAAACTGGCTTTATCCACAGTTTTAATTGTCCGTTTTATTGTTCACTCCCTTGCACAGACAGAGTCTCTTTCATGTCTCACCATCAGGCCTCATGTATTTCCTCCATGTGTCAGAAGCAGCAATAGTCAAGTAAGAAACAACAATAGGATCTTCTTCCCAAGAAACTGACCCTGGTGTCTTCTTATAAGAGTCAGAACAACCTTCTAAAACTTCTAATTTTAAGAATTTAAGCATGGGAACTATTCTATAATTACTGCAATTGTTTTAAATCTTGTACAGATTTTTAATACTAATTTTTTAATACTAATATTTTCCTTCCTTTTATCAATCATTTGAACAATTAATTGGAAGAGAAGAAACATGCATGGTAGTATAGTGTGTAGGACAAGAAAACCACTACACCCTTCTCTGTATCAACATAAAAGAAGCCAGATTAACAGTGCACTATAACACTGCCTCACATTTTCAGAACAAGAATATTCTTTGCCTCCGTGCCAAAACCAACACTTCTTTCCCCTCAGAAATGCAATAAAGCTATAAAACTCTAAGAAACAAACTAGTAATCTTCAAACACATTGAATGAATTTACAGGAAAGGGAATGCACGGCCAGTTTTGAATTATTACCAATGAAATAAATTATAACACATTATATACGTATAATTTAAACATGCCCAATTTCTTGGCAATTAACTGTTTGTTTTTTTTTTTTTTCCCCTCATAAACACAGCTAGTATCTAAAAATCATTTCCCACCAGCTTACAACAACTTTAAGTGGTAACGTGACTCAAACTACTTGACGGTATCCTACTGAATCTACGTTTCATAAGCATGCAATGGAAGTGTCATTTCTCTGTTGACTCATCCAGGATCCTGGCGGGGAAGAGGGGAAAAAAAAAAATAAAGCCCACAGGAGATTATTTTTCAGCCTGAGTGAGTTTATATTGCTTGTTATGACATAAATGCTTCAGGTAAGTTGATCTTCGGAGGTTATAAGCAAGGAAGGCAACTGGGAGAAAAGTCACAAAACAGACCATCTCTCACTATTCGGGGTCACTCTACATTTTTAACTCAAGATGCTCCTGTGTTGGTGAGCTTCACTGTTTTGGTGCCCGAGCATTAGACACCTCTGTGCATCCCTTAGGCAGTAGAAGTGGGAGGTCTACAAGCCACACTGAGGCCTCATGCCGAAATGTTGGTTAGGAGTAATTATCTCAGGCATCTCTCACCCCACAGTGTCTGCAAAAACCACCTGGAGGCACAGAAGGACGTAACCTAGGGCTACAGCATCGGGACTCTTCCATGAGCTGCTGTGCTTTTTGGCATCTGTGCAACAACACACACGGACTCACACTGGTATCTGGGATCCATCAGCAGAGGCTGCAGTCTGCTGGGGATGCAGACACAGACATTGGCACATGGTGCTGGCTCCTCAGCTCCTGGTTTGAGCAGGAAGATCACAGGTGCATCCCCTGCAGTGGGCTGAGCTGGGGTGCAAAGCCTGGCTCCCATCACTATGGTTGTTTCTTCAACACACCATCCTCTCCAATGCCAGGCTGCCCTTGCGTGAAGTTTCCAGGGCATTCAGACTGACTTTCACTCATGACAAGTGCCATTTTACTTAGTCCAGCTGGCTACTGAACAGAAGTTGGGATCCAAATCACTTTCTGTTGCCTGTCCTTGCTCTGCAGCTATGCAGGCAGAAGGCAAGAAGAGCCCTGTCTTCTTCAGCAGAAAAGCTCAAGCAAAATGACAATAATTTTAATGTGCAGCAGCAAAGTTCTGGGTTGCAAATCCCAGAAATACAACCAGGGGCGACAAATCTGCAGTTGAGTTATTTTTCTGAGCTGAGGCTTGAAGCATTAAAGAAAAATTCTTAAGCCTGAAGAGTCTCTGTTCACCTCTAAGTCTCGTCAGCAATGGTTTAAGCTGAAAACATCAATGATTGCAGTGAAAACATCAAGTTTCATGGTCTACCACAGTTATTCTAATTGTGCAAATTACCTGATTAGCTTAAATCAATAAACATTAGAGATTTTCTGTATTTTTACTGAATTATTTCTAGACTATAAACCATGTTATTTTTCTGCACAGAACAGTAATAGCCTGGGTTTAAAAGCCCAACCAGCATCTAGGGACTCTGCATCATTCTTGGACTTTTACTGGGTAACACATTAAAACATTCAGATCCAGAAAATACAAAAAGGATTAAATAACACTGAAACAAGGATGGTCTGTCTAGATGATGAGGATTTGCTGACAGTTTGGGCAGTTGGTCAAAATGAAGACATCTTGCAACACTAATAAAAAAAGCACATTCTCAATATGCAGGCTGATCTTTAGCATCAGAACCGGTTTTGCTCACACAGTTTCACATATTAGGACAGCTGTATCACAGTCTAACTCTGCTCGACACAACATCACTGTAATTCATATTAAACCAAAGCAGGAGTCAGAGAAGAAAAAGGCAACATGCCTCTTGCTGTTTACTTCTCACAAACCTATCATTGGCACAGAATGCTGTATTAATACTCCAATCTGCCAAGTAACAAAGTATTATCACAATTTCGTAGTCTTATATAGAAGAGTGTTATCTAACATAGACTTGGTCAGCCCTTTATCAATACAATACAGACAGCAAACCGTTATCTTCGCTTTTTTTCTCATTTTACTTACATGCCCTAAACATCCATGCAATGACAGAGCAACCTAGATCCTCGTTTCTCCCTAGCTTTTTCCCCCACTTACACTGATCATCACAGCTGTTCAAAGCAGCGAGAGGTAAATAAGACTTTCAGTTTTGACAGAGACTTTATTTCCAAGTGCCTGAATACCAAGTTGGGGACAGAAGAAATTCATTCCTATGCAGTGACCTTGCATAAAGCCTGCAAGCAACTCAAGTCTTAAATCAAATTTCCTAATAATGAGCCTCCACATGATGGACAGACATAATTGCATTGTCTGTGCAGACTGGTAGTGCAAACAACTCTGTGGACTCTAAGTAGGCAAGGTTAAATTGATTCACATTTCATAATATTTAAACCCAGAACAAACCCAAAAGAGAGCACACCCAGCACCGTTACCCTTGTGATTCTGGTCAGAGACAGTGAGAAAACAGTCCATCTTAACACCATGCATCACCTTGATTTTCACAGTGACCTTCCTACCTAGCTTCTACTGAACCATTTCTATCATAAACATCGTAGGAGATGGCACACTATGGAGTTCCACTGTAACTTTCCATTTGCCCCAAAATACTTGACAGTCTAGGGGTTGTAGAGCTCACCTAAGAGGGGATATAAATGACTCGACTTGGATCTTTGCCTTAGATTTTGTTCTGGGGTCCTAAAACAAAATAAAGAAACACTCGCTGTCTGCCTGCCTTCCCAGCTGATGGTTCATACCCATATTTTCTTTCTCTTCCTTCTTCAGTTTTGCACGTATTTTTAACATCAATATATTTATGTGTCTTGAAACCAGACCCAACTGATGGCTTCACAGCAGCGTTGGCAAAACTGACTTCTGTCCACTTAGGAGTACAGACAAAATTGAATATCCCCTTCCCCAACACACACCTGTGCCCTGGCTGCTGTCTTCCCTCTCTGGGATCGGCTGGGAGCAAAACAGACTGGAGCCATCACTGCCTGGTACCAGAGCCTTTTTACCATCACCAGCAAACTACCTCCTCTCTTTTTTCCTATGCCTAGCACTGGCCTTGCCCAGACCTACCCGAATTAAATTCTCCCTGCCACATTGTCATGATCCCCATCAGAAAAAGCACAGGATCAGGAATCCCCCTTATGTCAACCAGAGAAGCCAATGAATAGACACTTCAGAAATAACTTCTCCACATCAGACTGAATGTCAGCCCGTTGGCACGTCGTTGTGCATCAAAAATACTTTTCCAACCACTGTTACATTTTAAATAAAATGGGCAGATATAAGTTCTGGAAGTAGGTTTTTTCTAAATGTATCAGTGATTGACTCAACACATTAAGCTCACTCATTTTCTTTTTTAATCATCATAAATATATTTTAAAGCAATAAAATAGAGTGAAAAATAAATCCAAACCCAGCACTGATTCGAAGTATTTTTCAGCAACGTCACTGTTTCTTCTTTTTTTTTTTTAAATCTCAAAAAGCATCAATGTCCAAAATGAGTAAATGACAACTTTAAATAGGCAAGAACATATAAAGGACATAAATGTTCAAGTCTTTTTTGCTTTTAATGGGCTGGACTGTGATACAGGTCACACACTGATGAAGACTTGGGAGCTCTTCCGTTTCCTCCTGGCTGTGCCCCAGATACTGTCCTGCCTCCTTGTGCTCAGTTTTCCCGTTTAAATCAAGGAATGTTATAAAAATGACTGGAAAGTGTTTTGAAATCTGTAACAGAAAACACCACTTAAGGACAAGGCGATATTACCCAGGAGCAGTAAGAAAGCTGAGGACCTAGAAAGGACAGACAACTGATCCAAGCGGTGGCTGAGATCCAGCAGAGTGGGATCAGTTGTCAGTGGGGCTTAGCAGAGGGGGCTCAGGAGGAAAAGAGATCTCCCGTGAGCTTTTCATCTGGGGGAAGTATCAGGGTGGTCATCTGAGAAGACAACTCTACACAAACCCAGCCAGCCCAAGGGGCTCTGCTGCCCTGCCCACACTGACCTCCCGGGAGCCAGCTCTTGCCCTCCTCGTGGCAGATGAGGAAGCTGATGATTAACACCGTGAACAGGTGATTAGTGGCTACAAACGTCAGCACATGAAGGCATCTCAGCCAGCATGCCTGAAATGAAAGGTCATGGACTCTGGCAGCTAAATGAGGAGAATTCCTGCTCATCCTTGAAGCAGCCTCAATGTGAGGTGAGACACTGACCTGGGACCTGTTGAGCATTAGGCCTTTATTTTCACACACACATCTTCCTGTGGTTCACATACTGTTCCTGTCGTGCGGCTGGTCCTCTGTGTCCTTACAAGATCTCTGCTCTCAGCTCAGATTGCAGCCTCCTCTGCAATGAGTTACTGCAGCAGCCTAAGAGCTTGGTCTATGCCAAATGGCAGCAACTGTGAAGGCATCGGGGGCAGAGTTTTGCTCTGGCAGATCACAGAGTATACAGCAGCACCCATGATCACAGAAATAAATTTTATGTTTGTGTACATTCTTTTTCCTCTAGTGATTCATTCCACATGCTAACACTTGGACCCTCACCAACAGCACAAATCAGAATCATGGATTTGGGTGCTGAGACCTACACTTTCAGCAGTTGCTATTACATTTGATGTTGCAGATCAAGACACACATGGGCCAGTTTTTTTAAAGAGCTCTTGCAGTTCCCATTAGCAGCAAGCAAATTCATGGCTACCCATTCTGTCTGAAAATATGGAATTTTTATGCCTTTTACTAGGTATCTAAAGTACCCACTCAATCAGCCCAAAGTCTGGGGCAAATTCCCTACTTAATTAACCCAAATTCTGGAGCTGTCACATTTGTAGCCCCATTGACAATGCTGGTAAGATGAGGAAAGTGTTTCCCATGCTAAAGATCCACAAGAACTGAAAAGCTTTGGATATAAATTTAGCATCAACTGAAAACAGAGTTCCCTTTGTACTTATAACTCTTCCATAACTTACAAAAGCATAAGAAGGAAAAAAAGGAATCCGATTCCCAATGCAGTATTAGATGGGTTCGGCCTCAAAGTCCTCAACCAATTTAAACCTCAGAGCAGAGAAAAAAAAAATTATGAGGCTCTCTTCCCAGAACTTCCTTTGTGGCTATGGACAAATCAGTTAGGGCTTCATATCAAATGTGATGTCATATCTCAGCTCAATATGTCTGCTTCCCACTCTTTCAAGTGCACCAATGACTGGAATGACTGGCTGAGAGGTGTATTGCAAGTAGCTCACCACACCTGTAAATGCTTTGAGATGCTCTCCTGTAAAGTGCAATGATGTCAAAGTTCTTCCACTTCTGAAGGAAGAGAAGCTGGAGGATAAAAATCAACTTCTTTTTTTTTCTCATTAAAAATGATAGGGCTTGTCTGGGATGTCAGGGCTTGTCTGTGTATTCAGATTCATAGTGGACTGAGACAGTATGACAATTTAAGTCTATGGCTGAGTACCTCCCTGTCCAACTGCTCAGGAACAGACGCTCTCGCTCCAGAACAGCACTCTCAGTAAGGCTCACAAGTAGTGACTAACGAAGTGCACTACTGGAATAACTTCTCTTCCCAGACAAGTCCTGAAATTGCTGCACTGATAACCAGTTAGTTAGTTTACCAACACATAGAAATGCTGAAACAAATACCAGATTTCCATTTCATTTCAGGATTAAGATAAGGTTCCCAGTTAAGGCAATTACAATTCCTCTGCACAGACACAGGTGAAGCTGCTGTTTCCTTGCCAATGAACAGGAAATCCCATAATGCCAAGAGAGATGAAAAAGAGCAGTCTGAGAAACATGCTTACTTCTGACCTATGATAATCATTTCACTGAGTGCCAAGGTCAACAAACAACAGGATCCTACCAGTGACTGCTTTCATCTTATGGAGGGAGCTGAGTGGGAAATGGTTTTCCTGTGCTGTCAAAGTACAGTTTTCATGTCCTTGGAAAAAACTTTGGGTCTGTAATAGGATGAAACACAAGTCTGACAATTTGTGTTCCGTTTCTGTAAAATGTACACAGCAAGAGGAAGTCCCACCCACCCCAGAGTACACAGGCCCATGGGTTACGTACTTGGCTCTGCAGGCCATCACAGGGATCTGACCCCAGTCTTCAACTGGCCCTGCTGAGCACCCTGACCACTGGGGCAAGGGGTTCCCGAGACCTTCCCTTAGTAGCTTGTCCTTTGCCTCCACATATCCTCTGCTGCGCTCCACAGACTCCATGCTGAACTGACTGACCTCTTCCTAGGAGCACCAATAGATCTGTTTTTACTGTAAGTTTCAGTCTTGACAAGGCATCACTACGCAAGAAACAACAAAAACCTTTTGCCACCTAACTACATCTGCTTTTCAGTGTTATTGTCCCAATATGCCAATTACATTTCCACTGTTTCCCAGTACTGTGGCTAGTACCAAGCTACCCAATTAAAAAAAACCCAAAAAGAAAAAAAAAAAAAAAAAACTGAAAAAAGTGCACAGCTCTGCTGCCCTTTGATAAGCTGTAGATCAGAAAGTAGCAGTGATAAACTTTGCTCATGATTGTTGATAACCCCCAAAAGCACCAAACTCCAGCCAATGAATGGGAAGAGATCAGGTTGATCAGGTCCTGCCAGGTGTGGGGAAAATCACAAAAGAGAAAGGAAGATGAACAAAGACAGTATGCACTCCTCCTTCTCCACATATCTATAGAGTCTATACTATCTTCCTAAGTCTCTCTTTGTATCACTGTTTGTTCATGTTTGCTACCCATGACAAATAACAAGCTTTAGAAAATTTATCTAAATAACTGAAAAAGCTGGAACTGAGAAGGAGAGGAAGCAAAGGACTGCCTGGTGTGTGTCCACAGGCAGCTAAGACCTGCTTTGCTGTCCATCTATCGCCCACAGTTACGGGAGGTGACTAAAGTCATGATCCTCCTGTCCAAAATACTTGAACACCCCCTCATCTGCAGCTGATGGCAAAGGCAAACTCTAGCAAGACAGCATTGCTACTAAATAAAGTTCCAATGAGGCATGAAAATCCAATTCTTCCTCTCTCTACAGGCACTCTAATCCAGCTGGCATGAGCATACATTAGCCCAGTCAAGAAGGACTTTGAGTTTTATGGCTAGGCCTCCGTCTTGCCCTTAGCCCAATGGGAAAGTGCCCTTAGCACCTTGGTCTGTTTAAGTACTTCAGTATGAATTTCCCTTTCCAAGAGTAAAATCTTTCATTTAAAGTAAATCTTAAAAAAAAATGCAAGACATTGGCTCAGGTCCATACTGAGTATTATATTATGCATATATTGCTTCTCTTCTAACATTCTGCAACTTTCAGGAAAAATCTTTCATTTCAGTTTTCTACATCAAACCATGCTCACCTGATCAGGCCACCTGAATGCCTCAGGGTGATTTACTGGTGATGCCCTCCCCTGCACCCAGCTGACAGCCCCTCTGAACCCTGCAGGGCACAGCAGGGACCAGGGGTCAGGATCTGAGCCCTCCCAGGCTGGCACAGCTGGGGGAAAAAAAAGGAACAAACAGGCAAGTAACTTCTCACAGCTGCTTTTGTGTGGCTCGCTGGGGATCTGAATGCTGTATTGATTCCTTAGCACTAAAACAGATTTGTAACTCCTGTGTGTGCAAGACAGGGATCTCCTTCAACTCTAATCTCTAGCAGCTGTCAAAGACTTAAATGGCTTGTAGCTGGCTGGCATGCCAAAATCAACGAAGATTTTAGGACTACTTGCCTAAGGGGCAACCCATCTGAACTGGAACCAATGGAAGTCACTCTCTGGGCCTGATCAGAGCTGGATGGGGCCTCTCAGACTTTGCATCGTAGGCATTCAGACCATACCTGCACAGCAGACAAGAGGAAACAAATGACTGCACTCACAAGAATCCATGTCACTCAGAAAGCTACACGCCCCTGGGTTTTCTTGAGGATATACTCTCCCAACATTTTCAACAGGGCTAAAAGCTCAGCAGAACTGCTCTTCTGTGAAACCTCCCAGAAGCACTACTACCAGTACCTCGTCACAAGTGCAGTGCTTTTAAAATGGTGATAACTAGAATTTACTTGGCAATATTGAGGTAATATCACCATAACTTACATCTTCACATAAGTGTTTCTTATTGTTCCTGATTGAAAATCTCGGTTTCAGTTAGGAAAGAATTCAAGGGTGACTTTTTTTTCCTTTTAGCTAAACCTAGAAATCCAGTTCAATTACCATCCATCAGCATTCTGCTGAGGGAACACAGGCACCACAGCTACTATTAGTCAAGATACAGGCCCCCTCCCAGGCAAAATACCCTCACAACAAACTTCTGCACATAAGAGTTTAGACACATTCTTGCACAGGAAGTTTAACAAAACCTTTTAACTGGTCCATCTGTTTCCTTACATCTGTTTCCCGGTGCCTACCTTGATTTAATTCTAACATGCTGGCTGCTGGGTGAAACTTTCAGCAGGATGGTGACATTTATCAGAAATGGTCAAGTTTATCTTTCATGCAATGTTTGATAGGAGAAGAAATCATGTAAAATTTTGACTGAGAGATAGTATGACTGGAAAGTTGTACCAACAGCAACATAAGGGAGCTTTTCTGAAAACTTATGTGTTATTACTAAAACTATTCTCTGAAACACTTGTGAAGAAAAAAAAAAAAAGGAGGAAAAAGTTTGTTGCATTATCTCCTGTTTGACAAAACATTCCCACACTAGTAGCAATAAGCAAATTAAGAATAAAGTTCAGCCTTCAAGAAGTAAAATCTACAACAGGATTTGCTTTTTTTTTTTTTTTTTTTTTTTTTTTTTTTTTTAATGGATACAAAGGAAATAGGCGTTGAGGAAAAACAAGCATACAGTGACATTTTCACAGGAAACTTCAAACCTCGCTGGAGTTAATTTAGATTCTACATCCTATTATTGCGGGAAGAGACCCACTCTGTTTTTCAGTAACTAAAACACACCGGGTCAATCTAACATGCCACCAAACAGCATTCCCAAGTACTTCGTACCATCTTCAAAAACTTACGAACAGCTAGGGCTGCTTTTTTGCGGGGGAGGGGTTAGGGGGGAGTTCCACTCACACTCTATTTATTTATTTTCAACAGTCTGCTTACACATAAAATGTCCCGGAGCCAAAAGCAACCAGATGGGCGGGTTACTAGCCGCGCTACTGGGCAAGGTGCCAGAGCTCCTTTCCTCCCCCTCCCTTTTTTCCCCCCCTTTCCTTCATACTTACTTATTTATTTATTAAAGGGCTAAAAAGAAGCCCCAAGCCCCTCGGGGGGTGGGAGGCACCGCGGAGCCCCTCTCCCTCCGGGGTTGCCGAGCCGGGCAGAGCACCTCGGGTGCAGCCGCACCTCCCCGGTCGCTGCCGCCACCGTCCCCGTCCCCGCTGCGGTCCGAGGGAACAGGCGGGCGGCAGCGCCCCGGGAGCGCGTCCACCACAGGCTGTACCCCCGCGTCAGCGCGGCCGCGCTCCCCGCCGGCGGGCGCACCCGCCCTCGCTGCGCCCCGGTCGCGCTGTCCCGCCGCCGGTACTCACCGCCGGCCGGCTCGGGCAGCGTGGAGACCGACGTCTGGCCCATGGCTTGGCCGGGAGGCGATCACGCCGCCCGCCGGGCGCGCAGCCTCCGCCGCGCCTGTTTCCGGGGGGACATCTCACTTTTCGCCGGGGCCGCGCTCCCCGCCGGCTGGCGGGGGGCGGCTGCTCCCGCGGCGGCTACGGCTGCGGGCCGGCGGCTGCCTGTCATGCCGCCGCGCCGCCGGTCGGCAGCTCCGCTCCGCGTCCCCCCCTCTCGCTCCCCGCCCCGGGGCACCGCCTCGCCCCCACCCTCCCGGCCGCGGGGGGGCTGCGCTCCGCCGCGCTGCTCTCTGCTCCGGTCCCTGCTGCAGGGCATAGGCGCAGGAGGGGTCGTAAAAGTCTTCAATGAAAATAGTAATTATGATAATAATAAAACACACATACACAAAAAAAACCAAACCCAAACAAAAAAACCCACACACGCTTAATTATACGGAGATTGGGAAAAGTAGCGTCTAATCGCCGAGCCTTCTCGAAGTGCTAACGTCCCAAGCGCCCCTTCCTAACTTCAGCCCTCCTCCAAAGTCTAAAACGCTGGCCCAGACACAAAATTATTTCCACCCTTTCTCTGAAGGGACAGGGAAAACGTGTGAGAGCTGCAGGGAGCGATCCCATCGCCCTGCCCGGAGGCGCGTTTCCCCCGGCAGCGGTTTTCAGGGCTTTGCAACCCGCAGGAGCAGCAATGCCTGGGCAGGGCAGCTCGTGGGGTCGTTACGAGCCCTTGTTTTGCTGTGACAGAGCTCTGGAAAAGTGCCCAACCTTTTCCTCTCACAGATACAGGGAAACTTTTTATTTTTTTAAAAAAGAATTTTAAATAAGAAATAATAAATAATTATTAAAAAAAAAATCACCTAAGCCAGCAACACCCAGGCAGCACTCTTTTGCAACAAGTGACAAGATGGGGCATAATAAATTAGATGGGGCATAATATAGATTTTGTATAGCGCAGGGCCAAAAGGAACAAAGGTTTCATTTTGGTTTTCTTAATGCGTAACTGTAATCTAAGCAGTGATACAAACTTATTCGTAGAGCAAACAGGTAACTGTTACCAGTGATTAAAAAAAAAGAAAAAAGCTCAGGTCCCCAATACACATTACTATGCAGCATCTGGAAACCAGCAGGACAAGCAGGGAGATGCACATGCATCACTCGAGGACACTCAAGGCTCACCTAAATAACATGCTAAAGAACATCTATTAGTGAGACGTGGTGAATTACTACATTTTTAGAAGTCCTAGAGGGGCTGGCCGAAGAGATTTCTGACCTATGGATCTTTGTATGTGTTGTCACTGTGGTGATGTTTCAGGAGACAGAGAAATGTGTTAGTGTGGGGCCCATACTCAGGCAACAAATGGCATACCACAGGTAGCTGCGGTCTGGGTAGCCTGACATCAGTTATAAGCAGGAGAAATGTGGTCATCAGCTAATACATGGCTAATAGAGAGAAGAATACAATTAATGCTAGTCTTCATCTTTTTTGTAGAAAATAGGCATTGGTAAACAGGTATTTTCCTTCCTGATTTTATAGCGTTACATATTAAATTGCCAGAGGTACGGCTTGAGCATAAAATAGACTTCTGCTAGGTACTTGATTTAGTAAGAGAGAAAGAAGTGAGGACAACACCAAATTAATAAAGCACAAACAGATGAAGAACTAACTTAAAAGAAAATCAGCTGTCCAAGGAACACCAGCACTTAATGAGGATGCTTCTGTTGGGGAGCTGTGGGGAAGCTCTTCACTGTTTTCATCAGCAATCTGGAAGTGTTATTTCAAACAGTTTTAAAAGACTTAAATAAATATCCATCAGCAGCATTTTTAGATGGAATAAATATTACCCGAGTGATAATGAGGACAGGGCAGTCAGAGAGTTATCTGGATTATTTAATAAACTCAGTTCTTTCAAACAATTAAGTTTTAATAGGGTCAAAAGAAGAAAAAATGTCAGACTTGCAGGACAGAACAACACAGCCTACCAGGGGCAAGGAAGGCATGTTAGAAAGCTGCTCCTTGTAGGGGCTCAGAGAAATTCAACACGAGTTCTGGGTGAGCTAGGGCTGGTACAGAAGTAAGCTGATATTCACATATGGATGTGCAAATAGGAAAGGGGTAGGTAGACATACCATTACATCATTGCACTTTTTATCAGAGGAAAAGTGCTGCCTCATGTCCAGTGGTGTCATTTACCCCTTAAAAAACAAAACTGAATGACGGGAGACAGCTCAAAAGAGATCCACAAGATGGAAAGTGAAATAAAGTGCCCTCCAACAAAAGCCTTGGCTGGTGCAGATGTGCTCAGGAAAGACTGGCATGTTGCATTTTAACCTAAAAGTGCCTTTGTGAGGAGAAAATAGCATTGCAGCACTCCTGGAAGTCCAGACACTGAAAGCAAAGCTCTTTGCCTGACACCTCCAAATTCAGAGCCCGTACAAAGCACAGAGTTGTAGACAAGTGAGTGGGGTGAGTACAGGGGCACCAGGTTGAATTACGCAATGAGAGCTAAGTGGAAGGTAGGTGATCTAATGATCCCTTCTTCCACCCAATAAATGGCTTTTGGAAGGGTGGCTTGTTAAACAACCAACTCCTGTCACTGTCACTGATTTCTCCAGAGAGCGGTTGGGGGTTTTTTGGTGTTGTTTTTTGGTTTGGGGTTTGTTTTTTTTTTTTTGTGTTTGGGATTTTTTTTTTTTTTTTTTGCAATGACTTCCCACATTTGTTTTTCTTACCTGGAAAAATGATTTTAAAGAGTTTTGTTTTGAGAAACTCGAGTTACCTCTTTAGAGTCATTTATAAACAGGAACATGTTCCTGTAAACAGGAACGGGTTCCTGTCTGCCTCCAGTGAATCTCATTAATTTTATCAAAGGAATTTGTGTTCCCCCTGCTACTTAAGAGGCCAGTTTACAATGCAAAAGTACATATCATCTGCCTGCAACAGTTTCTGTGAAGGTAATAAACTCCTCAAGGTCTATAAAGCCAATAAAATGGGCATAGTTATCACATCCTCCAGTGCAGGTGAACTAGGTGACAATTTCTTCTGCTTTGGTGGTTGCTGTTGGATTTTTTGGTGGGTTTTTTCTTTTTAATAAATTAACTGATGATGGTGACTTTCTTTTATACATTTTCTTTACAACCACCTCATTTTTAAGGGTCTTATCTTCATACCTCAGCAATGCTTAGAGGTATATTGCAGAATATGATACCTGCTTTAGAAAGCAGGGGGTGTCAACTCTAGTTTAGGGAAGATAAATGCTAATTTATAGCACTAACAGATTGTGGGCATCATATTACACAGAATAAGAAAAAGAAGCATCTTATTATAAAGGTTTGTCCAAAAGAGCTACTTGTAAACAATGAATAATTTACTTGAGTTAGAAAATTTAAAAGTCTTATTAAGGAGATTTTTATTCATGACAGACAAGATAATGGGAGCATCCAGTACTATCACCATAGAGTCTTTATTCAGGTTTTGTACAGCGGGCAAAAAGAGTTTCTCTTGATCCTGAAGAAAGAATACTTAGTTGAATACATAAAATAGTACTGGTCTATAAAACAGTTCTGTCTCTTTCTGCTTTATCTCCCACCTAAAGATGGAAAGGGTCAAGGCATATGTCTCAGATTACTCATAATAATCAATGATCATCAAATTAGGAAAAAAACCCACAACTACTTTTCTGCTTAGATCCTGCTTTTTAAGCCATTTGATTTAGGAATTCAGCTTGTGACTTGCCAGTGGGAGGGAATGAACCCTGAATCCTCAAGACTGTATGAAAAGCCATCTACCCATGTGACACATTTCTCCTATGTAGAGTTATATATGTATATGCAAATTCCTCCACACAGAAGGGATTGAAGCATCCTACTGACATCCCCATATAACACATACATTTAGTATTCAGTTTTACGGGGACTTGATAGAGACAGGGACAATTTGATAGAGATATTTTAATCTGTGCATTAAATTTCTTGCCTTGTTGGCAGATGACATTTAGGGCAGTTAAAAGTTTAAGGATACAATAATGTTTGATAACAACTGATTCTAGCAGAGATTTGAGATTGCAATTATGTAAATAAAATATATTTTTATTTGGTATAGTTTTTTTTTTTTTTTTAGGATTTAGATGACTTTATCTATGATGTGTTTGGATGTATACACCACTTTGCCTTTAAACAACTAATAGGATGAGACACAAATGGACTGCCTGACATTTTGTAGTTATTATAGTCTTCTAGGATTTCTGGAACTCTACAATTACTAGTAAAGCAAAAATGGCCTGAGGAGATAAAAGTGAGAATTTCAGGATTCAAATTTCCATGATCATTTTAGCCAGGACTAGTCTTGTACTGAAAGAAATGCTACAACAAGATGCTAAAACACGAGCATGTCTTTATCAGGTGGGGAGGCTGGGGCTCAGCTGATGAGTAGAACAGGTGCCAGTAGATCATGCCAGACTGTTCTGACACAACATCAGCATCAATGAGGTTCCTGGACCCAGCATCCCTGTTACATCTCAGTGCTAGTAGTACTATAATACTGTGGTTATCTGATTGCCTCATGCTGCATGCACAGTTCTTCCCTCTCATCCCAAATCATTATGCTTGGTCCTGCAGTGAATAATGTTACAGAGATACTCTGCTCTCCCTCAAGAAATGAAATCTTCCACTAAAAGAACTTCAGACATGTTTGTAAAACAAGAATATTGCATTTGCATAGATGTCTAGAAGGAGTTCTCTTTGTGGAAGAGAATATAAAACTTCAAAATTGTTCCCAAGGAAGAGCAAAATAATACAATAATCTATCTCATACAAAACCCAGCAAGCTCCTTCCCATCAATAAAGCTTCGAAGACAGCTGTATTTCAGTGTGTTTACTATACTGGGATGACTGATGGCAATAGATGACCTACAACATGTAGAATGCTGTTGCCCAGTCCTTTAGAGTTCTGTAGGCTCACATAAAGTACAGAAGTATTTTAGAAAAGTGAATTTGTATTATTCTTCCTTCTGTCACCAAGACTACCAACCTATAGCACTAAATATAACAGAAGTTACAGGAAGGACCACAACATTTAATCCCAGGGTTCATAATGCAGGACTGACAAATGCATTCAACCTTGTAATATGAAAAAAAAAAAAAAATTACCCAGGTGCTTATCAACGTAAACCAAGAGGATGGCACTGAGTCCAGAGCAGAAATGATCCAGACAGGTCATTTCTTGTGCAGTGCTCCCATCCCTCCACATCCCACAAACAACTCCTGTCAGTTTGCAGAGCTGCTGAAAGATGAGCAGCATCACGTCCTGCAGGCTGCAGAGCTGTGTGCTTCAGTGAACAAAGCAAAGGGGATGTGATATAGGCAAACATAAGCAAGAAGCTGTGTAATTTTTTTTAGTCATGGGTCACACTGAGTTTTGTAACAATGACATTGAATACGTACCTACTCATAGAGAACCTGCAGCTACAGAGATGAAGAGTTTAAGGAGGGCAGCACCAAAATCACTTTGCATAAGACTAGAACATCAGCTGTGGCTGAGCAAAAAGCTAATTCTGTTTTCCGGGAAACTGAATGCAGTTCTTAAACAGGCACTGTCAAAATAAAATCACAGGCTAGATTCATTAATTATACTGGGAGTTTGGGCCATTTCCTTTAAGTAACCGAGGACTTCTGTAGTAACCCTAGATTACCTCATTTGGAAATATTCTTAAATCTATTTGTACATCCTTTTTTATTTTTAATGGTTTAACAATGCTATGTCCTTGCCAGTGTCACCTCCTATTTCCAATGCACAAGCACAGCACAAAAAAAGGAATTGGATTTTCTTTTTTAAAAAAAAGAAGCTGTTATTTTTGTGAGGAATCATCACAAGTCTATGGCTCACCCTGCCCCCCCTCATAAAACCCACGGTAAATACTTTCTACACGGTAAAATGAAAGGCATCTATATAGAATAACTGAGAGAAGCTTCTGTAGTTCAGTCTCTCAATTTGGAAACCAGGGGTTCAAAGCCTTGCACCAGAGGTGTTAATATACAAATGAAGGCTATTCTGATTTGAACAAATAACAGACATTTCTCAGACAAGATTTGCTTGTTCAGATTAAGACTGCACTAGGAAATAGGTAGCAATACCCTTACCTGTGGAAGATCTAAAGGGCTCAGAGTTGTTTAAGTAGGCGATCCCAACTCCTCTTTTAAGTTCTTATTTGTCCTTCCCAGCTCTCTGCCACAACAGGTGCGAAAAGGGCCCAGCTGGGCAAACTCAGTCATGGCAATTTGGCACAGGCATGTTTTCTTTCTGCTCACAAATTATCTGCAAATAGGTTATGCTCTCACAAACGTGTTTGCTACTCTAAATTATTCACCATAACAGTTTGTAAGCAAATTTCAGACACTGGGAAGCAGGTAAACAATTCATGGCAACAGCAGTTCAATAATTTATTATCTAGGCTGTGTGCTTGGAGCCCTCAGCTATGGGCCTCTGTTTGTGCTCTCTGACTTGATGGTGCTCTCTCTATCTAGCGAGAACTTTTACAATAGCTGCATCAATGTGGTTTTAAATGGTTAGTGATGAATGCTTATAGATCTACTCCTGTGGTTTTATCACCTGATCTCTGACTTTTGTTGTACACTTTAACCTGTGTTACTCTTGCCTATATTAGCTGCTTGGCAAGTTGAACTAGAAAAGACTTCTACAGACTTGAATACTGCACGTATGTTGAAAAATGCCTGTTTTCATTTTAATAACAGTTTGCAGTTTCTTGTGGTACTGTCCTCACTGAGTTTTTAAAGGAATTTACATAATGCATATGGCTGAAAGACAGAAAATAGAAGGAAAATGGTCCCAACATATATATTTCAGGAGTCACAGAGAGCAGATCTCATGGAGAGCAATCTACTGTGTGTGCTCCTCAGCTTCAGAAACTGTCCTGCTCCCTCACTGCACTTTCTTCTAACTTATACACACCTTCTCCAACCCAGTTCTGTTCCAAAACATATTTCCAAAGTGTTTTCCTTCCTTAATGATCCTTAAAGGCAAATTTTAAAAGTTTATATCCCTCTGAGTTCTTTGACTTGTCTCCATCCCACATTTGTTGCTAATGTTTGTTTACTTTGCTTGGAGTCAGTTCCCTTCCTTCGCTTTGGCAAGCCTGGCCTATGCAGGAACCTTTATTTTCTCACAGACCCAGAGTATTTTAATAGTTATTTGAGGCATTATGGCTTTCACATCTACTGTTTTAAAAGTTATCATCTACCTAAAGACTTATGACATAAGTAGCAGAAGTGGTATAATCCAAGTTTTAGAGAACTTCTTGTTACCTTATGAAAGGTAAGCAAATGAAAGAATAAGACTGATTACTCAGACCTTTCTGACACTGACAGTGTTGGGCTTTTTGAATTTGATTGTACTGAAAATGTATATGCTATAAGAAACGTGTTTTCTTCAGGGCAAAGATCTTGTCTTCTTTTAAGAAGAGTTAAGCACTGTGCAGTTAATACTGGAAAAGCTACCTGCTGTCTTTGTTTAAAGCACAACGGGAAGTGACATACTGGGTCACATTGTATCCCTAACCCTAGATCAGATATGCCTGAAAAAAGCTGAAGAACCTCACGGTGGATAGCATGACATACTATGCAAAGTCTATAAGGTCCCCAATACTTAATAATTTAAATGCTACAGTCCTGGTTTAAATTTGAAACTATAAAATATTTTTAAAGTCTTTTACATTAAAAAAAAAAAAAATTAATAGTGAGAACTCTTGATATTAATGTTGTTCATATGTGATCATCTCCTTTGTGCCTCGTACTGACTCCTTGACCCCAGCACCTCCTGTTGCATTGTGTTTCGCTGTGCCGTGGCAGTGCTGTGACAGTACAGGACAGCACTTCCTTTCCAAGCAGAAAATAACCATCAGAAATTTTCCAACCAAGCATGTGTTTGTCACCAGATATCAATTTTGTCCAGGGTTCCAGATTTATGATGAAAGACAAAAAGGACTACACTAAAAATTATAAATAGCATTCTGCCTGTCCTAGTTCAAGCCACTGGGGAAGAAGAAAGCGATGGCGTAAAAACGGCATGCCGGAGCGTAGAGTTCCTCAAGAGTCAGGTTTCTGCCAGGTTCTCAAACGCTTTAGCGGCTGCAGGTCCGTATCAGTAGTTACAATAAACAGAGTGAACTGGCCCCTTCACTGATACAAGCTGGCACGTCCCCAGCAGAGAAAATGAAGTAGTGCAGCTAAAAGCAGCTGCAGGTCTGTTCTTGCTGCAGCACACCACTTGTTCTCCCCCACCTTTTTTCTCAAGGCCTGCTAAGCCTCTCATGGTGTTCATCATAGCAATGGTCATCGTACTGGGCCCCCCTAATTCATCGTTTCAAGGAAAGGCTCCTACCAGCTGGACCTGCTTCCCTGAGGCATTTTTGCTCTCTCCTATCTGGGCTAAATGGCAGCCTCTGGGTGCCTCCTGGCTGCTGCTGCTGCAAAGCCCAATTATTCGGGAGAAGTTCTGTGGTCTCCAGCCTGTACAGTAGTGTCTCCTCGCTTCAGAGAAGTCAGCCATGGTATTTGCCCAGCTGCACTAACCATTTTCCTTAGGAAAACAGAGTTTTTTGCTCTTCAGGGCATGTGTGGTGGTTGCTGGCTGCGGCTTTCCCTCTATGGCTCCAAGCTCCTTAATGAATCACTGCTTTTTGGCACCAAAGCAAAATAAACACATCATTTTGGATGCCTTTGCCAAATGTACATACACTTAGAGCAGGTTTTGAATGATAGAAAGTGAAAGGTTTAATGAAATGTGCAGACTGTGGAGCTACAAGTTGCAAAAAAAGCCAGAAAATGTGAATCTGAAGGTCACAACAGTCCTGTTAGCCCAGTAGTTGTTCACATTTTGTGTACTTTCTAGAACACATGGAGGAAGATTACTTCTAGTGTATCAGCTACAGCGCTCACCAGGAAAAAACAGTAATAGAAAGCAGGATAGAGGTGCAGCACCACTCATTAGCACGGCCATTAGATGCCTATCTTTTCTCTTCTGCTTATTAACTAATTCAGTGTAACTACACATAGCACTGCAGATTTTTACACTGATGCTTCCTAGCCTGTGTAAAGGGGGAAAGACATCAACAAAAATTTGGCAGGCATCCTAAATGAAGTTTCTCAGTTGCTTGAGCCAGTCATTTGTGTGTACCCTGTCATGCACTTTGGCCCTTTCAAAGTGCCTGAGCCTGTTCATGACTTCAACACATCCATTTGCTCTTGCTGACTTGAGTGAGAAATGAGAAGTTTTGAAAGTGTTTGTCACAACTGTTCCTCTAGTTCCTCTCCATTCAATCAGATTTTAGAATGAATTTAAATGTATTGCTGGACTATAATTAGCTCTGAAGGATGAAAGACCACAAGGGACTTGCTCTTTCCTCTTTAAATGGGCAGCTGTAAAGACACTACCTTAAATGATATCCTGAATGCCAGCAAAGTTTGAAACCTGGACCCATGCCTGATTAACTGCCCAAAATTAAGATTAATGTCTGCCTTTGGCAAATCAATGTCATTCCCCATGAAGCTGGTTTACTACAGAAATTTGTAGACCAAAATACAAGTTTCAGCCTTCAGTTTTATTTCCCCCACATTTCTACTGCTATGAAAATGTGGACCTTTTTTATACCCTACTGGGAAAATGCATTTTTTCCACTCTTCCATGACTCAAAAACATCTGAAAGATTCTTCTTCCAAGCTTAAGAAAAAGAGGTGGAGGGAAATTTCACCTTTTGACAAAGCTACAGCATGGAAATTTTTGACTCAAAAGAGGATTTTCAAAATAAAATCAAATATAAGAAGCATGTGAAAACAAGGGGTTATAGTGGAAACTATTTTCATAGCGAGCTCTAAAGTAAGCACTGCTGTTCCAGAGACACATGGTACTGATGCAAACATTGGTTTGAGGCCAAAACCCCTAGCATGCTAGTGGAATCCGGAAGCACTACAATATTAAATACACCTCAAAATATATGTCAGATATCTCCATGTTTCTGTTCCACTTACTCTGCACAGCATGACAGTATGCGCTTAATTCATCAGTGTCTGCAGAATAACAGAATAAGGGGCTGGTGGTGAAGGTGCTCTCCTTTTCTTGGGCTGGGCTCTTTCCTGCACCACACGCTCCCTAAATGGTCTTCTGCAAGATGGGGCTTATTATTCCCATTTCGCAAATATTGAGCCAATATCCACTTTCCATCTGCAGTACTTATGCAGCATCTATTACTACAGTGCATGAGCACCCTCATTGGTGTTAGGGATGCGTTATAGTCCCCAAGGTAGGATTTCCACATTTCATCTGGAGTGATAGGGGGAGGGAGGGTACAACAGAAGAGGTGAGGGTGTCCTGCTCAGCTGCCCCCTCCTTGTTGGCAGACTCTTCCTGCTGTCTTCAGTCTGCTCCTTCCAGTTGCTCCAGGGCAGGTGGTGTGGCCCTGGGCAGTTTTCTCCTACTGCTTTCATAGACAACCCCGTTTTTGCACCTACTGTGATTACGGCTATGGTGCTTGGCCTGCACCTTTGCTGATTCATTAGAAAAGCCCACAGCCAATTAAAATTGTCCTAATCAAGGGTGTAAAATGAACCTTCTGCTTCCGTGCAGCCTGTTTTTTCTGTGGATTTGTGGCTCTTGCTCACAGTTCTTGCCTCGCAATAAAATGCAATCACCAATTGAAAGGTTCTCCAGGAGGGGGGCTGGTGGAGCATCCCCCTCTGCCACTTGAAATTCTCCAGAGGTTTAACAGGGTAGCAACATCCTCTCCTGGCCAGCCCTGTGGGTGTCTGGCTGGCTGCAGATGCACACGAGCACTTGCAGAGCACTGGCTCAGGCTGGTTCTCCTCTGCTGGCTCTGGTGCCAGCTCCTCACGGGGCTCAAGAACGGTCATTAGAGGCCAATGTACTAGAGCACTTGTCATACAAGCCCATTTCCTTGGGGAAGGCAGACCAAAACCTTCAGCTTCGTGCTTCAAGCATGTGCACGGCTGCACCTGCCTGCTGGCTCAAGGACTCTGGCTCACCCAGAAATGATTGGCTGCTCCCCACCTCTCTGAGGGGATGGAGGGTGGCTCCTCCCTGAGTCACCAGGGAGTGGGGATGTGGGGATAGAAGAGATAAAGTCACCCCCTGGATCTCTGTGCACTGGGCCCTCCAGCTTTTTCCTCCTCAGAAATGTATGGTGGGGGTGGTGTGGCACAGATCTGCCTTGCAGTGCTCACCCAAGCTGCAGCTCCTCATGCGGGCCAACGGGTCAAAGGGGTGGTGTCATCTCCGAGTTTCAAAAATAGCAGACGTGGGCTAGCAAGGGGGGCTGGCAAAGCATGAAAGCTGCTCTGCCAGGGAGCAGCAGCCAGCCATGGGGGTCACACAGCCTCACTGGATGTTGACTCTGGCGGTTGGGTTCTGCGGTTTAGACATAATGTCAAAAAGGTGTGAATGGTTCAAAGGTACAAGTAGATCCAATTTCATGCTTATATGCACGCCAGCCACCTCCCTCCCCAGCAGATGTTTGGGGGTTTTGTTTTGAACCTTCAGAATCAGCTACTGCCTTTCGTTCTCCCATCTGGATGTAGATTTCTTTTTAATAGGTTTTACATACCATTTTTTTCTAAAGCCATCCTTGATGTTGGGAAACATACCATCCCTGTTTAACTTCCATATGACCAAGGGTATTGCTGTGGCTGGGGAGGGTAACAAAGGGTCGGGTTTTGCACCCTTGCCAGCATCCTCTAGGGAAATTCTGATCTAGTAACCTACTAACATCCCCTTGGAGAAGACTGCTTTTAATGAGGCAGAAAGCCTGGTGAGCTTTGCCTCAAGCTCCTCCCATATGTATGGCATTTGGTCTCTATGTGGCGATTATTTGAAACAACTGTCAATCTGTGGCTCTCATTTTGCTTTTTAAATTCTTGTCCACGTTTGGTTTGCTTGCTGGTGGCCAGGGGAACCAGTGTGCTTTAATCATGCTAGTCCTGGGGATTTTTTCGTGTTGATCCAGATCGTGTTTAGCTCAGTTTCATTCAGTTACAAAACTCACATAAGGAAACTAAACCAATTACATGAACTAAAGCAGGAATGCCATATGTTTTGTTTTGTTTTGTTTTTTTGTGAAAAGTGCTTTTACAAAGACTAAAAATCAATATTACACCTTATTCTAACTACCTGCTTAATACAGCAGGTCATTAATGCAGCACATTTAGTTAGTTAAAGTGAACAGATTTCATTACATTAAAATTCAGCAGCATTAAAGCCAGATGGGCTGCAGGGAGGGGAAGAATGCAGAGACTTTTAAAGCTAATGTAAATGTAATATTATTGTTTTCAGCTACAATCCAATTAAATTGGGCTGACAGAAGCTTTCACAGAAATGCTCAGGAAGATAACTTGTTTGTATGGAAAATCCATTTAAAAGAAACAGTACATCAGATACTTTTGTGGTTCTGTGTCTCACTGAATTACATTCCTGTATAGAAGTTACAAAGTTGTTCTGGGAGAGCCAGTAATAAGACCTTTACTGGTATGGTACTTAAAGGGAGAAAAATGACTTAATTTTACAGTGTTTGTAGTAAGTACTTGAGTGTAAAACAAACAAAAAAAAAAACAACAGAACCAAGAAGAGCCCTTCCCAAAGGTAGAAAATACACATTTCCAAACCCACGACCTTTTTCTTGCTGCCTCCTCTCCAGTCTCCAACACCATCAGGAGCCAGGCTGCAACACCAAGGACCCTCTAAAACCCTGGGTTGGTGCATGGAGAAGCCCCATGCCATGCAGGAGTGCCTGCACAGATAATGCAAATAGCACACACTGGGCTCTCTGGCTGCAGCACAGATAGCTTTGGTTATGGGGTATGATCCACAAAATCCAGTCTGGCATTATGCTCCAGCTTTTTCTGTGAAGTCACTTAGAGAACTGTGCTGTCTAGGGTAGGGCCTTCCTGTCTCTGGGGTATATAAATGATGGCCTTCTTATTTGATAGGTCTTAATGGTGTTAAGAAGAGAAGAAAAAGATACCCTACATAAGACACCCAAACCCACTCTATTTCTTTTTTTAAACAGTTGCCTCTTCCAGAAAAGCTGAGACAGTTCCTTGCATGTTAGCTGTGTACCACAGTTAATAGTTGTTTTCTCCCAAGAGTAAGCAAAAGTCTATATAAAGTCTCACCTACACACATGATGTATCAGGAGGGGGAGGTGGTCCTAAGCACTCTCAAGTGCAGATCCCACTCAAACTCCTAAAATACAACACAAGATGTCAGAGTCTTCATTTTCCTATTAACTGCACAGTAAATATGAAACACAACCTTTATTCACACATGGTGAGAAAACCCAGTGCTTGTAAATTTATGAATGTAGCTGACAGTCATTAAGTGCATTATGTGGAGGTCAGGCTGATGGTCCTTTCTTTGTTTATTCCTCTTATTTAATGATCCATTGCTGGAGATGTGCCGAAAACATTCAGAATGTTTTACAATGTATTAATGCATTTGAGAAGTGTGTTCTGTGCTTTTCATCCCCATTATCCTGACATGCTGAACATAAATCAGAGTGCAGTATGCAGAATTAGCATTTGAGGAAAGCAGAATGGCGCCTTTTGTTGTTTTTTTTTTTTTTTTTTAATGTATACAAAGATAATACTTGTTCCTGTCTAAAGTAGCCATTAAGAGAGATCGCCTTTTGGTGAAGGGACAAAACAAGACCACCTTCATTTGGCACAGCTGAATTCCACAAAAGCCAAGTGTCTCAGCATGGGATATTACACCTGGATCCAGGTAGACTTCCATTCAATACAAGACAGAGTGTGATTAAAATCAAAATGCATTGTCAGGGATCAGATCCCTGCAGCTCAAGGTAGTCAAAGTTAATTTTTTCAAAGGTACAGAGAGTTAATCCTTGCTCAGCACTCTACTAACTCTACTAACTCCTGGCCTTATGAAGCAGATCATACAGACAAGGGCTGTATCAGTTTAAAGAAAAACATTTGTAAAGTGAATGTATGTAGACTCATAGAATCATTTAGGTTGGAAAAGACCTTTAAAATCATCAGGTCCAACTGCTAACTTAGCACCGCCAAGTCCACAACTAAACCATGTCTCTAAGCACCATATCAACACATCTTCTAAATACCTCCAGGGATGGTGACTCAACCACTTCCCTGGGCAGCCTGTTCCAATACTTGACAACAATTTCAGTGAAGAAACTTTTCTTAATATTAAATCTAAACTTCCCCCCGGGCACAGCTTGAGGCCATTTCCTCTCACCCTGTCACTTGCATACTTGGGAAAAGAGACCAACACCCGTCATGCTACAACCTCCTTTCAGGTAGTTGTAGACATCAATAAGGTCTCCCCTCAGCCTCCTTTCCTCAAGACTAAACAACCCCAGTTCCCTCAGCTATTCCTCATAAGACTTGTGCTCCAGACTCCCACCAGCTTTGCCCTTCTCTGCACTCTCTCCAGCACCTCAATGTTTTTCTTGTAGTGAGGGGCCCAAAACTGAACACAGGATTCAAGGTGAGGCCTTGTCAGCACTGAGTACAGTGGTGCAACCACTTCTCTAGTCCCGCTGGCCACACTACTTCTGATAAAAGCCAGGATGCTGTTGGCCTTCTTGGCCACTGTGCGCACTGCTGGCTCATGTTCAGCTCCTATTCATGCATACCTGTGTACAGATATGATAAACAGATACAAGTCAGTTGAGTGTTAACCCAGGTGAAAACGTACAAATTTTCTTGTCTGGCCAGCACCACTGAAAACTTTCTTGGTGCACAGATATTTGTGTTAAAATATCCTTTTAATCCTAGAAGTTTTTAGAAGTCTGAATAGGAGTTCCAGCAGGGACCTAATGCAGTTCAAATCCATGGAGTGGAAGAGGTGCAGAAAGGAAGACATATCAAAGAGACCTGTCTAACTATCTAATAGAAAGAAAATTAAACATCTGAATTTTAAGGTATTCTGTTATTAAATAACTAGGTGAAAAATTATGGTGCAGACAGCCTATACAAATCTGGAATTTTCTTATCATATGATAAATATTAAGTGATCTTATAAATAATTTTCCCCTTCAAGTTGGCTAAGCTGATATAAGGTATCTGGATTCACAATTCATGCAAGGAATTTTTTGTTTGTATAAGTTGTCTAGTACCATTGTTTAACTAATGGACCACAACACTGTATTAAGAAAAACACATTGCTTTCGAGAAGTTATTTTAGGCTGGTCTATTAATTTTTACATTGAACATAATTTGTCTGACTGCAAACACTTCCAAGTGCCATGACATTATGTACTTCCCAGGTTAATGCTCACTAAAAGCTGAGCCAGTCACAAAAGAAAACCCAGAATATGAGGAACGCGACCTTTTTCATAGACAGAACACTTATGTGTGTATGACATTAGTCTGTTGCTAATAGCCTGGTACTGAACTGCCAAAATGAGTTCTCATTTAGCTCCTCTTTGATGCCATTCCACTGAAGTCACTAAAATGTATTTCAGTGACAATTAGTTTTATACGTAATGTATTACAAACTTGCTGATGCAGTAAATTACTGGAATACTTCAGCACGTGTGCAGTGATGTGGCCATGTAGGAGCTCCAGGTCTCCCTGTTTTCCCTGGTGAGGTACTTGATCAGCGTTTGTGCCAGCTCACATACCACATGAGGCCTTGGGCTGTGTATTTTTCACATACACGAGAAATCCTATCCACGTTATAATTGCAATCAAGCCTTTATGAAAACTCTACTACCAGGATCAGACTATGCCCTTTTAGAGAAGAAATTTATGTATATAATTGCCAAATCATAAAATAGCTGAAAAGAAAATAAGCATCATCTGTCCTCAAGTATAAAATAAATTTCTTCCAGGAAGTTCCCAAGTTTTGAGAGTTACAGCCAAATTCCCTGTGCTCAGTCCTACCCAATTTGCCTTCTTGTGCATTTTTGATCAGCCCTTAAAAAGCTGACATGTTTTATTACATTAGAATTCAATCTAAGAAACCTGAACACATGTTCATGCTTCACTGCTCACTGGTTATTAGGATAATCTGCAGGAAACAACATAACAATAGGGCATTGTTTGTGAATGTGAGCAAAAGGTTATAGCAACAGCCTGTACCCAGACCTGACTTCTTGACTCCTGTTCCCTTTGCAGTGAAGAAAGCACATGTTGCGTGTAGTATTTACATTATAGTCAAAGTATTTTCTGCCATTTATTGCAGGCCAGAAGAGAATAAGGCATAGGAGAAGCACATTTATCCTGAAAACACCATGTAGCTGGAACACTGTACTTGATGGAAGGTGACAAGCTACAGTGTAAAGCAAATCTCAGGCTCCCCATCATT
Source organism: Streptopelia decaocto (assembly GCF_964273445.1). Taxonomy (NCBI): domain Eukaryota; kingdom Metazoa; phylum Chordata; class Aves; order Columbiformes; family Columbidae; genus Streptopelia; species Streptopelia decaocto. The sequence continues at coordinate 57,988,694 of NC_138656.1, forward strand.
GCAGCATTTGAACACCTCGTCGTGCCCAGCAAACAGATCTGCTACTGGCATAATGTACGGGGTAACAGGAGAGCCGTATGAGAAATTATTTCCTTCTACGGAAATGTGGTTAGATCCACAAATGCTCAGTTCCACAGTCTTTATCCCCTTCCTTCATTGCTGCCCAACGACACAGGCACCAGAATTACTTCAGTACAAGTACACTGAAGCTTTCATCCTCGGTACCTAAAAGTCCAGTTAGGGGTACCACCACAGCTGTCTGCACTGTAGCAATGCCCCATTCACACACTGTTGGATAAATGGTGTCCAGTCCCTTTTAAAGAGTCCTAGAGAGGAGCCTGAAGAGACTGCTTTTTGAGGAGCCTGTGCCTTTCCAAGTGATACTGGGCTGTCAAAAAAATGCATGTCTGGGAAAAAAAGCTTGTCCTGACTTAATTGGTTCTGGCTTACCACCATCAGTCCCACTTGGTAGTACTTACCACATAAAAGAAGCATGAGTTAATGCATTGTACAGGAACCCTGGCTGGTGCTGACTCTGGTATGATGACAGAGAAATGAGCATCTTTCATTTAACTACATGTTCACTGAAAAACAGTATAATGGGAATTATTTCAACAAGGTTTTCTCCTACTGAGGAGGCAGGGTAGCCAAGGCTCGCGTGTGTCAGCGTTGCCATACTGTAGTGTCTGACAGGCAGCAATTAAGGCAGATGCGGCTCCAGTGGAATCAGAGCCTTCATTAAAACTGGAAGGAAGAATTCTGAGCATCCTAGAGGCTTTTTAAAAACTGGGACCCCGGACTTTCAGTCTTTTTAGCAGTCTGTCTGCTTTAAGTTGGGCAATATTGATTTTCCCTGGTGGTAGTCAATAGTTATCTTCCTTTTTCTAATCTGAAATACATTCAGAATCACCCATTACCAGTATTTGTGTGTAATATATATATGCATCCATGTGTATATGTACATATATATATTACAGTTCCCAACAACGTACCTCTACAGATAGATATTTGTGATATTTAGCCACAATTGGGAATGAACAGGTCCAAACTAGCATTTTCCAGTAAGAAACAGTTTTCTTTGTAGGATTATTATAGTTAGAAAGCTGTAAAGGGATTTTAGGGTGAGGTGTGAAGGAGGTTCAGAATATTAAGAAATTTGCTTTCATCAGTCTTTCACAGTGACTCAGATTGCTTAGTTATTATACAAGGCTTTCCTGAATCCTCTCCAGATTTTTGTGTTTCAAGAAGATGTGGGACACCCAAGATTACCTAATATCCCCAAAGCAGTCACTCTGGTGCTCAAACCAGAGTAAGACAACATCTTTCAATGTTGCAAATACGTTTAAAGAGTACATTAGCTATCTGGGATAGAGCTCATCAGCTGAACATGTGCTTCCAGCATAATACTATTATTATGCAAGTACCTTTCAAAATCATTGCTTTTCAACACTGAACATCCCAATCTCTAACTATGACCTAATTAATTTTCCCCCAGATTATAAGGCCTTTCATTTGCCCACACTGAATGCATTGGTTTCTTGCCTAAAAATTGTTTTTTATGTTCTTGCTAGTCAGTGCTAGTAACACCATACAGCTTGTAGCAAATAACAAATTCGTGCTGGATACTTCCAAAATCATACCTGATGGGTGGCAACGATTCACATGACCATGAGCCAGCACTGTGCCCTTGTGGCCATGAAGCCAAATGGCATCCTGGGGTGTATTAGAAGGGGGGGTGGTTAGTAGGTCAAGAGAGGTTCTCCTGCCCATCTACTCTGCCCTGGTGAGACCACACCTGGAATAATGTGTCCAGTTCTGGGCCTCTCAGTTCAAGAAGGACGGGGAACTGCTGGAGAGAGTCCAGTGCAGGGCAACAAAGATGACTAAGGGAGTGGAGGATCTCCTTTGTGAGGAAAGGCTGAAGGAGCTGGGTCTCTTTAGCTTGGAGAAAAGGAGACTGAGGGGTGACCTTATTAATGTTTACAAATATATAAAAGGTGAGTGTCACGAGGATGGAGTCAGGCTCTTCTCAGTGACAACCAACGGTAGGACAAGGGGTAATGGGTTCAAACTAGAACACAGGAGGTTCCACTTAAATTTGAGAAAAAACTTCTTCTCAGTAAGGGTGACAGAGCACTGGAACAGGCTGCCCAGGGAGGTTGTGAAGTCTCCTACTCTGGAGACATTCAAAACCCACCTGGACACATTTCTGTGTAGCCTCATCTAAGTGTTGCTGCTCCAGCAGGGGGACTGGACTAGATGATCTTTTGAGGTCCCTTCCAATCCCTAATATTCTGTGATTCCCAAAATACACTTGTATTTTCAAGCCTAGCATTTAAGCACGGAATAATCAATTTGATACATAACATATTGATTTTGGATCATTTTAGGTTCTACACAGCAGAATCAAGCCAAACATCTTCTAATGCAACAAGACAGATGTATGAAATAATTCCCTCAAACCCGTTTTTCTTCCAACTCATGTTAATTGCAATTATTTGTATTCAGTCTCTCCTTTCTTCCTGGCTCAGTTGCTGTATCATCTGTCTGTGTTTTTGCCTGTGGCTGATGTCAGACTCCCCAGCTAATGACTACCCATCCACCTAATTTACTCCCTTAAAAAATTGTTACAACACAGATTAATAATAATTTCTTTAATATCATCCAGCTCTCTCATAAGGGAGGCCAAGGGGGTACATTGTGTGCACTACCTGGCTACCTTCAGAAGAGGAGTGATTCTGAACCCAGGGAACTCATTGCCTTCCCAGTCCCCAAACAGAAGGCCAGAAAGCTCTGCCACCTCCATCTTTGGTCTACAAAACAAACAGCAGCTCTGTACCTTTGTGTGGCCCACTGTCTGCAGCTCTTTCGTAGCACTCTCCCAGCCACTACCATGTACTGATTAATCTCGCAACAGGCTGGGACCTTTCAGTCTCCTTACCTTACTGGCATCTCTCCTACATGTACGAAAAAGGTCCACCTAGCCCAGCACTCCGTCTCACGCAGTGTCCTTAAGCAAGGCAGACCTTCCACTGGCTCTGAGCTCTGGCTGAACGTCACCCACACAGGTCAGTCCTCCACATGCCCAAGAGCGTGTTGTTATGCGTGGGAAACATTTTTGCTCCCATGTGTTTGCAATGCCTCCTGAACGGCATAAAGAACATGATGCAGTCATCCATAAATATTGTGAGGAGACAGCTTGTTCTATAAATGAACATGTAACAGAATTTGATTTAATGTAATGTTTGCTGAAATAGAAGGAAAAGATTGGGAGCAAAGTGGAAGTGTTGATATGCTTGCTAAGGATGCTAAAAATCTTGGACTAGTCATCTTTGACACAGAAAAATCTGAAGTAACTTAGAGACCACTTCTCAGCTGTGGGAAGTCCTTTTATACCAGTTGTAAAGAACCTCCAATTTGCCACTGAGTCTAGCCAGTATAACCGGGGAGCTGGCAAGGAGTGAAATCATGGGGCAAGTGAAAACTTCCTTTGCTTTTTCTCTCAGCTGAGAAGCAGCCCAGTTTGATACAGGTAAGTGCTCCCTTACCATTTGGTTTCTGTGTTTCTAGAAACCAAACTGCTGTTAAGATTTCACCCACTCCCCCTTCCAAACAGCATGGGGCAGCCAATGGATGACCCATAGTGGAAACAGTCTAACAAAACCAGGACAACCAGCAATGTGTATGCTGTCTTACCAGTGCTAAAACTAAACTCAAAAGACTGAGGCAAACACTGGATTTGAGCACAGCAACCTACTTTCATGGCATCAGTTGCAGAACTGGAGCTCTGGTGCACAGTGCACAGCACAGCCAGGGGAAGTACAGAAAATAAGTACTCCAAATTCCTCTGCAAAGCCACAGGAAAGCTTTACGGTTGCTAAGCTACTAATATTGTCAAAATACTTGTTTTCCTTTTTCATTCTGCCCATAATACACTGTGACTATGAAAATGGGCAAAAGGGAAAGAAAAAAAAAAAAGGAAAAAAAGAAGGAAAAAAAACCCAAAACACCAGTGACACAGGTTCATACTGAGTGTCCAAACCAGCACGGGAACATGGAAGTGAAATGGACCGCAGGAGTTATCAGGAGCAATCCAACAAAGTAGCAGGCAATAAATGATTTGTTGTGGGAAGCACCACTTTTGCATCCTATGGATGTTTAGGTGCTTCCTGATAAGCTGTAAAAAGGCAAAGGTGCAAAAGGTAAGTGTGGTGTGCCAGATGCAGAGAAAAGGAGAGCCTGAGGTCACACAGCTCCACCTGCAATGTGCTAAGAAGTTTATTTGTGTTGCTTTTTCAGGCAAGCATATCAGCTGTCTGTCACAAAGGTGGCAACCCTCTTCTCCATTAGCAGTCTGATCTCCTACTTGAAGTAGCACTTATTGGTCTGGGGAAAAAGCTTAAAGGCAGGGCAGAGGAAAAGAAGATAACAGACAAGAGACAGAAATGACACAAATGTGTGGTTAAATTTTGGTCATAGGAATGATGCTAACTTCTGCCTTCACTTGTTCACCCTGATGGTAGTCCTCTGAAATGGCTGCACAATCTATCTGCACCTGGAAGAGGTGCACAAACACTTGTGAGCCATCTGCTCTATGAGATCAAAGAAAGTTGAGACTGCCCCCAAGTTTTCAAATTTAGATTAAGAAAACCCAAAGAAATCTAGCTGTGTTTGCAAGCAGCGATGAGGGAAGTTATCTCAAGGCAATCTGTACCTTAGCTGAGCCTTTCATGTCACTGAATGAGCAAGCCTTTCATTCACTGAATGATCAAGCCATTGCATCAGATAGACAACAGTGAACAACAGTGTGGTTCTCTGTAACAATGGACAACAGGACTGTAGGGAGAAGCAGACTTCACTGATGCATGCACAGCATTACTACTGAGGCAGGAAAACTCTGTTACCAGAAAAGTTTTCAACAGTAGCCATAGAATCTGTCCCCTCACTCAAACAGCATCTCATTAGCTTCTTCACCTGTGGTGCAGAAGGAAGAGCAAGACAGGCTATGACCTGAGAGAGGGAGAAAACCTCACCACTGTCCTTCATACTGCTCCCTGGGAGAAGGGAACATTTTTGGGTGGGAAGATGGAAACAGCATTGGCTATTCTTCTTCCTTCAGCATTTCAAAATAACACCCTAAATGGTGCTGAGCAGTACGTCTACTCTGCCTATATTATACCTGCCCACTCTACTTCACAGACAAGTTTCCAGAACTACAGTACTAAAGAATACACACCACTTACAGAATCTGAGTTTGTAAAGGTGACAGAAACTTCTGTGAAAATGAGGAGCTATGTGTACAACTACTCCATCTCCTCTATTATTCATGTTGAAGCACCAACATCCAGAGCTAAAACAATTAACATTGATAGATGTTACATTATTTTGAACTGGTGGAAAATAAAATAATGTAATGTAATGTAATGGTCATCAACCGAGATGTTGCTGATATTGCAAAGTCCATCGGTCACTATGAGGGACCTCAAAATCTTGCTCAAGACTTCATCAATTTGGCCCCAGAACTTCCCATATGTAGGTAAGAAAGTATTTTTCCCCACTATCTAGGCTATCGAATGTTGGAAATTGCCAAGATGCCCTCACACGGCACTCTGCAACCTTCTTCTGCTTCTAAATAGGACAAGTAATTCATCAGCATGGATGGCATCTCCAAAACCATGGGAAGGGTTGGGCTCTGAGGCCTGTTTGCAATAAATAATATCACATTGTTCAAAGATCCTCTAGCTAGAAGCAGAAAAGCTATGTCCTGAGCTGGATGCCAAGCGTGGAAGACACTGCACCACATCTAACCTGAGCTGGCTAACCAGTCTGGGTGCAGTCACCAGTAGTGATGTGACTATGTACTGGCTCAGATTAGTGCCTGCCAGGCAAAAGGCACCACACCATATAAACACGCTCAGGGCCAGCTCAGGGACCTCTGGCATGGTGCTGGTTACACAGAGCAGACAAGGCCTTTGCAGGGTGCTGAAGGAGGAAAAGAAATAAACAAAAAAAACCCCAAACATCGCTGAGGTTTGTAGGAAAAGTGGAAAAAGTAGACTCTTCCATTGATTCCCATTCCTATCTTTAACCTCAGTGCCATCCTTGCTCTTAAATTCTGTGGTGCTTTATGCTTCTTGAAGCCACACATGCCAAAGTAAACAGCCACTTTGACCTCTTCAGGCACCACTAAGCGCCTTATGCTGTCGTGTAGGAAATGCATGTTTATGCCCTATAGAAGCCATATAATAAATTACAATCACTGTACTAAGTGATACAAACTAGGCAATTTAAAAGTTACATTTGGCAACATGCCCTTACTGTGCTCTAATTATTTCTTAATATCCCAATTTAAGGGCAACATATTGGCCCCGATTTTAAATTGTCTGGCATTTATAAGTTTGTGTCACAGAATTAATGTTAAAACAGTTTTCAGATTCTTTATTGAAAACTGCTGATTGTGTATTGCCTGACAAAGCAGAATGTCTCCATTTGAATAATGATTTATTGTAAATATGGTAGTATTAAGGATGACTATTCTGGGTATTAAAAATGCATGGAAAAAATCCATTGAAAAAGTGTTATATGAGCTGTCATAATTTGTCAGTTTAATATCTTTGTCATTTGCATTTCTTTTTAAAGTGCCAAGAGCAATTAAACCTTATCCCACCACAAGTTGCCAAATTTCAATTGAAATTAAAACAGAATAATGCGTCATGTTAGTTATTTTAATAATATTAAACAACAAAAGCAAAAACAGGAATGAGAAGAAAAGAAGACTTAAATAACAACTGCAGCTACAAACAAAGCACCTAAAATATATAGGCTGTTTTTGTGATACATGCACACACAAACTCCCTAGGCTTCCTACATTAAGAAACCATTTCCCTTGGCAGTGAGGCCATAGCAAAGCCAATGGTCTAAGTGTCAATAAGCGGCTCCCAGCAACATGCACATTCTGCTCGTTTGAGATAGCCATATTTTCATTTCATCTCTCTACACGGTTTCCGTGCAAGCCTGCATAAGAAAATACCCCTCATTTTTGGACCGATGCAAGTCCCAGCAAAAAAGACAGAAGGGACTTGTGAGTCAGCAGGAGCTGGAGCGAGGACGAATCGATCACAATTTTGATTCCTGTGGAAATACCAGCTGCTGCCATATTTATGTTTCAATTATATTGAGCAAGGCTTCTCCAGCAATGGTCAAGCCATGATGAGAGGATTGTTTCTGGGATCGTCTCCCACTGTATCCACCTCTCTATAGAGACATAGAATTGTCTTTGTCATTATAAAGCAGCCTGTTGCTATTCAGAAATACATTTAAAGGGATTTTAGTATACAATAAGTTGTGAAACATACAAACAGGGTAGTATTTGATTGTTACATTACAGGAACGGTGGTGCTGGGCAAACTAAGATTAAGCAAATATTTGGCCCTGGCCAGTTTAGCTTCTCATGGGCCTTTTGCTTTATTTGAAAACTGGACATGATCAGGGACCTACTTCTACGCTTAAGTCTGTTGTTTGAGCCATAGGTTCCCAACAACTAGATAACCCGTTGCTGATGAATCTAAGTTTGTTTCCTTCGGAGGGAAGCAGCTGACCATAAACATCATCTCTGATTCTGTTCCCTGCGAGAAGTCTTCCTGCCAGTACCACTGCCCTCACAGGGTCCTTGGAGAGGATGCTTTTGTACTGGTATCAGAGCGAACCACATTAGCTTCTGTCTCCCAGTATCTGCAGAAAAGGTGGCAGTGTTATTCAAATGAATATGGGTTGTCCTATGCAGGGACAGGGGTTGGACTTGATCCTTGTAGGACCCTTCCAAGTTGGGACATTCTACTTCTTTTTTTCTGGCATCTCTGACAGCGAATGAGACATTCCTTCTGGTGCTGAGCTGCTCCCAGAGCCAAGCGTACATGGCTCCTTGGGTGCGGGACAACAAATCTGGGTGACTCACCTCCCCTGACACCCTGCCTCTCCACAGGGCACCAGTGCAGGCTGCTCACTTTGGCCCTGGGAGCCCCTATTCTCACCCAGGGGCTACTGGGCCCCACCTGCCAGAAGGAGCCATTAGAAAGAAACTCAGCTGCTTTATTCAGGATTTACTTCTGTCTGCTGGGAGAAGGTTGCTAGGTATTCTTTTAGACCTAAGCTACTTATATTTTCCAATTATACTTTAGGAAGAAGTCTCATAAGCATTTTATATGAAAATATTTTTTTAAATTGTGAATAGTGAGACAGAGGAAAAAAAAGAAAAAAAAAGACTTTTGGTAAAATTCCATCCAGTCTACTTTTAGAGCCCAAAGCAATACCCCTGCAAGTCACCCCATAATTAAGCATCAAATTTCCTAAAAGACTCACAGTTAGAGACAATGAACGATGATTAAACAGCCACAGACTAGATCCTTATTATCAGCCACCTGCTCTTTGGCCATGCAATCTTGCTTTCCTCCTAGTGGAACACTTCCAGCCCTCTCAGTTTGGGGTGTTTGATGCCCCCGGAGCGCAGGGTGCTTTTCTCGGAGCAATTTGCACTGCTGCCTCTCTTAATACAACCTTTTCTCCTCCGGACTGCTCCCTAGTGCTGTCAAAATGGTTGTCTCCTGCAACTATGGTCTGGTCCTCGCTAGAAGCATATGGGGAAGTGATACCTGTCAAATTTGGGTTTCTACTTCCATACTTGTTGCTTCACCATAGGTGGCAGTGATGATTCAGAGCACAGAACAGGGGTCTGAGGGTAGTTTGCCAAAAAACCCACACAGCCAGCAGATGTAAATAAAAGGCATGAACTTGGTACATGTTCTGATAAAAGCTTGCTAGCTTTCATCAGAAAACAATAAATAATAATAATAAAATAATAAAATAAGAACTTAAAAAAAATAAAATCTGTATTATACCATGTCTCCAAATCAGGCAGAGTTCATGGTGCTTCTTTATAACAGGTACTGTAGCAACTGGAATTGTTGCCTAAATTACCATGAGTGTATGTCAACACAGTGCAACCATGGCATTTCTAGCTAAAAAGAACCATTTGAAATATGATGGGTGAACCATCACTACATTAGAAGATGCACCATCATTTTAGTCCTACATGGTTACTTCTAGTGCAAGCTTCTATAGAGTTATTCCAGGCTACATGTTTACAGACTTGAAAATAATGCTGGAAACAGCAGCATCACAAGGAAGTTTAATCCTCACAGAAAAGTTTTCCAAGATCATGGCTTTATTAGCACACTGTTCCAGCTTCTGGGTAAAGGGGCATAAACCATGAGTATTATTCTATAACTACAACAGGAAGAAATTCAACTTTCTAGCAGACAGTGACCTGTGACACACTATAGTATCTGCTTCAACTGAGGCCATAAGTGCTAATAGGAGACAAATAAAGATACATAATGTAGTAAAAAAGAGTTGATTATTGCTTTGTATTTTATTGCCCATGTGCAATTTTGTGATCTATAGAAGATGGCATATGAACCCAATAAAAGCCAACACGACATCATTGATAGACGTATTTTGCAAGGACAATGAGTAAACTTACACATAGGAGTGAGGGGAGAGAAAGGAGATGCTATTGTCCTGTCCAAAAGCATCTTCCCACTGTTGGGCAGAACCCAAGAACACACACACAAGTCACTTGGGCAAGGTACCACCAACGATCAAAACAGAAGCTGCCAGCAGGACACGACTGATTTTGCGGCTGGAGTTTGGAGTTGTCATCATGTCTCAAGGGCTGACAAACCCACAGTCACACTGTCACTGTCTCTGTTGCAAGTGGTTTTGTTTCAATAGATTTCCAAATCGGTAAGGACAATTCAGCCAAGCTTAAGGCTTTAGATGGCCAAAGGATTTCAGAGCCCTTTGTGGGCAACAAGTGAACCTTACAACACACTGAGATTGTTATCTAGCCTAATTCTGTAGACAGATCAACTGGGCCACAGTAGAGGTTTTTGAGCACTGTGAGTTGATGAGAAAACCAGGATCTTAATCTGAAGCCCACCTCAGTCTTCTAATTACCTGAATGTTTTTCTCCCCAATATTTTAAAAAGATGCAACTTGTTTGCCTCGAATTCAGGTAAGACACTACGAAGTATCTGCAAATGTCAAATCCTTACCCAGCATTTGATCCCAGCAGTCTTATTTTTAAAGAATGCTAAATAAATCTTATTGACTTACTGAAAGAAAAAAAATGACCGGTCACTTCAAAAGAAACAGAATTACAGTCAGCAAACAGCTTCCTATGTCTCTTATTCTTCCCTGTCACACATGATATCATGCAGAAGGCAGTTAAATTGACACTTGTTATTCAACCTGTCCAGCAGCATTTCAGGCCTCAGGTTATATAGTCTTGCTTCAATGGAAAGCTCTAAGTTTCACTACTAGTCCAATATGAAGTTCAGTGTGCCACTGGATATTCCTCAGAGACAGGATATTCAATTCAGAAGACCTCCAGTCCCTTAAAAACAGATTATTTACTGGAAGGCACAGCCTGCAACCACAGCCTTAGACCCTAAATAATTCAGGATAACAATTAACCACAGCTAAAATAATATTCCAAGTGCAAGGAAGTCATAAAACCCCGAGAAACACGAAAGAAGACCTCCCATTTTTGTTCAATACCAGTATGGTATGCACAACATGGCATGTTGCTGCAGTGCCACTCACCCCGATGAGATCCCTCACCCCGGCTTTTGGCACCTCACAGTGGCATGTTCTTTGGGTATGAATGAGGTTGTGAGACTTGTCCGCTTTAAGGTGAGATGCCTGCCCGGGCAGGACAGGGCTGACTAGGAGCTCTGGAGGAAGGGATGATGCTGATCTCACTCTTTCTTAGAGGAAATCCCCCCCTCCAAAAAGCATCACTTGGGAGCACGTCCGTTTCCGCAGCTTCTGTCTTCCTGCTACCCTAAGTTTCTTGCTACTTTTATACTAATTTTCTTTCCCATGAGTTATTTCCAGCCCTTCCTTGGTTTTCTAAAGCCAGTTTTATTACATCATTGCTGTCGCCAGGCTTGATGTGTCTGGCTCAAAGCAGACGTGTGCAGCAAAGCCAGAGCCCAGGCCCTGCTGGTGGAAGCAGGCAGGGGGCTGCTGGCTGGTCCGCCCTGCCCGGAGCGGCAGGCAGGCTTGGGGCTGAATACCTGCAGCCATATCAGCAGAAACAGCTGATGTCAAAATAGGCAAAAAACCCCAAAAAACAAAAAACAATCAGAACTATCCTGATGTACTATACACAGAGGGATTAATATTTTGTTGTTATTCAGGGAAAGGCTTTTAAAAGAACACACAAGACAACAATTATGTGGAGCTGTCTCAGTACACAGATTAAAAATACAAGCCATCTAACATTTAAAGGAAAGGACTTTTTAAATTAAAGCATTGTTTCTTAAAACCATGGAATAGCACGGACCAAAACAGCTAAAGTGTGCACAGAGGTGACCTATTAGCAACACTGATCCTTTTAAATAACGCTTTTGATCAGAAAATTAATGATGGCACAGAAGATGAGTGATGAATTTCAGAGATATTTCTGTTATGCAGAGCAGAATATGGAGTTTTGCCGAACAGTTATCCATGATCTGACTTTGAAAGTCTCTTTGGCAGCATGATGAATTTAATAACAAAGGCCTGATTCAGTGACACCGATAACCAAATTGTTATTTCTAACACTCAGTGGCTGAAACTCACAGCTGTGCTAATATTCTGCAGTTCTGTATTGCCAGAAATAGCATCTCTTTAGGAAGAATTCAGGCAGGTATCCAGTTTGTGTACATTAGCATGTTTACATTTAAATTGGTGAACTGCTGAAGAACAAATTAATTAGGCAGTTACTTTTATGGCTGCAAATATCCTGCTCCTTTCTGTTTGATCTTGTAAGTGCCCAGGTTACACTGTGTGGGTTTTCAAAGGTGCACTCATGTCCCTGGAGAAGTCAGAGGGCACAGGCCAGACCTACAGAGATATTCAACTGCACAGTCTCCACATTGGCAGCCAACTCATTTTGGTTGCAATTAGGAATCAAGAGCCCTAAAAATACCTCTGCACACTCAGCTGTGTTTACCCAGCTCCCCGTAGACTTTTTGGAAGTGGATGTATTCCCCACATCACTCGAAGTGTGGAAGCGGCAGGGCTCTTGGAAGAGCTGCCTGGAGAAGGGAGCGTGACCACGGTGCTCCTGGGCAGGAGCTTGTTGGGGGTTCACCCAGGCTGACCACAGGCGGTGAGAAGCTCATTCATTGCTAACCATAGTGGTAGCTGGAGCATGGTCTTACCCTCTGACATGATGTCCTCATTAAGACTAATTCCATCTGTTGTTAGTTTGTTTTGTTGTTTTTTTGTTGTTGTTGTTTGTTTGTTTTTTTTTCACAACTAGCTTTTAATTCCCCTTCCAAAAGGATTATTTTATCTAATGTAAACTGTATATATGTTGTTTTCTAAAAAATGCAAGGTGTCAGTCACTGTTTCTGCATGAAAAAAATCACTATCCGCAGTTATTCAGCAAACCAGTGTCATAAGAGGCTTTGAGAGTAGTTCATAGAGTTGTGCAGAGAGTAAAGCCTTACTTATTTTAACTTCCAAATCTTGCATATATCAGCCAAACTGGAATCTTCTTAAGGCAAAAAAATATATACACACAGGAAAATCTGTTTCTATGGTTTTCAGATACTAGCTTCCCTCTTCATCTGTGCTCCCGTCCCCACCCCCCCCAAAAAAAAACCCCACCACAACTGGCCTTCAGAATAAATGTCACTCATTCCAGAACAGAATCTTATAGCTGGATTAAAGTTATAACTCTGTCAAGACTTCAATAATATTAGTCGTTGATGCTTGGGACTTTAAAAACCCGGAGGAATTAGCAGCTCTGCCTGCCAGGCTATTTCTTGGCCACGGGCTTTCTGTGCCAGGGAACAGGAATCCTTTGCCTCTGACCAGAAAATTCTGCCTTGTCATTGAATATTGAACACACGTCATTGTCATTTATTATGTTAAGGCGTCTTAAAAGCTGGTGAAAGCACCAAGTACAAAGAGAATTCCTAATCTTACTTATTTCACAAAAAATAACATTATACCAGACCATGTCGGTTTTAAGTTAATAGCTACTGGCAGTGTAATTCTCCATGATGCCAACATTTTAATTTCTGGAGAAACTTTTAGATTTTTTTTTTCGTCTTGGAATTTGTAGAAATAAAAGCAGCAAGACCCTTTAATCTGTTTGTTGCAAGTCTATAGCAATACATTGGAGATGAGCTTGACCTGCGCATCTTAGAGGACATAAGCAATAGTTTTGCTATTATTATTAAAACAAATTAAAAAACACTCACAAAACCCCACAAAAACAAGCTACACATACAGTATCACCTGTGAAATCTACTGTAGAATATTTTTTTCACACACTAAATCTAATGCAGATTCTGTGTCCTAGTGTGTATTGTACTAATACAAGTAAATCAATGAGGCATTGACATGTTCAAGTTTTACAGCAGTCAAAGCAACATGCAAAATATCCATCCCAAAGAGCTCTCTTTTTGCTCTGCTACAAGGTAAAGCAAAAGGGAAATGCAAATAATGCATTTCATCATAGATGCAACATTGGTATAGTGCCTCCTTAGAAACCATTAAGTACATTATTTAACACGAAAATGCATGATCTAAAGTTAGATCATCAAAGGAATCAATAAAAAGTGCAAATATATTCAATATTTTATGTACTAAATATAAAATAAAGCAGAGCAATACATGGAGAAAATAGAAACAGATTAAAATAAAACATATGAGAGGGAGGTGTTATCTACTTTTACTTAGCTTTATTAGTTACCTATCTGCACCTATTCCAATCTGTGAGAGCTATTTCCCTACTGAAGTATATGTATTTTTCCCTTTCTGCCACATTTCCTGCATTTAGTTTCCGAAATAACACTGAAAACCTTAAAAAGGCAGATCCTACATTACAGTTTAGGTTCACATTTCCAGAAAGGACAGACTTAAAACAGAAAAAAACCCAGACTGTTAAAGGGTTAACAACTTAAGTGTGTCACATTTTACACATAGAATTTGCTTTAATAAAGGACATCGAAAAGGAAGAAGCCACAAAAGCTAAAGAAACACATCTCCTGCAGCAAGTGAGGGAGGATACAAACGAACCCCATAGCTCCACTAAGAATGAAGATCTGTTTTATTTCACTTACCAGCATTATCCATTTTTCCCCTCGGTATTCAAAAAGAGCAGAGTTCCCCAGAAAAGCAGGCACTACGGTCTCAGTCTCGCTCTCACTAATGAAGCTGACTGCCCTTCTCCTGGTTATTAGACCTTGCTGGCAGCCAGAGCATACTTCATGCACTGACTGCAGTAGACATCACCAGGAAATTTATATCTCCAAGGATGACAAACAGCCATTAGCTCCATTATAGGCTGATTAAGATTGTGCGAGCCTATCAAGTAGATACTTAAATCCCCCAGGGTTTTACCTCTTCGGGGAGAAAACAAAAGAACTCCAAGCCTATAATATTGAACGTATGTTTCTCCAAGGTAAAAGTCATACTAATGAGGAAAGGTTTAATGGGCAGGGAGGCAAAACTTTGAGTAAAAAAAAGGGATATATTACAGAGCAAAGGGCTGTGATTTATCAGTGACGCAACAGCAAAAGTTTTAAGGAGAAAAAAAAAAGGTGTGTGGGGGGGAGGAATCTGTAGAAGAAAAGTGTTAGGTTAGATTACAATTTGCAGCCATTAGCTTTAACTGTGCTTTAAATCCTACAAGTTCTACACCTGATGTTCCCTATGGTTTCTGAGAAACACTGTGGATGTGCTTATCTGCAAATGCATGTCAATATATTAATTGCCTAGAGACATTCTTTATTATACTGTTCACAGCTGAATGTAAGGAAAGGGTGAAAAGTAACTACAAGGTTTTACTTCTTCTAAAGTAAAAACACACTGAATGCTGGAGGGATTAGACACAATAAAGTGTTAATGACATATGCTGAGATGAACAGGTATTACTTCTAAATTTTCCATACCACCTGAGTCTGTGATGCACAGGCTTCTCCCCCACAGAAGTAAACAATCAAACCCAGTATAGACTCCTAAGCATTTCCGTTCCCTATACTTCTAGAGTTTCCTCATTATAAATGAAAAAACATCTTATTTTCAATCTTTCCTCTGACAGCAGAATGTGAATAGCAGCAGTACATGGAGGGTACATGGAAATTTGGGTTCCATCCCCTCTTTGGGCACTGATTTGCTGTATAACCCTAAAAAAGGCATTTTGTGCCACAGAGTTTGCCCAGTGGTGAAAGGGAGACCATTACACATCTTTGGTGATAGAATGTCACAAAGTACTGACACTACAGAAATGCCACACAGTATCTTCTCTATATTTTTTCCCTTCTTTTAAATTATTCACACAGCTACTTCAATCTTGTTTATTGCAATGGACAAGAAATACAGATTTTTGTGTGTCTATTATACTGACATGAAACCTCCTCAGTCTCACAGCATCATATGAGCAACAAAATACATTTTCCACTCATCTCCCCTTCACTGCCCCTTTGATCTTGTTCGTCCTTTTAAAATGTTAAATAAAAAGACAGTTGTAGTACTGATCTATTTACACTGATTAAGAAGTAGAGAGAATCAATGGCTGAGAGCTAAAGTTATCAGCAAGAACGAAGAATATCTAGGGCATACTGGCTATATTCTGTATTTCCAGAAAGGAAGTGCTTGGAGGGCTAAGGAGACACTAAAGATGAGAAATCTGTCACACTTCATATTAAGCTTCTATTTATAAGTGGCTTATAAAGAGCTTATAAAAACCAGAAGTTATCATAAGCATGTTGCATTAGTGCATGTCATGGATAGCTACAACCACACCAATACAAAGGGTTAAAAATCATCCATAAGGACCTTATTAATCTGCTAGATTCTGTATCAGTTAATTACAAATGATTAGTGTGCCAATTTAGGTAACTGGAGGAGCACTAAACTGGAGGCCGTGAGATGGCCACTTGATAGATGCAACCAGTTTTCTTTCTCTACCTGCTCTGAGGGAGGTGGCTGCCTGGAGAGTTCGGTGTTTCTGGAGGAAAGGAGAGAAAGTGAGAGCTCTTGGTGGGTCTTCAGAGCCCCACAGGTCCTGGAGAAAGCGGGGGGATGTACTGCAGCACCGGCAGACTGCTTGGGACAGAAGCGCAGAGGACTGTGCCTTTGTGCCAGGATGCTGTTGCTTAACTATGGAGCCAACCAAGGGAAAAGCAAGTTGCCTGCATAAAAATAAGAGATTCCCTGTTTTGGAGATGGGGCTCTGCAGAGCCCAAACAACACAAAAGGGATGGTGGCAAAACCACCATAGGGCAGAAGGGCATATGGATATCTTAAATCCTAGGGAGCAAGCAAATGTCTTGTGCTGATTAAAGCTAAGAGAGACTGGTTTTGAATCCGATCTGTTTGCTTTGAGTTTCACTTGAGCTGGGAAAGAGGAGCTACACACTTGAGCAGCCACCAGGCAATGGTGCAGCTGTAGGAAACCAGTACAGACCATGGTGGCTGGGGATAGTGGTGGGCAACAGCCTCTGCCAAAGGGCCCAAGAGTAGGCACAAAGCTGCATGTACTTAAGATCCTGCGACAACTAAGATCTCTAGAGGGTGACTAGTTCTGCATGGCAGGTAGGTCCCAGTGTATGCACTGTGGCTGAACCGCATCTACGGGGCTTCATGGTGTCCTTTAGAGTGTTGGTCCTCCAACCAGGCAGATGAGAAGACCTGTGGGAACATACCACAGCTCCTATCCTGCCCTCATGCAGAAGTTTCTTTCCAAAGAAGCTCTGGAAGATGGTAATGTGTATTCAGGTCCCATCCTGACGTGCAGTTCTGATATAGTCACAGCCTCCAGTCATCTGAGGATCAGGATTGTAAGGTGCTAACTAGAGTATGGGAAGTACAAACTACAACATCTTGATAAGCATCGAGTTTAGGTGCTTCATCAAGGCTGTGTGATAGGTAACCATTTATTAACTCTTGAAAAGTAACTATAAATGGAAACTTAACATGATATATAACCTAAATCTCTTCCATTTGAACAGAAAATATCTCACCAGGAACCTTCCAAAAAAAGAAAACTTTCTAAAATACATTACTTCTTTTTTCTTGTAGGTAATTGGATTATTGCATAGAAATTAACAAACATGTATGATCAGATGCCATTATTACAGGCTTAAAGCAATGTCTCCCTGACTGCACATGAGCAAAAGAAGGATATAGATACTAGGTGGTGTTGAACAGTTGGGTAGAATTGTTATTTAAAAGTTAAATATACACAGAATCCAGGCATAAACTCATTTAATTTGTGAGTACAGAGCAACCCCATCACAATCCATAGTTGCATGACACCAAAATACCCCAGTCTGTTTTAGGGCAATTTTGGGTAAGGATTGGGAAGATCAGGTCTGCACAAGTCCAAAGATCTCTGTTCCCCTTCCCAAAATTTCATACTTCATCACCCTATGTTCCAGTTTTCTGCAGCTATGAGGTGGTCTTGGCCCACGGTTCATTTTGGTCATAAGCACTTAAGACCTGCATTCAGTTCCCTGTTCAGCCTCTGAACAATTTTGTGCAAGCTCCTCCAACATCTGACCTCCTGCAAGAACAGCTTGTACCACACTCACCCCCAACACCCCAGCTGTGTGATGATAAACACACCAGAGGTTGTGCAAGACCCCAGTGGTACAGCATTAAGAGCAGATGAAGCAGCTAACTCAGATAATCAGTGACGCCTCCTATAGAAGAAAGCATTACGGGGCACATCAGAAGCACAGCTGATGACACAGAACGCTGATGATCCTGTTCTTCAATGTACCTGACATACACAGCCTGCTGCAGTAATGACACTTCACTCCTGGGAAAATCAATGAAGACTCACAGAGGCGCAGCAATCTAAATAGGTAAGAAGTAAACAGAGAAAGCAGGGTAATCAGAGACCTCCACGCCCAGGCAGCAAAACCACTTTGAGTTGACAAACCCTAAGGATCAATGTGCAGCTTCAGCTGTGGTGTTTCCAATCATGACAAAGACTCCTAAGAACACATTTAGAAAATGTGAAATCTGGCTCATCTCAGTGCAGATTTGTCACTGCAAAGATCTGACTCCATAAGATGCCATTTTGGGCAAAATGTTTTGCTTCCCTGTCACTGTGTCTGTTTCTTCCCACACAGAAACCATCATTCAGGTGTCTCTGAGAGAGCTGTACTTGTTTTTAGATGCTGTGGGTTTGCACATCTACAGCTAATACACAGCTTCGTGCAATTCTTCTAAGTATCTACCAAGTCCCAGGGCAACAACTGCACTGACTACAAGGGACCTGTGGCCCTGCAAACGATATTTCCTTCTGTGAAGTACACTTCTCTCCACCAGTGGTGGGGCAGTTTCACAGGGAGGAAGGGAAGGACACTTTGAAGGCATGGGAATGGCAGCAAAAGATCCGGGTTCTGCTACAGACAAATCTTAATTTTTCAGTCAGTAATTAAGATTGCCACTTACTGCAAAAAGATGTTTCATAAATTGCACTCAAATCCTTGATTAGTAACATCTCTATAAACATACAGTTGTTAGATGCACATTCTTCAGGCTTTAGGTATATGAAAACCATCTCTCCTCTGGCATGTTCTTGAAAATGGCTAGGCAAAAGGGAGACCCTCTTGAGGAATTACTGAACCATATGCATGGAAATAGCATCGCCCTGGGTTAGGGCTGAGAGTTTGACATACGGAAGGACCAACCTCTAGCAGAAGCCTTCTGTAAGCCTGAGAAACAATTGTCAGTATCTATGCGAGAAGGTTTTGGCAAATGCCTTTTCCCTACCTCGCAGAGGCAGAAGAGTTTGAGAGCAGAACAGTGACAAGGATGCTCTTTGTCTGGGAAGAAGCTACAGTTCAATCTGGAAATATTGTTAATATACCTTTAAAAGTGCAGAAGATGCTTTATTTTGCTGAGCAAACAGGAGCATTTTGTTCCCTGGGAAGACTTTATCCTTGAACAGCCCAGGCAGATGCAGAGGTTCTGACTCTTGCCAAAAGCTGCAAAGGGAGAAGCAACACCATGGAAGTCAACAGATTTAAACTGATAGAAAACAAGAAGAGAGTGGGATCCAGACAGCAACGTGTGGTCGTTGTAGGTGGGGAGTTTCACAGCACAGATGGGTTTTCAGAGGCAGCAGGAAGGGGCCTGGCATATTTTGAATATAGTACAGAGAGAGTGGCAGGACTGAGGGAGAGGAGGCACCAAGGCAGCAGGAGGGGAAAGCAGGGATGTGAGGAGAGGTCAAGAAGGAGATTTCTGTGTTTCATGAAGAGGAGTGCTCAGCAGCAGATAAAAGCAAGGACAAGAAAAACACTTATAAATGCTTGATTATTTAAGTAAATTTTAACATACATCTGAATTCTTGCTTTTAGTAAACACATATATACACAGAGGTGTGGTACTTATGTCAGTCTTCCAGAGAACAGCTATTTGTAATGAACAGGACACTTTGAAATGTTTGGAAAAACAAACATATATTTTTCCTTTAGTTTTCCCACTGATCCCACTACAGAGTCAGGTAGCTTTGCACATGCCTAACTAGCCACCCAGTTTCCACTTTAGAGGACTTCTTGGACTTGGATGTGCTTGAATGATGTGACCAAAAGTAAATATATATGAAGTATCTGCTGGTGCCACCATGAGCACAGCTGCACAGCTGGCAATGGGAGCCTCAGAAACAGGACATCTAATAGCTTCAAGGATTTTTACTATTATTTAAACCAGCTCAGAACTATTGGTAGGCTGTCTTCAGAGTACAATTAAATCTACTTAGAGTAAGGTCTAATTGACATGCTGGTAAAAATGCCATAAATCTCAGACTCATCTGTGCCCTCTCCTTTCTCTTAGCCATTACTTCCATACTGCTTCCACTTCTTCCATTGTCTCTCTTTCACCAGCACATGTACAGACACAGGCTGGGCTGTGGTTAGTCCTACTTCTTCTTCTCCTGCTGCAAAGTAAACTCTCAGTTCCTGTCATGTACCAGACCTGAGTGAGGCTGGAAGAGGGGGAAGGCGTATGGATCTGAAGCTGCCACACACCTTCCACTGAACTGTCCAGTATTTGTCCTCAGAAAAAAAAAAAAAAAAAAAAAAGCAAACAAAAAAACCCAAACATGCTCTTCTGTTTTCTTTTTAGAATCTCCCAAAATTGGAAATTACTTGAAAAATAAAATGGCTATGATCTGGGAAAAGTGCAGGAGATATTTTCCATTCTGTCATAAAAAACTGGGTAAGTTTTTTTTCTGGGAGAAAGGCTACCAGACCCAGACAGCCATTTACAAGCTGCCAAGGTTTGATTGCAGGGTGACAATAAACCGTGGCAGATGCTTTGTCAATCCCCTCCCCACTGAGTAAAGGCAATAAGAGGGCAAAGAGAGGCAAAAAGAGAGAGGACTTGCAAGTTGGAAAAAGTTAAAAATGTTTCACTAATGCTACTAATAAAATAGAGAAAATAATACAAAATATACAAAACCGATCTTGAATTCCCTGGCAAAGCACAGCGCTGCTCCAGCAGCAGCAGGGCAGGCACACAGAAGTCCTGGGTTAGATTCCACAGCAAACCAGAACTGCATTCAAGGATGCAGGGTCTGTCACTAGTCCTCAGATTTGCAGGGAAGGCAGGCAGGGTCCTTCCCAGGACCTAGTTGGCCATAGTCAAAGAAGGACGAGACCCTCGTGATCGTCCACTTTTATATGGTGTTATGATGTGGATGGGATGCAATACTTAGTTGGTCAGTTTTAGTCACCTGTTCAGTTCGCCCATCCTTGCTTACAGGACATGCATTCTTACCAGTGACCTTGCATACCATTGCTATGTCTACCAAAACATGTATCTAACTTCAGAAAAGTGCAGTTACTTAGAAGAACTTAACTGAAAGGAAAATTCACTAAAAGAGAAACTTGTTTTGTTTTTAACAAAACGAGGACACAAGCCCTGGCATGAGTGTTCATGCATTAATATAACATATTGCTCACATAAGTGAATTTTGTCAAGCAAACTGAAATAACCTCTCTCCTTTTCTCTTTAAATATCACAAACAAGTGCATTGAAATGAGTTACTATTCCTATGGAAACAGAGACGAGTTCCAACCAAAACCTCACCTCAGAGCATGGCCTTTGCTATTCAGAGTGCCAGGCTAAATTGTGCATAGGAAATAGGGCAAAATAAGACTATTGAGTGCAATTGTAGGGTAGCAGGCTGATATAAGTCTCAGTATTATCTGATAATAACAAGGAATAGAAAATTTGTATCCGTATGTATATTGTGAAATAAAGTCCCAGACTCAAAATCCGTTTTATGGGCTGCAGGTTTCCCACCCCTGGCTAGACAATTACAAAGCATATTTATAAAATGTTCTGGCTATGAAAATCTGTGAACATCTTTGAATGTTCTGAAACCATCGTGATATTTGGCTAGATACTGTATTTGCATTTGGACAGATTTTTCTGCAAAGAAGCTCTGGATACAAGGACAACCAGTTTTGGATCTCTGGCTCAGTCATGCTGTGGCTGGTGCAGCAACACCTCACTCTCAGTGTTCAGCTCGAGGAGTATGGCTAATGTGAGCAAAAATGCTTCAGCCACCTATTGCAATGTAAAAAGTGAACACATATTTTGAGTCATAAGGGACACAGCACCAAGTGAAACAAAAGGCCTTTTAGTCTGGCAGAGAAAGTTACAGTAAGAAACAATGGTTGAAAACTGAGAACGGGCAGTTTCAAATAAAAATGAGTATCTATTGCAACAGCAAATGTGATTAAACTACCAAGGCTATCAGTGGATTTTCTGTCTCTGGAGGTCATCACATCACGACTGAACGTCCTTCTGGATAACAACAATCAAATGTAGGTTACTGAACTCAACAAAAGGGTAAATGAGAATAATTTAAGGGCTTGTATCACACAAGTCAGATCTCATAACCCCTCTGGCATTTGTGCTATGAATCTATGTAAAAAGGCCAGTCTTCATTATCCTTGCTGAAATGAAATATCAGATTTTTATAGTGCCCCAATGACTGCATATAATAGATTTACAAAACATTTTACCCTGCTCGTTATCTCGGGACCTTATTCTTACCTTCTGCCCACCACTTTTCCTCTCAGGTGTTCTGCAAATTTCTCCCTTGTAATCTTATGTACAGTAAAAAGAGAGAGAATTTAATCTTACTGAGAGGTATAAACATAGCTCTCTTTCTGTTTTGCGTTAAAATCTGCTAATGGATAATTCAGTGAAGGAAAAGCAAAGCAAGACAGTATATGCTGGTCTGAGGATCTGAGGTGGCATCCCACTCATGGTGAAGCCAACAGCAAAGCTTCCACTTCAGTGGGGGCCAGGACTTAATCTCTGGGCATAAAACATGTGGTCAGGCTTATATTAAGGATAGGGGAGATTCTGGGTGTGTCAGTTTATTTTCAGTAGTTCATGTAAAAATACATTCAGAAATACTTAAATCATAGAATAGAAGAGTGCATTTGAGATATTTATTATCATTTGTCTTAATCCCTCTCTCCCAGTTGAAGTAAATTTTAGGCAAGTGAGAGCTAGATAATTATCACTTAAATGTCAGATGCCACCCATAGGAAAATAATCAAATAAATACTGAGAAAGAAAAAGAAGTCTTTCAAAATCTGAGGGCTGATGAAAAACAACTGGTGAGAAGTCATGCATTGTACATTATACAGTCTACATTTAGCCAGATGAACTTGACTGGCACTTTAGAGGTTAGTGTTTTGTAACTTGATTCATGAGGCAGAAATCTGAGCAGGCGTAAGTTAGAAACAAGCGGAGGAGATACTTGACAAGATCCACTACAGAAAGGTATAACTTCAGATTGATACTTTACTGTCTCCTCCCCTGAGCCCCTGCTAGTTATCACACAGATCTCGCTGCTAACCTATGTTGCTTTTATACTCCATACCACCCATTAAAAAAGTAAAATCCATCAGCCAGAAGGGCTGTTAGTGGCTGCCAGATGTTCTGCAATATTTGGAAAGGAGAAGGGCAGGTGAACCTAACTTAAGCAGAGTAAAGGACACTGCCTGCGTTCTCCGAAATGAGTTTTAAAAATACCTGTTTATCTATATTTATATAAAAATTTACTCCCTATGGGACATTCTCACTTAATTGCAACTTCTGTGTAGAAGGGATTCACTTTATCCACATATAGTCCAAGTTATGGTATCCATATGAGCAACTGGTATCTCTACGATGTCTGATGGAATTATGCCTCATCTCTTCAAGCTCAGGGTTACTATTACTTCAAGCCCATGAGCTTCCATGCAGTTGCAAAGATTACTTTCCTCCCTCAGAAGCAGGAGCTCAAGCTGAATGGGCTGTGTGACAGTGAAGCATACCCAGCACACCTAAATGGGTCCATCTATACTGTGCCAGAACAGACCCCTGAAGCAAAACACTCGCCTTTTTCCCTATGTCTGCATCACTTGCTGTTCCCTGATTCAAAGTGAGATATTTATGAATGCCAACTTCCTCTGCTTGATCAACCTGCTCAAGGGATCCAGCTAGACTAGAATCACAGCTCCAGATGCTGCCAGTACAAGCTGCTTCATACTTGCACCAAAGGGTATTTTTAATGACTAACAGAGATTTACTTCACTTCTCAAGTGCAGAATGCGTGGTGAATTGATTGTTGGTGTATGTGTATTTTAACTCTTAGTAGCCTTGCTAGTCACATCAATGCCTGTGGTCTCTCTGACTTCTGCTAAACTCTTGTCCTTAACCGCTTTATGTACCACATAGAGGATCACTTTACCTTGTACAGCTTGATGAATTTCTAAAACCATCAACAAAACAGATGTACAAATGCACCTCAAATATAATGAAAAGACAGGTATATTTTAATTCTTAAAAGTATATATATTTGCCCTGAAAGAGGCTAGTTAACGGCACTGTTTTTTTTTTTTTAATTGTGATTTGATATTGAATATATCTGCCAGAATGTACTGCAAAATATGTGTGATAAACACAGAGTTGAACTGATATCAGCAAAGCACAATAAATTGACAAGCTGGAGATGTGCCATATGCAGGTGTTGGGAAAATATGCATTAGAGAGAGTTTGCTTTTGCTGAATGAACAGACAAGGTAAACATTGTCCAGCTCAGGATGCAACTTTGATCACCACAGGCTATACTTTCATTAGACCACAGCTGGCCAGTATAACAGAGGAAAAATGAACCCCCAGAGTAATTTCAAGTAATAATGCTGATAACTCAGCAGCCCAAACTTTTTATTTGGAGTCAAAGCTCTAACAGTGCTCCACTCCAGCACAGAGCCAGAGGGCAACCTACTGTTAATACAACATGAAAACTTCCACTGCTGCGAGGTGTATTATGATGAACTCCGCAACATGTTATAAATCTAGTGCAAGTTGCTTGGATGCTTTGCTCAGAAGTAAGCGTGTCTGGGGAAGAATGGCAGAGAAATCAGAGAATTTGACTGAGGAGGCAACAATGAAGCCAGGGAAACTCTGGAAAAACATCCCAAGAAAACCTAAGGACAAAACGGAAGCTAAAAAAGACTGAGCCATGGGCAATGAAATTATACCCTGTTGTTTGACTCCTGCTGTCTTCAGGAAAATAGAACTTGGTGTACAAATAGGTGAAGCAATAAAGGCATTCCTGTTCCCATTATCAATTTCTTCTCCTGAGTGAAACAGCATATAAGATTGTGTAGAAGTTCAAAAAGGGGCCAAATACACATGAAAAATTGGTTTGTGATATTTGTTTCCTTCCTTAGCTATTACCCAAAATACTCTGTTTATTGTAACATGCCTTTTACCTGGGCGTCCATTCCCAGGGTGTCATGCAAGGCAGTTCAATCCTTTTTGTGGCAAAGTCAGAACTGTTTTCTTGGGGTGGTAATCAGACGTAAAAAGAACTCCAAAGCAACATTTTTACAGTATTGTTCCTTCTATTTTCCCTTTACAATAGGGAACTTGCAGTTGCCTTGCCTATTTGCTGTTCAATCTAGGATGCTGTAATTAACTTCGGAACACAGGTCTTTATCAACAAAGGTGTAGGAGGGGAAACTGTGTATCCTGCTTAGTTTATTTCTAAAAATAACAAAATTTCATCAGGAACTTACTGCTTGAATTTGCCCAGAGAGAATATTTAGAAATGCAGGGAAAGCTGCCCTCTTGAGAGCAATATGAAATCGCGCCTTAAAGCTGTTACAAAAGGCAGTTAGGTATTTTGGAGCTATGTTGCCCTTCTCTTTACATTGCTGGATGGTGAGAAGTATAATCTTCTTTGATTCAATGAGGAAGAGAATACTATAGAAGGACCCTGAAAAAAATAGATTTTAAATATTCTTTTTACCTGCATTATTAATAGTGTTTGAATTATTAAAATGTAATGAATTTGAAATAGCTAATTATTTCACTGCTGATATATTTTTCTTCTGTCACTGTGATCAGCCTGGAAAATGGTATTACAATGAAGATTGTTTCCTTTTTGATTCCCCATTTTCCATCTTGATTTTCAAGCACAGGTGTACTGTCTTTTGATAATTCCCTTCCTCTAATTCGCTTTCAGTTTAGCAGTGGGGGTAAATGGTACAATCAAATGCAATCTTAACCTCTCAGACCTGCTCTCTACTTGCCTTTTTAGGCCACAGTCTTCAAGTCTCACAACCCCCAAACTCGAAGCATTTTGGTGAAATCTTGATATGGTACATTTCTATGAGTTAGCTTCAGCATTGCTCCAAAGCATTTTTTCGAATATCTTTATTTTAAATCCTTACAAAACCTTAGCATTGCACATAAATTACTTGACAGTGATTAACCTTTCAAGTGTTTTGTAATTTTACCTGGATTTTGATAACGCTTTCTTTGTGTGCCATAGTTACGTGAAAATGAGACCAAAGGAGAAGTATGTCAACTGATAAAAAGCTGTATTACCTCTTTGCTTGAATTTGTGAAGACCATTTGACTCCCAATGCTGTCCTCCCAAGTGCTTGCAACCTTCCTGGCTTGGTAATAGTTGCAAATTTCACAAGGGTATTCTGTAATCCTACATTCAAATCAAAACTGAAGTAGTGAGTGAACTTGGCCAAGGACTGCCCCCTGCAAGATCCTGCTTGAGATGCCCTTTTAGTCTGACAGAAAAATACTGATAAATATTTTTAAGGGCAATTTGTCATACTGTTGTACACCCACTTCATGCAGATTACATCTAGGCCATGATTCCTTAGCTTACGTCTAAAACACAGTCCTGTGGAACAGTCTCAAAACCTTTTCGATGTCAAGATATATCAAATCAAGACAGATCTAAAGTTTTCCTTCACTAGGCAACTTAGCCCTCCCAAAGTAGAAAACAAAATGTGTTTACCACACATTTTCTTTCATTTAGTTATTGACTTAATTGTCTTCTAAGTACTTGCCATTCAGTCAACATAACTCATTCTGGAACCTTCCTGGGATGAATTTTAGTCAAACTGGTCTCCACCTTTTGTTATAAAACACCACACTGAGACCAGGACACTGTGAAGCATCACTGATTTGCAAAACAACCTCCCAAAGAGCCAAAGTCATCCCCCACTGTAGGTGCCCTGGGCCCATGCAGCAAGCTCAGCCCCTCCACCATACAGCAGGGTGCTCTACTGGAGCTCCACCAGCGAGACCATGGCTTGCTCTGGGAAGTCCTGCATGGGAACAATGACACAAATCCAGGTAATTAATTTTCCTGTTCGGTTTTCAGGGATGGAGGTAGAGGAGACAGCATGGTACATTCACTCATCCTCTCCAGCCAACCCACCTCTACCCCCAACAGCCAATTCTGGGGAAAGGACCTCCAAACAGAGGGTTGTGTTGGTACACCAAAAGGAAAGAGCTTCTCCCACATGTGGAGTGGACAATCCAGGCCAAGGGGCTGCCTTGGTTCAGTGAGGGCTCTTGAGAATGGTGGAACCCTACAAACTAAGCACAAGAATCTGTAGAGAGGCACATCAAATACAGGAGGAGAAAACAACATTAAGTAAGTGAAGTGGTTATGATGAGCACAAATAAACATCAGTTAAGGAGGTACCTGCTCTCAAGCTGCTGTTATATAGTTTACAAGATGACAGGGCAGAGATGAAGCTGATCTAAACAGAAGATTGTGTTGGTCCCACATGTTTCACTGAGTCCATATAAATTAAAGGAGCAATCCTGTCAATGCCAACCCATGTGAGAAATCAGCCATGCTGCCCGTGTGTTCTCTGCAGAGTTATACAAGTCCTATAATATTGTAGTAATTTAACATTTTTAGTTACTTCATGTTAAT
The DNA here is from genome assembly GCF_964273445.1 of Streptopelia decaocto. Classification (NCBI taxonomy): domain Eukaryota; kingdom Metazoa; phylum Chordata; class Aves; order Columbiformes; family Columbidae; genus Streptopelia; species Streptopelia decaocto. Next base: position 58,016,043 of record NC_138656.1, read on the forward strand.
TTTGCCATGCTTCTCTTGGAAAAAGATGACGTTTAAAGATAACCAAGCAAATTACATCAATTCTTGAACTAGAACAGTCCACAAAGAAACTCTCTTACTGCATATTTAATGATCGCATTTCTATTTTATGACAGAAAAGTCAAGCATAATAGGCAAGCATTCTAATACGCTTAGCCAGAATGTGCAGATTCTCTGCTATACATCTACCACAGACTTTTATGTCCAAATCAAGAACTAAATCACTTTGGAAGCATTCTAAACAGTTAACCCAAAAGGAAGTATTCAGATACTACGTTGTCCTAAGGCTATGAAAAGCCATGAAGAAGGCCACCATATTTATTGCATCTTTAGGTCAACGTTGTGTCTGAATCCAAATTGGTAAAAAAACAACTGTGCTTTTTATTCTGACGTAAGGATAATATCAACCACATATTTCAAGACCTGGATGGAACTACATCATGCCTCCTCCCCCAGAGTCCTCGACATGAAGATCTTCCACCACTCTGTTGTAGCAACACAGCCTGCCCCAAAGCTTTCAGAAAGCCTGCAGCAGTCCTGGATATTCTTGAGCCACTGGGGCTGAAACACACCAAGCATTTCTTGTGGTGGCTGTGAGGTGAGGGAGCTTTGGGAGCTTTGCTCCCAAATGTAGGAGGGGGCTAGAACTTAACAGTTGTAATTTCCTGGACTACTGGTTTTGTTTGTACTACTTTAATACTACAATATTACAGGATGTGGACTACATTCTATAAAATGATACAGTAATTTTTCTCTGAGTCACTTTTCATTAGCATTTCAGGCAATGCTGAATAAAAAGTTGAGAAATGTTTTGATAATTTAGTAGGACTGTTCTTTTCATGTTTCCTTTGGAGGATATGGCATGGGAAACCTTTTTTAGGTTATTTTTAGTTGTATCTAGTGTCTATATTTTTATTATTTCATACAGAAAAGAAATTTGGTTGCATACACACTAGCATTCATGAATGTTTTGACGTTATCTTTGATACTTATGAATTGTATATGAACCACTTAACATTATTGGGGTGTTTTTCATGAAATACAGTCTAAAAGCAAAAACCTACTCAGGCCCTCCTCCTTCAAGAATAAAGAAAGAAAAAAAAGGAAAACAAAAGTTTTTCCTGACATAAAATTGTTTTGAGGTTCGAAAGAATGAGCGATGCTTCTCTTTTAGGGTTCTGGGGAAAGCAATTCCAGTGCTGGAGTTTTCAGGCTGAGAGAAGGAATTCCTGCTTTCAGGCTATTTCAGACCAGTCAAGGGATTCTGCATCTGCCCTTAGAGCTGCATACAGCAAATCTAAATATCTAGGAGGCCAGGAAAACATCAGAGTAAGCAATACCTCCTTCAGTGCACAATGCCAATGAAGGTCTAGATGTGTATTTCTGAACACATTTTACAGATCACATTGAGTTTTGTTTTAGAAAAGGCTATTTCAGGTTCAGCACACACAAAAATTTCAGCCAAATTATTTTAATGGTTTCTTTTTCAGAAGACTACATAACAAATGAACAACTCAGCCAGAGAGTCTGCCTTTATGAACCTGCTGCAGACCGGGGTCAGAGCACTCTGTACAAATACTGGAAAACCTGGCTCTAATTAAAGCTGACTTCTCTCATAATGAATCAATGTCCAGGTGTGCAACAGGTTGCCGTCAAAGAATAATGGCTTCTATTAGCTCCCAAATGACACAGACAACAGATCTTGCCCACCTCCTCCTCAGCAGTTTCTTTGACAGATCAATACAAAACCCACAAGCCCTAACCAAAGTACAGCAGAATCAATACTACAAGGAGATCCAGTTTCACCAGTACAACTGATAATGCCAAGCTTGCTGCATTACCTTGGCTGAGGGAAGAGTAATGGCTGATAATAACATTTTTGTGTTGTTCAAATACACATTTTATAGATTTAAAGAAAAAAAGGGGGGTCCTTCAGGAAATTTAAAATGCTGTTATGCCATCCCATCCCACTCCAGCCTTGTGAATTTAAAGACAGATGAGTTTGCATTTAAAGCCACTGAAACTAATGATGACCCTGCCATGACTTCATTCAGGAAGGAGCAGAATCCAGCCAAAACCAGCCAGGGCAATCTACCAGCCCTGCTGCAGGAGGGCTGCTCACTTCACATAAACAGGCCTATATTTCAGATCTGCTCGGCTGTGAGCAGGTGGATGATCCAGGCAGAAATCCAGTGCTGGAGAGACAGATTTTCACTGATCAGCGTAACAACCACCCCATCTAGTGTATCAGCCTCACACAGCAGCGTCTCCTTGAGGCACAAAATCTCTAGCCCACTCGACTTTTGCATTTTACTCCCAGAGGTCCCCTGGCAGTCAGCTGGGGAGGTTAAGTCACCTAAATAAATGTGTGGAAGTGGTAGGTAACAGGAGAGAGCAGGAGCAGTTGGGAGCATACAGTATATATAATGCAGTATTGTTGGGCTCAGGGAAAGCTGTTTTAGTGCTGACAAAGACAGATGCTGCAGTAATTTTAAGCTCTGAAGTCCTACCAAAAATAACTAAAGTAACAGCTAACAAAACAGGGGAGTTAATCCTACTTTATAGCTAGGCAAAGCATCCCATTTCGACTGTGTACTGATAAACCCAAGCACCTTCACAAAAGCCAAAAAGCTTGACTTTTCCAACTTTTTTTTTTCATTTCCATCCTCCTATAGCAGAAGGCTACCTAAGCTCTTGGGCCTTATAGCACTGGAAATGTCATGAACAAAGGCAAAAAGAAAGCTCTGTTACCTTATACATTAATTGCATGGAAAAAAAAAATAAAAAAGATTACTCACATGAGTGAGAGTCTCTTCAAGAAATTACAATGATGCAAACAAATTGTTAAATACCACCAAACTACTAATTTGCTGTTTTCTGTTGTATAGTCTGTGTTTTTAGGCTCTTTCATGGACTTGTTGGAAAATCCTGACCCATGGACAATTTTCCTTGTCTCTAGAGCAAGGCAGAGCTGGAACTGCCAAGGGTCCAGCCTCTCAGGTCTGCTGGCCACCACAGATAGATGGGCTCCTGCAGAAATTGATGGTAGATGGAGAGCACCCCCACCTTTCTCACACTTGGTGGGCATTGCAGTGGAAAAGATCTGGAGAATAAAGATTTTCCACAGAACAGGAATGAAGGGAGCAGAGCCCCAAAGTGGTTTGCTAGAAATAAAATGGAAGAGACAGAGTAGAATCAACTGATTTTTCTGGATTAAAAAAATAATTTGTTCTGCTTGTGGACGTAATGGTGGCATTATCAAAGAACTGTCCAAAATTGGAATGGCTTTTGTTCCTGTTGGGGATCTTTCACATTTTAAACTCTCTCCATTTTCCTTTGCTTTCTGAGTCTGTACTTTTTTCCTCCTTTTGATGCCACTAGCTGAATGGAAGGAGGTAATGTCCCTCATGTCAGAGAAGAAGAACCGACAAGCTCCTCACTCCCACTCACAGGCAGAAGAGGTTGGAGTAACTCTGTGCATGACAGAGCACAGGCAGAGCTCTCATCCCGTGAGGAAACCCTCTCACATGAAGCCAGGCTGCCTGGAGACTCCCACATCATCAAGTGTATCTTCATAGGGCTTCACAGAAGTCACTACATAATGTTACCTATGATGAAATTGCTATAGATGCTTTCTACTTGCTCCCTGTTTAATTTCATTTGGAAAACGATCTCACATTTATTTTTATCATTATTGAGCCTGGGCAGCCATAAAACTTGCTAATGTACCTCATGCCTGCTTACATCAGGATTTTCTTAAGAGGCTGGAACCAAAAAAAACCCAGTCTGGTCCCAAAGGAACTTTTGCCTTCCAGAGGATTGTGATATTAAACTGTAGGTCACCTCATACTTGTAAAGAGTTGTGAAGAGGCTTTCCTGGGAAAAAAAGCTGCAGCCATGTATTTCAGTCTGAGCCAAGGCCTTTTGAAGTCAATAGCAGCACTGGTATCCACTAGTGTACCAATATCATGAATCAAGCCTCCAGAAACATGAGGATGACATAGAAAGCATATTATAACTTCATTTAGAATTTAAAAAAAAAAAAATAAATAACAGTAGATTTTTCTGTCTCTTTCTCCTACTTTCTGAATGCCTGGACATGGCAGGATTGTGTTTTCAGAAGTTTTCAACACAAAAAAAGCCCAGCAGCCATTGGAGGTAAAAAAAAAAAAAAAGTAACCATGAGACCATGAGAATGTGACTATAAGAGCCAAACCAAAACAGCATTAAACACTGGAAAGTCACAATGAAATCACAAGCCCAGACACACTGTAGTAGACTTCAATGACAGTGTGCTGCTGCGTTTAGAAGAGGACTGCCCAGCAGCTCACGGTGAAGCTCAGTTGGGTGGCAGTCACAGCGACGGCTTGGCTGGATCACGCTGACGTAGCTCAAGCTGTGTGCCCCACTGAAGAGTGCTTGGCCTGCTGGAATTGCTGGGTCTCCTCCCTTTTCTCAAAAGCAATGCATTTGCTGAGAGATCAAAATGTCCATATTATCTACTAACACTACACCAAATACACTGGAATGGGAAGAAAAATGTCAGCACAGACCTAAGGGGAAAGTGGCTGTCCAGTCCTTTCTCCTTCTGTGGCAATCTCAAAGAACTGTGACCAAAACCTGCTTCATGCTCAGAGCAAGGGTGTGTGTGGCTGGCTTTCCGCCTTCAGCCTCTCTCTTGGAGATGCCTGATAGCTACCAACTGGTTCCTTCCTTCCCTGTGACTTTGCACCTGTCCTTTCCAGCAGGGAAAGCAAGGCTCCATCAGTCTGATAGCTCGAAGCTTGTATTTCAGTGGTTTAGGAAAACATTGTTTAAATGAACTGGACTGAACTGAAGGTGGTTAGTTATTTTTTCATATATACACACATAATTATACCCAAGAACCTATAAATACCTATGGACAAGACATACCTGATACGCTCTTATTCCTTGTATGTCATGAATTCTCAACAGTAGAACCCATACTGCAATTTTACATATAAAATATGCAACCCTACTAAAAACTGGCCTGTGGTGTTATGACAGAGTATTTCAATGCCCGCTATCCACATGATTCAGCTGATGTTCAGTGCTGTTGCAGAAATTCCCAGGCTCAGGGCAATCCACTGCAGGACATGATGTCCCACAGAATAGGATAGAGGGAAGCTATTCCATTAGAAGACAAGCAAGGAATTCCAGTTCCCTGAACCAAAGCAGCCTTTACTGAAGGAGTCTTAAGCATCAGAGTGAATCCCACAGATATTTACACCTACCAAATGCCACTGACCCTGGCTTCTGATTTCTCCTTGGTACAATTAATACACTAGCCAAATCACTTTCACAGTGACCCCAAATTGCCTCAAAACATGAAAGGCATTCTTGCAACAACTCTGTTTCAAAAAGATTAGGGTCCTACTAAAAAAAAAGGAAAATAGGACTACTGAAAAGTGTGCGTATTTTGATAGCTTTTATTGACATTTAAAAGGATTAAAATCAGAAATCACTTGCATGTATTTTTAAAACTCAGGTCCTTCTTATAAAAGTGCATAAGTTGAAGCATCTAATCCTGAGTCTGATGCATATATGCGATTTACAGAGTTCTTTCTGGATTATTTGTCCTTCTCTCCTTTGTTATGATAATCAGTGTTTGTATAAGAACATTTTGGATCAAATCTCATTTACTTCATACATGATATGCATGAAGTTTAGTTTTCTGGGATTTATTTCCTGTATGGTGTATATATAACTGAAACAAATTAACTGAAGTATGGAGTTCTAATAAGTATTAGAATTCTCTTTACTAATTAGTGCCTGAATTAAAATCTCCCTGACAGTATTTCTTTAAAAATAGCAATGGGCTTAGAAGACAGACAAAACTTGTTTATTCAATAGACTTTGCACTGTCAAGATCCCAGTGCCCAGAATTCATCTAAATATTTTAAATATTCATCTAAGTATATGTTTATCTTAAACCTAGGGTAAAAGTGAGTGCAATACCACTCCTTTTCAAAATGCTGAGGGAGAATTGCCTTTGTTTTTGCCCTTTCATTTCACTTATTGTCAGTTATTTCATAGCTACTTGGGAGAATTCCTTCCCATTTCTTTCTCTTCCCTCTGCTTTCCCTCTGCCACAGATGGGGGGACATAGATGTGGCTCTTCCATCCAGTCAAAAACCAAGTTCCATCTTCACCTCCTTAATCCAGTGCGTCTGATGAAGGTTGCATGCTCAGTCCTGTCTCCTCACTGTCGTTCCTGATTTGGACTAAACACAGAACAATAAAAAAAAACCACAACTGCAGCAGACCCTGCTCATTGCCACTGCAAAACAGCTTCTTCTCACTTTTTAGTGCATTTCCAGCTCTGACTTTAAATGCTTCCAGCAGGGAAGCTCTCACTGTGCCTCCTGAGACACTATTCCGCAGCCAAATAAATCTCACTCCCAAGAAACCTCCTTTACACATGTTCCCTCCTGTGTTTGCAGCACCTTTCCAATCTTGGCCTAGGACTAGTGGAACAAATACGTTTTTCCCCATGGCGTTTACATGATAATCCAATAAAGTTGAAAAAGGTGTGGGCTCCACTGAGTAACTTTCATTCATCAGGAATTTATGTAATACCAGCTTGTGTATTGCTTGCAATAGATGATTTCTAATTTTGATAAATGACAACAACTCCACCAAAGTGCAACACCACGTCAAACAGACAATGTAATTACAAACTTCATAAGCAAATAAGGAAAGAGAATCTTTACTTAAACTACAGACACCAAAACTAAGTCTGATGGGTCTTTTTCCTCCTGAATTCAGTAGGCTGGTTACAGACACCTTGCCAGCACTTGCTCTGTCACTGATGTCTCATTTCTCTTTCTAAAAGACTGGTGGCTGTGTTATTTTAGACATTGTAAAAGTGCTTGTGTTTGCATTTTACTTAATGCAGCTTGAGTTGAGTGATTCCAAAGTAACACCTAACTTGCCATTAGGCAATTACCTTGCTATTTTGGGATAGTGCGCCACCTTCCCTCTCCCAAGGATGGGCAAATCTGCAGAGCTACTCGTCTCCAGGTGCTGCCTCCTCCACGGCAGGCACCAAGTGAAAGGCTTTTTTTGTCCTCGTGGAAGCTGCAAGAGGATGAACTTCCTTCCAGGGTCTGGTGTTGATCAGGAGAGCTCTTTGACACAAAGCCAAAAAAGGGCAGGCAGCACAGCTGAAGCCCCAAGCTCACTCCAAAGACTCTTGCCTCGATAGCTGAAAGAAAGTCATTCACTCTGCTGTTTCCCTCCAGGTCTGGCAGATCCTGCACTGCAAGGGTGCAGCTTTCAGATGCTGCTTCTGATGCACCACTAAATGCACAAGCTGCAGTAAAACATGTTCAGGTACCATGTGCTCAGTGTTAAACATCCATACCACAGTGTGAAATGGGCACTGTTGGCTTGTCAGCCAAAATCACCTACAAAATCATATATACATTCACTAGCCCACCTTGTGAAGATCCCATTAGACAAATCCCAAGCTGACTATATAAATAACAGAAAGTTCTGAAAATAACTGTATTGATTCTTTGGAAATCTTTTGCCAAAATGATTTTTGCTATTTGCAGATCAAAATCAGTTGTTCATCTGAATCTCCAAAGAATAAGGCAAAATTCATAGCAGATGTGTTTCCAAAGACTTAAACAGCTGGGTGGTAGCGGGTAGCATATTTTTTTTTATTTGCTATTCACTAAGATAAGCACAGTGTGAAATATTGCCATCCAGTTTTGTTTACAGCGAGGCCTAACAGGAAGACACCACTTTTTTTTTAATGTTCAGGGCTCTGAAGTCAAAAGGCTGGAAGAATAATGCCATGCCCCTTGGAAACTGTAACTCTCCCTCTCAGCTTGCTCCTAAGGGTACAGAGCTGAGAGTCTACTCAAAGAAACACAGAGGTGCCCATAGCCGAGGTAACAAAAGCAGCGTGCCATGCATCATCCTTGGGGCGAGAGCAGTTCATATCATGATGTGGGTTGTCCACAGGTCCCCAATACATTACTCTTGCTTGGGCTGTGTAAGTAAGATGACTTATTTCAAGTCCAACCCTTCCGAGTTTGCTAAAACTGCTTTTAATCAGAAAAAAAAAATCAGAAAAAAACCCCACAAACTTATAGAAGTTGCCTTTTCATGCTACACTTTGGTAGCACTCATCATTTTCAGATAAAAAGTTCACAGTTTCATTGGTGGTTTAAACCACTAACATGAAATGTCAGCCCAGACACTGGGCAACAGGGGGAATAAATAAAAAAGCAGCAAGCACATGACTGCTAATTATCCGTTCACTCACAGAGTTTAAATATAGCTGCCTGTGTTTGAACACAGAGAAGGCTTGCAATTAGGGCACATTCAACTGTGAATGCACCACAACCCCTTCTTTACTGTGCTTGTAGCTGATACAAAACAATACCTCCACAGCAATTCTACTTGATACCTGTAATTTGCTTGAGCACTTTGTATATTAGTCATTGACATATCTTAAAAGTTGTGATTCTCCCCCCAAAAGCACAAAAGCAAAACCACATGCTTTTGAGAGAGAGCTTTGATCAGCATGCTTTTTATGCCTGGTTCCATGAAATACTTCCTTATACGTCCTTATTCTTTCAAAAAGGTACCTGAACCTTTAAAGAATTTAATATCCAATGATTTAGCCATGACAAAGTAAAGTGGCAGTGGTTATACTTGCCCTGTATAGGTGGATGGGGTCCCCTAGAAATATCACATTTTTTTGCCAGGGATATTCTAGCGTTTCTCTGCTGCCTTTGTTCCTATTCCTGCTCCACAAACTAGACAAAAAAAACCTTCCTATATAAAGTTTTTCATAGGATGAAAAATTCTAAAAAACTTAGATTTTTTTTTGGAGTCACAATTTACTATTTTCAAATTTTGTCAGATATTTCTCCTGCAAATGCAGAAACATGCCTGAAATAGGATTATTTCTAAGAAAAAAAAAAAAAGTGATTTTTTCATATTTCATCAGGATACATTTGTATTAAAAAAGCGTTAGCTAAGTTAACAACTTTAAATAATGTACGGATTGTGCCAGACTTCAGCCTTTTCTTGATCATTACCACTGTGCCAAGTTTAATCTTAAAAAGGCTCTGAAGCACTTCTCCTCCGTTTCTAATATTCAGCAACCCTGTTTTTTTTAATTTTTAGTTCTTTTTTTCTCTTCCCAATGAATTCCTAAAACTGAATGAATCTCTGCTCTGCTTGTACAAATTATGACCTTTATCTCACTGTGACAGTCAGAAAATAAACTTTATGTTTGCAGATTTATAGTCTATTCATATCTCAGTCTCTGGGGTCAAAGAGCCTTTAACATCTGGGAAGCACTGGAGTGCATCAGACTTGAGTGGGCAGGACAGAACTTGGCACATACACAGCCAGACCTAGACAGAGCATCCTCAAAAGTGGTGTGTAGGCTATTGACACAATATGAATTAGAGTTATTGGAAACTGTGGAGAAGACAGAATAGAAGCTAGTAAGGGGGAGAGGAATGAAAGAGTGCAGAGAAAGTAAAAGAAGAAAGAGCTGAGTGCCTTTTATTTCCAGTATGGTTTGGATAGGAACAACTTGGGTAAAGGTGCCAAAACTGATGGATCCAGCTAACAGAAATAGTGTGTGGTACTGTGCAACCGGCCGAATTCCCCAAGTGGGAGCCAACACAATTTGTTTGTGAGACTGAAGTAACGTCTGAAGTTAAAGGGGAGGAAAAAGTAACTGCTTTTAATAGGAGTCCACTCTCCCCAAACAAATTCTTCTCCTTGATACTGTAAATTGTGCAAACATTAAAAAAAGTACGGCAAGATGAAAAATACATGTTTAATTAGAAATTACCAATAAATGCCAGATTTTTCAGAAAATGAGGTATTTAGTAAAAAAAACATGATCATTATTTCTAAGATAAGCCATTTAGGTACAGTATTTTAGCATGTGAAGAGACACCATGTTGCCACCTCTGGTAGAATGTTTCCTCTTTCACATTTCCCTCCCAGCTCCCCGCTGTTCAGCCTGTATTTCTTTGAATGTGGCCAAGTGGTTTTAACAACAACACGAGAAACGGAAAGGGCAATCCAGAATGTGCCAAAAATATAGAAAGATGAGACAGAAGAGAGTAAGAATGTGTCTTACCACCAAAGCACACAGTGGTTTAAGCTGCTTTTTAGCTCCACTTTGTTATAAAGTCCTCTACCCAAGAGCACAGCAGACTTGCAAAGTGCCGTGGCTTTGAATCATAGAACGTAATGGGTTCAAACTGGAACACAAGAGGTTCCACTTAAATTTGAGAAGAAATTTCTTCTCAATGAGGGTGACAGAGCACTGGAACAGGCTGCCCAGGGAGGTTGTGGAGTCTCCTTCTCTGGAGACATTCAAAACCCACCTGGATGCCTTCCTGTGTAGCCTTATCTAGGTGTTCCTGCTCCAGCAGGGGGATTGGACTAGATGATCTTTTGAGGTCCCTACCAATCCCTAACATTCTGTGATTCTGTGATTCTATAATGTCCTGAGTTGGAAGGGACTCACAGGACCATTGAGTCCAATTCCTGTCCCCGCATGGGACAACCCCCATACTAAAGCAGTGCCAACACTTCTGAGCCCACTATACTACATACTTGATACTGATACAATTCACTAATATTTCACTGCTTCAGCCGTTCAAAACTCAAAAATCCTAACAATATTAAAGGCACTTGTAGAATTTATACAGCACAACATATTAAAAGTCCAATCCTGCACCAAAACTGCGTGATGGGGAACAAGTTTGCTGAGGTCAGCACCGAGCGAAATGTTGACTGCCCACAAACTCTGCCTGTACTTCAGGAAGATCTCAGTGCTTTCCACATAAATGAAAATCAAAAGCATCCCTTCTTGTGGTGGGTTTCAAGACTGACAGTTTCAAGGATACAGTAAAAAGTTATTGAACTTGGAACACTGAAGCCAGGATTTTCTATTTTCTTCTAGATATTTTTCCTTCTGTGCCACCTGGTCTTTACCTGAAAAAAAAATAACTTCTGCATCTGTTAAAATAGCAACATGCTAGGTAAAATGCTAGGGAGAAAAAAAAAATTACCACCGAGATATATTTGCCTTATTCTAAAGCATATTAAATGAGAACTGCTAAAAATTGAAAAGCAAGACTAATACTGGTGTTATTAAAAACTGAAATCTTACAGAATTTCTTGCACTGAAAAGATTCTGACTTCAAAAAGCAAAAAGAAATAAAAATGTAAAGTCTTCACCAATCTTTAAAAAACCTGCCAACTATCCTCAGCCTTTTGACATTAAATAGTGCCTGCTTCTTCAGGAAATAACAGCAAAAAGAGTAGGAATCAGGGGGGAAGAAAGAGAAATTATTTGTGCTAACAAGGGATTTAACTGATTCAACGTTTAGGTTTTAAAACAAGAAAAAATGCTTTTTTTCCAAACAAGTTGTTTACATTACAAGAGATAGAATAAAAAGTCTTCAACTATTATTTAGATCACTTCTTCAGGCTTCATACTTGACATGTGGTCTGATATTAAATGGTTACCATCTAGAAGCCACACATCTGCAGGAAGTGCTAAATACCAAAGGGCCTTAAGAAACTAAAACACACACAGTAGCAAAATGCTGAACAGATCACACAGTCAGCTACCGATTAGTTGCTACAAAATACACATTAAATCACATACTGCGAATGTTTGCAGTCCAAGCTGGGTCATGTGTAAATGACACATAGCATACGTGGTTTGTATTTCTAAATCAAAGTGTTCCCTGTATTCTCAGTGTTTCCCATTTCACACTTAATCAGGGTTAATCCCAAGATGATATCCCAGTTATTCTGTAAGAGTTGGTGTGCAATAATGTCTTTTAGTCCAGGATAAAACAGGCAGATTCTTATTTCCTATGCAATATTTTACGAACTCGTATTAGAAACAGCTAGTGGTATTCTGGCATACACTTCTTCCCTGCACATCCACCTAATCTTAAAAACAAAACAGTTTTCAGACAGACTTAAGCTTTGTCAATGCATGCAGCACAAAATGTTATATGATTCCTGGATTTTTTCCTCAGCACGCTTCTGAAACTACAAGTTATACATATGGATGACTGGAATTAGATTTAACATCATGGGATGATAGTCTGAGTGTGTTTCCAGATTATGAAGAATTAGATGCTTCAAGTCCATAACCATATGTCAAATTTCATGTGGTTAAGATTGCTGCCTCTTTTTGATAGCTCAGATCTTAAAATTGATGAGAAAATATCAATGTGGACTTAGGGACAGGATGCACTACTTCTTGGAAATTAAGCAGTCATGTTGACTTTAGTTTCTAAAGTCTCAACAATGATGATTTGTCTTAACTTCTACTACAGTTCTGTACCCCAAACTTTGCCTTGGGCTTCTTGCAAAGTTTATACCTTGATATATGTTGCAAAAAAAAAAAAAGTCCTGCTTGATAGGATGGAGTCACATTTCCCCGTAACTCTCATATTTTCATATAATGTACTAGAGCCAGATACTTTATTTATGAGTGTTCTTCTACATCATGAGGCTGCTCCCCCCTTACCCCCAGCTGATGACTGAAAAACATCATCTATCTAACTGCCCTTCCAAAGCACATCTGATGTCTTCTTCACCAACACCGAATTCAATTTCCATAGACTTGGACTCTTGTCCAGCCTTTCCCTGTCTGCTGCACCCCACCATCTGGAGTATAGTCTGAAGTATTGATTAATTGCTGTCTGAATTCTCATGCAGGGTTATGTGGGTTTGTTTGGTTTTTTGCTTGGTTTTGGTTGTGTTGTTGGTTTTTTTTTTTTCTGTCTATCATCAGGAAGGCCTGAAACAGGCATGAAAGGAATGGAAACATGCATGAGGAGCTCACCCCTACCTGAAAGGTGTGCTTTTTAGCAGTGGAACAAATTATCTGAAACTTCTACTTCTTGTTAAAGAGCAAGACCTCAAGAGGAACTGCAACAATATGACAGTGTCAATCCAGAAGTGGGGAAATGGCTGGTATTTTGACTTCTGGTCTGAGCAGTAAAGTTCCCTTTTCACCAAGATGTACTGCACGACAAACCTCACCACCTTTGGAACAAAATGCAAGGCTGTATAGCAAAAACCACAACACTAAATAGAGAGCAAACTGCAAACTGTCTATGTGGACATGCAGATAAAGAACAGGCACCACAGTAGCTGAGGTTGGTGTCTGAGGGCTGTCACAAACAGAACCGCCGGCGCTGTGTTGCAACCGGAGCACAAAGGCGGCTGATATGAAACAGCAGCCTCTGCCTCCACCCTGCACCCTGGGGCTCACTGCTCATGCTGAGAGCTGTCCTCAGCCCCATGGGCACCAAATCTGGATTTTGGAGAAGTTCTAGGAAAGCATTTCACCAGGGTCTTTATTTCAAATGCAGTTCAGTCCCTATCTATGCCAGGCAAATCAAGAAACTTGGCTAACTTGATCCGCCTTTAAGGTGTGTTTAAATCTAGTCACTAAACGTGGAAGGCTGCTTAAAGATATGTAATTCAAGTAGCATTCTTGCTATGGCTCTGGTGCTTCTCTGAAATTTCAGGAGCATATTTTTTTCTTCACCAATCTCCTAGAGATGCTCTGACATACTAGCCAGCTGTGATGCTGAAGTGATGCTGAAGTGATGGCACAGGCTATGCCTGCCACAGAGGCTCCAGACTTCACTGCACTTTTTCAAGGTCTAAATCAAAAGTCGAGGTCATGTCACCCTTATTCTTGATGAGGATCACCTTCTTCCTCCCAGCATTTACCAGCAGTAAAGTTGGAAGGTAAAGGCCTGGTACAACAATGGATGAGGTGACAGCCTAGAGAGGGAAATTAAGTAATCTTCTACCATTAACCCTAAGAGAAAAGGCCAGCTTTAAGAATAAAAAAAGCACTGAAAGTATACTGTCCTCACAAACTGGACCATGGCTGATACGTCTCACGGCTGAGACGCTGCAAAGTGACACCAGGAAGTTGCTACTTTCAGCATAGGGTAATAGCAGAGGAAGGAGTAGTGGTAAGAAAGCACAGGCAGCGCAAAGGTGGGGACCACCTGACCAGCTTCACTCTACTGTCGAGATACACAGAGAATAAAAAAACAAGAAATAAAAAAGCAGATGCATTTTATGAGTCACTGCCAAAGCTGCTTTTAGAAAAGCTATTATATTTCCCTTAGCTAGAAATGTCTACAAATATTGTCTCTTAACAGAACCTGCATTGAGAATGGTGGATCAGGAGGTGGTAAAGCACATGACAGTGCGAACTGTCTATAGCGGTACCAGTCCATCCCTGATGGAGTATGAGGAGACAATATAATCTCCTCAGCACAACTGGCTTTGGGATCTAGAAAATGAAGAGAAATATGCAACAGAAATTGCAACTTGTGTCTTCCAAGTGATTCACTCCAGGAACAGGCAGTAAGCAAATATTTTGCAGGTTATTTAAAATGCAAATTGTTCTTTTCTAAATTAACAGCTGTAGTACAGGTAACATCTGATGTAAATGAGTGACCTACTTTAAACTAATCAAATGGTACAGCCAGAGAAAGAGTCAGAAGTGAAAAATAATAATAAGGCTCATGTCATTTATCTAAGTGCTTCACATTTCTGTCCCCATTAAGGTTGTTCTCCAGGTTAGTGGGGGAACGAAAATGCAAGTTATTTTAATGGCATCTCAGTATGAAAACAATTATCTAACCACCACATTAAAAATTAAACAGCTTTGCATCTTTAATGCATACTTGCCTTTTTAAAGAGGAAATCAACAGTTGTGTGGCAGCATGCAAGTATTTTTGTTGTGCCCAATGAGCACCTGGAAAAAATACAGGAAGCAGCAATGGAGAAAATACAGAATGAAAGAAAAGATGTTGAAAAAATAAAAACCAGAGAAAGCAATGCTTGCCACTTGCTGGCAGGAAGCACATCCTCAAAATTAAACGAAAAAAATCAAGTAGGGCAACAGAGAGGCCTAAATTTTCTGTGTAAGAAACTACAAATAACAACACATCTTTTAAAATGCCATCATTTTATCTCCAATGGATTTGCCAGTCTCTTTTAATGAACCCAGCTCATTGTTAGTAGTCTTGTAGTTGAGCTAACAACCAAGATAGTCTAACACAGACATCGTCTCAATATTTTCAGCCTCTGTGGTGATCCCTCTGCATCCGTGTTAAGACATCTTGTGTACACATCAGGTCACAGGTTGTTGTTCATGCAGGATTCTTTCAGACAGTGCTGAAATACACCTTATACCTAGAAGTAGTCCTTTCTGATTTGGACAAAACAGTGGAACCTCCTCTATCCTCCCTGTCCCAAATGTCCTTCAATGTTACTTTTAAGTAGACACGGGAAAAGGTAGAGCAGAAAAATATGCAGAAAACAGCACATAGACTTATTTTTGCTTGCAGCCTCTGGCTCCACAAGTTGAGTCTACTTGGCCCTATTTGACTAAGCAACTTTTCACTCCCCTTCTCCTCATCAGGCAGGCATAGCCATATATTTGAGCTCCCCCAAGCAAATGGTCTGCTTGACCTTAACACTCCCTGAGGAGCAAACATAAGAGGATATTGCGGTCCATTGCAGATCTGAACATGTGCTGCGCTGTCCTACTTGTGCTGCAGCAGAAGAGGTGCCTCAGGGCACTCAGGAGCTTCCCTGATGGTGTTGTAATGCACAGGTACCTCCGTGCAGTACAGTGTACAAGTGCATCTGAAATCCCTCCATCACCAGGGACGTATGCACCTACACTCCTGTTTTAGTCAATAGAGCAGTGTTGATTTGCAGCCAGGCGAGCACACATTTTCAAAATGTACTCAGCAGTATGGAGACCAGAATTTCATTTTCCTTAATACTCGACCTCAGGAAACAGCTTGAGTAGAAAATAACCCCATCGAGTCTGTATTTATTTTACTTTGGACACTTTCAAATATCTGCACCGTAAACTAGGACTCTCACTTCCTCTCATTTTACACAGCAAAGTTACTCTGAACTCTGTGGGAACCCTACTCTGTCCCAAAGGGCCAGCTTCCACCCCCAATCATCCCGTCTGTTCATGCAGTGATGACCTCCTGAAGGAAGATGGTGGGATACTGACTCACACATTTTGTTTTCCTCACCTGCTAATGAAAAACCTGAAGGAGATATAAGTGCACGAGGCTAAATTCTAACACACAATTGAAGCATAATGTGTGAAGTGGCAGGATGAAGAGTTTTGTTGTCCCTATAATACACCCTAAAGCCTTCCTGGGGCTTTTCTGCTCTCACAGTCAGAGATGCTTCTGCAAATGGGTGGGTTCCCACGACGTTACCAGGATTCATTTAAACCTGAAAACATGGGTATGAACAGCCAGGAACTCGATGGACACAATCTCGTCCATTTACTGGAGTTCATTTAAACCTGAAAATATGAGTTTGAAAAGCTGGGAACTTTGTGAACACCATCTCAAGGCATAGAGCAAGCACCCCGTAAAACAGGGAGCCACACTTTGACTACCGAGAGAAGACAGTCCCAGGTCTGGGAAGGCAAGACAGGGTGTGGAGGACGATCTTTTCCCCAATTCCCCAGTTTATCTCGGCTCGCGGGCCTCGGACGCAAGGACACTCCCCTCCCTCCCTCCCCCTTACCTGAGCCGCCCACGTTGGACCGCAGCAGGCAGGTTCTCCGGAAGGAGGAGAAGGAGGAGATGTCGCTTTGGGAACGGCCACGGGGACCGGGTAAGGACCAGGCGGGCAGCGGTGCTCCCCCGCTGCTCCCCGGCCTCTCAGACATGGCCATCGGGGAGCCGAGAGGGACGGGGAGGAGAGAAGAGGAGGGAAAGAGGCGGCGAGGGAGGGGAAAGGGAAAGTTTGCAGAGGAAGAGCCGCCCTTCGCCTCCGACCGCCCCGCCGGAGCGGGGACGCCCCGCCGGGACGGTGACGGGGGTTTGGGGTCTGTTGGAGTCTAAATTTCATGTTTGCACAGGGGCGGAGGGAGGGGTGCAGACGCACGGAGGGAGGGGACGCGGGGGGCTTCTCCTCTCCCGGGATGTCTTCGTGTTCCTCGCTCCCCCCATTTCCAACTCGGAAAAAATAAAAAAAAAGTTTAAAAATAACCCAGCAACCGACACAACCATTTCTATTTCGTGTAAGAGGGTGACCTCCCTCCTCCGCCGGCCGTCCCCCGCAAAAGCGGGAGGTTGCACAAGGCATCGCACCCCTGCAGCCGAACCGGGAGAGCCATGAGTCAAATCTCCTTACCTCCTCCCCCACATCCCCATTCGTCTTTCTTAAGGTCTGGGTTGCTGGCAAAAGGTTTTTCACAACAACTTTTGACGACCGTGTGATTCAACGTTTTGGGAGGAAGGTACTCCTGCCTCTCAGATCAGAAGCAAGAGTCACACCGACTTTGGCAAAAGCAAAATCAAGCCCTGTGGTTTTGTTTTCTGACGTTTGTTTTACAGATACACTTTTGTGATACAATTCATCTTGAAAGTTATATTTAATGTTTTCGCCACTTTGTACAGGCAAATAATTTTATATTCTGCCCTCAATAAAATCTTTCCTGCCCTGAAGCCACTGGCACAACGGCAAAGATAGATAGGACTTCACCCTCTATTTTTAATGCATCTAGTGCCATGTTATATAGCTATCAAATATTAAAGTCCCATTCAGACTGTATGAAAACATTCTAGCAGCTACCACTCCCCAGGTCTGAATGAAATCCCATCGGGTCAGAAACATGTCCATGTGAAATTCAGTTACTGGCCTCTGCTTCCCACCAAGCAACCAAGTGCCCTCATCTCAACACCAAACGCTGTGCAGCTCCCCAGGCGTGGTGGTTTTGCGCTCTTCCCAGCACTCATATGGCTCAGGCACCCTTTGCCTTTGTCCAAGTAATTGATTCAGTCCACGAGTCTCATATGTCAGGCATTAGACAGGTCAAAGGGTCTTTTCTGCTCAGCATCCCCCAGGGAACTGCCTTCGTTATTTCTTCTCCTTCTTCCCTTTGCTGAGAGAGGTCACCCTGCTCCTACCCTGGCTGCAGAGAGCTTTCCCAGCAGGACCGTGCTGTGAGAGCAAGAGGCAGGGGCTTCTCCTGGTGGGGTGCAGCGGTGAGCTCTATGCTTATAGACCTTCCTGTGAGGGCCTGGTGGCTCCAGCGTCACTCAGGCAGGCACGTCGTACCTGGGTTTAGAGACCTTCCTGCAATCACAAACACTGCTCTTGTGTTATTTGCAAAATCTTGCAGTGTACTATTTTTATTATTTACCCTTTTCAACGTGCATCATTACAGATGTGACTGCGCACTGAGGACCTTTTCCTGCTCGGGAGATTTTAGTAGCTGTGCCTGTGTGGGCTGGTGACATTTTCTGAACCTGCTTATGCCTTAATCAGAAGGGTACTCATAGCTGCTATTTACTGAACCGTTTTCTACTTTTTTTTTTTTTTTTTTTCCTTTTAAAGGATGTGTTGAAGTTCATTATTGGAATACACAGTTCCTGCTCCAAATTTCACCAAAGTCAATGGCAGGTCACTGATGTCAGTGGGCTTTGGGTCATAACCCTGAGCTTTTTAAAAATAATTTTTCCTTCAAAGCATTTTGAGACACAGAGCAGTTGTAACTTGGGCATGCTGTATAGAATGAGCTTCTGAGAGTCTATTTCAAAATTCTCACATAAAGGAGTTACTCAGTGCCTGCAATCCTTTGGTGTGATCAAAAAAACACAAAAAAAAAAAAGGAGAACACTAAGGAATCCAAAGATAAACTAGAAAAGATACCACAGGAAAAGGTCAAAGGTATTTAAGGATTCCTTTTGAGAAGCAAAGTGACATCTAAAGAGGTGAAGGTAAAAGAAGACATAGAGAAAGTAGGTCAACAAGGAACATAAAAGAAATATGAAGAGGCTCCTATTGTGATATCAAAGTGCTTTTGTAAGAGTAATGTGAAGAGTCAGTTGAAAGAATGATACTACAGAAGTCACAATGTTTTTTATCAGCCTGTAACTTAATATAGTCATCAAGGTACATAAATGCAAATATTAAAAAATATGCACTTCCTGTTTTCACAATAGTTTAGATATTTTGGGATGAAATGTAACAGCTGTGGTTAATGGCTCTGGAAACTAAAATTCTGTTTCCACATGACAGCAGTAAAGTATGCATCCTTCCCAGGTGGAGAGAGATTAATTCAGTTGCTGGCTCATTCATTTTTAACTGTTCTGATCAGATTGCCAAAGAAATTTCCATTTGTGGTGGTGATTTTGTAAAGTTAGTATTTGATGATTAAACCAAATTATTTCACAAAGGCCGTCCAATGGCCATTAGGGTCTGATGTAAAAATACACAATTTGGTCATCAGGAGAGATGGGAGAAGCGCCAGCATGGGCTACAATGATGCTGGAAGATGTGTATTTTAGAGTACGTGCCTGCCACCCGTGATTTGCAGCACAAATGCAAAGTGTCATCTACTGAAGCCAGGCAGCTTCAGCGCAGGCTTCTCCCAAAGCCATTCTGATGGTCAAGGAAGTATTTCCTTGACAGGCTTTGGGGCACCTCTCAACCCTGGAAGCCATCATGTACGGCAGGCTGGAAGGAGCTGCGGAGCAAGGGGTGTTACACCCTCTCCTTCTGGTGAAGGGAAGCTGCACCTGCGGCTGGAAGCAGGTGGGAAGGGCACAACCATCAGGATGCAGAGGCCACTCCTGAAGCAGGCCATGGCTGCAGATACAAGACTCGGGCCCGGGTCAGGCTGCAGGCCCAGCTGAGCCCCCGGGCCACTTTCGGGCAGCACTGCAGGAGAAGCGCCCGGGCTGTCCCCGCTGAGGAGGCCGGTGACGCACCGCGCAGGGCCGAGCAGGCTGGAGGAGCCCAGAGGGACGCTGGCCAAGGCAAGAAGTCTGGTACTTCGTTTTGTTCAAACCCTTAAAATCCAGGTGACAATTTGTGACCGGGCAGCCACATCAAACGGCACCGGCGGGGATGAGACCCCCAGCAGCTGGCGCGCTTCTCCCTCACCCAGCGGAGGGGAAGGACGCGGCGGTGCCGCCTCAGCCGGGCACGGCGGCGCTGAGCCTTGGGAGGGGCAGAGCCGGCGCCCTCCACCTGCGGGCGGCAGGGACAAGTTACGTTTTGGCCGGAGGGTGGCGGGCTCCGGTGGGGCGGAGAGAGCCCGATCCCGCCTTGAGTCCCGGGTGCGCTCCGGCACCTGTGCCCAGCGGCCTCCCCCGCCAGCGCCGCGACCCCCGCCCTGAGCCGCTTCCTCCCCCCGCCCGCCGCCGCCGCCGCCGCCATGTCGGGGCCGCCCGGCCGTGCGGCGCTGCTGCTGCCGCCGCTGCTGCTGTTGCTGGGGTTGCCCGGGCTCCTGCCAGCGCGACCGCCAACCGGCGGCGGGCAGCCCCGCTACGAGCCAACCTGGGGCTCGCTGGACGCCCGGCCGCTGCCCACCTGGTTTGACGAGGCGAAGTTTGGAGTGTTCATCCACTGGGGCGTGTTCTCGGTGCCCAGCTTCGGCAGCGAGTGGTTCTGGTGAGCTCCCCGGCCGGGCCCCGGCTCCTGCCCGGCCCGCGGGCCTCCCCGGCGGCGGCGCCGCCCCACAGGCCCCTCAGGCCCCGGGAGCAGCGGGAAGGGTCGTACCGGCCATCTGAGGGTGTGCCTGGAGAGCAGCTCTTCGGGCGGGTGGGGTTGGGTTTGCTGTGTGTCCCCGGAGTCACAGTTAGGTTTACAGCCCCCCTGCAGATTGGGCCTGGAGCTGGAGTGTGCAGGTAGAGGTTTATTTCCACCTGAGGCAGGTCCGTGAGACCAGGGACTCTGTGGCACCATTTGTGAAGGAAGCGGAGTTTGATGTGCTTCTGGTACGTCTGACCATCTAGCTGCCCGGCCCCAAAACTCTTGAATGTGTTGGCTAATGTGAACCAAGTGAAGCAGAGAGCCTGCGGAGCTGAAAGATGAGCTTTCCACAGTGCTAGTGAGAGGGGGTGGCTGAGCGGCCCAGGGAGAGCTCTGCAGGGACACGATGTGGGACTCCCCCAGGAGTACTCTCCGCTTAGAAGAGCCTAAACTTCTGATCCTTCAAATGATGTTAAATCAAAGGTCAATTAACCCTTTGGTCTGTGAGTGTTCACTGATTGGGGCCCTTTGGCTGTAAGCATTTTTTTCTCTTTTTTTTTTTTTTTCCATGCTCTACCAAATACTTCCTCTATGACCCGAAGTGAGTCACATTATCATTTACATTATGAAGATATCAGCAGTTCTGTGGCAGAGTTATGGTAAAGCTTAAATGCAATATTTGTAAAAGGAACAGACAGTGATATAAACAAACCACAGTTTTCTGAAGGCAGTAGTTAGCCTATTATATTCAGAATTATGTTCAAGGGTTTCAGGAGTTGTTGTTTTTGTTTTTAATATGGACTCTGTTTACCAATTAATGATTTTTGGGACTGTGGCAGGAAGGAAGCTGGCTTTGGGTTCAGGCCTTACTGAGTGCTGTGCTCTGATAGTGGTATACAGATTCAGGCTTGAGCGTTTTTTTTGTTGTTGTGAAAACACGCTGAAATACTCTAATGTAGTTGATGAAGTTGTTTTTTATGTCCTTGTTGCCTCCTATCCTTACACACATGTGAGTGTGAAGCTACTTCAGGGCCATCTGGCAGCACGTGCAGTCAGATGGCTGAGGTCCTGTGTTAGCAGCTTCAAGTGGAAGGTCTCAAACTATGGTATCAGCAGGCCTGTCTTCCTTCCTTCAGAGCTGCATAACCTTGGTCAGAATGTTTCTAGAACCCAATCCTGTCAGAGTAGAAATGCTCACCTTGTTAGCAAACCATGTGACAAAGGAAGAGAAGCAAGGTTTGTGTTTTGTTTTTAAAGGCAGATGTGCCTTTTTTTTTTTTTTTTCCCAGGTTCTTTCATGGAGGGAGTCTGTCTCAGCCCCTTCTCTGTGTTTTTGTTTTGTTTTTTGGTTAGTTGGTTTTGTGTTTTTTGTTTGGTTTTGTTTGTTTGTGGGTTTTTTTGTTTTGTTTTTTCCCCACTGGCTGCTGGAGGGTGTGTTTGTTTATGCTGAAGTCTGTTTGGGGAAGTTACTGTGGTCTTACCGATCTGAGGTCAGGGTCCAGCTCAGGAGAGAAACATATTTCAAATGTTCAGATTCTGACCTGTTTTATTCCTTCACTTTCAATTTGTTCTCATTTATGTCTACATTTGCCAATGGGATTTTTGCCACTTGGCTTCATTCATAGAAAGGTGAATGCTTTCAGATCCTTTTCCCCTAAGTATTAGACGTCACAATGTATGTTGTTGTTAGAAGGCCTCCAGCAATAAGGCGGCTTATGCAGTAAGGACTGTTGTGTGCAGTTTCTGGAGCTCCTCTTTCATTGCTAGGTAGGGGAGGGATGGAGAAGGTTGAAAGTAAATAGTGCTCTGTTGGTGACTTATGATCTTTGCCCATGACGAGGGTGATAGGCCACCCTCAGACCACAGAGCAGAGCTCCAAGTCTTGCTGTGGACTAGGCCAGTTGGAATAGTGATGGTACTGGATCAGAAATTGATGCAATGGGAAATACAGGACAGAAACAGTCCTTGCATTTGCTAGGTGGGATGCAAAAAGAGGTCATCAGTTTATATTTTCCCTCCTGGTTCCTAAATCTGTGTGCACTGTCCAGTGGACCAGGGTGGATGTGTGCCTGTGCTCTGGAGCCTGTGAAGGGGGTGCATTTGCAAGGGTAGGGGGGTTCTTGCAGAGGCAGGTGGTTGTTGGAGGACATGCCTTCTGGTAGGGTGCCTTTGCTTCAGAGCCGTGTGTGTGCAGCAGCTGCAGTGCTCCACGGTCACAGCTCTCTCCAGCTCTGGGACCATGGGCATCTGCTCACACATCAGGTCAGTCGGCTGCATTTGGCATAGACTCTGCAGCAGCAGAGAGGTAAACCTGCTGGCCTGTATACTTGTGGGTTGCAGGAGTTGCAGTGGTGGGGCAGAGCAGAGATGCCTGATGGCTGATATGTGACAATTAAGGAGGGTGAGTTACTAGTCCAGAAAACATGTGTTCCTTGTGCCACCTGAGCTGCTTAACGTGGACCATGTACCTGTGCTCTCTAGTAGCGTGTCAGGATTTGGGTACTGAATAAACCTGCCCAGTGTAGTTGCTTTGTGATACTGCTCCAAATGAAATCCTGGGATCATTCCAAAGTGGAGTGCTTGAAAGTAGTAAAGCATGAGGAAAGAGGACAGAGAAAAGGAAATATTTGATAATTAATACTGTTATGTTCTGAAGCAGTTTTGCCCCATTGCTGGTGTCATGTACTTCCAGTGTGTGTGTCTCTCATTGTGAATACAAATAGGAGCTGATGATTTAAATGCTCTTTTCTTTGTCTAAAACTTCACCAGCAGACATGTTTTTGCTCTATGTTTTGTCAGGTGGTACTGGCAGAAGGAAAAGAGAGCACCCTATGTGAAATTTATGGAAGCAAATTACCCACCTGGGTTTAGTTATGAAGATTTTGGGCCACTGTTTACAGCAGAGTTCTTTGATCCCAACCAGTGGGCAGACATTTTGAAGGCTTCAGGTGCAAAATATGTTGTCTTAACTTCAAAACATCATGAAGGTAAGTGGAAGGTTTGTGAATGTTAGTAATTGTTACATTTCTGTCAACGGAAGAAAATCCAGGTGACTTTCCTGCCTGTTAAGAGAGGCAGAGAAAGCCAGGCAGCCTAATCTGGCCCAGCCCAGCCAAAGAGGAAACAAACCACCCAAGAAATGTGGGTGTGTTTTTTTGACTCTTACACAAATGCTGTAGCCACAAAGCTTGCATAGGAAGCGAAATAGATTGTGTCATTGTTCTCTTGCTGCAGGAAAGAGCCTGAAGCGGTGAGGGCAGCAGAGCTTCATGCAGTAGCCATAGTTTATTTTTTATTGTGCAGCTTATTGCTTGAGGAACTGCAGAAGTGAATTCTGCAGTGCTTCATACGTGGAGAGCTGCTGTGTACAAGCAGTTAACAAACTCTGTGGGTTTCTCCAAGGAATTTAGGAATGCCTTCCAGGAGTCAGCTTCAGAGTTAGGAATGTACACAGGGTATAGCTCTTGCCGATGCAGTGCACAGAAGCAAAAAACTTGATTTAGGTCTGTAACTTTACAGTCATGATGGATTTTTGGTACTGCAATTGTAAGGTACTTTGCAGAGGAAAGTAAAGGAGAAGAAAGTGTTTGGAAGGAAACATGGTATCAAAGAAGGTATAAAATACTAAGATGCAGTATAACAGTACATCTAGTGAGTGTTGTTGGTGTTTGGGGAGCTTTGGGTTCAAGACCGGCAACTAGTAACTTCTGAATTCTAATCTTGGCTCTAACACACATAAAATCCTCATTCTGATGGTACCTGTGGTGCAATTCCCAATGGCTTCAAAAGAAACATGATTTATGTAGTCTGTCCTGTAGTCTTGGGCATGAATTTTTATCTTGTTTGTCTAGTTGATACAATTACATGTATTCAGTTCACAAAAATATTGCAAAATTTATTAGGCCATTGTATAAAGGATTGTATAAATTGCATAAAGGAGTTTAAAGTTGAGAGTGGAACTCCTTTGGCTGTAGTCTAAGTCTGCAGTGCAGTAGTACACTTAAGTGCTTGTGCTGGATTGCTGGATGTCTGAAACATTAAATCCTTTCTGATATTTAATGCTGATATTTTAAAAGCTGTTTCAGGCGTTTTTGCACTCTGCTTATATACATGTACAAAGTAGTTGATTGAGCTTTTATAAATGTCAAGACAAATGAAAAGTGAACATTTACATAAGACCTAAACAGAAAGGAGAATAGTCTTTGAATGCAAATAATAGCTTGTGCATTCTGCAACTGAGAAACAGTTTTTTTCTTCCAGTTCTTGAATGTGTGTTGGCAGTTCATGCATTCATACATTCAGTGAAAATGTAGGTGCCTCAAAAGTTGCTGTGTTTTTGCTTCATTTCCTTGGGACATGTGAATGGAGTAAATAATTAAGGAGAAGGAATAGTTATCCTGAGTGGTACAGAACTGGATAATTGAATGTTTTATGTGTATAAAAATATAAATGCTTATGTATATGTATTGGTGTTCTGATGTTCGGACTACTAGCATGGTGCATAAAGAGATTATAGGCATGCTTTATACAATGATAACAATTTATTGCATATATGATTTTTGTTATTTAATATTTTTTTTATTGCAAGACACTTGCAGACTACTTTCCAGATGGAGGAACTGTAAGTTCCCCTATTGTTCTTCCCTTTCTTATCCTGTGTTTTTTCTCTTTTCAGGCTTTACTTTGTGGGGGTCAAAATATTCTTGGAACTGGAATGCTGTTGATGAGGGACCAAATCGAGATCTTGTGGCTGAGCTTGCAACATCTGTTAGAAACAGGACTGACTTGCACTTTGGGTTATATCACTCTCTGTTTGAATGGTTCAATCCTCTCTTTCTTGAGGATGCCACCAACTTCTTTAAGACAAGAAAGTTTCCCACCAGTAAATCATTACCAGAACTCTATGAAATTGTGACCAAGTACCAACCAGAAATAATTTGGTCTGATGGGGATGGAAATGCACCAGATACTTACTGGAACAGCACTGGTTTCTTGGCTTGGCTGTATAATGACAGGTACATAATGATGCTGGTTTAGCTCCTTATCTGAAATCCTGCTCTGTGTCTAGTTTGTCTCGTTTTTGTATATTTTGTGGAACCTGATACCCTCCACTCATGAGGACTTAACTAAAAATTAATTTTATTGAAATATAGAACCCAGGTCTTTCCTAGAACTGCCAAAACTTTCTTCAGAAAAAGGCTGTTTCTTACTTTTTCAAAACCACATTTTCAAATTAATCAGTTAAGATAGTATTGGCTATTTTGCCAAATCATATTCTTCGTAAGTACTGTCTACTGCACAGACAAAGAGGATAGCAGGATAATTTGAGAACATGGTACATTGTTGCCATCACAGACTGAACATCTGGCAGTGGATGTGAAATGCAGGCTGGTTTCTGGCAGACCGACCTCCTGTCAAAGTCTGCAGCAAATTTCCCTAAGAAATGCCGTTCTGGAGCTTTTACTAGCAAAGGATGAGAGTAGGATTCCTGAAATTGCACTTAACCTAATGGTAGTAAATTAATACTACAGAAGTCATCCTATATGTCAGTTTCTGGGAGGTGTGTGTGTGGGAAGGGACGACACTGGCTGTGACTGTGTCTTTTAGAATACAAAGCATAAAATTTCTCTGTTTCCAGTCCAGTCCGGGACACAGTTGTGACCAATGACCGCTGGGGAGCTGGCAGCATCTGTACGCATGGTGGCTTCTACACCTGCAGTGACCGGTACAACCCCGGCCACCTCCTGCCTCACAAGTGGGAGAACTGCATGACTATTGACAAAAGGTCATGGGGGTACAGGAGGGATGCACAGCTTGAGGATTACCTCACAATCGAGGACTTGGTGAAGGTACAGTGGGACAAAGGAGTTGCCTGCAGCTTCTGATTCATGCTCCTGATTGTTACACTATATAACATTTTAATTATTTTTATTAAAATTATTATTTTAGTTGAATAATGAATCAATGAAATAATTAACTTTGTTCATTTGCAGCCAAGCACTGGCAGGATGGAGTGTCCATGTAATTCTTACTGATTTAATAGAAAAGACTAAGAGAAAAATTCTCTCATAAAAATTCAGTCAGTTTCTTAGAAGCTATGTCCCTTGTAAGTGGTCAAAGGCTGAACTGGACAGTCTCAGAATTATTTTTTCTACTGTTTTTCTAATAGCTGCACCTCTAAGTTGATGACAAGTAAAGAGCTGCAGTTTCACAGTTTCTGTTTAGGAACTCCTGACTGAAGACTGCATCTTTCCCCGCTTCTCGCTAGAAACAGTTTATAACTCTTAATAGTCTTTTTACCTTGTAGCACCAAACTTTCCTTTCATCCCACTTCATTTAAACAAAGAAACCAACGCATTTATTAGAGACTTAACAGATAAACACAAAGCAGATGCAGATAGCTGGTGTTAATAGGACATTGATTCCCTTTGCTAGTCTAAGGTATTAAAAATATTTGAAGCTTAGAAAAACTGAATTTAAAAGTAGATTTATTCTTCAGATACAATGCGTTAAATTGCAGAATCCAGCTAGTGATGGGAAGATTGATTGTTTATTATTGTTGCTTAATATGAATCTTAGTACTGTCTTTGGAAAAGATAATTTCAAATTGAAGTAATCTCTTTTCAGAGGCAGAAGGTTTAAATTCATTCAGTAGCTTGTCTCCAGCTGTCTGTTCCTCAGACTTATGCATCTCAGTCCATGATCTCTGGAAGGCAGTGTGGATATGAACACAAGTATTTATGGACTCTCTAGAAGGCTTCCTTCTCTTCTACAAATGTCTCTGAAAAATAGGGAGAGCACCAAATAGAGGAAGAAGTTTCTCCTTTACACTTCAGTAAAAATGAAGTGGCATCTATTAGCCTTATTGCTCTCTTGTGCAGAGAAATTGTTCTGTCGATAAAACCCTCAGAACTCAAAATGTTAAAAAGTTGTAAGACCTGATTCTAATGTAGATTGTCAGTATATTGGTGCAAAAATGTATTTTGGCCTGTTTTCTGCCATAAAAATTGACAGCAGAGCTGTTTTACGGGAGTTTAAATTTTGTATTGACTGTTGGGATGGCCCTCAAAGTCTAAACATGCAGCAGTGACATAACTTGTTCCGTTCATTGTTCTGAAGCAGTATGGCAGGCTTTGGAAAGAACTTCCAAGATACGATTTCGTTAACTGTAACCATATGCTCCATGTATGTGTTTAAAAACATTTCAGCAACTCGTAGAAACAGTGTCTTGCGGAGGAAATCTCTTGATGAATATTGGGCCCACTCACGATGGTCGCATCGCTGTTATATTTGAGGAACGCCTGAGGCAGATGGGTACCTGGCTGAAAGTCAACGGAGGAGCCATCTATGGAACGAAACCATGGAGAGCACAGAACGACACGCTCACACCAGGAGTGTGGTAAGGCTGCTGAATCAAAATGGGGCTGCTTAAAGCAGCAGCAACAGCGTATGTAAAACTTTGAAATTCTTAATGACTTGATGCTACAAAAATCGCCCATTTGTTTTGTATGCTGTGAAGAAATTAACCCTTTTGTCAGTTTAAGTATCTGCACATAAATGTGTATAAATCTGTCAGTAGACAATAGGTGGCAGACACTGTAGTTTGGGGATGATGCTGAGGCTGAGGGAAGGTTGCAAGCATTTCCTTAGTGATCTTCTGCTTCTGAGTGTAGCTGGCAACAGGAACTATAAAAAAATATAAATCCAAAAATATAAAACTGCTATGAAGTGTTTATCTGTACAAATGAATACTTAGTGTCACTGTTTAGACAGAAAGAGTGGAGAGAAAGAAACTAGAAATCAGTCTAGCATATTCTGCATTTCATTTTAAGGTGAAAACACATGGGAAGATAACAGCAACTGCTTGGTTGCTAAATTCAGCCAGTCCCTGGACTCTCCTCGGCCTTTGTGCCTCATAGCTGCTGTAACACCTTAGTGATCCATCAGGGTTTCGGTCTTGATCTCTTCTCTGCCTCAGTCGGCCTTTTTCCTCCTGTTCCCAGTAAGATTTGGCTATCTGGCTTTAGCCTTGAAACCCTGAATTGTTGTCTGTTTAGTAAAACTACTTCTAAGAGTAATAAAAAAATTGTAACTAAATGAAGAGGGAGGAATGTTTCAAATATATGCCACAAGATTTCCAAGGACATACTGTAGACCAGGGGTGTCAAATTCATTTTCACTGGGGACCACATCAGCCTTGCAGTTGCTTTCAAAGGGCTGAATGTAATTTTAGAACTGTATACATGTAGGAGTAGTTAAATTTATGTGCCCCCCCCCCACTGAAAATGAGTTTGACACCCCTGCTGTAGATAATGTCTGCTGAAATTATTTTTTTTTTTAATAGCTATTCAAGGTAGAAGCTTTATAGTTGCACATACTCTTTAGTGGAATGTCTGTATGTGTGTATAGATGTGAATTACCATATTTTCTGAATATAACCCACAATTATGTGTCAGTGATTCCCCCTGCCCTGCAAGTATCTCCTTCCCACATTACTGGGCAGCAGTGAGTTACTATATGCTTGCTAAAGTTACTACAGATGTTTGCCTCTAAATTCAGTTCTTTAATAGTCTCTTTAGTTTGTTGGAATATAATTTCAAGGAACAGTACTTTATCAAAGGGTATAAATTGTCTGAAAAGATGGTTATGTGTATGAAAATGTAATTAGTGCTTGACTTTTCAAATCCATTTTTCCAGTCTTCAAAGCACTCAATATATCACCTCAGAACATTTCCAGTGAAAAACTGACATGCATTTCTGTTCCCAACCAGGTACACTTTCAGCCCTAAAGAAGGCCACGTCAATGCTATCTTCCTTAACTGGCCAGTCTCTGGGACTCTGGAACTTGGTGAGCCACAGGCTAAGCTTGGAGAAACGCAGGTAAGAGAAACATACCCTCACCCCCTTTAGAACAGTGATGCTTTTAACACACAATGCAAGAAATGAAGGAAAACACCTCTGGGATTTTTCATGTTCTATCAGTGTTTATTTTAGTTTCTGGAATCTTTGGGAAGGCATAACTCTTAGGACAGAGTACTTTGGAAGAGACCCAGAAAAATGTTTTCATTCTGGGACCTCCTTGTCCTAGTCCTCCCAGTGGGATGTTTAGTTTGCAACAAAGAAAGATGGAATTGTTGCTGGGATATGTTTTAGCTTGCAAACCAAGGATCACAAAAAGAGACCAAGTAGCAGGGGAAAAAAAAAAAACACAAAAAACAACAAAACAACGACAACAAACTGCTTCCTTTTGTGTTTCCTGTGTAGACTCTAACTCAGCATGAAATTTCTCTATAAATATCCATCCTCATGACTCTGATGATACTGTAATTATGGTAATGGTGCAGTAGCTTCAAGTCAAAGCCTTGCACAAGGGGAAAGCAGGAGGGTTTTTTTGCCCAGGGATGCTAAATAATAAGTCTGTGCAACCCTAGATGCATCCTAGAGCAAGTGGTATTCTAAAGTTGGGGACGCTGACGCCACACCTGCACTAGCACGTAGTGTAACCCCATGGAAGCAGATGGACAGAGCAGAACAGCTGGTGTTCAGGACTTGGCATCAACACAGTACATTTGAAGTGGGATTCACTTTGGCTTAGCTCTGTCCTGGTCTCATGCATTGGATGTCCGCTAGCTGCCGAAATGTATTAAGAGTGAATTGTCTCTTCTGGTCTAGTTCCATATGAAAATAATCTAACTAGTGCCAAGACAGCTCTGTGATAAGGAGGAAAGAATAATTTCAGAAATGATATAGATGCATCTTGCAGTTTGGAGATGCATCTAGACTAGATGTGCACAAGATAGTTATGTTCCTCCAGGGTAGAGACTGGTCTTCAGCTGTGCAACTGTTTTCAGCATTTCACCAACTGATGTAAGAGTCTCACCATAAAACGTATTTGTGTGTTTAGCAGCAGGGTTCTTCAGGTCAGCTTGGTTTGAGATACCTGGTTGCACACTGTGAGAAACATTGGTGCTCATTCAAGACTGTAAGTTCCACCATGGGAACAGACATCTCAGAAATAGGCACTATAGAGCTGTGTACTGCGGTACCTGGATCCCTGCATAGACCCAAATAGTTCTGAAAATTGTTTATGTACCTTTTACAGACCTAAGAAGTACTTCTCAAGACCCAACACCCCTAGCTTTATCATTTACATATCTACTTTGCAAGTATTTTTCTACTGCCTTTAATCATTGTTTTATCATTCATTTGGTTGGTAAATGGCATTTTGATATAACTGGATAGTAAAGCAGTTATGGAACAACATTTGTCAAATTTTGCAACTCTATGCTCTTTGAAAAGGCACTGTTCTAACTATAGTGTATGTTTCTATCTCAGGCAAAGCTGGTTGGCTACAAGGAACTGCTGAAATGGGTTGCACTGGGAGAAAAGGGAATCGTAATAACTCTACCTCAATTAACCCCTCAGCAATTGCCATGTCAGTGGGGCTGGACTTTACAACTGACTGATGTAAACTGAGCCACACACTGCTGGAGAGGTGCGTAGTAGGGAATGCTGTTTTTTTTTGCCCAGTTTCTCATCAGTGATTTCTAACTCTTCCTTGCTTGACTGAGAAACATCAACAATTTCATTTTTTATGAAAGGTGGGCAGTTATTAAGGGATAGAATGAATGTCATCTGAAATCTAGCACTAGATAGGTACATCTCTGCATACAATTTGTTCCTTTGAACTTGTGTGAAAATTGAGCATCTACCTTGACCTCTCCACTTCTTTTAGTCAGTTTCTTGCCAAGTTATGTTAAGAACTGGGTGGGGAAAAAACAGGCATTAGATTTTTAAAGCCATAAGAAAGAACAAAGCTAGCTCAAGGCAGCATTCAACAGATCTGACAGCAAATGCATAGAAGTCAGTTGTATACTTTCTTTAATACAAGAACTCTAACTGCCTCAACACTGTACAGTAAAAACTCTCAGTTTTAGCAAAAAGAATAAACTTTTTTTCCAGTTGCATGTAACAACTGACAGCTGGTAGTTTCAGCTGAGTGATGTGTCTGCAAGAACAGTCCTCTCGGGGTTGGGAATTCATCACAAGTGTGTGGAGGCAATGCATGTGTACATTTTCATTTCTCATAATGAAAATAGTTGTTTTTACCTGTTACTGCTGTTGAATAATTGTATCCATTATTGGGATACCAGAAAAGTGGGAGGGGTTTTTTAAGTGTTTTGTATAATTTTACATGGTTGAAGCTGACTCTTGTTTACAGCAACTAATTTTACACAGTTACCAAGGTGCCTTCTGTGGACTATTAAACAAAACATATACTTCAATGACTAACTGCTTTTAAAGAGAGACATAATCAGGAGTTGCTAGGGTTCCTCAGCTTTGGCAGAAAGACAACGTTTAAGCAGGGGATCGATTGTGTCTAACTTGAAAAATTCCTAAACTCATCATGTGTCAGGATGCAGCATGAAGTTTACAAAGAGGGGGAGGTATAGAACAACAAAAAAGCATTAATTGTTTCCATGTAGATATCAAAGGTTTATTTTTCCTAAGCATTGTTAATAAGTGCAAAACTATTACTATATATGTTAAATGTAATCTTTCAACTATGTCAAGATCTTAAGTGATAGGCCAAATGAAGTTACAGCCGTTCCTGCTAGTAATGTGAACACAGGCACAAATTCTACATTAAAATATTTTATTACAATACAGACAATTGGGCTCAAAATTAATACAAATTAAGATAAAATATTTACAAGTTAAATGTATACACTGTAGCTGTTTGAACAGCATAAACAAGAAAACTTCTAGAAATCCACATTCCTGTAGTATTAAGCAACAGAGAGAACACCCCCCACCATCAGTTGGCAAAGACTTTCTGAAGAATGAGAGACTCTGGAATAACATTTGTAAAGTTCAGGGAAAAAAGGTTTTAGTAAAGAAAAATTTGCAAGAAGAAAGAAGCCTTACTTCATTCTGCTACTCTCTGCTATTCTTAACTCACTATTATTAGTTTTTCCCAAAACTTACACACCCCAGGCAAACAACTGGGGGTTTTTTTTAGTAACTTGTTCTACTAATACTGCCACCAGATGCCTTTCTGATGCAATAAAAATAATCAAATGAATTATGGAAAAGTTGAACCACTTTTTTAATAGAAAAGTCTTTACATACAATGATTCTTTCAACAAGAATATCTTTCATGGGTGTTTGTAACAGAATTCTATAAGAACAAATATGGGCTCGCTCCCACTTTTTTTGGTGTGTTCTTTATGCTGGTCTACCATTCCTACACCATTATAAAATTAACCCAACTCGCATCAGTAGTCAAATGGATTTGCTACACAATCTATTCCTATATATGTGCAGTTCATTTCTCTAGTTGCTGAGGGGTACTAAAAGCTTCATAAACATTAGCAGCAAAATCTTTCACTTGTTCCATCATCAACAGGTCCTAGAAGAAATTTAAAGAATACATTTGCTTAATCAAACACATCCACTACTCTTCTGGTTTTACTGCAGCACAGAAATATATGAGAAAAGCACCTGGCACTCCCAGCGAGATGTAACTCAAATGTCTTGCTTTAGAAAGGTTTATGTGCAGAACTGCAAGTAGAACCAAGTCGAGAGACCTTTTTGTGCTTATGCACAGTTTAGCAAAAGGTTCTAGAAAAATACCATATTTTTGTAAGACAGATACAAAGAGTTCCAGTTATGCTAATTGTTCCTATTTTTGTAAAGCCATTGAAATTAAACAGAATGAAGTACATTTTTAAAAAGAAACATGCAACACTCATTTCAAAATTTTACTTGGGATATTTTAAATAAGCAACATTCTTACCTGAACAAAGTGACTGGGTGTTTCACTGCATACTGAATGGATCTGTCCATTTATTATTGGAATTATCTTGGCTAAAGGAAGACTGACACTGGAAAGACTAGAAAAGAACAAAAAATATTGACCTAGACCCACTCTGACATTAGTAAAGCCACTAAACTGTGATTATTACAATTCTAAATAATCACTACTTCAAAAGTGAGAGTTGGAAGACTGAAAACCAAAATGTACCGATGAAGTTTTCTTCCTGTGAAATCTTTCATTTAATATGGAGAAGTACCAAAGCAAATTTCATCTAATCAGTTGCTGTTCCTATGAGTTTCACGCTTGCTTCTAAGTGATGCAAGTAGTATATATTTAAATAAAACCATTACTCTTTGAGAGCCATCAGTTATTAAAACAAACATCTGTAAACCCAGTTATTCAGGGTTTTAATTTTAATATTTTAGAAAATGTATTTCAAAGATCTGAACTCGGCTTTTGGATTTGTAACACTCTGACTGCACTGTTTAAAACCAAAGTTAACTTCAGAATAAAATCTGTTTTTAAACAGTCTTCTAGGAAGAGGCAGAAGATCCTGAATGTTAATCTCTTTTCTCGCAGCATACCAGCTAAGAACCTAAAGCTCCATGGGTGCTTTGGCTACGTGTATTTGCCTGCCTTCCTTGAGAACTAACTTACAGTCAGTCCAGGGGCATACAGTTGATCTGCTATAGTATACATATGTTCTTCCAAGGGACTGCTATGTTTCTCATGGCCTCAGGGGAGGTACGGTGGCATGTTTTGCAGTAGGCACCCCCAGTGGGGTAAATCCTCCTTAGCTAGAAAGGCAGTCTGCTTGTACAGTGGTCAGACAAAAAGTGGGGAGTATAGGTTCTCTCATTTCTGCTTTTAGATCTCTCATGAATTCTAGCAACTTTATGGGTAAGGTGAGAAGACTATTTTTGAAAAGCAAGAAACAGAATCCTTTCCAGCATGAGAACTTCAAGTAGGCAGGAAAATCCACAGCCTTTTTTGGAATTCACTATGAACCTAAAGCATTATTCACAGGAGAATCACAGCAAAAGAAAACATTTACCTATATACAGATCCATTCTGAGAGAGGTCCTGTTCCGTAGGTCTAAAAAACTCTGCCATATTGTCCAGCAGTCGACTGAATCCTCTATTTAAACATGTGCTCAAAACTGTACTGAAGTCTGGACTGAAAGAAAAAGTTTGATTCCTGGGATTTATTTTTCCAAACTAAAAAAACATCACAAGCATGCAGTGCTACAGATGTTCCTCCCCTAAAGGAAGATGTGTATGACCCAGAGAAATGGTCAATTGTATAAACAGCTCAAGAAAGACCAGCTCCCCAATAACTCAACAGCAAACCAATCAACAACCTACACTCTACCCTAAGGTTACTACAAACCAGATAAATCTAAAGTATTCCTCATGTCTCTGTTTCCTGCCAAGTAACAACACAGAGGGCTTTATCCTTCAAAATGCCCCAGATCTCCAGCAGCTAAACTGTAAGAACAGTTTGGCATCTGGCTAAATTTACTCATATTCCACATTTATTATAGACGCCTGACTTCAGTAGCTCTCTGGTAAAAGGATGCATACGACCAATCTCAAAACCATGTATTAAAAATAAGTTCCAATAAGCCAAAACTGGTGTTCATCAAAGCAAGTAAATCCAATAAAATTTACCCTGGTTTAGCAGTAGAAAAGTACTGCTCTTTTCCTGCGTAACTACAGAAAAAGTGAGGAAGAGATAAAGGGGTCTGACTGGGAAGGACATCCTGGTTATCTTGTTTAGGCGGGATTATTTCTTATAAATGGGTCTCAGAGTTCTCAGATTTCAAAAATCCCAGCCTACAATTAGTGCATATAATGAAGTAATGCAGTGGAGTAGTCACATTTTGCAAATGAGAGGTGACATCTTTTTATAGGAAAGTAATTGTCTCACACAAACAGTAGTTGTCAGGAGGAGTTTAATATGAATACAGGATATTTCTCCATACCTTTCTAGCATATCTCTGGTTTCATTAAGTAATTTGATTGTAGTAATGTCTCTTTCTGTGAGTCCACAGGCCTAGAAAAAACAAAGACAGTCACTATTTAGTAAGAAATCGATAGGCAATGGTAAGAATAAGAGTAGAAATAGACAAGTTTTGCACCATGAAACTAAGTCAAGATGTGTAAATCAAATCTATTTAAATTAAAAGATTTACTGTCATAAATCAGTTTCTTTATAATTTGTGTTCTAATTTTCCTTTTAGATAGTCATTATAGGATTTTTTTTCACTAAAAACAGTATTAGCAGGAAATACCAGACAAATTGAGCCAAGTATTTTTCTACTTCTGACCTCCAAAACTGAAATAAACCCCTCATATCAGCCTAAGTTAAAGGGATAGGTGTATGTAGTTGCACACTGAAGCCTGAGTTTCTTCTTTATACTAGTTTATACCAAGTTAAGAATGAGTTTTCTTTCAACCTAAATTTTCTAATGTTACAACTGAGATGAGATACACCTTTCTTCTGATGCCTGTTCATTTTCCAGCCCAAAGCAATAAAGGACTCCAGCACACCATCACCTTCTTGTACTGCAGCCAAGATGCTACAGCTGTCCATGATCTTTGCTCACAGGCAAGTGCCAGGTAACACAGCTTAGGGCTGAGTTACACTGTACCGTGTTACAGCATATGTCACAGGCTAAAAGCAGTAATTGGGCTCTTTTTGAGCTTAGAGCTGGCAATCTGAAGATGACACTTGTTTTCAATCAAATCTCAAGAAAGTAAAACTGTACTTTGCCTTGATTAAAGAGAGAAGGACACTTGATTTATGACAGGAGAGGCATCACCAGTTATGAAGGATGCTGTGGTACATGATACAACTAGAAAACTGTTATGCACCCTTTGTGCTCCAAAACAAACAAAAAACGCAGAATGAAAAAAGGCAGATTAAAGAAACTGAAACAAGTACCTGGGTAGCCAAGGGGTTTTCTTCATCTGGCATCAGATAATGACATAAGGGAGAGTAAGATGCAATCTGGTCTGAATCTTTATGTTCCACTACTTTCCTAATATCTTTAAGTTTCTGTTCCAACTCCAGAAGAGACAGGGTATGCTTAAGGGAGATACTGGAAAAGAAAAAAAGACTACGGTGTGGATTGCAAAATGAACAATGACACTTTATTCTCCTACTGATAACATGTTCAAAAGTAATAGGATCCCAGTCTGCTACATTGGCTTGCACAGACATAGCCTGCTATAATAAAAACACTGGTTTGGAAAAAGTCTGTATGCCTTCTTTTTTAAAAAAAATTCTAATAAAATTCATTGTTTTGGGAACAGTCATCACAATAAAAATTAAAAGCTAACCACAAAGAAACAAGACTCTTACCTTCCAAAAACTTTATGCACAGCTTGTTTAACAATAGTTATTAACTCAGTCAGTCCTAGAACAAAAAAAAAAAGTGTCAAAATTATTCTAATGATTTGCTCAAGTCTGGAAAAAAGTAGTGCTTTGTAAGTGTAGTTAGTTTATAATGAGTATCATACCATCTCCTAAAAGGTGCTGAATACTTGATAAATATTGCTGC
The DNA here is from genome assembly GCF_964273445.1 of Streptopelia decaocto. Taxonomy (NCBI): domain Eukaryota; kingdom Metazoa; phylum Chordata; class Aves; order Columbiformes; family Columbidae; genus Streptopelia; species Streptopelia decaocto. The sequence continues at coordinate 58,053,045 of NC_138656.1, forward strand.
TGAACTTCAGGGGGAGCTAGTGGTGTCTGTGGGGAAAAAAGTAATAAACAGTTCTGTGCCATGTCAACAGTAGAGAACAATGCAAAAATAATTTCAAACCAGACGCAACCCATTTCCTTAATATTTATAATACCCTGCAGCAGATGGATTTCCCCACTCCCATGCAACTCTGTAGCTTCTGATTCCTTCTTTGTGCCCGTGGATCTTTCCTAAGTTCTCCAGCATTTTTCTCTTCCATGTTATAGAGCTCTCTCCTCCATCTTCAGTGGCACGGAAAAATCTTTCACTTTTCATTCAGAGGGAACTCTCTTAAACTGCACTGCAGGTCAAACTAGACCCCCCCACCCCCAATTAAATCTAGTGGAATAGGATATTTATGCTCAGCCCTAACAAAAGCCTATCTGATAGAAGAGAAGCTTTCGGTAAACTAATACAGGATCCCAGTTTGCTCCAGCACTGTCAATCCACTTCTCTACTAGAAAAATAACAGTAAGATATTTTCTAGCCCACATTCATCCTGCCCTTTAAAAAAAAAACACGCTTTTTCAGGTTTTATAAAATCAGCACGACCCCCAGCAACCCCAGCCTCTCTAATGAAAGCTTTTCTCAGCCCTGCCTTGATGTGCTGTTCCTTGACTCTCAGCAGGAGCTACCACAGAGGGGCATACAACAACTAATCAAAGTTTGTAGCCATTATTTTTAGATGAGCCATCCAACAATTTGCAGATCTTACACTCTACAATGGGTACTTGCTTATTGTGGGACTGATCTATTTTTATTGAGCAGTGATAGATATACTATATAAACAAAACTCAAATCTTCTATCTTGCTTGGCCCCACCAACAGACATTTAAGGTAGGTGGCCTTTTGGAGTTAAACAAAATAGTCAAAATTTCAAATACAACATTTTTCATCTTTAATCCTGGAAAAATTTAACTGGGGGAATTAATGTATGTGCTAGGAAGACTTAAGCATTTACATACATTTGCATAGATATCTTGGATCATTCACACAATATTACTGTTTCACAAAAAATTAATGAAAGCAAAGAGATCATTTAATGTTGGTGTTTAGATATGAAGTAACCTTCTTTAAGCAATACAAACACATACAAAAGGTAGTCTTCTATATAGCTGGTATTTTGTTAAACAACAGTATTACCAAATCATCCAAATGTAGAGACTATTAAAACACATCAATATATCTTCCAGTAATGCTTCCACATCTCCCACTCTTACAACTACTCTTGGTTTCATTCTAATACTCCTAAGCTGTGCCCTTTTTATCTCTCACTAAATATTCCTTTCACTTCCCAGAAAGTGGTAGTTCTACCTTTGAAACAAAACAAGAAACTTACTGTGCCATTTTTGCAGAGTGCAGCATTATCTAGGTAGATGTAACCGCCAATAATATTTAACTGGACTCGCAAAAGAACTACTAGCATACAGGTACTATATACAGCTGCAACGCTTCTTGTGAAACCTTGAAAAGAGAAAACAAAACAACTTCACAGTCAAAGAAATAAGGATGAGTCAAGGAGGGAGAGTCCTCTCCAAGACTCAAGGAGTGCTGATGATTTTTAAATACAGTCACATTTCTCTCATTGGTTGTCATAACATACACTTTCACAATGCACACCCAAGATGGTCATGAATCTAATCTGTGCTGGAGCTACAGCTGAAGTGTCCCATTTAGTCCTATATTAATATCATTTTGCATGCTAAACAAGTTATTTTAGAGGAAAAAAATGGCACAGGTTTGTCCAGAAGGAAGATGGATATACTGTCAAATAATCTTTCTTCTTTAGGCCAGGAAATACACACAGTACGTTACCCTTCATTGTGCAATTAAGACACAGAAGGCATAACAGCAGTTTGGGAAAAAAAAGTTACCTAGGGCAGGAACAGCTAATATCAAAAGAAAGAAACCTAACATGAGCATCAGCTACCAGCCACTGGACAACAGAGGCCATGGGGAAGAAGTGACATGAATAAACATGGATGAGTGCTGAGTAGCAAGGACACGGGAAGGAAGGAGCCGGATCAAAAGGAGGATCTGTAAAGGTGTTGTGGAAAGGAGACACGAAACCAGAAGGAAGGAAAGACATAACGAGGGAGGTGGTAGGGATAACAAATGGTACCAAAGAATCAAAAGTAGCAAAAAAAGCTCAGTAGTATTCACTACACAATTATCTGACTTCACTATTTTCCCTTCCACAGTTTCCAGCAGCCAGTAAGAAGATGAGCTGAAGGTTCATCAGCACTGCTATGGTGGTGACCTCACACAGGCTTGAAAAGAAGAAATTGCTGTCCATGGAAAGGCTGGCCTGCATTTCTGACATATTTTCTATTAGGTTCAGCATAGAAGTTTCTGAAAGACTAGTTCAATTTTTCTGTGATGGCATGGAAAGTTCTTAAAAGTTCTCTTGAGTGCGGCAACATGAAGGCAAACAAAATTCTTCACCTTTGACTCTGAGCTTCCCCCAGCTCTACAAAAATTTCCTTCATTAGGAGCTTTTGGTGGGGTCAGGGAGGGAGTTTGCCATGCAGTGTGTTACACTATCTTCATATGTACTGAAACAACAACACAGTGTAAAGGGTGTGAAAGACTTAAAATTTATGCTACATATTATGCAGATGGAATCTTTCATTTCCACTTACTTATTATCTTTAAATCCTCCCATATTTCTAACTTGTTTGCTGGCCTGTAGGAAACATAAATGGAAATATTAAACATTAAAAAGTATATTTTCCTTGGAAATGAATAAATATGTTAAATGAAGTAGAAGTGCTCTAAGGCAAGCTCATTTAACTACTGTAATTATTCATATCAGATTCATGTCTACACTGATTTGCCTCATTCAGGAAAGCAGTACATAAACAATACACTATGAAGTCACAAAAAAGATATTCAAACTTCAGTGTATGTATGTCGTACTTAGTGATATCAATTACACACTTTTTTTATAAATTTTGTGTTACTGTACTAACCAGTCAGAAAAAGCCCATTGATGATACAAAGCAGTCTTTTCTGGGGCCTTGACTCTGTATATTTAATGCAGACCTCAGTTCAGTAGGGCTTTCTGTATCCACCTGAGCAGAGTAAGCATAATAAGGATCGGAATTTTTATATTCTACCTTCTTGCAAGATTTACCATTACTTGATTTGATATTGAAGTCCTAATGTAATCACCAAACACCAAAGGGATCATGGATATCTGTGGAAAAGCAGTCTTGTGCCCTCCACACAAAGGCAAGTTGATCTTTCTTCTTTTGTTGCGGTATGTTTATTCTTTTGACCGAATTCCTAAAATTTTATGTATTCTGCAGTCAAAAGAACAAGATTGTGGATTGCACAGACACGTCTGAACTGCCTAAGGTACACTGCGGATTTATAACTACTATCCAGATGTAATGTTGGCAATACAACAGCAGTAGCAGATAAGAGCAAGCTAGCCATCCAAGGAGTTTCATAAGCCATTCTTGTCTATTAAGCACTGTCAGTAAACAATGGCTACTGTATATCTATTGAGGAAGAAATAATTTGTAAAAGTCACTTACAGAAACATTTGTTAAGTTCTTAGAGTCAGAATTAACACTTAAATATTTAGGCAAGATAGTTCAGATTAACTGAGACTTTGCAGTAACCTACTTTATAAAAAAATAATACACTTTTCATCAGAAATAATTTCTCTTTACAGGCACAACACATGCACTTTGGTATTAGTTTGACCATTATAGCACTTACATAAACAATGAATTTGTAAGCTCACTGCTATCAAATAATGCAAATTAATTGATATAATAAAATATTATGTCTACAAATCCAAAAAGTAGAGAGACATTAAATAAAGCATAGCTGGAAGAAATACAAGGATCCATGGCACATAGAAAAACAGTTTATATCCTTTTTGCAAGCTAAACCAACAGTTTTAAAAGCTATTCTAAAGCAAAACAAAGGAAAGAATGTTAAAAAAATACAGTAATATTTCTACAGATAAAACACACAAGAGGACTCAAAACCCCATTCAATACTTATAAGTGGTAAGTTTTCCACACCAACTGAAGAGAGAAAGGGAAGTCAATACATCAATGTCAGCCAACTACATTTGCACCTATTTTGTCAAAATACTTTCCAGAGCTCATGCTTACAAAGTTTCTCCTCACAACATAAGGCAACAGCCAGGTAACATTTTAAGTCTGCAAGTATTAAGCCTAATGGTGAAAATTGATTTTTCAGTCTATATCTACTGCAATTTACTAAGATTCAGCTGTTACTCAAAACTCAGCTTTTATTTCACATTTATTTATTTGGAAAAAAGTTACCTGCCATGGAAGCAAAAAGCAATGCAAACAAAAAACAGAGGTTTGGAATAAAGCTAAGTGCTGAATAGGTGGCGATACACAACATACAGCAGCAGGTACTTCACCTCATCTCATTCCATCACATTCCTTCGCAAACAGGCAGACAGAGCAAGAACATCTGTTGTCTCAATGTGCTGCTCTCTCTTTAAAAGTTTCTATGGAAGCTTGAACACTTCAGCCTGCTTACATCCCAACCTACCACTGGCCACCCCACATTGCTAAAACAATGTAAAAAGGCTTTAAATTCAAGGAAGTGAATGGATTTTAAGTTAAGAGTTTACCTAAGCCATAGCACAATCTGTAACATATGATAACGTAGATCCATAACATGTTAAGCCACAACACAGATTATGTGAGAAAAAGAACGCATCTTCAGGACATGAAGAAAGAGAAATCTCCACATCTACTCTTTTGTATATTCCAACAATTGTATGCAAAGGTCTGGAGCTGTCTGATTCATCTTCTCAAATTAAAGTGGAAAGAAAACAAATCCATACCTCCATGTGTAGCACAAGAATGCAGAGCTTCTTCAAAGACTCGCTTCGAAGTGGAATAAGCCCTGATGGCCCATTCCATGATCTGTGCCTTGCCAACCCCTTCTCTACCCTTTCAGTTGAAAAAGTTCAAGCATCTAGTTAAAACTTCCTCAGCATAAGTCAAAAAAGGAAGCATTAAGACACAGACTCCACTGTAAGATAACTATAAAGGACATCCATGCTTACAGGCTGTTGCATATAACCAGCATTATATAAAAATATTTGCTTTCAGAAATTCATAACAAAAAGTCTCATCCCTATTTTCACTGAAATTACTGGAATTCAGAATTGTGTCACTGTACAGATAAACTGTTTCAACTAGTCAAACAAGTTAGAGACACCAGATATATTTTGGTTAAAAAAATGCATGCTACAGAGAACAAACTAAGGCAATATATGTGTTCACACTTGAACAAAGGATTACAGGCCTTTATAGACTATTTTACTGTACAGTCCAGAAGACAAATCTGGTGATCTACATGTTCTGGTGATCTCTTGTTCATTCTGGTTAATTTTTCATTGAGTAAAAATTCTTATTATGATAAATACATTAAATATTCCATTAAAAATAACTTTTCCTAATTTTTTGTTGTTTGGGGTAAATAATATTCAATTACAGTTGCAAATTCTCAGACAATCTGTTATAAACACATTGTTCAGGCTGTAATTCCCACTTTAAATATCACATTTTGTTACCTTGTTGTGTGAGTTTTTTTGACTGAAAAAAGACAATGACTGGGTAGATAATCTATTAAATGCTGGTCAGCTGAAGTTACAGCTATATAAATAAGGTGGTGGGAGATAAACTAGAAAGGCACCCAAGAGTGAGTCAGAAACTCTGTGTTAAATGCCTATGTAACACTTTTACTCCATGCCAAATGCCAAGCATCTTATCCTGTTTTTAAGGTATGCTACTATGCACTTTCTGTATTTTAAAATATGCTATTTGTTCCTGCAGTCACAATGAAACTAAAAGTGTTTTCTGACAGGAAAGTGTTGCTCTTAATGTATGACATGACCCTATTCATTCTACATCAAAAAAGGAAAAAAAAAATTCTCATCGCTTACAGCCATTTACAATCTCATGTTAGATACTTTTCACTACTATTCACATCTGACATCGATGAGATTTTTACATTTTTACAAACACATCAACAACTCAGTCAAGATATTCTGTCCTGTTTAAGAGAGGACTAGATCCTCGAAGTACGTAATCTGCCTATCTAATAAGCACATCAACAAAACCCATGGTTCTCTTTGCAGCATCTGAAAGGAACTATCATTTCTTGTAATGTTTGAAAAATGCCAGCCATACCTATCAAAATACATCTAATATGACAAAATATTTATGCAGAGATTTCAAAATACTTTAAAACTAGTGACTCAATGGGACACAGAACCAAAATCCTGTGTGCTCTCTACATTATAAACATATAATTTGAAAACAACCTTGTGATCAGAACAAGCGATCTTTAACACAATTAACAAAACAGTCTTACCTATTTTTAAGAAGAGATGTGAGACTCTCAGAATTTAATTGATGCATTAAGGCATCCCTCAATGTTGGAAGCATTGACAGCACTGTTATCAAAAGAAAAAAAGAAAAAAATGTGTCAACATAAAAAAAAATCATCATCATAAACCTACCCACAGTTCTCACTCAATAACTGCTACACAATGTAAATCCCATTGCTCACCAGGTAAAGCTGAGAGGAGAAACAGAACAGGAAACCCTGGGAGTCCTCAGAAGTGCAATAACCTGTGTGCCTCTGTCAAGCTTGCTGCCCTGACATGGCTGTATCTCAAGGTGGGCTCTGGCTGCAGACGTACTCGCACCCTGTGTATCTGCATATAGATGCCCTCAAATCCCCAGAAGAAAATCTGGTGAAAATCTACACTGTTGCATTTCTCCAAATGAGAATAAAACGACCTGCGGTTTGGAGGTATTTTTCCCAACAAGAAAACCAGAGAAATGTACATTAAAAAAAAACCCAAACCAAAAACCTTAAGCTGATGGGGACAAAAATATTTTACAGTATTCAATGTCAAGTCTGCTGTTACACGATGGGAACAAGAAATGGAAAACAAGCATGCACAGAACATAATAAATACTAACAACAAAATATGAAAAATCTTGACAAGACTGCAACAAAGGGCAAAGAAGAACTTAGTCCTTGCAGTAGAATCAGTCACAGCACTACAAAATGGAAAAGACGACAATTAAATACCAGGGTATTCCATGTCAGGGTAAACACAATGTACAGAAAGCATTTGCAGCCACCCAAGAAGCCACTACAAATTCCAACAGAAGAAGAAAATGCTCCCCAGTTTGTTTCACAGGAATAATTCTGAATGGCCTATATTTACAAGAATGACAAGTATTTTGTTAAACTCTACCCTACCATCTCCTCTTTAAAAGTCCAAAGACCAGTGCTGTAATATAAACACTTACCCTTTTTGCTCCCCAGCTAGTCAGGTACCTTTTAACTGTTCAAATATAGGGAACTAACAGGCTGACATGTTTCTTATTTGTAAATTAAAATTACCCACCAAGTTCTCTGTGTAGCTTACCAACAACGTGCTATAAGAAGATAAACCTGCTGCAAATTCATTATTGTTTGAATCTGGGTGCTCTTTCACACCTCAATATCATGTACAGTTTACGGCAATATACAGAGTCTTGAAGTGAGAAAAAATTGTAACCTGCGTGTATATTTGTATGCATTAGAGAGATATTTTCAAATCAAAACATTATAGATACATTCAAACTAAAGGTTAAGATGAGCCCTAGAAATCCTTTCAATCCTCTGTTCTCCAGATTCTGGTTTTATTATGCAAGATGACTCTATGCACTAGTGTTTAGTTAAGATTTTTAATACACCTACATTTTCTATTCTTCTTCCAACCTGTCAATATGCACTATAAATTGCCAAATAATTCCACCGATCAAGAACAGTAGCTATTTCCTTATCTTACCTGTCATATTGCATGTCCTCTGATTACTTTCAAAATGATACTGCCTTCGGGCTTGGGCGATGTATTCAGCTGCCTCTCGTTCTTGGATTTCTCTGATTTTCTTCTGCCCATACTTTCCCAGTAAATAGACTCCTATAGAGACATTTTCATATTACAAGCTGCTTTAGAAACATGAGAAAGGCCCTTTCAGCCCCTTTCTTTGAATTTAAACCATAAGGGATGCATATTATTTTGGGGGGAATATGTGGGTCTTGAGTATTTTAATGCTGATAGACGAAGTAATACTCAGAAATAATGTTTTCAAAATTAATTAAAATGTCAAGGGTGATGACTTGAATCAGTAAAAGAAACTTCCCTGAGAAAAGATATCTTACCTTTCAAATAAGGCATATTTGGTACCACTACAATGTGAACAACTAGTACTGAAAAGACTGAAACAAATATTGGGAAGAGAAAAAATGTAGGGTAATAAAAACAAAGAACAAAGAAAATAAACTGAAATGTACAGACCTGGAGATGGATGAAAATTTACATTTTAAAAAATATATATTTCTAAAATTAGCAGAAGTTAGGGATAAAATTAAAGTCTTAAAAATTGCATAAAAGAAAAACGTTAACTCAATTTAACTCTTGGTATGGGACAGGAGGTCTGCAAAAAGTGGCAGCAGCAACATTTTACTCATGTCTAACTAGCTAAACTGTTGTATAGATGGAACTCCATACTGAATCTTTCCCATATGTTTGAAACAAAAACAGGAATTAGGAAAATTCATCAATAATGAGACTGACCAGAAGGTAATTTCTACGTAAATCTTTTTATGCCTTCAATAAATCGTGAACTATGCAAACAACTATAATCCCAACACTTCCAATTCAAACAGTTCAAAAATGGATGAGTGGTACAAACTAAGGACTACCTCAGCTGCTGCCAGAACCTTCAGGTACAAAACCCTCAGTAAGGATCTTTAACTATAATTCATACTGCTTTAAAACTGAGGTACAAAGTGAAATATTTTTACACTTGTATTGGCTGTCTGTGCTGCATTGGGCTGGGACAGTTAATTTTTGTCATAGTAGCTAACATGGGGCTGTGTTTTGGATTTGTGCTGAAAACAGTGTTGATAACACAGGGATGTTTTAGTTGTTGCCGAGGAGGGCTTGCACAGGTCAAGGCCTTTTCTGCTTCTCACACCACCCCACCAGCAAGTGGGCTGGGGGTGCACAGAAAGTTGGGAGGGGACAAAGCCAGGACAGCTGACCCCAACTGGCCAAAGGGATATCCCACACCATATGGCGTCACACTCAGCATATAAAACAAGGGAGGAGGTTGGCGGGGCAGCCACTACTCAGGGACTGGCTGGGCATTGCTTGGTTGGTGGTAAGCAGTTGTTTTCATTTGCATCCCTTATCTTCCTTGGGTTTTATTTTATTCTAATTTATTTTCCCTTTCTTCTGCTTCAATTTAATATTATTATTATTTCTTTTTTCTTAAGTTATGAAATGGTTTTATCTCAAGCCGTGAGTTTTCTCACTTCTATCTTTCTGATTCCTTCATCTCACCAGAGCAAGGGATGGAGTGGGTGGTGCTTAGCTGCCAGCAGAGGTTAAACCACAGCACTGTCCCACATCTGGGGTCTACAATCCATATACTTTGGAAGCAACACTTTGATTAATCTTCTAACAGTGAATTGAGATAAATATGCTCTAATTTGTCTGTGTAGCCCTCTTCGCCTGGAACATTGTATAGTCTCTTCCCACCTCTAAACACAAATAATGGAAGGAGCTTACAGAATCGGCAGGCTCTCACATATTCACGCCAGTGGCCTCAGATAGGATATTTCTCACATCACATAAGTTAAAGCTTACCTCTCCCTCAGCTCTCTCCTTTCTTCATAAGTAGAACAGAGAGATGAGCAGAAGGGTGAGTAACCAGAAGGCATTAAGTTTTCAGGAATCTCTTTACAACCCTATGTAAGCTTTACCCTCACAAGAAAAAAAAAAAAAAAAAAAAAAAGGAAATTTTTCAGTTTTAAGAATTTCATTATGTAGTTCATTATGTAGAAATTGGGCTGACACACAGAAGCCTGCACCCTTCTAGAGCAAACAGCTCCGTAAGTTGTGGTTTGTCCTTATGTACAAGGAAGCCATGCATCAACTGACATATAAATGCCCCATTATGGTTGAAAACCCTATTTAAAATAGAAAAGCACTAATGCCTTATTCCCTTGGCACCACTGAGTCCCACCAAAACCTATTTAACGCCTCCACACTCACAAACCAAGACACCTTTCCTTGCTAAACAGACAGATTTCTGAACTGTCTTTTCTGTAAGCCAAAGGTTGCAACAGATGAAATTGAGCAATAATGCATTCACTGCTGAAATCAGAACCACACGTTGCAGACACACCCTGGACTTGTTCTTCTACTGCAATGTGAGAACTTTAACACTGAATCATTTTGTAATATGCACTGAAATCTGCCTTGAACGCTGAGCACTGAGATAAAAACCACTTTAAGGTAAATCTAGCAATCCAACAAGAACAAGTGAACATCACATGGCCTTGCAGTTTTGTTATCTTATTTCCCTCTCTACTTTAAATATTTCTAGGGGCTTTGATCCCACAGCACTAGATTTCACTTCCTTGAAGAGATTTAGTATGCAATTTATACTGCTAGAAGAACAGACTTCTGAAGAAAGGGTTTGCACGTGATTTTTGCAAAGTTGAGGCCATCTCAACCCTTCTCTATGGTTAAGGGAAAATTACACCTATTCCAGTTGCTTTTCCCTCAATTTGAGGTCTTATTTTACAAGTTTTGTATCTTCATAAGCAGCAAATTTGTTGCAATGTTGGGATTGACGGAAATCACACTAAGCATGACAGGCACTTATAATGCACAAGGAACCCATCTCAGTTAGCAGAAGGAAGGCGACCAACCAACTCAGATTTTGGTGCAGTAATTCTTCAGTAACACAACGCTGAGGCAACATTGTATCACTAACAATGTAGACACTCTTCCGTACTGTCGAAAAAAATCATTAAATATTCACATTAATATCTGACCATGTGTGAGTTAAAGACTAAAAATCATTAAAACCTGTGATATCCCATTTTCCTTGTTATACCATCCTTCCCAGAAAATGCTCCTGCAGCTCTTAAAAAAAAAAAAAAAAATTAAACACACACTAGGGAGATGTAGATTTCAGTCACTGGTATTAAATGAGGAGATTTGGATGCTTTTCTTAAATCATTCAGCCACTTCCTAATATTCTGCCTTCAAGTAAAAGCAGCGACGTGAAGTTGCATTCTACTTTTCAACATTAGATAGTATTTTTTGGAGGAGAGTCCGTTGTTGATCTCAGGGTTCTGACTCATTGGTGGTGGCATTACCATAGCCCTTGGGCTTATTTTAAGGTCTGATCCATAACTAATATACAGAGGGCCAAAACACTTGCAATTCAGCTGCTGAAAAACTGTAATGCAGTGCTCTGCAGTAAATCACTCCATCTCCCAGGCTCCCTTAAAATATCATGGTGCAAGCTGCAGCTGGTGGCAGCTAATAATGTTCTCCTGCTTGTCGATGCCCTGATTTATTACGGAGTCTCAAATACAAAAAAGCAGTTATCTACAGAGTCCTCAAATACAACATGGCCTGAGGAAACAGGTACTCGATCCATGCTGCAGGTAACAATGGCACAGTTTAATATTTTCAGTCAGAAGTTGAAATGCTTGTTAGAAGAGGTGCATCTTGGGGTTTTTGGATTAGTCATACTTTAAATGACTTTATTTTAGTCCCTGATCATTTTTTTAAGTGTACTTCATTGAGTCAGTAGCATTTTAGTGAAAGTGACATTGAACTGTAAATAGCACCAATAATACGGAAAAAGCTGCAAATTCAGTAATATTAAGATGGTTTGCAGGCTGGCAGAGGGTTGTTTATACATGACTGATTTAGGATTTCAGGCCATAAAGACTACAAGCTCCCCATTATCTGCTTTCCCACTTGGACATTGATCCACATTTTCTAGCTAAAATTGGGACAACTTATGTTTTTACTATTCCCATTTCTCCACCCACCACTCTCACAAAGACAGCTGAAGGCAAGGGGGAACAGCTTGCAGGTTACAGCATGGTATACAAAAGCAAATCTGTTTACTTAACATGGTGGGCTGTAAGTGTGGTGGCTCAGAAACTGGTAAACATTACGTTATGCTGTATTTGCAGAGTCAGAAAACCTGCAGGTGAAGGCGTGAACTGGAGAAGTGGTCTGACAAGTACTTCAGTAACCATCGTCTAACCTCCTATCGTATAGTAATCAGCACTCGTTGGAAAAAACTTAGAAGGAAATCATGCTAAAAGGATGCAGAGGACACAACAACCAAGGCAAGTCATAGCTATATACCATTCACTTTCACAAGAGACTCACCTGAACATGAGGAAAAAAACATACTGCAAAAACTCTGCAGCCCTCAGAACGGTTAACTGTTCAGGCAAGTTCCAGTGGGTAAAAACAAATACAAACTTTCCTTAACATCTCTGTAATATTTAATTCTGAATCATTTGCATAAGATATAAGTAACATAAGTATTTTTGATGGCTGAGCATGCAAAGACATGGATGTACCTTTTGAGGAGTGTCTAATCTCCAGCTGCACAGATACACATTTTATTATTAAACACAAGAGATAAGTCCAAGGTGTTCTTACAAATCAAATTCTAAAAATAACTAAAAAAATAACTTTATAATAACTTCAAGGAAAGGAGGAGTCTACCAGACCATAACCACCCTACCGGTTAGACAACAGCCTTAAGGGAGAAAGAACGACTTGCGTAATTAATATAAGTCTTCGTCTCCAGAAAAGTTTTGTGTCTACGGCTGGTTTACATTTGACGATTCACCTCAATGCACAAGTCACTTTTAAAAGTACAGGCTTTCAGCCTCCGTTCTAAAAATAATACTAGAAACATCACCCGCACTTCACACGGTTAAATGTTTCAAAGCAACACCAACACCCGCCGCAAGCACACCCAGACAACTCGAGTCCCAGTGTTTACAGACTGACAGAGACGACGTGTAGATCTTCCCCGCTGCCTTTGAGGAAAACCCTGCTACCCCCCAGGCTGTCCCGAAGGCGGTGGGTGGGTGCAAGGCGAAGGGCCGCCCCACGCCCCTGCGGAGCTCCCAGCGCAACAAGCCCACGGCGCCGGCGGGACCGGGCCAAGGCCAACCGACCCCGGGGCATCGCCGGGCCGGTCACGCCAGCGGCCGGCGCTGGGCTCGCCCCGGGGCAAAGGAGCTTTTCTCCCGGCAGGGAACCCACCCTACCAGCAGGCGCTCGTCGGGCTCAGCGACCGAGCCTCAGCGCCGCCTCCGAGGGGGCCTGCCCTGCGGGAACCGGGAGCGCTTCAGCAGGAACGGAGAGGCCCCACGGCCGGCCCCGCGCCGACCCCTATGACCGCCCCTCAGCCCGGCTGCCGCGCACTCACCGCCGAGGAAGGTGCCGAGGACGAGGCATTTCTTCTTGTGCCGCTTGAGGAAACTCCACAGGGACCGCAGCATCCTGCGCGCCCAGCCCGGCCGCCCCTCGCCTCCCCGTGTCGGCGGAAGGGGCGGGGGCAACGGCCCCGCCCGCCGTACCTCGCCGCCCGGCCTCCCGGAAACACCGCCCGCGCTCCGCCGGTGCCGGCTATGGAGGAGGAGGCCGCGACCCTACACTGGATGGACCAGGCTTTTGACATGGTCAGTGCGGGCGGCGGGCAAGGCTCGGGGCGCTCCCGCCGCACCTCTCGGCCGTGAGGGCTGCGGGCGGCCGGGAGCCCCGGAGGAGGCCTGAGGGGAGCGGGGAGCCTCGGGGCGGACGGGCCGGGGCCTCCCTGGCGGCAGCGCTGAGGGGGCGAGAGGACTGGGCTTCGTTAACGCCTGGCTCGTGCCTTCCGCGAGTAACATTGTCCTGTGCCGTGCGTTTGTCTGTCCGCGCCTGTCCGTCTGTCCCGCAGGCCAAAGAGGCGCTGGAGTGCGGGGAGGTTCCTGTGGGCTGCCTGCTGGTGCACAACGGCCAGGCCATCGGGAGGGGCAGGAACGAGGTCAACGAGACCAAGAACGTGAGTGGGGCCGGGGCGGGGCGGTACGGGGACCGGCGGGGCCGCGCTTGGGCCGTCACCGCAGAAGGGCTTGAGGGAAGGATGGGCGGTTTTGGGGAAGTGCCACCTCGGCGCCCAGCTGCGGGCAGACAGCGGGAGGGTGCCAGGAGTAACGGGAGACAGCGGAGCGGGGAGGATCATAAAGTCATGGTGCGGACTGGAGACTCTGTCGTCCCCAGGAGGTGTTTGGGTTTCACACCTGCTCTCTGGAGGCCTTTAGAGTCACACGGGGGTTATGAGCGAGGGAAGAGTGAGATATTAAGCTGTGTCCAGAGGAGGGCTACGAAGTTGGTGAAGGGTTTGGAGGGGACGCTGTATGAGGAGTGGCTAAAGTCACTGGGTTTGTTCAGCCTGGAGAAGAGGAGAGTAAGGGGAGACCTCATCATGGTCTACAGCTTCTTCACAAGGGGAAGAGGAGCGGCAGGGTCTGAACTCTGCTCTTTAGTGACCAATAACAGAATCTGAGGGAATGGCAGGAAGATGTGCCAGGGGAGGTTTAGGTTGGACATTAGGAAAAGGTTCTTCCCCCAGAGGGTGGTGGAGCACTGGAACAGGCTCCCCAGGGAGGTGTCACGGCCCCAAGCCTGACACTGTACAAGGAGAGACTGGACCATGCCCTCAGACACATGGTGTGAACTGTGGCGTTGTCCTATGCAGGGACAGGAGTTGGACTTGATGATCCCTGTGGGTCCCGTCCACCTCAGGACTTTCTATGGTTCTGTAGGTGTGACCTGTGCAGCCTTTCTGTTTAAATTCTAGCAAACTAGTGTTTTCATGTTACGTGATACACTTACCTGAAAAACAATTAAATATAAATTGGAAATCCAGCTCTGTTGCTATTCTAGGAAAACTGCTGTACAAATAAAGTAATAAATGATAGCCTCATTTTGGAAGATCCAAGGGGAAGACAAGGAGTTGGGAAGTTGTGTAGAGTTATAGAATCTGTATGGTAACAAAAATCTCATGTCTAGTTTACATAAATTCTTCAATTGACAAAATTTTCTTTCTAAAATGATATTGCCTGTAAACTTTAGACCTCATGCTTGCAATTCTACCCATCAAATTAGACCTTACACATGCTGTGAGACCCATTGAAACCTACAGATATTTTATACAGTTGGAAGTTTTGTAGAAATGACTCTGATTGCAGAATCTGGCTGTAATTTATATTAGATGTCTCAAATCTGAAAATACAATAAAAGGTAAAAATGAGGTTTTTTAAGATCAAAAATGTAACAGTAAAGATGAATCATTATGCTAATTAGTGCTACAGGACAATCCATAATTCATGATGATACTTCCAATATAACTCAAGAAAGCCAGATGACAGAGAAGCAAGGTGTTTCAAGTTAAATCAGTGTAAGCACTGTGGGGAAGCAGACACTTCTTGGGAAAATTGTGCCAGAGATATTAAACTTGTGTAAAAATCCCATGTTATTAAACAGGCAGAACGTAAACAATGAGACAACAAAATCAGAATCAACTTAAAATAATAACTTTTAAATTATTAGGGAAGCTTTTGGACTTCTTTGGTGTTAACATCAGGATTGTCTGAAGGTACATGCTTCAATCCAAGTAGTCAGATTTTAAAAAATCGCTGTGCTTTGGAAACAGTAAACTCTTACTATCTTTGAAAGTGTTTTTTCAATTTCTATTTAGCTCAAGTTCAGTTATTTTGTGGTTTAATTTTCATAAATGCTTATATTATAGTGACTGGAAATGCTGGGTACTTGGTGCTTCTAAATTTTATGTCAGATAACTTAATTGCTCCATATAGTCTAAAAGAAAACATGAACTTGAAAGGGGCACTTGCTGGGAAATGTGAATTCAGGAAATTGTTTTCAGTTTTCTCCTAATGATTTCTGGCATTATTTAGGAGCAATCTTGGGGGAAAAAAAACCTCTTCAACCATTGCAGCAGTTCCAGCAGACATCATAAATTTGCCAAGCTTCATTTTAAAAGTAATTTCTTGTCCCAGCTCATATTGGAGGACTTCTCCAGAACATCATTCCTCAGAGGGCTAGAAAACATCTGATTTCCCGTTCTAAACTTTTTATAGTCTGTTTCTATCTCGGTTCTTATACCAGCATCGTCCTTTTTTTTGTTTGTTTTTTTACATACCTTGGAGATAACTTTATATAACTTTGTATAAAATAATACTCCCTTTTGCCTCTTGTTTTTCCCTGTTTTCCCCAAGCCAACCGTTTAATCTCCTCTCAGAAGACAGGCTTGCTTTCTGTGTTCATTCTAATAATTCTCCATTCCAGCTTTGATTCATCTCTCTTGGATTCACTTAACCAGAACCATATGCTTTATTCCAGATGGACTTTCTCCTGTGCCTTGTTCGATAGCAATAATACTTCCTATTCTCCCTGGAAGTAAGTCCACCCATCATTTCTGGAGCTTCCTTGGTCTTTCATGCTGTTTTGTTATTCTTCATTTGTTGTTTTGATTTTTTTTACTCCGATCTGTAAGGCCATCCACCTCTTCAGTGATGCTCATCATATGAAAGGCATCACATTGTCAGCTATTTTCTGTTGGTGTTTCTCCAGTTAATGCCAATGTCATAACTGAAGATATTTAAGCAAAATGATCTTTGAGCGTCTTTGGCAACTTCTCTTTTTTGCTTGCTTACTTTATATTGCTTGTGCTGTGTGGTTTTCCCCAGACTGACAGTAATTTCACATGTTATGTTGAGCTGTGCTGGATGCATTGTAGAAGTTCAGGGAGATGAAATTGGTGTTTCTCTTGCCTAGAAGAAAAAAAATGTTAAAGAAAGTTACTAGGTTAATTTAATGTCGACTGTCTTATGTAAATCCACACTGTATTTTGTTTCCTTTTTCTTTTATAGACTAGTCCTTATATTACCTTCAAAGTTTGTTTTGTTGCCTGTTTTGCTGTTGAGACTATCCTGATCTATAGATGTGAGGATTGTGTGTCCTTCCTATTATGGTGACTCTTTGCTCTGACAGGTTTAAGTCCTATGATACTCTCCCTTGATGTATTAAAAGCATTGCTATGAGATCGGCAGCCTCATGCATGAGTTCTTTAGTCTTTTTCTGATGGAGATAATATATCAACTTGTTTTTTTGCCCCTCATCCCTCTTCTGTGCCTTAGGCAATTTCATTATTTTAATGTCCTAATTCTATATCTCATACACTGTAATTTCTGCTTTCATCCTCTCATTCTGTCCCTTGACCACATTCTCCACGTTATTTTTATTGAAAAGGCAAAATGTTAATTTTGTTTAGGAGTAGCACTGTAATTATACTTAAGCCTCATCTCAAGGTCACTATAGCAGTTCTAATTCCTTTTTCACATGTTTTATCTCAAGACATTTTCACTTTTTATGCAACTTGTTTTGCATGTTTGAGGTTTGGCAATTCTTCCTTCAGCCTTTGCTTTCTGACCTCCTAAATGTAATGTTATAATATATTGGCTTTTTTCACTCCCTGAAAACTTTATTCCCACTTTTATGAAGTTATCAGTTATACAGTTAGATCTGCAGTCTGTCCCTACAATTCTGCCCTTGCTCAGGAACCAATTTGCCACTAGGCTTTGCATGAAATAAATTCCATCTTCACCTTAAGTAACTCCCTGCATCTTCTGATCTAACTGACTGGAATTGGGAGCAGGTACTGTCTTCTTTGTACCTTCTTTCATTCTGTTCCTCAACTGCTCATTTTGGCAAAAAGATTTAACTGCAGAAAGCTCTCAGATTTCTTCAGCCTGTCTCCTGTCACCATGCAGACTTTGTTTCTGCCCTGCACCTCCATAACTGAACACATTCATGTCAGAGATGCTGCCGCTCCCTGTATGGGAGTTATTTGCAAGATTATTCGTCATCATCACATTCTTCTGGAATATGTTGGTATTGGAAGAGGGTAGTTTATATACAGCTGTATTTATTTTAATTTTTTAGGAGCACGGCTGCAGCATCAGCCTGTCAGAATAGTTAGGCATGTCATTACTTGCATTCACTGGGCAATAGTGCAACAACAGTCCATGTGAGACACTCGTTTTCAACAGCCTGGCGATATGTTCACAAGCTTGTGCTGGTACTGTGTTCCCTCTGGCATCTCCTACACTTGCTTGCTCACCGTTTTGCCTCAGACCAACCTGAAAATTTTCATCCTTATAGCATATGTGACCTTTCCCAACCTTTGCTTTGTTTTGGGTTTTTTTTTCACATCTTTGTTCCTATTTGTGATGCAGTCATTTGCTTCCCACTAAAATGCTCTCTGTCTTAGGTCCTTTGCTGATACATGCAGAATTCTTCCTCTGTGTTGTCTCCTGTTGGGTCAATTGTAGCACATCTTTGCCCAAATCATCATGCAAATACAGTACACAATAATTGAAAATGAAGTATTGTTTACATTCTTAAATTGCTAATGAAGCTACAAGTTAATATAGAACTTTGAGCTTTCGCCCCCTTCACTCTCCCTTGTTAATTCTTGTCTAAGATTTAGAAAGCAGGCTTTTCAGAGAAGTGATGATATCTTCATTTGCCTATAAAACATTTGCCACAGTTTGGGGCACTATTTTAAGGCTTTGTCAAGGCTTTTTTCCCACTGACATCAGCTTCAAATAATTTCTTCTTGGAACACCATTTGCTACTCTCCAATAATTCTCTTTTTACCTTGCTACTCTTACCTGCTTTTGTTTTCTTTGCTTTAAATTGTGAGGCTGCACAAGTTAAAAAAACGTAGATGCTTATAGAAGCTTTTGAATTGAGTCAGTGATGCAAAATGAAAGTCGTCTTTTTTGTATGTTATTTTACACACAGCAAATAAGTAAAAATACCACCTCATCATAGCTTAATACAATACAAAGTCTTAAGACAGACCTAGAAAGTCAGTTTTTCCCCCGTATCTTGTCTTTAAGAGGGACCTTTAGCAGATGCTTAAGGAAGGAGCTTGAGAAACAAGAAGAGAATAGCATAACCCTTCGCCTTGCATTTAATTTCCACTTCTAAAAGTGAATAGCGCAGGCACTTCCAGAGCCCAAGAATGCATGTGGACCATTGTTTCTGATAGCTGTCTGTGCACATATCCTCCATGAATTTGTCTAAACCTTTTTTGAACTCATTTACGTTTTTGGCTTCCATAGCATCCTGTGGCAATGAGTTCCACAATTTAATTATTTGCTTTGTGACAGAGTACTTCCTTTTGTTTGTTTTAAATCTGCTGCCTGATAATTTCATTGGATGCCTGCTTCTTATGAGAAACAATACATCACAATTTACTGTTTGCTTTTCTGCATTCTTGATTTTTAGAAAACTCTACCGTAGCCATCTTTACTGGGAAAACTAATGACTGTATCTAGCATGTTAAGAGCTGTAGTCTAGTTAGTCTTTGTATGCAGGCAGTTCTGTAACTTGGATAATCCTTTCTCACCCTGTGGTGGATTTGTCCTGTTGTTCCCGTGTCTTCATGACCAAACCCATATGTATTACTTAAGATGTGGATGCATTGGGATCTAGTAATATTCTGTATTAGGTGTAATCTCTTTTGTGTAGCTGTCTTCTATGACTGCAGAAGCTGGTATGACTTAGAGCAGCTTCATGGCTTTTCTTAATTTTTTCTCTTAGGATCAGCAGATACCTAAAAGCTACTTGATGTACTTAGTATAAAGCAGTGTCATAGGTTAGAGGCATGTTTTCCTCCAGTAATGAAGGCTTCTTGCTTATATGTTTTCAATTTCTGCTTAGGAGTCGAAAAAACAGTTTGGTATTCATGTCTCTTCTGATCTGAGGGGCACAAAACTAGAATAGCCACAGCTTACATTTCTTAATTATGGTAGCTGTAGTAGTTCTGAGGCATTGTTCTGCTACCGGGCATTGTGCTTTGTGGCTCCATAAGGTGTGTGCGCTGACACTTCACCTGTGTGATCTCATTTATTCAACCAGGCAACATTTCACTAGTAGGTCTGGAGGACTCGTGTCCACATACTGATTTGGACCCATGTTTTTATTCCATGGGTTCACTGCTATCTTAGTTCAGATTGCAAATGCACTCATGGACTAAATTTCTTCATTGTGTCTGCTAACCATGGTTTGGTTTGCGTCTCAGAGATGGCAAACTGTATTCCTCTCAGATGAAGCTATAGTGAAGTGATGCACTTGGGGACCATACTGAACGCACACTGGCTGCTGCCTGGAATATACTGTCCTTGGGACTAAACTGGAGCTAGGCCGGTGTGAACTCCCCTGAATTGGTGTTGAGTCCTCAGCATTGTTTTGCTCTACAAATACACTCCTCTGGCACTGCACTATTTACTAATGTAGGCATCAGCAATGTAGATCTGTGCAGGAGTTTTAAAATATTTTTAAACAGTATTAAACTTATCACTAACTTATTTATTCATGAGTCCTTTGCCACATGGAGCATCTCACAGGTTTCACCACAGATCTTCACAGTGCTAAACATTAACCCAAGTTTGTCTCTTGAGAGGAAGCTCTCTGAGGTCACACAAAGATATATGTAGCAGAGGTAGAAGTATAATTTGGATTGATGAAGTCTTAGGCTAATGCCCATGTCAAAACCATCCTTTTTTCAGAATAAATTAAAAAGAAGGAAAGTACTAACAGCCTTAATTCAAATTAGCATGAGGCTTTGTAACTGTAGAGTCCTTTTATAACTAGTAATTTCTGTTATTTTTGCTGTGACATTTGACTGGCAAAACACACCGCTGCGGACATTTCAGAGCGGGACTGGCACATTCTTCTGTTCAGGTTTTTGTGCCATACCTATTGCTGTGACCTCTGAGATATTAATCGTTCAGTCAACTTGGATTAAAAAAAAAAAATCAATATTCTTCTGTCTTTTTGTAATCAGGCATATGCTGCAATCCCTGCCTATTACTTGAGGGACTTACTGTACATGTATGTATTCCCAGGCACCGTTAAACCTGATGCAGACTGTGTCTACACTGCAGGCCAACCGGTTCCAGACCTGTACTGAAATTATTGTGTATTCACAGCATGTTTATTCTGTGCAGGCACAGTAACATTGACAGAGGGAGAAAAAGGTACCAGCCAGGAGCAGCTGCTTAGTATTTCCAGAGAGAGTAACCCAGCGTGCATTCTTGCTCTTGGAAGCACAGTGGGCTAGATCAGTTGTTCTAGTGGGCTGTTGTGTGTCCCTTAACTCTCAAGTAGAGCTTTCATGTCTTGCCTTACTATGCTGGTATGACAGAGAACTTCTGAGCAGAGTCCTCTGCCTGGGGACAGGTAGAAGAAAAAACTGTTTTGCGCTTGTGGATCTTGTCTGTGCCACATGTGAGACTGAGGTTGAATATTCTCTTTCCTGGGCTGGGTATTTATTCTGCTTTTTGGGCTGTCTGAATTTTCTCCTGCAACTTGAACCAGCAAAGAAGTGTACTAAAAAGAGACTCCTCTAGAAAGCATTACGTTACTTCCTTAACGGGAGTGAAAATAATTGCATTATTAATAAATCAGATGTTGGGCAAATTGTGCCTTTGACTTGAAAGAGTGATTTTATGACACTGCATTTTATTTCATTTTTAGCCGTATAAGTGAGAAGCTTATATCTCTAAATCACTGCAAACTTTAAGAAAATGTTTGTTTTTATCTCCTAGGCTACTCGACATGCAGAAATGGTCGCAATTGATCGAGTCCTTGACTGGTGCAAGCAACACAACAGGGATTATACAGAAGTGTTTCCACAGACAGTATTGTATGTAACTGTAGAGCCTTGTATCATGTGTGCAGCTGCTGTGCGCTTGATGAGTATCCTTTCATGCTTACTCGTGCTGGGAAACCAGATGTTGAAATGTTACTCTTTTGGCAGTAAGCCCGCAGAGAAGGGCTTGACACTGTCAGGCAAAGCCAAGAGGGGTACCACATTAAGGTTTGAGAGCCTGCACCCACCTCCATTTACTGCATGGACTCAAGAATGAAAGAGAAATGGTGCAGTTATGACAAGGAACAATTTCCCTTGGGGATGTAAAAATACATTTTAGAGATATCTGTTCTTATGTAAAATGATCTAATCTCAGTCAACTGTTCAGTTTTGAATGTTATAACAATCGGTAGACCAGGGCTTTGTATGCTTCTGCTTTGGGATTCAGGCTTCTCTTTTTTGAGGAAGGCTGAATGTGCATCTTCAGCAATACATCTTACATTACTCAGAAGTAACTTGTGATTTTATGAGAGAGGAATTGTAGTGCAAACTAATTTAGTTTGAAAAGTACAAGCACGTTTTAGTGAAATTTAATGACTACTTAAATCAGACTGTTTTACTTCCTGCTTGCTTTTCACTTTAACTTAATACCTTAACTTATTCACATAAATTCCACGGGTTGTATATGGCTGTCGAAATGAGCGATTTGGAGGCTGTGGCTCAGTTTTGAGCATCTCATCTGATGACATGGTAGACACAGGAGAACCATTTGAAGTAAGCTATAAAATGTTTTCCTTTGTTTTTCAGCTAGGATGCTGTGCCTCGCTTTATTACCATGCTTTAAGAACGTTATGCATCCGTTTAAGAGAACTCAGATGAAAGATGATCAGAAGTCAAGTAAACTTAAATTTTTTACATTATTTTCTTTTAAAGTCAAATCCTTCAATTAAAGGAAATTGAGGAAAAGCCTGGTGACAGTCTTAAAATAGCTAAAAGGATGCATCATGGAGGAAAGGAGAGAAATATTACAAGTATGTAATCAATAAAGATCAAGCAACAGCAACTTAGTAAGTTACTGGTTTTAGCTGAGACACTGGAAATAATTGTATTTTTTCTCTCAGTCTGTCCGCACACGAGGTAAAATGCATCAGCTTATATCTGCTTCATGTAATTCAAATCCCGAAATAAATATGGATTGCAAAAGTAACAGTGGAGATTTAGTTAAGATACTGGGAAACTTTCTGAACAGTAAGGATACTGAAGGACTGGAACAGTGTCTGGGGAGAATGAGGCATCTTTGTTATTTAAGAAAGGCTAGACAGGCATTCAGAGAAGGTACAGTATACATAAATTTAGCAATTCTACAGCATTATACTAGTATATCTATACACACATATAGAGAGTAGTTATAGTATTATGTTTATTACATTATATGCATTTGTAGATGATCCTGCCTTTATACAAAGATACTGACTAGGGTTCCAGGAGTTCTTTTCCACTCTTAACATTTATGGTGTAATGAATGTAAAAAACAAGTAATCTATTTCAGCATTGTAAATAAGCACTGAAGGCTCAAGGCTTGGAAAGAATTTCAGTCAGGATGTTGATATTGTTTGTCAGTCCAATGTAAACATATTAAGCATCTTTCTGTCAGGGTGTTTGTGAGACTAACATCTGAATTAATTAATATAATCATTACTGGAAGAGTGTTGATTTGCTAATATTGACACACAGTATTTAATTCTTCCGTGTGTTCAGAAGAAAGAAGGGAAAAGATTCTTGCTACTACAAATCCTTCCTTTGTTTCTGTAGGCAACTGCAGTGGGATGTATAGGTGTAATTTGTTATTTTCTAGTGTGGGTGGAGATTCATTTAGTGTTAGTGACATTTAAACACTTTATCATTAATGTTCATACCCTGGAAAAATATTTTGGAAGGACCAACAAGGCCTGAGAGGTGACTGTTAGGAATAAAGAATAGGTGTGTTGGATATATGTTTTCTGGTAGGAATCTTATCTACAAATACGTAGGTGTATGTCTCTTACATTTCCAAGTGCTTGAAGAATAATGAAGTTGGAAACACATTAATAAGAAAGGAATTGGAGATTGCATTAAAATTTTATGCAAGTTACTAAGAAAATTTGTTCTGCCTAACTTTAAGTTATTAGGGAAATTATTTACTCAGCCTCAACATACTATTTTTCAAACATATTAGGTGTTCAGCTTGAAAAGGAGTTTTTTTGACGCCCAAATAGTTAAAGGTACAGGTTAAATTAGTGGAATAGACAGTACAGTTGTTTACAACTATTCTGTACTTAAGGCATTATTGTGAAGCAGAGAATATGTTATTCTCAGATTCACTCATGAACATCATTCTCATTTGAACAGTGTGTTTCTGGCTATCGTGCCAAAGAAGCAGTGGAAATGTTAAAAGCTTTCTACAGACAAGAAAATCCCAATGGTAGGTTTCACATTAATGGATCCATTTTGATCCCAACCTCATGCAAAAGAATGCTGGCACTGGTATTACTGTATTTCACTTCTGATGTTTTTTCTCCCTTTTTCTTTTTGGCAGCACCAAAATCAAAAGTACGGAAGAAGGACCATCGTAATTAGCCCTATACTGTTGGGAGACAAACTTAACAAAAAATGATAGGTGAAGGTTTCTTCAGCATCCTTCTTTTTTAAAATGTACAGTCCAATTAAACTGTCTTCATGTTCTGTAGAGAGTTTTTACTAATAGGACACTTACTACCCATTCCTGCGTTTCTATGTATGTGATTTCTTGTTATCATACATGACCAAGCAGAAGAATAAGGGGCTGTTTTTAGAAAAAGGAAAATTTAGGATTCAAGTTCAGTTGTTTACAGACAGAGGGATCCATTAAAACGATGCCATTCTGTCCAGCACATTATAAGTATTTTCTTCTGTCTGTGGAGAAGCATCTTGCTTTTCAATAGTAGCTGTTTGCCTAGGCAAATCCAAGTAAATGTCTTGGAAGATTACATTTGTAACACCTTCACACTCCTTGTGTGTATTTTTAATCAAAAGGCACATAAGGAATTGTACAGTCCTTGAAGATTTGAGATAAAAACATTTTAATGGATCTTCATTATTTTTTACACCCCCTTTAGCATAAGCCAAATTTTCAAACCTAACTTCTGAAAGTCACGTACCTGTGTAGACAGGTGTGTTTGCAGAATCACGTCTCAGTTTGTGTATCCTGTTGCTAATAAGCATAAGCAAGTATCGGTTGGCTGCACAGCATCTTTATACCCAGTTGTGAAGAAACTCTCCACAACTCTTTTAGACTTTCTGCTCCTCTTGTGAATATTAGCATAAGAAATGCTTTATCATTAAGAATCCATTAGGAAGTTGAAGTTGTTGTCGGCTACTAAATTATAACAACTGAGAGGGGCAGATACCTGTGAAAACCAAGCAATGAAATTAGTAACAGTATGAATATCCTTGAGATGTTTATTTTCTTGTAGCGTGGCTTGGCTTTGTTATTTCCATGCACTGTGCTTGCCCATGCAGTAATTTATAATCCAGAAGAGGGCCTTACAGTTCCACTAATGAATTAAGAATACAAGTACAGTTCAGTCTGTATTATATACCTCTTAGTGGATACTTATCTTAAGCATGAAACTGTTTGCTGTTTATTCAGCTGATGCTCAGAAATGTGAGAAATTACTTAGCTTTTTTTATGTAAAAGAGGGGTTAGAATTTTATTACTATAAAAACTGAATATGATTGAATCTTTTAGATGACTCAAATAAATACTTTACAAAGTGTTTTTAAAAGAGCATTACTTTGTCACCATTGCTTCTAATAGCTTAGAATTTGTATTGTGTGTGTTTACTTATTGTTTACAAATGAATGTGAGAAAGAAGTATTTTTACCACAATAGCTGTTTTCAGAGTTTAGAAATAGTATTCCTTCCACTGGTGCCTGTGACCTGTCCTATTCTCCTGACTGTTACAGCACTCTTGAGTCTTTTCCTTCCCATAAGCAAGAGCAGTTGTGACCCTGTTCGTAGATGTCATCAGCTTCAGAACCATGAGGGCTCCTGAACCAGACAGCTAAGCTGGAAAAGCTGTTTAAGAAAAGACTGTTTCTAATGATGGCGATGGCTTTATAAGGCAAGGAATGGTCAGACCTGTGGTTGTGGCATTTGGCTGGTGATACAAAATAGCTATTTGTCTGTGCAGATCCATACATTCAGTTCTCAACTGGACCATAATTTTCTTATACCTTGAAGAAGTCACTGAAGTCCAAATTAAAGGAAGACATCAGATTTCTGGCTTGTCACTGACATCAGTGACTGTAGGAATTGCAGCCTATGGATTGTTTTGGACCAGGACATGAATCTCTCTGCACCTCTTCTTCTGCGGAGTGACTAAGAATGTTTTCCTTCTCCACTACCTTCTTTCAAAGAAGAATATTGTCTGCATTTGGATAATGTGATGGTAGGAGCTGTGTAAATAAGTAGAAAGATTACTGATAGTAGGATAGGACAAAATACTAAAAGCTGTGTCTAATTCTGCAATCCTTAAAAGTGGAACAGAAATATTTTATAATAGTAGCCAGTGGTAACCTGTCACTTAGAAAACAGTTTAAGTCTCACTCAAAGCCAAAGGAATCTGAAGAGGGTGACAAAAATTTTTAAATTTCTCGTAAGAGCAATCAAGGGTAATAATGTGCATCTTAGAAAAGGAGCATGAAAGAGGAATAGCATAGCAAGCTAAAAACTATTGTTAGGTTATAAAAGGTATTGTTTACTATTTAGTGTAATGTGTGAGCAAAAAAAGTCTAATATTAAGATGAATGGGGGGTGTTAAGTGTAATAATCAGCTTGGGGAACAAATGGCTAAAGGATTACACTGAAAGCAAAAATGTAGTCCATTCTTAAAATCCTATTACTAATATAAGAACAAATGCAGATACCCAAGGTGTCTTTATAAAAGAAAGATATTAACTCATGTTTGAAGACAAGCCGCTCATCAGAGCCATGGCGTGGCATCCCCAGAACTGGTAGGCTGGTGGCTGCATCCTCTCCCTGCCGCCCTGCGCAGGGCCGTCCTCCTTTCCTGCAACCCGCCAGCAGCAGAGCCTGGTCCTCCTGGCTTCCTCAGAGATGTCCTGGGGTCACTGTCCCTGTCTGATGTGCTGCGCCTCGTCCTAACCACAAACTGGAGTGCTCCACGAGAACTTACAGAGGTCCTGGGCAGAAGGCTCCAGGTTCAGGCTCAGAGAAACCTCTCCATGGCTGAGCTCAACACAGGGGCTGGTAGAAGGCAGGAGGCAGCCAGGACAGTTAGAGCCCAGTGAGCTGAGCGGTTTCAGTGTTCCAGATCAGAAAATTAAATTAACAGGAAAGAAAATTGGAGACTACAGAAAGAAGAATGTGAGAAAAAGAACTGAGCTGTTCTTGGAATACTTATTCAATGAGAAGGAGACAATTGCTCATGACTGTGGAAGCACAGGCTTGGTTTGTAGCTGTTGCTACCAAATAAAATCCTGTAGCAAACCATGCCAGGGGCACCCCGGGAATGAAGAGCTGATGGGTTGCACAGCCTGGAAGAAGTGTTGCTGTCTGCATGCTGGGGATCTGGGTCTCAGGCCTTGGCTCGAGCCATAAAAGTGTCAAGAGCAACAATTTTAATTGTTGCTGCCACCTGGAAAAACTCAGACCAGCAGCTTATAAATGATGCTATTCGTTTTCACAGTGCTTTTACTCATTTTTATCTGTTTGTGTCTATGTTGCCACAAAGCAGGCCTCAACAGCAGAAGTAAATATATTCAACTGGTTTATTTAAAGAGTTTAAATGCTCACCTCACCATTTTTCCCTTGCTGCTTGATAAATAAATCCGTAGGCTTCAGCATTACATTTACCTTGAACTGTGTTTTTGCCAGTTCATCACAGGCAAACCTGATTTTATTTCAGCCTTTGGTTTGCTTGTCAATAGTCTAACATCAAAATATATTGAATAAGCTAGGAGGGCAAGGAAGCAAAACAACACGGCTTTGTCTCTGCTAAACTAATTACAATTGACAATCCAAGGCTATAATAAATATGTCTTGTGACTTGCACAAGAGGAGAACCTGAATTTAAATTATAGCTTTGGGTTTTGAAATGCTCACTGATGCATTCCATTCCCATTAAGAGTGCCTTCCGCTCTGCGAAATTAAGTGATATCTTTACATGACAGTTTAATTTAATTAATTTATTTTTCAATATGTACATGTATTGAGTTTCTCCATTAAGCTTTTGAAATGTCTGTAGGTCCTATACATTAACGTAAATGCACCATGGCCCATAATTACCTTTGGCAGGCTTAGGGCACTGATAAAAAGATTATATTTTTTTTAAAAAACTAAAGCCTTCAAACTTCCCCAGTGCTTGGCAGGAAATCTGTTTCTGTGTTTTATTTGGAGCAAGGCTAGGGAGCCTGCAGCCAACAGCTCCAGTGTAGGCAGTAACTGTTATATTTTAGAAGAAAATACGTTTGAGGCTAGATGAGAGAAGGGGAGAGGAAGACAATTAGTGTGAGAGTACTAGAAGCAGCTGTTTGTTTTGCCTTGTGGCTGCCAGTATATACTCTTATCATTAAAGTGCATCTAGATACAGGGTATTTTCTATGAAATTACTTTGCAAAACATGGATCTTTGTCTTTTTAAGGGGCTGCCCCAAAGTGGGTTTGTCTTCTTTTTTCACAATAGCTCTGTGCTAACCAAGAATGCTGGATTCTCCCCTTGCCTCCTCCTTCCTCCTTTCTAAAAATGAACTTTTCAGGAAAATAAGGAATTCAGAGAAGTTTGAAGGAGAGCAGATGGCCAGCAGCAATCCAATAGGATGTAAAAGTTCGGTTAGGTAGTCACTTGGCAGGCAAGTACAAGTGAGCCCATGATGTTTCCATAGTGATGTTTTCACATAGCGCCTTTCCTTTGTCTTTTAAAAAAACAAAAAGGAGAGGATAAAATAAAATGCTCTGTAGACCTGAACATTTAGCATGGTGTAATTAACTCTGCCCTCTCCAGGGGCAGTGACTTGGGCTGGTTGCTGCTTTCTGGCTGAAGAGCGATGCAGTGACCGCAGCTGTGGTCGCACTTGCCAGCCTCTGCTACTGCGGCATTTGTGGGGCTGCCCATGTTGCTGGATAAAGCAGGGACAGCTTCCGAAATTGAGAAGTGACTCAGGCTGTAGTGCTCTTGGAGAGGAAATTGCCTGGCCGCTGATTTTTGTGGTGTCAGGATTTCACATTTACATATGGGGGAAGGTTCATCGTGGCACTTCTTTAACCTTTGGAGCTTTCTCTGTGAGGCAGGGTAATAAAAATTGACATTCTCCTTGACTTGGGTTCCTACTTTCTCTTTTGAAGTCTGAGAGGTAACCATTACAGTCACATTAATTTGCAAGGATATAAACAAGTGCCATTATCTGTGCAGCCATATTGTGCAAGAGAAACAAGGTTTGTAGGGAGAGGCAGTATCTTTTACTGAGCCAAATGATAGAGGTGGAAAAAACAGACAAGCTTTTCAACAATCAGCTGTGGAGACACTGAGTTCAAAAGCTCACCAGCTTTTTCCACACACCTAGTGGAAGTAAAATGAAAATATTTAAGTACATGTTTTTACATACTACCTCCCTGCAAATCTTGCTTTTCTTGAAAAAATTTGACAAATTTGAGCAGGAAAAGAGGTTGTAGAGGAGACTGGACTCGTGGTAAACTCTGTTCCTTACTCCCCAACAGACCTCTGCTGCGTCTGCACAGATCTCAGCGTGTGTGCCAGCACTTTGTGGGGACCCAATGCAGTTTTCCCTTCCCAAAAGCCTCCCAGCAAGGTGCTGGATGCAGCAGCTCAGTTACTGAGCCCCTCACCTTCAAGCAGGAAGACTCCTGAGGAGAAGTAGCTTCCTAGCAGGAGTGCTGTGGGATAGAGGGAGAGTAGCACACGTTACCTGTGGTTTACAGATCACAGCATCAACTCTCTGAATGCCAGTGGTACAAGCAAATGAAGTCAGTTTAGCCTGGGAACAAAACTACCTGGCTGCTCTCCTGGCCCCACCATACACTCAGAGCTCCCTGGCAAGGAAACCCTCTGCTTGTGTAGTGGCTAGCCTGTTATTACTAAACCTGACCCTGGAGACAGCAAATACTTGATTTTTTAAATGAAATTAATTTTCTTAACCTCTCCAACTTCTTTCCAGTCATGCTGCGCAGTATTTGTACTGGCAGCACCAGCCTGAATGAATCATTCAAAACTATACCTGCTTAGTGCACTTTTAATAGTTAAATGTGTTCATCCTGTCAGGATGCTCAAGCTGCCCGTGACAACAGGAAGAACTGGAAGCTCTCAGGCACGGTCGCAACAAAACCTTGATTACTTACAACGTAGGGCACTTTAGTAGTGTTTCCACCGCAGGGAAGAGCTGGCAACATCAGTGTGGGCAGCTGCAGCTCGAGGAGCTTCAACCTGTGGATTTACAGAGTTGTGGCAGTGCAGAGGGAAGTGACGGATTGGCGTTGTGATGGGTTGGCGCTGGGCCAAGTGAGGGGGCTCAGACTTGTCCCTTTCCCATCTTTACCTTAACCCTGTGCCGTGGCTGTTTCCTCAGTGCTCACCCACTTCAGTGTGTTGTACTGAAACGTCTATTCATTAGTTCCTGGAAGTCTTACTCAAGGTAGGCAGGCCTTCAATCCTCCGTTACATGCTGCGGCACAACTACAGAGTTTTCCTGTTTGGAGCCACCTGCCTGCTCACTTCAGATTTCAGACCAGCACCGGGAAGCGCTACTCAGCAGCCATCAGCACTTAACCTGCGCACCGAGGCTGTAATTACCAACCTAACTCCAAGATAACTTTGTGCCTAGTCCTGTGCTGAGCTCAACCTGGCTGTACCAAGGAATCTGCCTCCCTGTCAATTTCATCCATGATTTTTTCATTTTGCACTCTTTTCTCTCCTGCTGCCCTGGAAAGCAGCGAGGAGCTGTGCCACGGAGCAGCAGTGGTGAGGGGCCTCTGCCCTCCTGCCTTTCTGCCGCTCCAGCTAGAAAAACGCCAGCTATGGAGAAGGAATAACCCACAAGGAGCCTGATGAAACAGCAATCTGGCATTAAGATGTGCATATAGTTGCCATTTGTTAAATTGACAGATGACATTTGGAACATGCAGCCCCTATTCATTTTCTAAAGCTAAGTACTTTCTTGAAATAAAGTCTTTGCCGTTAGTCTTAAAGCCAATTTCCAGCCCAGACAGGGCCAGCTGTGCTTTTACACATTTTCTGGGCACAAGGTCAGATTCCTAGCAGCTGTTAGATTCTTTTTAAATTTGTTTTTGCAATGAACTGGACAATTAATGAACAATAAACTATTACCTGCCTTCCAGATTACCTTGGACTCTTATTTTTTGTCCCCCCACCTTTCCATGTAGAATTCTTTATACAAGAAAAAGGGTTTTGACAAACAGTTTTTAGCCAACTGGAATTTCATCATCTGCTACCTAGTCCCACTCATCTACATTATTGTATATGTACAATAAGAAAGTGCCAAAGGGAAGCTCTGAACACCTTCAGCAATAGTTTAAAATTTATTCATAAGCAACAGAGACTCAGCTTTCTTAGAGACAAATACCTCAGACATTATATTTTAGGAACAGTTAAAGAGTGTGAAGGACTCAGCTCATCCAACTCAAAAGCACAGGAATCATGGTAAAGATGCAATATTCCTTTACACCTTCAAATCACTGTCAACACTTTCAATAGTGTACTTATGATAACTTCCACTTCCAACTCCAGAAATACTCAGAACAAATAAGTGCCCAAACTTTATCAAAGTTGAACTCTTAAGCAAGCACTTGGCTGTTACCTCATATGCTTCTTCATCAGTTTTACTGATAAAGGTCCAGAGAACTCATCTGACTATTTAATATCTTTTCAAAGTCATTCTATTTTAACACTACGATGTCATTCAGCTACTGCTAAGCTGCCACTTCAGCTTATTTTTGTACATAGAAGAGCAAAAATTAAGCCTTCCAATATGCAGAAAAGTTGATCACTCGCTGGCTACTATTGACTGGAGGGAGGGAAGCACCTTCCATGGGTGTATGCCAGGCACAGATGTGTAGAAGATAGCAGAGTTTCATCTTGTGTCCTTTCAGTGACTAAAAGCAAGGTTGACAAAAGGTGAAGTCTCTTGACAGATGCTTTCTCCAGCAGCAAAGGCAAGAGAAGCCGAGAGGGTGGCCAGCAAAACCTCTCATTCTGCATCAGATTGCCAAGAGTCACAACCACACAGCAGCCACAAGAGGAGCAAGAGCCTGCAGAATGTTGGAGTGACTGGGACGCTTTCTTCCTCTAAGTTAAAAAAAAATCTTAAACGATTTACATATGAATTGCTTCTAATGAGGACACACAAGCTCAGATTTCCAGCAGACTTTCAACAAGGCCAAAATTAAGGATACAATTACATGGCAGAACACTAGACTGAGATCTTCATGGTTTTTATGTCAACAGTGAAGTCAGCCACTGCTGGTGGGTGGGAAGCAGCTCTCTTTAGGGATGTTGAGCTGCTTGATTTTCTGATTACTTCAGAGAATTTTAAAAATAGCAAATTATAATAACAGGCCTATAGACTCTGTAGCAGCTTTCTGATTAATGTGAACCTCAAGATACATGCCATGTTCTTGTCCATAAGGTATGCTGTTCAGACATTTTCTAGATGCTATTTTAACCTGTGTCTTCTGAGTCACATTAGTCAAAAGAATTGGTCTGTAATTTAATTATTGCAAATGGTGGATCAGTGAGTTATTTCCTAGGAAAGAGAGCTAAGAAAACCCAACAGTGCAATTAATGCTGAAATGGAACCCTTTTGCTTTGGCCTTACGAAAATTTTTCCATATGACAGGAGCCAAGTGAGACTGAAAGAGTTTAGAAAATTCTATTAGAAAGTCATCTTCACCCAGACTTTTCCCAGAGACCAGAGGTTTTATGACTCCTTTCTATTTCTTCCTCTGCTAGGAGACTACCTAACTGTTCCCTAATTTCCTGCAGAATTATAGGTATTTCCAATTTACTTAAGAGACCTTGAGTCTGTTCAGCTGTGCAAATGGCTCAGATTAGTTACAGGATTTTAGAACTCAAAAGTGACATCCTTAAGGTCCACGAGGTTTGTAGCTTCTACAACAGATGACCATGCACCGGAATCACATAACGACACCCTGTGCTTTCTTTCCTGAACTGTACTGCCAGCAGCTCCCAGACATTTCCTCATGGCTCTGAGACTCTGTTTTTCCAACATTTTTTAAGCAAACGATTCTTCACTTTTGCTTCCCATAGAAATGGAAGGACAATGCAGTTGTGCACCTGAGTCCCAGTAAGCAGGAGGCCCTCCATCTACTGCTGCTTCATAACCATACAGCTTGATTATTCAGAACAGTAACATTTAGGAGCTTGAGCAGATTAATCAACAAAATCATCAGCATAAAGGATTTTCAGTGGGAAATCAGAGACTCTTCCAAAATGAGGCAAGAAACCCAGAAAGGATTTTAGGCCCTGTTATGTCTGAAAGCACCATGAGGTGCTTCCTTCTATACCATCATCTTTTAACCCCACTGTGTATCTTGTGGTTACTTTGGTTTATCCACACACGATAGATGAAGAGCAGGCCTTGCTACACATGCTAATGGGCTGAAGTACAGTGTGCCTGTCCCTCACTCATCCAGACCGCCTTGGGCACACATTAAGGTGGTGAGCATGCCTGGACTTTTCCCTTCAGAGATGTCCAGAATATAGCCTGCAGCCACATAGTGCAGGTGTCATAAACTGTGCCGATGGCACACAAGGTTTGAACTTGTGAATGAAATTCAGACCCCCCCTTACAGGCAGCTGGGCTATGCTGTGTGTGAGGACCCTACCATTTAGCATCTTGGCTGAACTAGGCTACCATTGCCTCAACACTTTGCAAGTAGCACCCTCCAGGGATAGTGTTTCATGCTATCTATGAAATAGCCAAGTGATGTTTCAATTTGGCTTACAGGGTGTGCTTATCTTCTTCCTGATGAAAGAAGATGATCAGAAACAGAGGGGAATAGGAAAAAAAAAAAAAAAGCTGTGGAAAGGAAAAATTCAAATAAACACAAAAAATATGGCAAGTCAAAGCAACACAAATGCAAAATGCTAATATTCAACATTATTAAAGCCTTCATCCTGTGAAATGTGTACGGCACACATGGGAGCCTGTTTTGCCTGCAAGGAAAGAAAACAGTCCTATTTCCAATACATTTATGTTCTAACTTCCTTTTGCTAAAAACATGTTTGTTTTTAAATTAATTACTTTGGGAAAAGGCAAGAGAAACGGGTAAAACGGGTGCAGTGCAACTGGAGGAAAAATAAACACTGTGAGTTTGAACTAATTGAAAAAATGACCCATACACCCATGAAACATTGTGGAGACCAGGTATCTGTTCTTTAGCTATTTCTGGAGGCTAAAAGAGAATGAATGTGTGGAACTGGTTCTACTCTCCATAGCAGGCTTCACCAGAAGATCTGCATCCTTTGTCCTTCAAGGTAGAAAGCAAGACACAAGGAGATGTACTTATCATGAGCCACACAATCTACATACTCCAGGTTTTTTGCTTGGTCTAAGTAGCAGCTGATCTTTAATGCATGTTGTATTTGAGGAGACTCAAAGACTGGCATACTGTATTGGGTTTGCATGGCAAGGTTTTGGTAGCAGGGGGGCTACAGGGGTGGCTTCTGTGAGAAGCTGCTAGAACCTTTCCCCATGTCTGACAGAGCCAATGCCAGATGGCTCCAAGTCCAACCCACCACTGGTCAAGGCCAAGCCCGTCAGCGATGGTGGTAGCACCTCTGGGATAACACAGTTTAGAATGGGGGAAAAAGCCTGCACAACACCAGCAGCAGTCAGGAGAGAGGAGTGAGAATATGTGAGAGAGACAGCCCTGCAGATGCCAAGGTCCATGAAGGAGGGACAGGAGGTACTGCAGGCTCCAGAGCAGGGATTCCCTTGCAGCCCCTGGTGCAGCCATGGTAAGACAGGTTGTGCCTCTATGTAGACTCACAGTGGGAAAACCTACCAGCTGTAAATTCACTTCTCTACACCCACCCTCCTCTTCCCTCTCCCCACAGGAGCCCTGCTGGCTCAGTGTATCTGTATCCCACTGGAGTCAGGCTGTATTTGGCTGCACCCCCCCTGCTCACTACAGTGAGTGCAGCAACCACGCTGGGCTTCAGTGGGCACACAACGCTTGATCTGCCCAGTGTAGATGAGCCCAGAGCCTCACAAGGTCCTCTCCACTGTGGGATGCACATTTTAATGCACCATGCACGTGTTTAGTTTTAAGAGCAATTCAGACTTGTGCTTGACTGACAGAGCAGGCTTACCTTTTGTTTTCTGGATACGTATTTTCAGAGTGCTTGGTGTGCTAACTGGCTGAAGTTTTCAGATCCCATGGCTGTTCCTCTGTTGCAATATAAGAACCAAAGGCAGATGATCCGGTTCTTGGTGTCTTTGCCTGAAGAGATATAAATCACATAACAGTATTACTTCTTCACAGGTTGTGCCATTTGCTGAACAACTAGTGTGTGCTACAGAAAGATTAATAAGTGAGCCAAGGCTACAAAACATAATGTAGCTTCACACCAAGTGATGACAATGCAATTCTTTAATACTGTAATATTATTCTGTGTAAAACTAGCTGATGTAAAAATCAATTCCATGCTAAATTGTGATTTCCCCTTTAGTCCTTTTTAACAAAAAAAAAAAAAAAAAAAAGAGTAGGAAAGATACCAGCAGCCCATAAATAATCTCTAAATAATGTGCTACAGACTGATGGTAAGTGGCACTCTCAAAAACCAATATTTACATTAAAAAACCCTCATAGGTGTACTGTACATAGACTACCAATTATAACAACTGACAGTAAAATAAATGCGATGAATGTACATCTAGTTTACTATCCATTACATCTCATCTTTGTGAGAAAATGTTCTTTTTATTCCAAGCTATATACATTATAAAGTTAACACAAACAAACAATGTTTTAGCCATACCAAAGCCTAAATATCTGCATCCAAGACACATGCAATTACACGGAAGTGTATTGTAAACTACACATAAAATGAGTAACAAACTACTAGTTTGTAAAGAACTCCACAGAGAAAAGAGATATCATGGATGCCTTGGCAGGTAAATTAATAGATTTATCCTGCAAAATTACACTTCTTTCAATAAATGTGACTCTGGGGTGTGATTTGGGATAGTATCTTGATAATATACAACAGCTCGACATTAAGACTGTTGGGACCCAGAGTGGGTCAAAAAGGAGCCAACCTGTTCAAAGGTTTTCATTTGTCACTCTCTCTCTGAAAGCTGCTTGAGGGGCAACAGGTGCTGGTTGCCCCCCAGCTCCCAGGGTGATATCACAAAAAGTCCATCCTGCAGTGAACTTGAGAGGACCAAACAAACATCGCTCCCCTCCCAGCAGGGCGTGTTGATCCCCTGCTCTGTGGAAAACATTTGGCTGCTGCTAGCAGAGCAATTACACTGCAGGAAAATCTGCTTCCAAATCATTTAATATTTATTTACTCAGAAACAAAAAAATTAAAAGCTGAAGACTATGAGATACAGGAATGGAAATTATTTTACTGTAGAAACATCCGAAGCATTTTACTAAGGGCAGAACATCATGCACAGGTCCACAGAACATCCTCCAGAGCAAGCTTTCCTGAGGACCCTGCACTTCTACACATAACCTGGTAGTGGGGAAGCTGCTGCTCCATCAGCCTGTCCCATCAGGCTCGGAAGGCTGGGTACAAGTTATTTCAACAGACTGGGCACAGCATGGGCAACTGGGGACAGTGAGCAAGCAGAGGAAACAATTAAGTGCCCTTTCTTTCTGCATTAACTTTACATGTGAAGTTTTTAATAATGTTTTTTGAACCTGAAGTTGAAACTATTTCATATTCAAGCTCTATGGTCCCACTATTTATTTAATTAACAAAGTTCCCAGTGCCCTTCTCACCTACATGCAATACTTCTCATCTGGCTGCTTTTTAAATTAGTCTATTCACAGATAAATAAGCTAAACTAGGATATACCTTACCATGTAACTGGCAAAATGCACTGGGGTGTAAGAGTGCTTGCCAAATTGTGCTAGGAGCACAGATCACGCTCCTGGTAACAGGAAGATATAATGATAACACCTAGGAAAGGAATGATGCAATACAGAGCTGGAGGCTTCGCTTCTTGCTTCTGCCACTGGCCCGTGCAGACAGGATGAGAGCTGCTCAGTGTCTCCATTTGCTCCTCTAAATTACAGAACACTCGGCAATACATCAGCTGCAGGGTTTCAGGCTAAACTCGCATAAACCAATTTTGATTCTTTCCATCATGACTCTCATTAAGTGTAAAGCGCCTCTAGGGAAAGGCAGCTGATTAAACAGATTCCTCACTGACATAATGAATTTACAAAACCCCTCCAGTTTCACTTGAGATGTTCAGGGAAACATATCTTCAGCCACGGAGGGCAAAGTCCACCGAGAGGGAGAATCACTCCATTTCCTCTGCCTTGGGGCCTGACAAACCTTTCCCACCCGCCCCAGGGGCTGAGAGGAGATCTCTAATGAGTGCTGTGAGAGTGAGGAGAAGGGTCCAGGACACAGCCACCCATCCATCTGGGGCACCAGCGCAGCAGCCTGCTGCACAGGTCACAATGTCCTTGCTTCCTTTGGCAGTCACAGTCTGACCCCACGAGCTTCCCCACATGGCTCTGGTGCTCAAGCCCCATGGCAAACTTCCCCGAGGCAGCAGCCGAGCAGTGAGAAGCATCGTCTCTCAGCACAGAAAAGAAGTACCAGGCTTTTTCCAGCATTCAGGTCCTGTTTTTAATGTGACTCAGCTCTGCAGAGTCCATAAGGATGACACGGGTTGTGCTTTATTAGCAGTTAGGTTAATGTTTGGAAATAAAAAGACTGATGGTTTTATCTGTTTAATCATTTGGTGCTGCCAAGAGCGACCATAAGCACAGCCCAATGGTGCATGACGAGAGTACAGCCTGACATTCGTTTCCCACCACGAAAATCCAAACATTAGCATACGAGTGGTGTAGCAGGCTGGCAGGGGCAGGCAGCCAGGATTGCAGCTATTGGAGTGACTCAACGACCATAATTTTTCTTCATGGAGATTTTCAGCCTTCCTGCAATGGAAGGAAATAGGGATGGATGAGGTGGGGTAATTTCAAAGCTTGGCAGTTCATTTGTGTTTGCCCAGCTTTCCTGTGCCCTCAGCTGAACTAGGCTACAGAGCTGAGGACTAAAAGACTCTTCTCCTTTTTCCCCAATATTATTTCATTTGTGTGTGTGTGCCACCCTCCCCGCAGCTAAAACAATAGCTGCAATGCAGATTCCCCACATGTAACCAGGCGATGCTATTGACCTGCCACATGCAGCCAGCAACAGATACAGCAATTTATCACTGAAAAGCGATCGGATGGCTGGATCACACCGTCAGCTGGCACTGAGACAATACAGGATGTGGCAAGTGCCATCAGTGCAAAGGGCACAGTAAGAGACAACAGGAGCCAATGGACACAAGGATGTTGTCTTTATAGGCAACAGGTACCTCAGCTATCACCGTTTACCACTAAATAAGTGCAGCTGTTAAATGTACTGATCCTTTGAAACTTATGTAGAGCTGAGTTGAGCTATTTTTGGCCAAGCTACACAGAACGCCTCTCCTTCTGTACACAAAGTGAAGGGGGAGAGAAGCCACTGGAACAATCACAGAGGAGTTGCACTCCAAGCAAAGCTTCCTTGGACGTGCAAACACATGCCTTGCCCACTCTGGGAAGGCACGGGGCTGTAAACACAATGGTCCAGCTTGACCAACAATTCCAACCAGTAAACATTGTACCACTGTAAGAGCACTGCAGAGCTCATGACCAGCCACATAAAGTGCATTTTGTAAAAGCCTCTTAGCAGCTGCACAGGTGGGCTGTCATGCAGGGGGCTGGGTAATCACACTAAATGAGACAGAGCTTCTTCAGGGCTGGCACACCTGAAACACAAGGACTCTAAGACCCTTAAAGCTTCTGCAATTGTCCTGTACTTAATATCTTTCTCCTGTTTTTATTCTGTTGGGATCTACTCTTTCCAGTCAAAAGGGTTGTAGCAGCAGCCCATGTTCTTGACCACCTTCTTATGTATCTGTGATATTTCTAAGAGAGAAAATGCTGTCAGAAGCTGCTATGGCTTTAACATGTCAGCTCAACACTTTAAATCCTTTTTTCCTCTGCCAGAGCTATGCTGTTTGCTAGCACAAAAATAAGCAGAGTCTGAGCTCTGCCCACTCTCCCTGCTTTTCCTCATACACTTACCAGAAAAATAGCTGAAGCACAACTCCCACACATTGCACAAGATCCAGACTCAAGCAGCCCTAAAACAGGCTTTTTCCTGTCCCAAGTCTATGCTAGAACTAGTCAAAATTAACACTTGCAAGATTATAACATCTTTAAAGCAGGGGAGGTAGGGGTGGAAATGCAAACAAACCTAACACACCCAAAATGTGCTACCACTTCCATGACTAACAGAATCCCGCAGTGCTAAGCTAAAATAAAAATTTTAAAAAGTCTTACCACCACCTCTTTAACCCCAGCCCCAAGGCCACCTCTGCTCCACAGCTACAGTTACCCTCCAGCTTCACATTTTCAGGCCTGCCATCCTAATGGGAAACCCTTGCCAGCTGGATCCAGCTCCCAAAGCAATCTCTGTAATGAGGATGGGCACCTGGGGACCTACCTGCCTGGCTCAGGAGGAGGATTTGGTTTGTTTCTCCAATTCCCCATACTGTGAAGTTCTTTGAGGCTGTGATAAGGGAATTCCAGGCCACCTGGCAGCAAGAGCAGATGAAGAGGGAGGGAACTGATGGAGAGCTGAGATGTGGGTAGAAGACAGGGTGGGAGGAAAGGGTTAATCAGAGCCCTTGGACATGAGCACCCAGTTTTGATCCCACGCCTGAGAAGAGAGTGTAGGGTGCTGGTGCATGTCTGACAAAACTGCCTTTTTGTTTTCTAGCTTTGTTTCTTTATAATGACCTTTCTTTTCCCTGTTTCATTTATTTCAGTCACAGCTAGTTGGGAAGAGGAGGCTTCACTTTCTCAAGAAGTTGCTGTGCAGTCAAAGCCCAACTTTAAAAATACATTTTCTAAAAATGCACTATTCATTCTTGTCCTCAGTAATTTGATTGGCAGAAATAAGAGCTGCAAGAGCAAATCTTGTCAGTCATTCTTAAACCTTTCTTAATATGGAAACAATCACCTGCCATTTAAACCACATTTTTAAAGGGGCACAGTGTGCTCAATAAGATGCACGCACCTGGAGACTCAACCTCTTTTCATTTTCTGGTAAAAACTTATTTGTGGGGTGCATGGGTGAGATCCTTCCAGGTGGCCCCTGAAAACCCATCCAGGCCTATTTTCTATAATCTTCTGTAAATGCACTGCATGTATGTGTAAATCTGTGTGTACTTTCCATCCCGCAGATACCCACTGGCACAGCTCTGAATGTCTGTCTCATGGAATCCAAAGGAGGAGCGTGTGCTTGTGCCCAGGGTGGTAGCGGGAGGTGGAAGGCACAGGCGTTCGCTCTGTAGCAGGTCACCTTGGCTCTGTGGCACAAGCTGGGCCCAAAATGGAGGAGATTTTGCTATTTGCTGTTTTTAAGCTAAGTTTTTTGTTTGTTTGTTAGTTTGTTTTTTTTTAGGAGGCACAGCAGAGGACTGGGGTGTCTTCACTCATTGTCATCACTCGCCTGTTGTGGACACAGACCATGTGTTGTGCAGTGCCTGCTCACTTCAGACCTGTCTTTCAGAAGCAGTGAGGACCCGTAGCGTCGGCTGTACTCTGAGGGACACATAGCAACTTTAAAAGACCAAGGAAGCCTGATGCTGGGGCCCCATATTACATTTGGAGAATGGTTCCACAACAAGCGAAACATTTATTTTTCACTAAAAGACCTCCTAAGAATTAAACTGAAATTATTCTATGGTAAATTCAGCTACAGTGTTTCTATGACAGGAAGTCCAGTGAACAATCATCTTTCATCTCTCACCAGAACTTCTCAGTTCTGACCTGAAACACAAATGTGGTGGCAGGTGTAGTCCTGTGTTTGTGGTCTGTTGCAAATGCCAGCCAGCGAGGGAAAGTGTTGGTTTATGCCACTCAAGTGAAAAGCACAGAGCTAAGTTCAGCTGCATTTGCCTTTGCTGGGAAAGGGAATAATTATTCTATTTGTTTTGCTTCCAAGATGGGAAGAGCAAATGTCTTTCTCACCTCACTGAGAGGAAAAAAATCACACCCAGTATGGTTAAGGTGTACCCCTTTTTACCCAGCAGCATAACAACCTTGCAATTTTTTTTTTTGGCTACTGCTTTTTTTTCTTTAATGTGGTTTACCCTTGAGAGATGTCTCATGCACTAACATCCTGGGTTGTGTCCTACAAAATGGCAGTTCTTATAAATAAAAGCAACAGGTAGAGCTCATTTCAAAGATGCTTTTAGAGGAGCTAACTTAACTGCAACTTGGTGCCAAATACTTGGTTATAGAGGGGAAAAAAAAACCCCAAAACTCTTAAAATAAGCTGGAATGGCCACATTGGTCCTTCCTAGGAGCCTCTGGTGATTCTTCTCTAGGATGATTTGACTGGTGATACCGCTGAGGCTGCTGCTTAAATTTGTTTGCTTTCACAGCAAACATGCAGCAGCTGAGATCACCTTTTCCAAAGCTCAAATACACCTTCTGGAAAGCCAGTGGCCAAACGAACGTTTTGATGTTTGTGTCCCGTGACAAAGTGCAGGGCTTTGGGAGAAAATGGGAGCACAGAAGATGTCTGAACAAGGAATGCCCCCAACACTGATGCTTTTAGACCCACTGCATGACCTTTTTGAGGACCCCCCTTCATTTTTCAGCTGCTGGATGCCATGACACAAATGTCTTGATGTGCAGCGTGGCCTCCTCTGACTGAAGGCCCTGTGAAAGGGGAGCCCTTTGGCACAGCTCTTGAATGAGTTCCTCTCCCCGCCTCAGCTCTAGTGACAGCAACCTGTGTCCCCGTGATACTTCCTGGCCTCGGTCCCCTCACAGTAAGGCGATCCACAAAGAGAACATTAGAAGGCATTTTCTGGGCCAAGGATTTTTTCCCGACAGGTTCCAGAAAGGCCCATCTGCTTCCCTTGGGGCTGGCATTCCCTCCAGGAACCTCTGCGGCTGAGCACCATCCCTTGTGTGAGCCGGCAGTTGCTGCCTCAGCTGCCTTTCATTCTGGCTGCAGTACTTGGATCAACCAAAGCAAATCAAGGGCAGGTCATATCCAGGCACCACGTGAATTTGCTCATCCTGCTCATGTCTCACTCCTAACCACATACTGGACAAATTCCTCCTTAGCATGCGTTGCTTTCTGAGCAGATTTTGCTCTGCCCACGGTGATGCTGGTGACAGGGGAGGAAACTCAGCTCTATAAGCAGAGATGCACAGAAAAGAGCTGCATTACACTTGTAACCTTGTCTGACCTGACGAGGATTCCACGGTGCAAAGACAGGTCATTGCTCCCTGAGGGTGGTGGGACGGTGGTCAAGGTCCCTGGAATTGGGTAGGGGAGCACGGCTCAGCCGGAGGTGGCAGCAGCCGCTGCCAGCAGGTCCCATGTACCACCCGAGCTGCCGTACCAGGCACGCCGTGGGTGAGTTAAGGACATACTTTCAGCCTGAATTCTGAGTTTCCTAGGTTTTGTCAGTTTAAGCCAGATTCCTAATGTTATTTTAATGCAGTTGTTTTGTGTGTGAATAATCTGCTTTCTATGCCAAACCACAAGCCCTGGAACTAAGATCTCATAAAAATGCCTGGAGTCCAAAGCTAATAGCTGTTATTCAG
This sequence comes from Streptopelia decaocto, assembly GCF_964273445.1. Classification (NCBI taxonomy): domain Eukaryota; kingdom Metazoa; phylum Chordata; class Aves; order Columbiformes; family Columbidae; genus Streptopelia; species Streptopelia decaocto. The sequence continues at coordinate 58,095,650 of NC_138656.1, forward strand.
CTGATCGAGTGATGCCTAAAAAGTTATAGATTAACGCTGTTCCCAAGGGGAAGGTAAAATTAAACTCAACTTCTGATGGGGCTGGGTGCTATTTGCGTGGTGTTTGAGCCCAGGATGGGGGATGCAGTTCGCTGCAGACCCTGGGTACCCTGTGTCAGGGCTCTGCACAGTGAACATGTGTGGTGAGTGCCATTCGAGCTCTACCTGGAGTCCTGGCTGGCAGAGCTCAGTGAGGTGATGGATTTTCATCAGTTTTCCCTTAAAAAAGCCCCCACCCTTCCAGCAACTTCCCACGCAGTGATGGGTCACTACAGCTCACCCTCACCCAGCCCTGCTGCTGTGGGAAGTGATTCAGGGGATGTCGAAAAGGCAGAGGGGGGTGGGACACAGTCACTCGCTTCCCAGGCCAGCCGTGTCTGGGGGAGTGGGGCTGCAGTGAGGTCAGGTCCTGTGTCCTCTGGCCTGGCACAGTGTGCAGGAGCTGGCGCTGGAGCCAGCAAGGGGACAGGTGTCCTTTGCCCTCCCAAAGGGTTTGGATGGGGCGTCAGTGACATGCAGGGAGCAAAGGGGGACACATGGAGGGGACTGGTGATTTAGGGGTAGCTGTCTCTTTGCGCTCTTTCCAGGCGGGGAAATCAAGCCACAGGATGTCAGTGCAGCCTGTGTGAACACCAAGCTTGCAGAAATAAATGACTGTCTTCCCTCAGGAGCACACAGGAAGATCTCTTTCCCTGAACGTCTTATTTAGGAAACTTGCATCACAGTGGCAAAGCAGAATGCTTATTTGGGAATAAGAAAGTGAGGTGTGGCCCCGAGTCAGTGCTTGCGTGAAGGCATCACGGCAGAAAGTCTGAGGACACACCAGAGGCAGCTGCTGGCTCACAAAGGCAGAGATGGATGGGCTGGAGGCCCGGACAGCTGGTGTTTGCTGCCTGTGTCCTCTGAAACCGTCTGTGGAGTTGTAAGGCATCGATTATTTTCCTGTTACAACACAAAGGGATTAGCTAGATTAGCTTCTGCAGAGGTGAGAAAGAAATGTGTCATGTAGACTGTTTATTTTCCTCTAATTGGATTCACACCCTCTTTCTGAATAAATCTCATTTTACTCCAGCTCTTGCGGTTTTTCATGGCTGTGAATGCTGAGGTGCTCTTCCAGGGATGGGCAAGAGATTCTCAGTTTAGGTGGGGAAAATGAAGGGATCATGCTGTGGTCACTAGAGGCAGGCTGCCTCCAAACAGCATGATCAAGGAAGCTCTCATCCCAGATGATGCTTCATGGTCATGGACAGCTTTTGGCAGCACAAGGTAAAAGCCGCTCTTTGAACAGAGAAATAGAAGCTTTTTGGTGCTCCCAGACATGACACACACCTGCTCTGGTAAGCTGCAGCACAACATCCTGACCCGGAGGCACAGCCGTGCTGCCCAACCGAAAGCAGCATATGCTGATCCCCTTCAGCAGGGTGAACTGCACTGTAAACTAAAATTGTCAGCAATTTTTCTGCTGCAGCTCATCAACTTTTCTAGCTGGTGCAGAACACTGTAGGAAAATTATCTTCATCTGCTGTTTTTCTTGGCCCTCTCACTCAGAAACACGGAAAGTACCTGCAGCGGGGTGGCTTCTCAAGTTTGTCTTTTAAATCTCTGGAAACAAAATGAGCTCAGATGGAAAAGGAAGAAGAAAGCACATGGTTTCAAGAATCCCCGGTCTAGGTGCTTACAAACTGCTAAGCGTCCTCGCTGCGTTAATCCCGCTAAACAAATAAATGCTTTTCACTCCTGTGTCCTTTGCGCTGTGGAAACTTTTGACATCTCTGTACTGGCCGCTGTGGTTCGAAGCTCTGCCTCGAAGTCACATGGGTATCAAAAACCTCAGGCCAGCTCGACTGAGTGATGCTCTCTCGACAAACGCAGTAGAAACCAGACACAAAATAAATTATTTACTCGATGAGATTTTTTGGGGTCTAAATGATGCTTGCATATGAATTTCACAGTTAAGCCTTAAATCTGAAATTCTTTCTTTAATTTTGTGTTACTACAGAAAAGAAATTAATGTTACATCAGGAAGGCACATTTCTCTGGAGAGCACCTGCTCCTGCGATTCCGAAAGATGTCCCATATTTGCAGATACCTCTGGATGTACAGCAACCTATGACTTGTCTGTGTGAGTTCAGTAGGTCTTATTGGAATTTGTGCACACATAGTAAACTTGACATACAATTTCTCTTTTATTGCTGTTTTGGTCATTTTTCTCCTAGTGACAAATTGTTACTTTTTCTCTTGGCTTTATTAGTCTATAACTGGACACTGAAGCACCAAATACATCCATATGCTGGGTACATTCTCTGTTTAAGGTAGGTATTGGAATGGTATATACACTGCCGTAATTTTCAATACCTTTTGCCTCATTCATTTGCACTTGCAGAACTCATTTGCTTTAGCACTTTTGGAGCCCATGGGAGCAGCTAAATAAACATTTCAAGCTATTAAAAAAGTTACAGGCCAACTGTGAAGTTGTAAAATTAAGTGACTCACCCAGCATTGCACATGTAAGCAGATCATCCAGTTCTGCAAAGCAGCATTCAGATTCCCTCTCTTTCTCTTCCTATGTTGTCCTGCCTCATCTAGGGCACATCAGGTAAAGCTTTTTCAGTCTCCCTCCCTGCTCAGTTCTCTAGAACAATATCCATCCTGACCAAAAACAAAAACAAACAACATGTGATCAACTAATTTGAAGGAACTGTTTTAAATATAGACAATACAGTCTGTTTTTCCTTCTCTTCATTTTTTGAATGCCTGAGCCATCTTAGTAGAAATTTTCCCAACTATTTAGCCTGAATCAAACACGTAGAATTTTCCTAGCAGGGAATATTCCAGTCTACAAAATGAAAGTTAGGTAAAAGGAAAGTAAGTGAAACCAGAGCCTGCTACTAGAAAATATGATACAACTTGGACAATGGGAAAAACCCTGGTACAGACATCGCTGCATCTGCTGAAGTTCACCGCCTCTGCAGTGGAGCTGCCAGTTGCTTTGGTTCCACAAAGGAGCACTATACAGATTTCTAGGGCAGGAAGCAACCCAGAATATTATTTCTCAGAGAAATCAAAGGTGCAATGAGGAGAGCCAGTGACAAAGGCATCACTTTCCTGTCATAATACCCACACAACATAGTGGGAAGGCTTGATAGGACAAGTAGGGACAGGATGGACTCTGAGGGTCACCCAGCTACAAAGTTGTCAGGGGGAACCATCAGGGTTCCAGCCCCTCTCTCCCTGTCCTGCTAGGGGGAAATGTAAATGTGAACAGGCTAGTCCTCTGCAGACTGAAAGCAGAGATTTGTGGATTGCCCGATCCAGAATTTTAAAAACCAACAAGACAACTTTTGGAAATGCAGAAAGACCCATCTCACTGATGCCTTTTTAGCAAGTGGGAAATTGAAGAACACTGTATAAGCTGAAGGAAAACCGCAACAGTCTTCAGCACAAAATTCAGTTAAATCTCTGCCTTCAGCAGTTTCCAAATCACAGAAACCTTGGGAACACAGGACTGGGGCACAGGGCCTAAGGGGCCAGGGCAAAAAATGATGTTGCCTCCTTTCAGAGAAACTGTAAATAATATTTAGCATCTCCAAACAGGCAAGTTCATAAGTGAGCCTGTCTGATTGTGGACTGGCTTCTTCATCAACTTAGTATTCAGGAAAGAGAAGAATTGCCATAGCAACATTCCCGTCTTCTGACATGTATCATGCAGATCATGTAGTCAAGGCAGCACAGCACCCTCTCACACATGTGCTCTGTGAACTTTTGTATTCCTGACAATATTAAAGAGAGAAATGTTTCATGATTGACACACTTGCCTGTCTGTCTTTATGATTCCTTAAAAAAAATATGGAAATGCTTCCCTTCCCCCATCCTCCTCCTTTGAACTGTTTTCTCCATCCCACTGAAATGATGAGAACAGCTCATGCCCCAGATCTGCAGATATATGTTCCTGACAGTAGTCCTACGCTATGCAAATGTGTAAACTGCAAAATGTAGAGGGGTTTAAAAAAATTAAGTGTATCCAGGAGGATCTAAATTCTGAGTAACAGTGCTGAAAGGAACTAGAAATCTTCTAGTACCTGCATAATTAATGTTCTATTAAACAAAGCCTTACATATTTATTTCTTTATTTTAAAATGTTATTTATTTTTTTCTTTGAGTTAGTCTGAAATCTCCAGACACACATGCCAACCATGCCTATGGCTCATATGTCTGCCTATCTGGGATCTGACTTCACAGGCAGAGCAGAACACCCTACATGTCTGCAGCCAAAGTCTGTCTAACCCCTGGGACAGCTTGGGTTACGTGAACTTCCCGCTGAAGGAAGAGTACCACACACTGCACAGGACTAAGCTGTACAAATGGGATGCTGCAACGCCATGCCTTTGCAGCCGTGACAGCAATGGCAGCCAGGTACTCAACTTTACAAGTGTTCTTGATTTAATCGTAACACAGGCCATCCAGTGGATCTCTGAGCTCACTGCCTTTTCAGTGTTGTGGCTCCCTTCAAGAGCTCCGTAACACCAGAAATAGTTGGCATATAATAATATCATTGTATATATATGCCTCTCATTATGCCTATCCTACCAGTGGTTCTGATATCAAAAGTATCACAGAACACTGTCACATGCTGTGACGGAGGCACCCTGAGGTTAGTTTAAGGGACAACATGGTCCAAAACAACTTTTATTAAACCAGCGAGAAACAGGGTTTTAGCACTCCAAAAGTGACTTGAATACAGGTTTGGATATCAGTTGAGGAAAATTATTAAGGGGCAGCAACTAATAATTCAGGAGGTCCACAGAGTGCATGCACATGGCATCACTTGAAACAATGCCGGAGCCGTCCCTGAGTCCGGGAGGAGCACACGCTTGCCTGAACACGGTGTAGGATTATTTTAAAGGGATACACGTACTCGTATTGAGTACAGAAAGTGTACACTTGCAATCCTGTGAAGGTGTATTTATAATACACTCGCAATCCTGCGAGGATAAATACGGGTGCAAACGTACATGTGCTTATGTGGAAGCACGGAGTTAAATACACTTGTGATTCTGTGAGGATTAATTTATACACGTGCTCATATAGAGCACGGAAAGTACACATGCAAATGTGCAGGGAAAGTAGATACACTGGCAATCCTGCGAGGGTTAATTTTACATGTGCTTGTATTAAGCACAGGAAGTACGCGTGCAAATGTGCATGGAAAGTTACATGTGCTTATGTGGAAGCACGGGAGGAAAATACACCCGTGATTATGCGAGGATTAATTTTATACGTGCTCATACTGAGCACGGAAAGTTACACGTGCATATGTGCACGGAAAGTAGATACACTGGCAATCCTGCGAGGAGAAGTTTTACTCACACCCGTGGCGGCACAGCAAGCGCAGTCTCCATTGCGGGGGGGGCTCTCGGCGGCAGCATCTTGCTCGTGCTCCAAGAGACCCGCGACAAGGGGTGGAGTCTCGACGAGAGTCCCGTTTTTTATTGGCTGATCAGATCTGACAGTAGACATTCCAGAAGCTTCTCTGCACCCCCACCCTGGCTGCGGGTGCCCCTGAAGCCTCCAAACATCCCTCACACTGGCCACAGGCACCCAGCAGCTCAGTGGCGCCTGGGCACTCCCTTCTCCTAAGGGCCCTGGCCAGGGTGCTCTGGGGCCAAACAAAAGAAGCTGTTAGCCTCAAGTAGCAGAGACAGAGGGAGATGTGCCTACTCCTTCCATACTGAAGGAGGGAGGGGGGGGGGGTGCATCCTGCCACACATGCCTACATATTTTTTCCTCAGACCTGGGATTTTGCACACTGTGCTGTCCTTGGCAGGATGCCATTTCCACATAAGGGTTGGCCTCAGTAGCTCCTTTGACTTTGAGCTCATTCTTCAGAGAATGGGCTCAAAATCCTGCATAACTCTATGGCCTTGGCAGAGAGAGACCAAAACCCACTTTTGACAAGAGTGCTTCTCTCTGGACTGGAGATGCACCCAGCTGTGGGCTATGCCTAGAGTAAGGTGACTTTTCTAACCAGGTTAGTTTATCTTCTCTTGGACATATTCTTTTTGACACAGCTCCTCAAAGCCATCGCGTGAGCGCTCACTGCAAAATGTTCCGGGACTCTGGTCCCACTGGTCTGCACGTGCTGGATGCCCCCAGCACAGGCTGGGGAGCTACCCCATGAACATTTTGTGCTCCTAAGCCATGAGGTACATGTGTTGCTCCTGTAAGCCCCATGCACTGCAACTCAAAATATTTTACTGTTTCTTACACTTTTCTTTCCCTCCCACTCCTGTCCTCCCCACCACTCCTCTCCTGCTCTTCTGGGTCACTGTACAAAGGTTTGTACCTCAAGTTCCCCCGGCAGGGTGAGTGTGACTATGTTGTGGTCAGTATTGCTTAATGGTTCAGCTGGGGTTACACCTCCAAGGAGCTCCTGCCCTTCACTGAGGTTGGAGAGCCCTCCCTGCCTTTATGTACTCCACAGCTGCTGTTCCAAGAAATAACCATTCAAGAAATTCCTTCTTTATAACTTGTCCCATGGTGACTCTTGGCCAGGATACCTACAGGTAGTTGAGGTCCCCCATTATAATATTTTTTGCTGCCTAAGTTTTGTGTGCTTAATTGCCTATTCCTACCCTATGAGTAGTAACACTTGGGTTCTGTTAAGCCACCTCTAGTGAAAAGGGTTTGCAGCTTAAGCCCAGTAGCAGAAGAGGGGTGAACTCCCCCTCTTTTAGCCTGTTACATCTCTCAGGTGTAAACGCAGAAGCCAAGTTGGGAACCACTATTAAGTAAGAACAATTTATTTTATTTTACATAGTAAATAACTATGTAAATAATAAATAAACTATGATTACATGTAGAAAGCTAGCCAGGCACTGCCCTGCCTACAGAATTAAACTAAACATCCAGAAATGCAAAAGCAAATATTTCTTAAGCAACACAAACTGCCCTGATCTGCACAGCCTGTAAATGTTCTGTCTGTCTCCGCACCGCAGAGCACGGCAGCTGCCGACCGTCTCTATCGCTATGGGCAGGACGGCCGGCAGCAAACCAGCCTTGCTCCCGGCAAAAAGTGGGAGTACATGGAGCTGCCACTTTGAAGTTATGATTACTGCTCGTGTCAAGAATAATACCTCTCACAGAGCCTGACTCCTTTCCACATTAAGCAATGGCCGTTTAACATCTGACTGTCATTATTTGTTTCTACAGAAGATCATGTGTTTCTGCATGTATACATATATGTATATGTATCTGTATGTATATCTGTATGCATACTTGTGCTTAGCTTTTATGTACACAATATACATAGAGTGGGGACTATCTGCATATTAAAAAAGCAAAGAGATATTATGTTCTAGTACTGACTGTACCATAGCAGTCTCTATATTTAGAATGCACACTGCGGAGATAATTCTCCAGCCTAATGGCAGATGTTTACTTTTTGATACACAAGCTATATATAAAATGCTGAACTTGGACACCATGACTAGCTACAAGATGAATTTTATGAAAAAGATACTGTTTTACTTTGGTCTCGTTTTACACAGCTCTAAGGAACAGCAGATATCTCCCGTGGTGGGCCACAACTGTGGCCTACCTTTCAAATTTCCATACTGGCATGTATTGTGTGGAGGTTCAAATCTCTTTACAGCTGTGGTCTGAACAAGAAAAGGGCACTTAAAGGAATAAGACTACAACTTGCTCTTCTGGGTTACATTAAAACCCATTGATTTCCATCTCTTACTTGAACAAAACAGAGGGCATTTTTGATAAAAATAAAATTGCTTCTTTTGGAGAACATACATTAAAGATATTTGAGGTTTATGGTGTGTAAATTGGGCTGTTCTGTTCTTAGAGTTACTTAATAATACAAGCAAGAGGAAGTCACTATGCTCAAAAGACCTATTTTCACTCTAAGCACAAAAAGGTGTTTCCTTACGTCACGAGAAGCACTACGGCAAGTGTCCCACCTGTGAGTCTGCTTGCCCCCTCATCCAGCAAAGCCCCTGCCCTGAGAAGCATCTGTGTGTGTGCTTAGAGTTCAGCATGTGCCCAAGTACTTTTCAAAACAGATGTGAGCAGCTAGATCTTTTCACTTTCCAGGCTAATTTCACTTTCCCTTTGCTCCTCTTGCCTCAAGAAGAGGAGAGATGGTTGCCACTGTAGAGAGTTGACTAGTCAAACCTGCAATTGCTTTTTTTCCTGGGACTTCTGCAACAGTGAAACGCCAGGTTTAATACCGCAGCCAGACACATTGAAGACACCTGCACTTATTAACACATTGGGCCAAACATAATGGGCCAAATGTAAAATAAACCTCCCAGGCTTCTTTCCTCCCCTGCAACATGTGTGACCTCAGCTTAAGTGTCTGGCCACAGCGGCACATGAAGCTGCGACCCCCAAGGAGTGGAGCAGAGCAGCTGGAGCAGAGATGGCCTCTACTACTAGTATGCATTACACTTTGATTAGGAGCTTTCTTTTGCTGCTGTGGAGGGAAAATACCTTTTTTTTTTTTAATATATATATTTTGGAAAATTTGCCCCTGTTCACGTGAAACACGAGAGCATTGAAAGACAGTGTAACTTCAGAGGCAACCTCACCTACACATCCCCTGCTGCTTGCTCCAATACTCCCAGGGCAGAAACACCAAACCTCCCTCAGTGATGCCAACTTCAGGTTGATGATCTCTTCAGGACTATACTTTAACTCATTTTAGATTATAAATCCTTTCAGTGTTCAGTCTAATGGTCTCTGGGCCTTCAAAGGCTACCAAAGAGTGTAGCAGAGCCCTGCAGGCTGACCGATCTTCAGAGAAAACAAAAGGTGAAGAAGAAATTAATGTTAGGATTTGAAATAGTCTTTGAAAAGCAAATTCAACAGGAAAAATGAACTAAGAAGCTTATGCCTTACACAGAGTTATTAGGAAATGTCACATGGGAGCCTTCAGAGTGGTTAGGCATTTTTCAGTTTACTTGCGGCGTCCAAGTGGCTTTGATGTGCACCGGTGGTAATTTAGCTAATATTACTCATCTAGGCAGAGAAGCAAAGAACCAACTTAAAATTAGGGAACGTATTTTCCTTTAAAATAAAGCAACGGTTGCTATAGAGAGACAGCAAACTATGGTTTTATCACACACAAGCTAAATCAAAGACTGAAATAATTTAATTTTGAAATTGTGGCAGAAGTTTGCAAATTACAGCAACTGTTTTGTAACACAGTGGTATGGGAACTATGCACGTATGGTTTTGGGTAGCTAAATGCATGCAGAAAGTGAGGATGAGCTTTCTAAAGCCAAATAGGGGATACAGTCATACTGAAATTCATGGCAACTCTGTGGCTAGACTTTCTAACCAGCCTTAAAACAAAACCACCCTTTTTTGTGTTCTGTACTAATTCCAGAGAGTATTATTAAGATTGCAAAGTCAGGCATTCAAGAGTGAGGTAATGTCAGAATTAAGGCAGTCTGTTCAACCTTAATTTGGCCCCTTGTGAGTATGAATTGTGATATTGCCCTTAATTAGATGATCACACAATATTTTTTCCTGTGCCTCATTCATAACACATGATGCATGATGTCCACTGAATGATGAAACTGTATTTTGTTTTTTTCCTGTGGTTCAAGGTGTGGCAGCCTGCCTTATTTACTGCACACTATATTCTCCTCTGACAACATAACTAATGATTCCTTCACAGAGTTTTCTATGTGGTTTATCACTACAACTATGACATACTCAACAAACATTACTAATTTAATTTTATTGCAGTCCTCCGGGGAAAAGCTAGAGTTTTTTCACTTAGTTTATCCATGTAGAACCTATTCTCATTGCTCAGGTTTTCATCAAAGCTTTGCTTCCTTCATGTTTGGTCTAGGAAGATTTATTTGCATCAGCTTTGGGGAGGTACTGACAATACGTGCGAACCAAAGTCGGGGTCCCCATTCCGGTGTGTATCTTGGGTAGTCAGGTTGTGAGCAGGTGAACACAACAGGGACAACAGGGAAAATGCTGTTCAGCCTCAAGATGGATCATTCCCCAACTTGATTAACACTGTGCACTACAGTGAAGTACAGGCATATTGTTTCTAAAACTTGGACAAATAGATTTTCCCCAGAAACTCAGAAGTGTTACTAAATAAACACTATCCTTCTTCTGAAAACCCAGTTCCGCAAGAAAAATTTTCCAGACAAGTGTGTGGTGGTTTTATTATTTTTTTTTTTTTACATGGACTTGCACTTGGAGATAGATGACTCGTTCTGACAAAAAGTTTTCCACCAAAAAATATAGTTCCCCCAAGAGAAAAACCTTTCAGGGACGGTTTCAGGCAAGATTGAAAATTGGTTGAAAATTGGCAAACTTACAAGTGACTTTTACTTTAGTCATCATTCATCCATCATCTTTCTGAAGAATGATGGATTGTGTAATTCTAAAGGGAATGAACACAGTCTAGAAGAGTGCTCTCTGGGTACACAGGCCCCTAAGTTATTTATATCACGGTTCATACCTCATAGGCTGGATTTAATGCTCTAAAATATTTTTTACTTTAAATACGATGATTCAAAGCTCATAGGAGGTGGAGAACCTTTTGAGATCTGAGAAGACAAACTGAGTTCAAACCTTCTTGGAATACTGTAAATGTCCTCAAACCAAATGAAACCCATCACATTTTGTGCCACACACAATGCCTGTGGCTACCATTGTCAACGTCAGGGGCTTACCTGAGATCTAAGCTTGGTAGTCTATTTTTCTGAGGTGCTGAATATTCATAAATTCACAGATACAAGGGATAACAATTTTGAGCGTCCCTGTGCTGTACCTCTGACAGGTATTCTTCTTTCACTTGCACACCTACCTGTGGATTCAGCTATGCAATTTTGATCTCTGATGTTTCCGTTCTCTTTATATTCTTACTACATTTCCAGTATCACCTAAAATGACATAGTATCAGAAGAAAAACTTATCTTGTACAGGTGCTAAACTTGGCAAGGAATAGGAATCTTTCCATCAACAGCCAGTTTTTGCAGTCTCAGCCATTCAGTGGTGCAATAAATACAGCAAAGATGTGTAGAGTGTGCTCTAGCAGAATGTGTACAGCTGTGTGGCATTCTGGCATTCCTAATTTTTATTTAACACATTCTTTCCATTAGAATGAATTATTGAATTCAGTGAAGGAAACAATCCCCGTGCAATAAAAAAATTGCAAAAATGTCCTAGACTGAACAGCAGAGCACGAGTTACGCAAGTTCTTCAAAAGACAAGTCAACAGAGTTTGTTGCTTTGGGATTCCCACCCTAAGCCACAGCTGATGATCTCTCACAATGTGACATCTGTCACCGCTGCTGCTGCTGTTGGAAAGTACAGACAGATTCCTCACCACGTTCATTGTCCACCAGTACTTCCATGTGCTACCACAGCTTTCAGAAGCACTGACTTCAAACAGGTCGCAGCCTGCTAAACATGACTGAATCCACGTTTTCTTTCCTTCCTGAGTTGTGAAAGCTTGTTGCAAGTACCAGACATCTTACAGCTCCAGCAACAACCACTATTACAACCAAGCCCTAGTTATCTGTAGACAGAGTAATGATGCTGCACTGTCACTGTCACGCACAGCTCAGGTCCAGAAGAGCATAATATCCCCAACACAAGGCTACACGGCTGCAGCTCATTTACTTACAAATTCTGCTGGTTTTGTGTGTCCTGTGCTCTCCCTTTGTGGGACCATCAGAGCAGCTCCTTCTTCTTTATCTGGTCATTTATTTCCATGATCTTTCTAGCTTGGAAATCCTTGTAACTTTGGTCAACAAGTTAAAAATTAGTGAGAGTACAATTAGTTACAAAGACTGTATCATCACAGAAGCTTTGTTTTTGAAGGAAACAAACCAAAAAGCACACCGTTGAACTCGTGCACTATTTTCTATGATAGTGTATACATAAATACATTTAGACGTGTCATGAGCTGCACGAGATCAGTTTCCCCCGGACTGTTCCAGAGCAGAAACATGTTAAGCCATATTAGAACTCTGCAGAAATTCCTTTAATAAAAATCGCACATTAACATTACACATCTTGAAGTGCTCTGCCATCTGTTAAAACAAATACATCTAAAGACACTAATGAATATGTGATGTGAATATCAAGACTTCTGGATCTTAAAGTTAGTTTTTAATAATTAATTTCTTCCTGAAAATTATTGAATTCAATTCATTTTAACTCTATGCAAGTTTTCTGCCTACTAGAGTTCCTTCCTGATTGTCTGGTAATTAAACAGAATCCTGACAAGTTTAAACGATCGCTAGTAATTTGCAACTGAACTCCTAATACGAACAGACATAGGTTTAACTTTAAATGTTTGCTTATGTGCCTTCCTGAAGTAAGACTTAAATGCTCTCTCTGGTAAACATTAACAGCTCAGCCCATTTACTGTGAACTTACACCTTGAAAATGCAGGTTCGGGTCTTGTACTAGGAAAACAAGAAGAAAAATCCTCATGTAGAAGTACTATCATCTACAGTTGACACTGGAAAATCTGAAAAGATATCATTCGAATGCCATCAATCCATCTAGAATTTCAAAAATTAACATGAAAAAACAGAAAAACAGGGATAATTTGATCTTTATTTAGGCCTATTTAAGAAAAGTTGCATCATATTCAGATAGTCTAACACAGCAAATAAGATTTTACTGGACGGATAAAATTATTAACATCATTGATTTAAGGCAGCTGTTACATAGTGTTACATTAATATTTCAGTCAGATTGAATTCTTTGTATACATTCATGCAATTAACTTCTATCGTATTTTTACACTGTATTTTGAAATATATAGGATTGTTCTGTTTCTCCGTATTAGACCTATCTGGTTAAGCTTTTCTCAAACAATACAGAGACCAGATTCATTGTTCTTCCTGGTGGAAGTTAAAAGACTTAATGACTTAATGATTTAATGACTTATTTGATGCAAGAAACGCATGTTGAGAATGCCATGGAGATCAATATACATCTTATGTGTGTATGTCACATGCAAGCATGGAGAAATAGGAATGGAGGTTGAAACATTATTATTAGTGAAAATAATTTTCCCTCCATATAAAACCCCAAAATATCCTTGCACTGAGCAGACGGCCCATCAAATTTCCTCCTTTCCAAAAGATTCCTCTCCAAGCCAACCTCTGTGGGGGACGAGAAATCTTCCATGGAGCCATAAACACTCCTCCATGTTGCCTTTATCATTCAGTCCAATTTTGGCTTTTCTTTTCCTTCTTCACTACCTGAAAACATACGGAGAGCAGCTTTTAAACATCTCTCAGTGAATAAAAATGAAGCGTTTACTTAGAGAGGTTCTTCTAATGCATTCTTTTTTTTTTTCCTTTATTGCTGTTGTTTCTCCCCCACTTGCCCACATGCTCTTGCATGTGTTACCTGCTGTGAATGAAAGGAGCATCTGCACACCTGATGGCAGTGCTTGTCCAGTAATGAACTGCACAACCCTCCCTCCCTCCAGACCATTTTCAAATCAGCTGCACCCCCTGCCGCACACTCAGCCTTTGGATGCTGCAGGGGTCTGGGAACAGTCCGTCCCCTCACCTCCCCTGCTCACCTACAACCAAATTGAAGTAGATGTTATTATAGCTGAAGCAAAGCAGCTGACATTATTTAAAAGCAAGCTTTAAAAATTGTGTTTCAGAATTCACTAACTTTAACCCCCTCTCCATTTCAACATTGGAATTTTAAATATTTGCAAGTACATCTCCCTTTTTTGAGAGTATGAGAATGAAGAGTCAATTACTGTTGACAGGGTGCATCTTTCTTCTTGTAACAGCCATGTCTTTCAGTGATATCGGAAGGGCTGAGCATAGGGCTCCTTAAGAAACTTATCCTTGCAGCAGGAATTGTCTCTTTTCTATGCTGAGCAAAGTCTGGGCTGGGCAGCAGATTGTGTTTTTTCTGGCAATGAAAACATTCAGCTATTTCATATGCCTGTTCCCGGACAATGAATTACTATTGGTATCTGACAAAAGTATTGTTCTTCTGACTAACCCCTCTCTGCGAGACATCTCAAATACAAATATTTCTTTTGGAGGTTTTCAGGCCTGCTGCACACTGGAAAAGAAAGACTTCCGAGGACTGGAGGCGAAAGAGAAGCAATCTTTGAGAATGCTAAGAGGAAAATCCAGTCACAAGTAAGATCACCTGCTAGTGAAATATACACAGAGATGGCAGGTACACCAAAAGCCACTTGAAAAACAGTTAATTAATCCAATATGGGAAACAATAGGACCCATCTGCTGTTAGAAAGCACAACTACAGAGCTGCCTTGCCGAAAGAAGCAACATGGAAACAAATAGGGCTGCGCGTTGCCAGCAGCCCAAGTACAATGGCCCTGGGTGTTGCTGGCAAACCCATGGAATGGAAGAGCCATTCTTGAAGGTTTAACAACCAAAACAAGAGGCTGCGTCCAAAAGATTACAGTGGGTTTACAAGGCTGCTTGAGAGCCAATCTTGAGTCTTCTGCTTTCTGCTGGAAGGAACTTTTCCAATAGTTTTTAAATGAGCTGTTTTATTTGCCTTTTCAAAAGAGCCTCTTTCCTCTCTTCTGAAGCACTCTACTGCAGATGCATCAAATAGTTTGGCAGGAATGCAGACACCCTCAAAACTGTGGACAGACACTGGCTTGTACAAAGGGCAAATTTTTCCTTTCCTACCATGTTTGTGGTTTAACTTGGAAAAACTAACTGCAAATCATTTTGTCAGTAGTGAGATTTTATTTAATGCATCTCCAGAGGAAGAGGAAAAAACTCCAAGCCCAAAACAAGCCCCTCTCACCCCAGAAATCTTCTCATGGTGGACTGCTTTGCTTTGCAAGCTTAACTGCCCCAAAGCCCCCTTTAAATGTATGGTTTTCAAATAATATTTTCCCAAGTCTCACACAGTGGCAGACTGGCATTATTTTACATCTCTGCTGCCTGTGGTGTGCCTGCCATACACTCCAGGTTAGGTTCATGCAAAGTGTTTCAAGCACAGCAAACCAGCAGGTGACTCATGGCATTCTCTGCTTTGCAAGTGCTTGAGCCACAAAGGACTTTGGATCAATGTTCTTTAATCAAATTGAGGAAATGATGGAGGGCATAATAATGACATGGTGAACCTCGGACGAGGTTGGAAGAATGATCCGACTGATATTAGCTCCTCTAGGGTGGAGGGTCACAAGAACCATGGATTTTGTTATGCATGCTGTGGAACAGCGAGGTGGCTTTTCCATAATTTATTTTACACATTTCAGGCAATTTGATAATGAAAAACATCTTTCACAGACTAAAGGAATCTACTTTTAATCTTGCTTCTGTCTTATTTTCCCTTTTACTCTACTCTACAGGGTGACCGAGGCAGGGTAGATGATGTAGAGTCTGCAGTTATGTTTACCCTGCACTAAGGTGATTTTTGATTCCTGTCATTTTACTGACATGAACATATTCTTTTTCCTTGAGTAAATTTATAAGCAGAAAACACCTTTACACCTGAAAATAATAGAAGAATATATTTTATCTCTAAGCTAAGCTTACTACTAACATCATTCCCACAGAACTACATTCTAGCTACATTTAATGGGTTCATCAGCTAATAAGTGGGTTGTAAACCAATGGGTTGTAAACCTCTCAGGTAATTGCCGACAGCTCTTAAATTAGTATTCGAAGTTATAAAACAGAACACATATTCATAGCTCATCATGCTCTCCAACAGCCATTCTGTTCATCTGGCTGCTTTTAAGAACAAGCAAGCAAGATGTTTCAATTGGAACTTCTGTCTTTCTCCTTTGTTTTAGCAAGCTTAAAACCTTCTTGATTTTCAGTCCTGACTCTGTATTTCATCAGTTAATATTCCTAGAACAGTACTCACATTTTTGGGTATCCCAGATGTAGTTGTTCAGGACCTCTCCCACCAAGTACAATACGTTAATTACTACAGCCGCAGCTGCAAAGAAGATTATTTTGACACCTGGGCTGAGGTGCTCAAGAATTGGGTACACCCACACTCCTGTAATATGGTGAATCCAGCACACCCTGAAACAAAACAAAAATAGCAAGTACTGACTCTTACAGCCCTGTTTTTCAAAAGTAGCTTGGGCTACAGGCTTAGTTACTGTAACCTAAAAAGCAATTGTTTGAAAGGGCTGCAAGTTGCAACTGAACCAAGCACCTGGATGACACTCGCCCAGAACAGGCATCACAAATGATGAATCTGTGACTGAATTCCCACATTCTTACAGTTTTGTTTTAAATGTGTTAGGAGCAGTTGGCCAGTTTTCATGTTCTGATGTAGACAGGTATTTCCTTGCTGCATTTATGTTTATGAGGAGTACACACCGCTGTTTTGTGTGGCAGTGTGGAAACTGCAGCACCCTCTGTTCCAAACAGGTTCTTCATCCAAAGAGCAGTGTTTCCCATGCTCTCCTGCAAAGCCCAGCTCTCTGGTTTTTGCAACATCCTTCTTTCATTTTGTACACGTTTATGTGTTTCTGCTGCTTCTCACTACACCTGGCAAGTGCATCATTTTTTGGGTTTGCCAGAAACATAAGGTTCAGTTTATCTTTGAGAGAATAATTTCTTCAGCACTTGCGTTTCAGGTTGCTCCTCCTTTTCTTTCAGTTGCCTGGTATCATTTGGGATCTAACAATTTTTCTTTTGGTAGGATATACATTAAAAAAAACAAAGAAACCACCTAATCAGTGAAACTCTGCCCAGCTCCACGCTCAATATACAATACAGGAAAAGGGATGACGGTGGTGTGCTGGTAACACAGAGATTTTTAGCACTCAGTTACACTGGAGATTGTTGGTACGCTAAGTCAAGAGACAGGGTGTCAGCTTTATGGCAGTGCACTCTGCAGAAGTGCTCCAGGTACGTGGTTTTTCTGGGTGTGACCGCAGTGGGCACCTGTACCCTCTCAAGCGACAGGTTTTGTGTTGAGATCTGACACGGTGAGTGGTGAAGTCAGAGGGAGCAGAGCAAGTCCACACGTTCCAGTAGGTGGAAGCTAATTGGGAAACTGGGAAAAGTGCTCAGCGGAGACAGGCTGGGGCCCATGAACTGCTGGGCTCTCCTTGAGAATGTAGATCTCTTCTTTCTGAGCCATCAATTTGGGAGAGCAGTGCACAGTGAAGCACAGATAGAGAAGACTCAGCAGCTGCACGAACTATTATTGCTGGGGATTTCCACATCCATATGATTCGCTTCACTTGCTAATACTTCTGTTCATTTAAGGAAGACTTTTGATCACTAGATCAACAGTCATAGGCTCCTGGAGCGCAGAGTCACAGAAGTTCGCCCCAAACTGTTCACATTAAGTGCCTGTCACACAGAGAGTCCAGAATCCCTGTTTAACGGTTTTGCATCACCCTGGAAATGTACATGGTTGTTATAGCTTGCGTTCTCCTTAGAAAAACATTCATTACAGCCAAACCCTTAACAGTTGGACACTTCATGTAGGAATTTACATGTGTCATTAAATTAATCTGCATGATCTAAATGGAGATAAAAAACCCTTTCTCCAAATGAGTTCACATATGGAAAATGGTCTCTGCTCTTTACAGTTATTTTCCACAATATTCTTCTGTGCCAGAACTAACCTGGCAAGATAAAGGCATCTGTGAAAAAAATCAAGGGTTCCTATGTAACCCATGGTAACAGGGGGATACCGTGTTCCTTTTGATCAAAGAAAAAGACGGGACAGTTAGGTAGAAGAAATGGGATGTCCTCAACTCCCAGGCTGGCTTAGCAGGGAGTGTCTATTATTACCCAATGTTTTTCAGTTTCATTTGCTTTCGTTTTATGATTGACTACCCTGTGAAAAACAAGCTCGAAGGAAAAAGCTTGGAAAAAAGCCAGTGCTCCTTTTTCACTCCTTGATGAAACTGCCCAGCACTATAAAGCACCTTTATAGAGGGACTTTTCAACAGACCTTCTAAAATGCACCTATGTAGCAAACTTCATGAACCAAGTAGAGGTAGCATTTATTAGAATGCATTTATGCTGGAAAGAGGAAATATTTTCTAAATCCAACCAATGAGTCACAGATGAGCTCCCGAGTTAGTTTGAAGTATCCCCGGTTAGTTCGGGGTCTCTGAGCACTGCTCATGCACTCTGCTCCCCGCCGCCCACCCCAGGAGCCCATTCACTGCTCGGTGGCACTTGCTCCTGTGCTTGGTGTTGTTGTACGCCTGTCCCCGGGGCAGCCGCACTGCAGGAACCCAGGCCCTGAGCACCAGACGTACCGAGCACCACTCGGGAGACGACGGTCACAAACCCATCTGATCAGCCACCCTCATCTTCCTTAGAATGAGCTGTACCATGCTGCTCGCTACAATGGGACAGAGCAATATCAGCCTCCTCTCCACCGAGCAGTGACACACTGGCTGCTCCTGCATTGTCTCTACCACCAACAGGAGCAGGAAAGTGATGACGGCTGCCATGGAAACCTCACCTGATGGCCTTTCTTAGCGGGCTCGTTCCTGCTGGAACATAAGCTATCTCGACGACGACACACAATAAAGGGCTGATCAACAGTAGGCATAAAGCTTCCACACAAGACTGCTGATTACTAACGTTAATGAATGCCTTCAATGTTGCAATCCTAGTAGTCATTATTCCTGTCCAACCTCATTATTAGATAAGCACAGGGAAGCATGCATTAAGATTTACTTAGGAGTGCAAATCTAGACCAAATTTAAGACCCTGTTATTGAACAGGTATAAAAAATTGGGTCGTTTAGATAAAAATAAACTGAGGAGAAAAGGTTTAAGCTGAAACTGGACTGGCTACTTTTGAGAGGATAAAATTAACTTGATCCTCCCTGTGTTTCAGTTCCATGGCAGCCCATGTAGACATAATCGTGTGTTTTCAAAGATTAATGTGTCATCGAGCTCATTTAGCCATTTGTTAGAACTGGCAAGAAAAGAAGGAATGGAAAGATTTACACATTGTATTCAAATTAAAATGTCTGTTAAAAAAAGTGGTGTTTTTTTAAAATTCTCAACCAGCTGGTATAGAAATCTGAAAAATCTATTTGAAAGCACACAATATTGCTTCTTCATAAAAAATCTGTCAAAATGTGACTTTGTAGCTTTTTTCCACTTCTAGTATACAGTAGATGATGGATATTTCTCCTATCAATGTAATCAGGAGGAAATGAAAACTATGCAGAGAAGATACATACACATTTATTCTTTGTTAATGAGGAAAAGTAACTATAAAAAAATGTCGGAACCTTGCGACTTATGTGTGCTCTGCCTGTTGTTTTGAGAAATGCAGCTGTTACAACAGCATGTGTAACACTTAGTCCTGGTGGAAGCAAGCTCAGCATGTGGATATACCAGCAGATAACCATGACACCTGAAGATTTTGCAATGGGAGATGTTGCAGAAAATGGCTGCTTCTGCATGACGGCCGCTCTCGGCTTCAGGAGTTTGCATGTACTTGCACAAGCATCACAGCTTGGTCTGAACTTTGAGACCCACTTCCTGCCCAAGTTGAGTCCTTCAGCGAAATCTGCAGCCAAACAACAATCAGTACTACATGTTCTGGAAACAGGGACTATGAGGTGAGAGGCTGTGTAACTTTTCAAGAGCAGTGAATGAGAGGACATAGAGTAATGATGCATGTCATAAAATGGCGGAGGAGCTCGCAGTGCTCTTCTTCATACTGGAAGAAGCACCTCAATAGAATTCAGAGACAAGAAATTCAAATCTGAAAATGGTAATATCCTTCTGAATGATTAACCTCTGGAATGCTCTACCCTATCTTTCAGTGATACATCACTGAAATCAAGCTATTAAAAAAATGATTGAATTATACAAGTTTCCAAGTCTACTTGTTTCTCTGGCCCCTTTTACGCAACTCTAGCAAGCCTCTGAACCAGCTGACTGTAGAAGCAATAAGGATGCCTACAGTTATGCTTAAGTTCAAACAGTATAAGGTATGTAAACTGTCAAGACTGAAGGATCCTAGCATCTGCTTTTTGACACAGATTTTAGAAGAAAACGTCCCTTATAGGCTGGTTATTCCAAAATGGTCTGCTAAATCTTTTCCTGAAGCATCTGACATTAGCTATAGCTAGAGCCTGGGTACATGACTGAATTACTCTGATCTACTACGGCAGTTCCTTTCTGGCTACTTCTTGCAGCAGCAAATCTCTCCCACATCTCCTGTGCCATTCAGGTTTCCAGTAAGTGGCAAAAAGGCAGTCTGAATCTTAGGTCCCAAACAACTCCTAGGCCAGTTCACATTGTGACTACTCTTTACCAAAAACCAGAACATGGCCATTTTCTACACTTTTATTTCATGATCTTTCCTAGCATCATTCTCTTTTCCACAGAAAGTGAGAACTTTACTCAGAACTATGAAATTGTGGAATGTCTCCCAAAGGAGGTGACGGGCTTACAGCAGCTGAGTCATTCGAAACGTGAATGAACAAATCATTTGTGGTTATAAAGTAAGGACCAGCCCTGTCCTTTCAGAGGCAGGAGCACAATGACCCACGATAAATATGTTCTACTTTTGGTTTCTAATACTGACTGATGTGAGGCACAGTTTCATAAATCTTTTCCCTTCCCTTCCCTTCCCTTCCCTTCCCTTCCCTTCCCTTCCCTTCCCTTCCCTTCCCTTCCCTTCCCTTCCCTTCCCTTCCCTTCCCTTCCCTTCCCTTCCCTTCCCTTCCCTTCCCTTCCCTTCCCTTCCCTTCCTCTCAAATGCTTGTTTGGCATCTAATCGTAATTGCTAAGATCTCAGCCATATTAAAACTGGGCTTCTTATAATTCCAGCCAGCCAGGCCTAAGTCACCTACACCTGGAATTTACATTGTTCAGAAATTTTAAATACTAAAATATAAGTTCAATGAACAGTCATCAGTTAGGAAATAACAGCAATCATCCCATCTTGTTCCAGTTTCTTACACTGGATTATTTTCCATTGATTTGGGTGATGCTGGTCACAGATCCATAGTTCTATAGGTCATAGTCCTATGCAGTCATAGTCCTATGTGGTCATAGGATTGTGCTACTGGTATGGAGTGGCTTATGCAGTTGGTAGAGGACAAATCCTGGAAAACTGCAGCTGCAAATAATGTCACATGCAAAACATACTCAGCATGACATGGGGCTGGCATCCTCAGGGGTGAACAAAGCTTAGCAGAAATTTGTGTTTATGTACAGGTAGCCAGAATGACAGAAACTCTGCTGATTTGCTGCAAGGTGTTGTCATCTTTGGAAGTAATCTATTTTTATAAAAAATATTTCATTTTAAATATAGTAATGGTTGCTATGCCTTCTTGAGCTGTATTTTAAGGAGTTGCACAAGCAAGTGAGAATGTATTATCCATGCATGTCATCTGTGATTGTACTGTTGCTTTGACTGAAACATTTGAGGATGTGGAGGTGGAGGGGAACCAGAATGTAATGGTCCGTAATGGCTATGTCAGACCTAACAGGCTGCAGATCCATGCAGACTTCTCTCGCTGAAAAGCACTTCTGCTCTCCCATCCTCCTTCTGGGTCAAGTACAGGGGATGTTCATCTTCTCCTGGCCTATTTCTGCTGCTTCTCCCTCTTCCTACTCTTTCCTGTTCTGAGTAGATCTGTCTCCAACTCTTTTCTCCTCCTCTGCATTGTCTCCATCTATCACCCACCTCTCCATCAGCCTTCCACTCTGATTTCAAAGCCTGTCCCTCTCTCCCCCTCCCAGCTTTTCCCATTTACTTGCACGAGTTCGGCTTTCAAGCTGCTGACCTGTGAGCTGCACATTTCCTTACCCATTTCTCTTTTAACCCATGGTTCTAGTTTCTCTCTTTTACTCACTTCAAGTACTTTTCACTTGTTTTTTTTTCCACAGCCACTTATTCCTGTGATCTCTATTGAATTTCTGTCCCCAGTGCTCACTTCCAAAAGCATTCATAAGCCCTTTCCTACATACATACCCTCAGCACACCCTAGCACAGCCACGTTGTGTCTCTCTTGCTCCATCGCCACCAGCAACCTCAGAAATCCTTCTGGTTTCTCAGTCCTGCCCATCTTCATCGATAGGGCTGTCAATGCCCACCAAACTTCATGCTCTAACTCTCCACTCCTCTCTTCTGAATGTCAAGGTTTGTCCTAGCATTCCGCACCCTTATGCCTTTGCCAACATCTCTTTCGGAACTTCCTCTCCTTCTATGGAGAATCGCTGGTGGCAATCCTACAGCAAGGCTGACAGCATCGATCTCAAATTCATTCCAAATTCTCAGTGTACATTCCTTTCTTAAATTCGTTCAAGAAGGATTCAGCAAATTATGCCATCTAAACGCTCTCTCTTGGCAATTCTACAGAACACTCCTAAAGCCACTTCAAGAGAAACTTTATTTTCAAATGAAAGTTTAAAGGTACCTGAGCTCTTTAAACAGATTTCTCAAAGAATGAAGGAATGAATCAAGTCCATGCTTGGCACATGTGGAGGCAGCTCCCAGTGCATCTGAGACAGGAACAAGAGAGCAGATCAAGTCTTTTGCTCTCAAACACGTAGCCCAGCACGACTGGAGCAGCCGAGTCAGGTTCTTAGGGTCTGTTTTTTTGGCATCCTCAAGCACTCAAAAGCAGAAGGAACAAGAAAACCATTTAAAATAAACATATTTGTCTCAGTTTATTTTAGGGGCATATTAAGCTCTGATATTAGTTACCATGAGGTCATTCTTATTACAAGGAGCAACACATTTCTGGCTCTTTTCTGTTCCCTGACAACCAACTCCATACACCCATTGGCAGTATCTTCTGGTAGTACTGGCAAGCTCTTGGGTTTTCTTAGCACTGTCTAGATATAACAATTCAATACGAATTGTGACCTTTTCGAGCAATGCTAAATAAAGCCAATCGGCCTTTCCCATCTTATCCCATGGCCTTGATCCTGAAAGTCCATGTATGGTCTGCAACAGGCAGAGCGAGACTGTGTGTGCTCTGCCTGGGCATGGTTCCTGAAGAGCAAGGGAGTGCACAGAGAGTGCATGAGCTACATGTGCCTGCTCAAATTCTCTCTGTCTGAAGGGAGAGAACTCAAAAAAAAAGGAGAGAAAAGTAGAAAAAAAGTTGTACTCTTCAAGAAAGGATGTTTCTCAGATAATGTGTCTCTGAGTAATGCTCAGGGGATATCAAATTATTTAGCTATGTTCTTCCAACTTCAGTGTACAAACTATTCTATTCATAATTGTTTCCCAGTTCTCTCATTTATCAAATATATATAATAAAAGCTTGCTACTCCACCATCTCTTCCATATGCAAAAGATTCAGTCACCTGTGAAATAAAACAGAAGCTCTCCTTTCCTTGGAGTTGAAAAATGAATTAACAGAATCAAACCTAAATAATATTGTCCCGTATGCTCCTTCACAGTACAAGGTGCAACATGATACAATTATCATAGAAGCATCTTGTAGTGTGGCAAGAAGGTTTCGGCCCAGGTAGGGACAGAGTTCAACATTCAAGGCAAAACATCTAATTAGCAACTGTCTCCATACCAAGAGAGTTGCAGTAAAAACACTTCTGCTGAGGGAAAAGTGACATAGGGAGAAGGACAAACTCTCAAGCAGCAGATCCCTAACTTCTAGGTAAAAACCCATAAACCAAGACCTAAGCCCCAGGAAGGGACCCATGGACAACCAAAGGTACAAGGGAATAAAGTTCTACCGTGCTGTATGTAACTAGGTCACTTGCAGGTGTAGTTCCATTTTAATACACTGGGCTAACCTTGAGGGGTCTAAAGGGCACATCAACCAGCAAATCCAAATTAAGTAATATCAAACCCTCTAAATCAGGGGTGTCAAACTCATTTTCACCAGGGGCCACATCAGGAGTAGTTACATTTATATACATTTATACAGTCCTAAATTACATTCGGCCCTTTGAAGGCAACTGTGAGGCTGATGTGGCCCCTGGTGAAAATGAGTTTGACATCCCTGCTCTAAGTGATTAAGGTCTCTGTGTCAATGTGGTCATTTAGCAGCAGGAAACACTGGACCTCACTGGTGAAAGGTAGGCACACTCTGAGTTAGAGGGATGAAAAAAAGTCCCACTTTTCATACTTTATGGTAGATTTTCCAAACCTGTGAATGTCACATACATGGTGTTGATATCATCAAAGTAAGATTTGGCCTGCAGCCTAAATCAAATGTTGGATAGAGGCTTCAATAACACTCATAGGCTGAAGACACACAGAACTTGCACATGATGGCACAGTGTAGCCTGTACCTGCCTTCAGTCTTCCCCAGTGATCTTCTTTCATAAGAGTAGAAGGAGAAATGGGCTGCAGGTGCAGAATTTAGCAGGATAACCTTTAGGCTGAATAAGTAATTTTCTTACACCATCTTTAGAGAAATCACAACTTGGAAGAAGGTGAGTCACTTGAGAGTAGCCCTGTCTGCTTTGGAACTAATGTATGTGTAGGCAAAACAAATAAACAGCAAGAGCAAAGGGAGATGATCATAGACTGTAACTGAGTATCTGCTTAATAGCTCATTTCTTAACACAGAATCTTCTTCTGCTTCACTTGTCCTACAATTTCCTGTTACCTTGAACTTGTAGCCGTAGGATGTAGCTGTACATAGTGGGCAGGATGAAGCCCTGTGAGTATCACAGTGACATTCTAACAGATTCCTAAAAGATTTTAAGACACATCTGGTTTTATTTCACTTGCAGGACTGGATTGTTTTGATTTGCTGTACCTATTGAATACTATTGCATGTGTTTACTTGGATGATCTTGAAGAAACAGGAGTTGCAACGGAGGTCAGATCACAGGTATAGTAAGTCTGCCAACCTGCCTCTAGGGGCTCCTCAAAAGAAGGTCGAGAAATATCACAGTTATGGATTATTATATATAGGTCAAAAAAAATAATTCCTTTCTCCCACAGGAATCATTACACGCCTTTTTGCATGAGCCTGCCCTTACTTTACAATTACAATGACTCTTTTTTAATAAGGATATGTACGTTTATAAAAGCAAATGGCAGAACATGACTGTTGTCCTGGGACACAAGATCCCACTTCAGCTGGATTACTGGCACTTTATGGTCACTCAGCGTGCGTGGATGTGCATAAATAACAGGCTCTCTTTCCTTGGAGCAAAGAGGTGAGGTGCACAGCTGAAGCAGTGTGACAGTACTGCCTGGAGCCCGTGTTCCTCTCTCATTAGCTTTATGTCACTTGACTGGTGGAAAGAGCAGCATTACCCACAATTTTGGAAAATATCACCTTAGCTGAGGGAAGGGTGTTGTGAGGTGAGAGGAAAGAAAAGAAGTAAACAGGGGGTCATGAAGTATTTACAGAAAGGATAAAAAATATATGGTATCAAAGAAGCATTGTAAATAAAACAAAGGTTTAGTGAAAAATAAAATGCTAGAATGACCAAAGTAAATAAACTCTGTGATGTAAGTCAGGTGATTGAACAGTAACTGCCCAAAGACTTAATTTAATGTTGTGTAAGAAATGTTATTTCTGTTTTAGTTTAATTTTTCACAAACATTTGCATTTTTTAAAACAAACTACAGAGTGTTTGGATTACTGGCTTATTCTGTAATCAATTTTACAGAAAGAATTTATGAACTAGTAAAGAAAAAAGACAGTGGTCTATCTTTTCTCTTGCTGCTTAAATACTGAAGCAGGAAATAATTTGCCTATCCTCAATTTTATTTGATAGAACAAAAACCCTAAGCAATAAAACTAAGGTCCAAGAAAAACATTTAGCTTGAAAAAAGGTTGAAAAATGTACCCTTGGAAAGACCACTGCTTACATGGGATTGTTCAACAAATTCCTGTTGTGTGAGGTTTGGCATATACTTTCTAAAAATATAAGCATCTGGGGAAACCAGACAAAGCCCAGGTCTTGGACCAAACGAGGCATGCACTGTGAATCTGTTAGCGATTATATCCATAATGAAATATGTGCCCAAATTTAGCAGTACAAAACCCCCTATACAACACAAAAACACAGCGTGTACAGCCCTTACCATAAAATATAGCCAACGGCGAAGGTGCACACTGCAGCCAGTCCGCAGCTCCTGCTGGGATACTGATGATGTGTTGTTCTCATCTCGATTAGTACAAAGGGCAAAACCGTTGTGTGCTGAAAAAAACAAAACAACGGGGGAAAACCAGGTGATATAAATGATTCTCACTCCATTTCCATGCTAGGTCTACAATAAGAAACTGAATCACAAAAACCTGAAGATAACTTCGCGATGCGTAGAAAGACAAGGTAAAACAACTCTTAAAGCCAATCAATAGCCCCCAAAATATCGTCGCTGTAATGCCCAATTGTTCGAGAGAGCAGAGGAAAACTGAGTGAGCAGAAGGTGCTTTTTTCCTTTTGTCCAGGAATCCAAGGCAGATACTCAGTGGGTAAAAAGGGGATGTGGCATGAAGGGACATGGGGTCCTAGTCCCAGTCTGGCCTTTCAGTTGCTCTGTTATCTTTGCCACATCACTTTCTGGTTATTTTGACCATTCAGGTTAGGAAGCACCGCATCTGATTTTCAGAGACTCTAAGCACAAACAATGCCAAATGAATGAATACAAATGGAGGTATTTAATGCTTCTGAGAATTAGGTTTAAATGTATCTCAATCTGGGGCCTTGAAAACAGGGGACATATTTTCAAATGATAGCCTCAATACCTCTGCTCCTCCATCTGTAAGACAGGAGCAATTATCTTCTTCGGATAGGTGTTGTGAATCTTAATTGTCAGTTGTTGTGCAAAATGGTTTTAGATTCCCAAATAAAACATAAGAAAGCCAAAGCTGTAAAAACCATTTTCAGCCACTTGTCTTTATTTAGCTGTGAAAATCCTTATTCTGTCATTTTTCCACAAACGCTTCCCATACTGCCCCTTCTGAGAAGGTCTGTTCATCCAATTAATGTCAGCAGTATGAGAAATAGCATCTAGCCTGCCCCCAGCACTCGATGTCTAGATTTCACAGTGCTGGCAGACATGAAAATATACATAAGCGAAACACAAACGTGCCAGAAAATAAACCCCATCATTTTTCAATACACAGCTCACCTAGAACCAGCATTACTGGTGACTCCAGAATCATACCCTGCTTTGCCACGACGGGGACAAGTTATCGCTGGTGTCTAAAGGGATTTACTTTGGTTGAGAGCTTGGCCCTGGGGCTTGGTGTGACCACGGCTGCAAACTCTCCTGCCTAGTTCACTGGGAGGTCTGCAGGTGTGAGGACTGCAAGGGCAGCCTAAGCTGCAAGGGCAGCCTAAGGTTCCATCCTTCCCCAACACTTGCTCACCCACTGGAAAAGAAGGTTGTGACTTACGTTGGCCGTGTTGTGCCATCAGGTGTGCACATGTAGTTCTGGGGAAGCTGGAGGGCCAAATTAGTAATAACTACGCTGTTAACCCACACTGATTTTTACCTACATGAAGGCAGGACAGACAAGGAGCAGAAATAACCTTGTGTGGATAACAGGTACAAATGAGAGGAAACAGCAGAGTGTGGGCCTTGAACAACTGCAGAGAAGGAAGAATTGTCTGAATGGGAAATAATAAGATAATGGAAATGCTCTGGCTCAGAGATGTAACGTAATTTGAATTGGATAACTGCTCTGATTTTCAAGGCATTAGTAATTAATGACTAGCATTTGGAGAATGTCAGGTGGATAATACAGCAGTTAGTGGAGCTTTCAATTTTTTCATCTTTTAACAACTTGTTCCGCCCCCACCCCTTTGAACAGTATAAATCAGCATCAAGGGAACGCAAAGATGTTTTACATGTGGTCTGCAACAGAGGTGCCCACTATTAGATGACAGGTCTTTAAACTGTGCAGGATCTTCAGAGTCCATTAACAGGGACTGACAGCAAAGCAAGCCCTGGAGATTCACCTGAACATCTTGCATCTGTATGAAAAAGGTCTTCAGACAGAGATCAGTTCCTCACTCTGCACAGCCCAAAATGCAGGGTAGCTGGAGGCTGTGCAAATGCCTCCTGCCTTGCCCCCATAACCTCTTCAGAGCGAAAAAAAATCAGAAGACAACAAAGACTTTTAACTCCAAACCCCACCCTTGATATTTCTTGTACGATCTAATCTTGTGATCCAGTCACTTAATCTTAACTCTTCGATACATGGATTGATGGGTACGAAGCTTGTGAGCTCTGTTTCTCAATTGAAATGTTTACCATGTTACATACTGCTTGTTGATGTGCTCTTCATTGATGACAACAACTCAACAGCTTGCCAATTAAAAAGTAGTTAAAATAATTTCAGCAATCAACCCTTAATCTGGAGTCTTTTTTGCCTTTCCCTCCTCCCAGTTCCTGTGGTTATATAATAAAATAGGCCATTATTTTTCTAAATTCTCCCTTCTGCTATTTTCTAAAGGTAAGATGGGGGAAAAAGGGATAATGAGCTCACTAAAGAGTTTATGTATAAAATCCTGTCAAAAGTACAGTGCAATTAAAAGTGTAAGGAGAAAATCAGAGACGTGTATCTTTAATCTTAGCCCATTATAGCAAATGTCAATGCTACCTGCAAACACTGCAGAATTACAAATCCGAGTACGAACTTTGGTTTAAAATATTCCAGCGAGACTGCCACTCTAAAAAGCTGTTTCAGGTGTTTTACTCAAACTATAACCAAGATAAAATTTCTCTTTCCTACATTGCAGGCTCTCCAAAGCCCTTAATTTAAAAAACATGAAATTTTCTAGGCAGGGATACCTTCTGTTGAACAGTGCCAATGACAACTCTGGAGCTATAAATACCCAATTTGAATCAGATTGGCACCTGGACTGAAGCCTAGTGAAGGTGAGCAGGGGTCAAATGTGCTTGGAGTGGGATCCACCAGGGTTGGGAAAGCTGCAGGAGTCCAGAAATTTCATACCCTCTAATGTTTTTGCCACCTGATTTCTGAATAAACTTGGGCCAATGAGGCTTAGAGAGAAAGTAGCATTGATGCTTCCCTGACCTGTTTGTTAAAGGTCACGTCATGCTGATCAAAGATGCCCAACTGGTATCTCTGGGACTGATCCCTTTTACTTACTGGCAGGCTGGAGGAGAGAACATTTCTCACCTTCTTTGTCAAAGTATCTCCAGGGGCTTACTTGAGAGAAGACTAAGGAATGAGGAAGGTCAAATAACATGTTTAAATGGTGAGGATGTCTGGCTGCTGTAACAGCTTTCCAGTAGTTGTTATTTTGTGCCATTTAAAGTCTTGAAGGGCAAATTTTTAATTAGAGTGTAATGACTAGCATAGTGTTGTAATAGTAGCACTATGCTAGCATTAGTAATCAAAGCTATATTGATAAGGCACTTTTATTAGGGACTAAGTATTTACAAGCAAAGCTGCATTTTTTCCCGGACAGCTTATTCTGCTCCCACTGAGACCAGCTGCTCCTGTGAGACAGTTTTGCTGGTACAACCGTGCTGACCCTGGAGACCTGAGCCAAGCGATGCTGTGGGTGCCCGGGAGCGCCCCCGTCCATGGACCAGGAAGGCAACACTTGCTGCCCGTGTGCTATGGTGGGACAGCAGGCTCGCGGTATCCCCCACCCTGTCCAGGCAGCAGCAAGGGAGCAACTGAACCCTATCCTTAGCAGGAGCTCCTAGCTTGGGCTCAGCAACTATACCTACCAGCAGGAAAATGTAGCCTGTTGACTTCTGCTGCGACCATGGTGCTGCCTGCCAAGGTGCCCTCGTGGCTGCAAAGCCCTTTTTCTCCAGCGTGCCAAGGCAGTGACCCTCAGACCCACTTTTAACCCCTCTCCAAAGCGATCCATCTGCCAAGACCATCTCATGAGCTGGTGCGTGGAGTAAGCCCCTGTTACCCTGCCACAGCGTCACCCTGCTCAGCCCTCTCGTGTCCCGTCACTGCCTGTCCCTGCAGCAGGAAGGCAGCTTTGAGAGATATTTACACTTGCCAGGTCTGCCAGCAAGTGCTGGCCTGCAGAGCAGCAAGCTGCAATTTCCTCCCCGTTTTGTGTCCACCACACAGCACTGCTTCCCATCACCTTCCAAGTGGGGAAGAAATATGTTGAATCTTCAACTGCTGGTAATGATGCATTAGAACAGAGAGAAACCAGCCCGGTTGGGTGGAATTTGCGGGAAGGTTATCATATGGAGAATTTGATCCAGAAAATACTCGGGAGAATGACTCCAAGAGAGCAACTTCTGAGTGAAGCTGAATTAGCACACACTGCAAAAAAGCCGCCCAAGACCTGCAGGTAGATTAATTCCTAGAACCACTGTCATTGCTTCCTGAGAGAAACTCTGCTCATTAGTGACTCTTCAAAAGACATTTTTAAAATACATACTACCTCTCAAATGGTATGTATGTGCCTAACGACATTTGGGACTCGAAAACCACGTTACAAATAGGCAGCGTGTCTGTAGTGTTGGCCTGCCAAGCTGAGCTTTGCTGGAGGACTGTACTTCCCCATTTTCAGTGTGTGCTGCAACAGGTAGTTGGAAAAAAAGGTTTTATGTAAATCAGGTACATTAAGTTCTGTAATAGTCTTTGGACAAATTAACTGCTCATTCTTGAAAGCCTGATTATATATTTTATCTTCCGACTAGTAAGTGCTGCTTTTTTAACACTGTTTCATCAATGCCTTGCCTGGCCTTCTCCCTTAACTGTTTTTTAAAGGAAATGTTACAGCTTTTCAAAAGGTGCTAAACTGACATCTTTGTGTATTGGTATCTTCTGTCCTCAGCACAAACATGGCAGTGCTGTCTTCCCAAGTCACCCAGTCCTGATCTGCAGAGACTGTCCAGAACTGCCTTTACAACAGAGTTCAGTCTAAGAAAGCATCTGCTTTCTCACACGCCCAGTGAGTATACAGCAGTTCTGCAGGGATGGTGAAACCATTTGGGGATCACATAAATTGTGATTATAATTCACTTCAACCAACAGAAGACTGTGATTTGTTACTTGACTTGATCAGACTAAAAACTGCAGGCTATGGGACATTTTAGTTCAATGGAAATACCATGAGCCTCTGTTGAGAAGGCTTTGGTGTGACATTCAACCCTCGCTCTCAAGAGTCAGTGAAAGCCCAGTGACATGAAAGGAGGCGGCCTTGCAGCTTTGATGTCACCAACATTTTAACTGATGGACTGGGAGCCTCCTGGAAGTGCTGGTGCTCCCTGGAACAAGGAGGCTGCAGACGGGCCTTCACCCACAGAATTTGCGCAGCCTGGGCAGGACCTGGGTGGCTGCATCCGCCACCCAAAGCTGCCTCCGTGTCGAAGTCGCTGCCCTGGCAGGGGCAGCTGCTCCAGCATCTGCTGGGGAAACAGCCCTGCGGCACCGACACCGTGCCTGAGACTTACACCGATACGAATTTGACGGAGACCTCCTTCTTTGCACCCTGCCGCGCGAACTGCTGCATCTGCCAGCTGCCTCTGCCTTCTGTCTTTCTAAGCTCCCCTCCAAATTCTAGTTTCCATCAGTAGGATGTTACCTTTCACTTTTTTTTTTTTTTCCTGAGCTCACAACCAGATTACGTGTTGTTCAACAGCTGCTGCATGAAGCAATCTGTCTGTAGCTTCTTCTTACCTCTCGTGGATTTGTGCAGCACCTTGAGATTAAAGATTTTACAGAAATGATCAGCAAAATGACCGATGTGCATTCCTCATAATTTAAAAGCACTACCAGTGTATTCACTTTAGAAACTAATACTAATAGGCCTAAAAATCCCTACAGTTTTAATCAGCGCCATTTGTAGAGTAATAGCAGTAATAAAGCTGCATTTTCTGCATGCTCCTAGCAGACTAATGTGGAGAACAAGATCAAAAAGTAGGAAAACAAGGGGCATGATTACGATTTACTCGTTGAGAAACTTCTGAGAAAGGAACAGCTGGCAAGAGAGTATTTATGTGTCATCTGAAGGATGATACCTTCCACCAAGGCAACCTAATCCATAAAGAGAGCAGCAGGATATCAGAGCTGGGTACATAATAAATTGGAATCCTTGAGTCAGTCTGAGCCCTTCTGAGTCTGAAAGCGCTGGTAGCACTTTTGCTCTTACAAATGAGAAATTATGACTATTAACCGAGACACACTGATGCACAGGATGCACTCCAAGGCAGCCACAGACGGCTTGTTAATTGTTATTGTAGGTTGGAGGGAGGAAGAAGTATTGTCTGATCTAAACAAAGACCAATACGCTATAATGCCACAAACACACAAGAGCCGAGGACAACCATTTTTAATCAATATAAGAGAGCAGAGTTATTCGAAATGAAAATTAACATTTCCTCTTTAATGTTATTTCCCCCTTCCTCTTTTCTGTTGATAAATACAGTGGACATGGCATATCTGACTTAACAGAAATTGTATCACTTTCTCCACGCATACCTAATGTTGACAGGTTTGTTCTGGTTGTTTCTGACACCTGCAGTACATACTATACATTGAAATAGCAGTGTCAATCCGATCTCACCCCTATGACCGCACTAGTGTCAGGGCAGTTATATATAGGTGTTTATCTATAGAATTTCCATAGTGACAATCACTGAAGCACTTCGGCACCCCAAAAGCATTACTAAACATACCCTCACAGCAGAACTGATCTGTAGAGGCAGGATATTCTATCCCATTTTTTGCAGGAGGGTAAGATGGAGATGGCATGCCTCACTTGAGGTTATGTAGGGTAGCTATAGAGGAATATAGAACCACAGCATATTCCTCAGTTCCATTCTTGTGTGTCAGCCTAAGACAAGCAAGCAGGTTTAGAGAAGTAACACAAATTTGGTATGAAAGCCAATCTACTCATTCAAGTTTATAGCTCTGAGACATCTCAGCCCTTTCAGTATCTCCCAGTTGTCACCTTGACTGACCCTCGGCACTGGTTCCCCTCTACTTTTGGAGGCTTTTTCAGCTGCCTCCCTCTGACCTGTCTGTCTGTCTCCCATCTCAGCTCCTGCTGCTTCCTTGCAGCTCCCACCCTCCCAGCCCACGCGTCCCCCCTGTGCCCTGACTCAGCAGCTCCCAGGGTGACGCATCCTCCCTTCTGTCCTGGCCCCTCTCAGCTACCTCAGGTCCTCCCTTCACATCCATCAGTATGTTTAGCAGGCACAGGTAATGCCTTAACTTGACACATCAAAACCGTGGTCACCTTGACTTGAAGCAAGATGATGGCAGGGAGGGGACAGGACAGGACACAGCACATCTGGTATAGCAAAATTGTGCAAAACCAGTTTCACGTTGCTAAATGGAACAGCACTGCTACATGTTTTATTTTCTTTAACTTAGTATAGTTCAATATAACTACTTTTAAAGCATGTCATGTATCCAGAAATCATTAAACACATGTGAAGTGCAATGTCACATAAGTCACATAACACATCTCTCTCCTTTTGCTGGGATCCCCTAGCCAGACTTTTCTGTTCCTCCATGCCAGCCCCAAACTCCCCAGCCAGCGCCCGGTAGTGGGCACTATGCTGCTGTTAGGAGACTTTTAAAACACAAGAGAATCAACAAAGCCCAGATTCTGACACAGCTGAACAAAGCCCATGAACCCCAATTCACTTTCAACCTCAAGTCCTTATTTCTGCCACAAAATCCTTAGAAAAAACATGCCACTAACAATGTGGAACATACACACACATACATACTGTGCAAGGATCACCCATTGATCACAATGTTGTGCCAAGTAATTTTTCTACATATTTTGTTCAGCTTATTTGCCTCTTACCCTTTAAACCACTTGCCCTAGAATTTCTTAAACTACTATTTGCAAAAAGGTTTATCTAGGCAAAGAAATATATTATTGTCTCTTACAATTATCCTTAAAATCAAAGTATATACACAAACACACTCTTACATCTATCACTGAGATTTAATTTGCATGAATGAAGGTTGACTGTTTATGCAGGTCATGCTGAAAAAGAGCTAGTAAAGTCACAGAGCCTCACGCATTCCTAGCACAAAAATCACTAAAGAAAGCTTGCAGATGTATTTTCGCAATGATTTAAAACCATTTTACTCATATGGAAAATAGTATTCCTCTGCTTGAAAAGCCAACTTCCTTCCATATCATGAGTCTAACTGCAGAGGCCTCCAAAGGAGAAAATAATTCGTATCGATATGTTTTCTAAATCTCTTTAACTGACTTGAAAAGTTTATCTGTACATAAAACGTGCCATGTTAAATTCTAGTATCTGGCAATATTCCAGGGTTAGCACTAAGGCTTTCACAGAATGATATTTTCGGCTTCATGGTAGCCAAAGTATCCTCTTTCTAATCTGAAGACATTGGACCCTGAATCTGTCACTGCTCCAGGACTGAACCTTGCCTGTCCTGGGCTTTGGGCCAGTATAATTTGGGGAAAGAAAGTCCACATTTGGGAAAATCAAGAAACCATTATTTGGCAGTTTCTTTTTCTAATGGTGGCTCTTTGATGCTATTCGGAAATGTAAAATCTTGGAAGTGGTTACCGAGGAGGTGGATTTATTGGGTGTTGTGCAGGTGAGGTAGCCAAAGGTCAAACTTTGGTCTGTCACATGATGACTGTAGCTATGTGTAAATGGGTTCAAATAATTTATCTTACAGACATTGTCATTATCTTTAATTATTTCTTTATATAATACATGCAAACTCCTTTAATAGATAACTCTAGAGGACGTAACCTAATCTTTTTTGTTCTCATATTACAGAAAGCAGTAGCAGACTAACGTGAGCGTGGTCTCACTAGTGCACCCAGAGATCCATCTGTAACCAGTTTTGCATGACATGCACTGCCCTGCGTCTTCTGAACACCATGCCCTCTGCTGCAAGGCAGACATGCAGGAGGGAAGAGCTTCTCCAGCTATGGTGCGTGTGCCCCTGGCCAAAGCACTGCACTAGCACCAGCTGCGTGTCCCTCCCGCCCGTGCCAGGGCACCGGGCTGAGCCGTGGACGCTGGCAGCCGCTGCTGAGTGACCTGGTGACCGGTGATAAGCCGTGGCCAGGCACCACAGCAGCTCCCAGCGCTGCACTTGGCTTTGGTGATGGCACCTGCTGCAGGAAAACATGCTGCTGGTCTTGCGCTCTGTGCTCAGGATGCAGAAGGCAGGCCAAGGCAGGGTCTAGAGGTACCATAACCAGCAAGCCTGGGAGTGATGTGCTGTCAGTGAGTGAGTACAGCACTAGCACGTGCTGGTGTGCTGGGACGTGAGGATCCGTGGTGGGGGTGCAGGGAAGGCAGGAGGCATGGGCTGGGGTCCTGCTCCTGAGGCAGCACATATGGTTGGGGGAAAACAAGTCTGTGCAGGAAGGCAGGGGAAGAAAGGTAGGGGTGCAGCCCTGCTTGTGTGTCTACTAGAGCTGCTTCTCTGCAAAGAAGGAATGTAAGCTAACAAGCCTGAGGAACACCCTGAACTAAGATCTTCTGTCATGAAAACACACGGACATTCCCTACTGGTTTTACCCACTATATGACATACTTTGGGAGAATCATTCAGCTTCAAATGCAACTAGTTCTAAACGCTATTGTCCATGTTAAAACAACTGTTATTTCGATGGATAGTAAAAGCCTACACACTGTAGTAAAGGCAGCAATGTCGGACACAAAGACATTACAAAATCTATAACCTGACCCTTTAGAACCCGACTTGAACCATCAGATTTGACTTATGAGAACAGTTACAATAGTGCTTCATGCAAAAAGCATTAGGTTAATGCTGGATCAGGCAAAGTTGCCAAACACACCACGGCGTAATTAATCAAGAATATTTCAAAACCAGATCACTTCGAAGAGGTTATTGATTTCCTGTCATGACACGTTTTGCTTATGAGGTGCTACGATGCTATGTATCTGAGATGTGCTGGCTTGTATTTTTTAGTGACTAAGCCTTGATCTATCTTCCTGGATTCCTGCCACTGGTGCACTGACATCTGTAACTACTCATGTCTGACAGTCTCATGCATGAGCTATGTGGCTTCCAACTTGGATGGGATTAGTATAGGAGACTTTCTGAATACTTCAAATGTAATTGAAAGCAGATAAAGACAAGGGTCTCAAGAGGGTGGCATACTTTTTACAAATGGTATCACATTAAATCACGTGTATGCATGCTTAGACTGATAAAGATCTCAGTGTTAAGCAGTATAGTATGCAAGAAAGTGTTTGCCCTTATTCTTTAATATGTATGAATCCTGATAGTGTCACATCTTTCTAAAATCCAAATATGCTGCATGGCTAAAGTGTGGTTTGGCCAAGCATGCGAAGGTACACATTTGGGGAGAAGGGTGGGGGAAGAGGAACGTATCTGGAGACTGGCAGGTGTTTTGCCTTTCATCCATGGTTCAACTAAGGCATGCATGTCTTCTGTGAACCTTCCCTGCCAAGTGATGAGAGCTGAAGACAAACTATAAATCATGCAACTCAAGATTATACTGTTACAGTGTCAAGTGCTAGCAAATAAGAAATCACGTTTTTTTCTAGAGAAAAATTCAATCACATTCCTTACATAGAACACATTTCTATTTACCTGTTTTTCTTGGTAAATATGGACACTGATATCCTAATCTGTAAATGTATTTCTGTACATATTTACTGAATACTGTAAAATAGAGGATGTAAATAAAACTGACGTCAACACTGCTATACAGAGTTTATCTTTTACATTTCATTACTTTTTTAGACTTTGAACCCTACCAACACAAGTAATCTTGCTTTAACACAGACAACGCAGAGCTCGATAAATATTTTAATGGGAAATGGCCTGCTATTTCCTGCTGTCAAATACCTGTTTGAGGATTGCAGTGATGGGCAATACATGAGCATCACAAGAGGACAGCAATACTGAACATACATGACATCAGAGGGTTCCAAGACAATCAGGGTGCAGTGCTGCTGTGACACCCACAATAATAAAGCTATGGGCTTATCTGCGCTGTCTTGCAGAGTCTGGCCTAATTTTTTCTGTCCACCTTAACCTTCATATGCTTGTCTCTGCTTCCCTCACTAATAGCTCCGTCCCCAGTCAGGCTGATCTCACGGAGCTATCAGAGACCTGCGTGGCTTTTCTATTCTAGATGTGAAAAAAGAAGAAAAGTTGGAGATGAAATGTGATTCTTCTTACCATATGGTAGCATTTTTCCTAGTAAGGAAGGGAGCAGAACTGTCAGATGTGTAAGGTCATTGGTTCCCGGGAGAGCAGTAGGTGAGCGGGATGGTTGCAATGGGATGAACGGTCTCATGCCCCATGCCCTGGAGAGCCCTGGAGGAAGGAGGGCTTCTTACTCTGCCTGGAGTCACAGCTCCTGACATGGAATAAAGTCCTGAACGACGTCTGCTCCAGTCTCCCAGCAAGAGTAAACCAGCTGAGGTCCGAAGTGTTTAGTGTGAGGTACCCCTTGGTCTGCCTCCCAGGACCCTGCTAAATGTAGTCTGAGAAGTTCATACTTGCAGTATCACCATGCATTTTTCTGGTACTAGAAAATTTATCTGTATTCCCCTATTGCCACAAGGATTCAAGACAGAACTTCCTTTGCAGCACCTGCTCATTAAACTGTACAATCAGTTATCTGCAAAGTTTTGCCCTTCAGCTGGTCTGATCTCTTCTGTGCTGGGGGATAGATGCCAGTATTGGGACTGAGGTCACCCAGTCATGCAAATAGCTCATAACACTTTTTGTTTAAACAAATAAAAAGTTTTTTGTTTGTTTGTTTAGTTGTTGTTGTTGTTGTTTTTTTTTTTTTATTAAACACGGAAAGAAGTTGCCGAGAGAGGTTGTGGAGTCTCCATCTTTAGCAATATTCAAAACCTGACTGGACATGATCCTGGGCCACTGGTCAGCTAGGCAGACGCTGCTTAGCAGGGAGGTTGGAGTAGATGATGTCCAAGGGTGCCCTCCCACCTGAGCAATTCTGTGATTCTGACCTATAACCCTGTGTCCCTAAGTGCCTGGCTGTTTGGTCACTGGCCTTTAAATCCAGTCTTGTCAGTCCTGAGTACCTCTCTTTCCATTCTCCTCCCTTGCCAAGGCTGGGTTTGTAAAAGTTGCTGCATTTTGTACATGGTCTTGACACCATCCCCTTGGTTCTCTGGGGTCAGAGCAGAAAAGAAGAGCTGAACTTCTGTGACCTATAACATTTCCACCCTATGCACTTCAGAAGTCTCTCTTGTACAGACTCTCAGAGTATTTTCTAAATACAACAACCCTGTAACTGTCACTGTTTTTTAGCTGAGGAACAGAGACAACAGAAACGCCCCAGTTTGACATGTGGTTTCCTCATTGCTAATGATTACATTGTGTGTGAATGTGTGTTTGAGATAACATTATGGAAATGCCTTTCAGGTGGGAATGGACCAGCCAGTCACATTTCATCATGTCAGCTGTAACACTGTTCTGTTGCAACCAAAATACCCAGAGTGACTACAAGTGTAAGAATTGCACAGTAAACACTTACAAACAAGAAAGATCACTACAAACATGTCGATGAAGAGAGATAACAGTGACTCTGAGCTGCCTGAGACTGATTGATAGAGGCCTTATACTGGAGAAAGGCATCTGTTGGGAAGGGGAAAACGCACATGTAATTAAGAGCACTCCAATTCCACAGCAGTGGTATTTTCCACTGGGAGAGGGCCATAAGATTAACCTCACTGCTAAGGGAAGGACCGGAGAACTGCCGCAAGCACACCTGGCCAGAGTGCAGGTGTGGAGCCAGCACAGTGCGCTAGGTGGGCTCAGGAAGCTTGGCGAGAGGAGGAGACCTCTTGAAAACAGCAGGTTGGCTGAGAAAGGTTAGTGAGGGTCTCCCTCTCCAGAAACAGAGCTGCAGGCACCTCAGCTGTGCTGGCTGGAAGACAAGACGTGCTTGGATTTGAGTCTGTGTCAAACCGAGAGAAGAAGGTATGAAGAGCCCATGGTGAAGACAGCAAGGACCACGGCTTCTCTCACAGGCCTGAGAAGAAGGACTGAGTTAAGAGCATTGCAAAGATATGCCAGGAGGAGAAGAAACTCACCTAATACTGTTGATTGATTAATCACTGGCTTCCTCACACTGTTTTTTTCCTTGCCAATAACGTCTTTGCTTTAAGCCCTTGAAGCCACTGCTAGC
This sequence comes from Streptopelia decaocto, assembly GCF_964273445.1. Classification (NCBI taxonomy): domain Eukaryota; kingdom Metazoa; phylum Chordata; class Aves; order Columbiformes; family Columbidae; genus Streptopelia; species Streptopelia decaocto. Next base: position 58,134,747 of record NC_138656.1, read on the forward strand.
AAGCAGCTCAGCACTGCTGTGTCAGGGCACCCACGTGTGTAATTCCCTTCTGGAAATTTCTAGGTGGGATCTTGTGTCGGGGTTATTTCCAGCAAGAATAGCTAAGTGATCGATCCTGGCCCATTTGACTGGCAGCAGCACTGGGTAGAGAGGGTACATAATGTAGGTCCATGCCAGACCACGCACTTCGGACCTCTTGTTGCTCCTCTGCTGTTGCTGCTGTAGCACATTCTTAGCAGGGTACTAAACTTTGTGTTGGCATTTTTGCAGAAGGTACCTGGCAGTAGACTGGTATTAGCATTTTAACTACTTGACCTATTGGCCTACCTTGTTAAGCAGTCTCCTTTAGCCCTGTAAACAACTTCTTAACTATTGAACAAAATTAAAATATAAAGAAAAGCTTGCCACACTGAGCAGCAGAACTATAATACTATAAAAAGACTTGAAACTCTATTACGGTCCTTAGATAAATCCTAAACTTTAAAAAGACTCTCTCTAGTACATTCTCCAGTGCACAACACTGCTTTCTCATCTCAGGAATATTAGATACCATTTTGCCATTTTATTGCAAAAAGAGAGCAAAACAAACCCCAAACCCCAGACTTTTTAGCAAACTGGGACAAAAAGTACATTAGGAGACCCTATATAACCCACAGTCACTATGGGATCAGCAGGGATTACCAGAGTATAATTCCTTGTGATGGCGTATATCATTAATACTATTAATAATTAAAGTAACTTCTAACTGTCAGTATGCTTTATAAAAACTCCAATTAACCCTTATAACATTTCTGGGAGATGGGGAGAAAAAAGCAGCACTTCATCAGTGACGAAATACACACAAAGAAAGAAAAAGCATCTTGTCTAAACCAAGGTGACAGGCAATCAGTGATGGATTTTGTACTATAATGTGGGTGTTGGTAATCCCTTCAACTGGGCTCATCCTCCTCACCACACCGCTCCCCTGTCAGAAGGCCCAAGCCAGAAAAGTCCTGGTCAGAAGTCCACAGCTACTTAAGGGCTTGAATGTACTGACCTCAAGCATTCATGGCAGCAGGAGACGAAAATCACGGGGCTAAAATTCAATAGTTTAAGCACCCAATCAGACCAGATTATTTTAAAACTTTTTATTAAACATGAGCTCATCTGCTTCTGTAAATGTCAATGCAGACACACTAGAAGAACCACAAAAAGGCCAGAGGAATACTTGGGCTGTTTGCTGTGAAATTTATTCTTGTTCTGACCTCTCTCTGCTGGTGAAAGCACAGAGCAAGTGGGGGCTTAAAACTAATGGACTTCAGCTTCAGGGCAACTTCAGACAGGGGCCATGAAAGTGAGCCCAGGCTTAGCTGCATGCATCCCAGTGACTCAGACAGTCCGGATTCACGGATTTATGGTATGCCTTCACTTAGGCATATCTTGGGAAGCAGAAAGGATGCAGCAGTAGGTTAGGCAGCCAAGAACATCACAAGAATATTTGGGAAAATATTTGGGAAGGAGCTCCTGTACTGTTTCCAGTCTCCCCAGGAAAAGTCACAACACACTTAGGAATAACCACAAGTCTCAAGAAGCTAATAGAAAGTGCACTTTGGTCTCTTCCTCCAGTGTGCCTTCAGATGGGATGAAATTACTCTAGCAATGTTAGTGGATGACCTCATGGTGGCTATGGACATAATACAAACCTCTATGTCACGACCGCTGTCTACACAAATACTCATCTCTCCCTCACAACAGCTGAGAACCCAGCAAACACCAACCAGCCTCTGGCACTCCTGTAAAGCAGGGAAGCACTGTCTGCGTTTTCAAAAGAGAACTGAGTTATTGAACGTGTCCATTATTTGCACACAGTACAGAAGTGGCAGCAGTAAGAACTGCGCCTTGATCCTTCAGGAAACCATCTCCAGTGACCCTTCTCCTCTGCTGGTAGCTGAGGCACAAGCTCTTTACCCAGGCAGAAGGTCCTCCCTCCGTGCCAGGGAGAATGAGCCGCTGGTGGGGCACAAGGTCACCCAGCTGAGCCCTGTGGCACAGCCGGGCACTGGTGACCAGGGACATAATCCTGCAACTGCCTCCTCTGCCTGTGCAGGACTTAAGGAGCTCTTTGCTGTACTCATCCCACGGTACTTCACAGATGATGGATGGTTTTGGCCAAGAAGTGGAGCGGCCTTCTTACCACTCTGCAGCTGGGAGAGGTCAACAGCTCCTCCAGCCAGTAAATCCTTGTCTGAGAGATGAGGACTGCAGATAGGGTATTAACTCAATTGTTTACAGCTGCTTTTGTGGGGAGAGAGTTAATACAAAAATATTTTATTTTTGAGAAATGAAAGCGATATGGATTTAGGCTTTGGGTTTTTTTATCTTCACCTGAAAAATAAAAAGTAATTGAAGTACTTGTTTGATTCAATCTGAAAAGCCATTTTACATTAAAAAGTAGTCTGAATTTTATATCCAATCAGCTTTGGCAGTAAAGTAATTGATCAGTGATGTTGAAAAAATATTCCAATGCCTACTAGAATTCCTTTGTGAAGAACAGATGCATCTAGTGGGACTGAAATATAGTTGAAATAGGAGAAAATATTTGGAAGATTTTGCTAAAAGTTATTTTTCATCAAGGTCATTAGCACTCTATTTGTCAAAGTATTCAGAAAGCTCCTTAATTCTGCTGGACTCATTGCCAATGTTGTTGCCTATGTTGGGACAGTAATAACCTCCCATTTAATAGGAAGCCACATTCTTTCATTTTTGGGTGAAGATTTGCAAATGGCAGTCTATTCATTCATTTATCAGTTCCAGATGTATTTAATAGTATTTCAAACTGTAAGTGGGGAAACAGAAATTAGATTAATTGTAATATGGCAACAGTCTTCAGCACATTATACCATGCTTTCTGCCCTCTAAGGGGGCACTAAATCACTTCAACTACTATTTTGGTGCCTTGGTTGTGTTGAGAGTAGGGAAACCTCCAGCCCCAACTTCATTCGTGATGACCCACCACTCCCTGAAGTGTTCTTTCTCTTCCTGCCTTTCACCCGTCTTTTCTCTATGGAATCTCTCCCTTTCTGCTTCACGCTGCCTGGACACCGCTCTGCTCCTCCATTCTCTCTCCACTTGTGCTGTACGGTGTGAAGATGGGTGTTAACAAGGGCTTCATCACTGGATGTGCTGTCTGGCTTTTGGGAGGGAAGAAATTCCCTGTCCTGTTCTGTCTTTATGCTCTGTTCCCATACCAGACACGAGAGAAGCTACTGCTTCATTCACAGCCACAGCGAGAGGCTGGCTTTCTGCGGATGGTTCATCCATGAAGTCCTCCAAGGAGGACAGCTCATGGAAGTTGGAGAAAAATCATTCTTGGTTAAGGATGCTCAAGTTTAAAATGTGGAGTGGGAGAAAAGTAAATTAACCACATCACTGGTATCTTTGACACTGAAATGCAGTAGTTTCCCAGTCTTGTAAGGACAGAAAAAAAAAGGAAGCAGTGGCAAAAATTAAACCAACTGAGCACCCAGAGCTCAGGGAACCTGAAGGGGGGAGGCAAAGTGCAGAAACCACTACACACAATGCACTGCACACCGCAAGTGTCAGTTCTTGCTATTAATTACGGCACAAACTATTTATGCTCCCTGCTTATTTCTCAGTGAGAGATCAGCAACTTACCTTGCATCTCGAGTGGGCATGTGTGAGGCAAAAGCATCCAGACAGAGCAGATGGAGAACATATGAGTCAAAGCATGCTCTGCAAACAGCACAGAAGATGGAGGGTGGAAGAAGACTATTTTTTATTAAGGAGCTTATTCCTTTAGCATAAGGAAACAGTCCTTCTTATGAGGACCTGAAAAATATTTGTTTTACTGATTGCTTTGGTAGAGATGTAAGTTTTAGGAATCTGAGCTACAGCTCAGCACTGCTAATGATATTTGTGTAATATGTATGGATCTTAGCCTGGAGGCTGACACAGGCTGAATAAGTAACATACAAGCTGTATATTTCAAAGAGAAGATATACAGCTTTCCAGCATTTTAGAATTTCCATTTCAGCTCTTCTCTCTTAATCTCTTTTTAAGAGAGAATGAAAGATGAGCAAAGTCTCTGGATATATGTATATATATATATTTTTTTTTTTGCAGTTGTTGATCTAAAAAAGGGAAAATTATAGGGAGACGGATAAAATAGGAGGAAGAAAACCCATAACAGTAAAAATCCAAACCACCAAAGTTTAAGTTTTAAATGAAAAAACAGATTTAAACATTTATGAAAAAGAAGGTTCTAGATAAAGACAAAGGTTTATTTTTTTTGGTTGAAAATAGCTTTTAATTATTCTATTCAGCTTTTGAGACCTTCCAAATATAAAGTGCTAATCAGTACAAAATTTTAAAATTAATCGTAAGTTACATAATGCACTTTAATTATGTACTTCATTAATGTACTTGAATAATGTCCATACATAGATGCATATCTTGTATATATAAAACTCCTACCATTAAAATCTAAGATATCAGCAATCTTAAAATGCCATGCACCTGCAAAATAACACATGTTGTTGGTTTTTACCATAAGCATATATAGATCTTCTTAAGATCCTGATGAAGTATTTTGGTTTCTTGAGGCACAACACGTCTTTGCAATTTTTTCCGAAATAAAAAAGTTTTTATTAAAGTAAGTTTGAAAAGTGTACATGCAACCACTCAGTAAATATATATGTCTCCTGGCAGGTCAATTATTCTCAAGGTTTCCACCCAAAGATGAAGCCCTCTAAGATTCTCTCTTCTTTCCCTCCTCTCTCTTTGTCATATTTGAATTCTGATGTTTACTTGCTGAAAGGATGAATTAACTCAGAGGAAATGCTGGTATATTTTACCTGCCTAAAGAATGGCCAGCAAGGAGACCCTGTTTTAATTCCCTCAAAGCTGTGTTGCCATACTATCATATTGCATTTGATACAGTCAGATGACTCTTAATTGTTCACATACAAATGGAAATTATGTTGCCACTTCTGTGTCTAAAATAATCTTTTACACAATTTCTGTATTACCTAAAGCCACTTAGATAACCTTGGTGCAGTTTAGATATACCAGAGAATTTAGCATAATCAGTGGTGTTTTGCCAAATGTTATTTTTTTAACACTTCCTCCTATGAATCCTAAGCCACTTTTTGTTATTCATCTCACTAACCATTCATGGATGAATGGCAATTGCTGAATGTCTTAGAAACAACACCTTGAAAATGTCATTCAATTCAATTTTTCAACAGCATGAGAGGCTAGGAGGTAATTCACACTTTTTTTATAATAATATTCTATAAGAGGTACTGTAGTCATCTGCCTTTCCGCCACCCCCTCCAAAAGTAAAGGATTATAAATTCACTCCGATTTAGTGCAGCCAAATGTACCAGGCAGAGAAAAACACTGCAGACAGAATGTGCTATTAAGACTGGTAAATTATGAGAAAAGCCACCTCCATTATTGACCCAAAACTAACCTCAGCAAAAGGATGGGAGAAGAATTCTGCAAGGCAAACCTGGAAAATGTCTTTCCTTCTGTAAAGAGCATTTATCCATGACCTGTAAGTCCAGAAGCACCCAAGCCCTGCATCTTGAACACCGCCTCTTTCTAAGAAGAGGAGCTCAGGACCCCACTTTGGTCTCCTAAATAAACACTTACTTATCAACATCCACAGGGTTCTTCTTCCTGAAGTGGTCTATACACCTTAGGGGTTCACTGAAGCTCTCCTGATCCTCAGATGTCAAGACAGCATTATTCCAGCATTTGCTTCTATCTTACTCTGCCGTGACTCTGAAACCAGCAGCAACTCAAGCCCCAAAGCTGGGACAAAGGAACTATAGACCCTGTGGCTAAAAGACTGTTTCATTCTTCCAAGCGGCAACCAGTGAATGAAGAGATACCAGCTAAGAAGTTCACGCCACAAGATCCATCTTGCATCTGACCCTTGAGATCAGTTTCTGCTGTTGTCACCATGTCCCCAAAGTACTCCAAACCAAAGCAACAGCAGATTTGAACTGTGGCTGAGGAATGCATGAAGCACTAAAACCAAACCATCTCTTTTCAAAGTCTGCCTGTATTACTGAAAGTAGATGTAAAAAAGCATCAGCACTGGTATTGCTAAACTGATTTCCATGGGATATTCTACCTACACAGACTAAGACTAAGCCAAAGGAATACAAAAAACAAGAAGGAATAAATATTGTCTCTTTCCTCTAATCAGACATGCAGATCAGGCATCTTCCTGTAAGTCAGCTCCTTTCAGGCAAAACCTGATAAATCTTACAGCTAAGGGTGAACCCACATTTTAGCACGACACTTGAACCCAAGCTCATTGCTTCTGGTGACTTCATATGAAGGATGCTGGCACCACGTAGTTAAGGACACCATAGCTCACACTCCTCTCAAGGTGTATGCTGCATAATCTCTCTCTCATTTGGCACGCAGAACTGCATGCACTTGCTGTGAGCTTCAGCCTCACAGGGCTGCTGGGGAGGCCGTAAATACTCTGATGTATTTAGGGCCTTCTCCAGCTCCCCTGGTCAGAGCAGTTTAATGCGTGCGTCATGCAGGGAAAAGACTTTTCTTCCCTTCCACCACACATGGAAGCAACAAAGCTGACTTGCGTGCCAATAAACCCGCCAAACAACCAAATCTTTCTGGTTGTCGGCATGTTCCAGGACAATTCCCACAGTCTCCATCACGAGGCTGAGAAGCCCATCTCATGCTCACCTAGTAAGACACTGTCTTCCCCATAGCTCATCTGCGAGCCCTGCTCTGTGTGGCACCTCCCACATGGTGGAAGACACACTCCAAGAAAGAAGGGGAACTTCTATGGTGCTTGTTTTTGGGTTGCTGCAGGAACAAACAGGTCCCTCAAGTAGGTATGGGAAGCTTTAGAGACTGCCTGATCTGAATGTAAAGCTATTGTGTATCAGGAGTAATTTTTTAAAGTGAATTCCTCCTGTTGTTTACAGGTTAGGACCTTCCCATTTTTAAAGCAGTTGAAGATTTAACCTCCTCGTGGTGCTCCCTAGCAGCACTGAAGCTATTGAGCTGCTCACACGTTGTCTGTCTGTCCCATCGGGCAACATTTCCTGTTAAAAGAATTTTTGGCATGGCTGCTTCGTTCTGCACAGGGAGCAGAAAGTCGATGCACAGATTAGCAATCGATTTTCTAAGAAGTACCCCACAAATCAGGTCTGCTCTCTCTGTTTGCCGTCACATTTCTGCCGGAGCCTCTATAATTAATTTAAACAGATACAAGCACTTCTCCTCCTCTCCTTTTTGACGCGAGCTGTTCCAACAGATTGTGCAGTGAAGCTGCAGCAATTTCAAAGGCTTCCGCTCCCTGCGCAGAAGGGAGCAGCTGCAGGAATAGCTCTTTGAAGAGGAAATGGCACCCAATGGGACTGGCAGGCAGCTCCGAGCTGCGCTCAAACAGCCCCCAAAGTCCTCGGGAGCATCTGAGGACATCAGAAGAGGAAAGATCTAGGCTGGAAGAAGCCCGAAGAATTAATTTAAAATCCTTCCTCCCCATCCCTGGAGCTTTCTTCTGGGTAAGCAGCAAGGTTTGAGAGGAAGAGCCTTCCTTGCATTTGGCTCAGATGATCCTACTCATACTGAAAGGCTGGAGATAAGGGCTGAAGATGAGGGGCAGTTGCATTCCTGGTTTATTTATTAAACTATGAATGTATAAATGTATAAATACGTATACAAACACAAACGTATCAATAAAAAATTATATTACTATTATTAAAATGCTGCTGTATTTCTACCAATATAAACAAGCATACTGCCATATTTCGAAGTGACCATAAACCACTCACAGTGTTTCATGCATATTTAACTGGTTAACTGATGGACTCACTGACGTGATTTATCTCAGTGAAACTGTATTTTTTTATGGTTACCAGCAAAGTCAATAGATGAAATAAAGAAATCTTTGGTTTTGTGCACAAGTACATACATACCCTCTCTGCCCCCGAAGCATGTAACACCAGTGGCTTGGGGCTGAACTTCGTATTTGATGGAAATTTCTCGTGCTAATTTAACAGGCTTCAAACAAACAGGAATGTACACAGTGAAGCTCTATGTCCTGTGCCACTCCTGCAGGACCACACCAGCTCAGGGGTAGTTCAAGCAGCAGTCAGTTTTCAGTGGCAGACCCACAACAACAGTATAAGACCAAATATATGTTCTTTTCTGAAAGCTGCATGCTTCCTTAATTACTTATGTATAAATAGATGCCATTTTACTACACTCTGCTACTGTGCGTAACCAACATGTTGTCTAGAAAAAGAACTGACACAACACATCCTGCAAAAGCCTCTTCTTTGTCAGGTTGCACTAATTATATACCCACTACATCAAACTTCTCCATCTTTGTCCTCCTAACTGGCAAATTCTGCCTTTTCCCATCAATTTCATGCCACTCTTCTCTGCTTATTTTTGAATTTTGCTTTTGGAAGAATTTAAGTTCATGAACATACAGGCGGTATGAAGACCTATCATGTGTACTTATTTATGTCCACGCTTCTGGACATCCACTGGCAGAGATGTGGAGAGCCTTTTCTTCTGAGGTAGCGCAGAGTTTGGCAGGACAATCCTGCATCCTGGCAAAAACTGCCCTCAAACAATTTTGCTCTATAGACAGTTTTGCTTTGCTATTAACATTATGCCCCACTGGTCTGGTATTAGCCAACAAATTATGATAAAGCATTATATTGTGGCTATTTTATTATATATTGCAATGAACTGATTAATGAACTTCATTTAAAGACACTTCACTTGTCCTAAGCATATAGGCTGCCTGAGTGACTAGACAATGTGGAAAAATAATATAGGGAACTAAGATGAGATCAGTGGAATAATTCCCATTTGCACTTTTCTCTGATGAGCAAGGTTTGCTGACCCTCCTTGACACCTCTCATCTTGGTTGTATTTTCCACGTCTGACAGGGTCAGTTGTTGAGAGACAAAAGCTCAACAGCCAGTTGTTTATACTTCTGACAGCAAAATTAAAATGCATAGCAGGAAATAAACTGAAATAGTCTCATACTTGGATAGAATATAAACATTCTGCTTAATTAGGTCACTAAGCATATGTTTGTTTACTTGGATATTTTCTCTCTGGCAGTTCATCTCTGGGTAACACGACTACCTCGCTGGAGATAGCTCAATTCCAATGGCAGATAATACGAAGTGGGTAATTTTGTGGCCAGAAAAGTATGTTTATTAGTGCTATTTCAAGTACCTCATAATGAAGAGAGCTAGAGTGTGAGAGCAATACGTGGCTCACTGGCTCCTGTGTCAGGCTGGTGTCCGCACAAAGGACAGCAGAGCCATCAGGGAGCTGGTTACAGGCCTGTGAATTTCTGCCTGTCCCTGATTGACCCTCTTAGTTGATTCTAATGCAGAGAAGTGTGTAGGAGCTAGCGATGCCTGTTCCATACATACAGAAAATCTTCCCATGTTGCAAACCAAGAGGCACAAGCAATACTGCCGCCTACACTCATCTCAATCGCTATATAGTTTTTTTTCGGAAGGGCTGGCAGGGAGAAGCTTGGAAGTCTTGTGTTGTTCCCCAAAAGCTGACCAGGGAATTTGAAAATAATTACAGCTTTTAAAGAATTCAGTGCAGTTGATCTGAAGAGAAATGGCACTAGCAGCTTGGAGTGCCAGTCTGAGTTCAGAGTGACCCTCTCCCTAAAGCTGGCTGGAAGCAAAATGAGTTCATGATTTGATTTCAGCTGAACAAACTCCTATTAGTCCACTGTACCCTGAAGACATGAAAGCCACCTCTCAGCTTCTCACTGCTGGCACATGGGGCCCAGAAATCCCTGTACCAGTTGTGCACAGGCTATCTAAGGCAGAGCCTTTATTTTAAGAGGCGAAGAAGGCCAGTTACTAGGAAGAGCTGTAGAAGCACGTTATTAATGTGATTCACAGGTATTTGCTAGTGCTGAGGCTGAGGAAGGAAATGCTGAATCCTGGGATTCACAGGAACACCCACAGGACCAGAAGCCCTAAGCATGACCGCTTCTGCCTTTCACCTTGTCATTATTTTGTTCACAGGCTTCAATCCTCACCACATCTTTGGCTCTCTGTCACAGACTTTCCTCTCTGCTGCCCTTTTCTTCCCTGTCATGTCACCAGATCCCTTGGCCAGCCTTCACCTCCCCAAACAACTCACATGGGACTCTAGACCCATCCCTTAATGATTTCTCCATGCCACATCCTCATCCACCTCCTTCCATGTGGTTGTTTCTTTCCTGTCCCCCGCCCTCACGTGGGAATCACCAAGGAAAAGTTACGGACAGAGCCAGACTTGCGACAACTCAAAAGCCATAGATTGCCACATGTCCACCTATAAAAGTCTTAGATTTTAGGTCCTATGCTCAAGCCTGGCTTTACCAAGGAATATGGAACCAACACTCTGGCTTGTCTTGGTGGCATAAAGGCATGAAATTATTTGAGTCCTGCCTGGGAAAGGGTGACTTTTGCACAAGGTCCACAAGGAAATAATTTGAGCCAATAGCTTGACTGTTGTTGTTTCATTTGTCATAGGCAATGCACCTGACTGCTTGCATACACATCAGTTCTATCTGCATTTTGCAACAAACATGTAAATAATTTTTTTAGAAAAGGTTGTTATTTTAAAATTCTGTAGATGTATTTGATCTCTGCTACTCTGAGATGTTAGCAGGAAAAGTGATTGTGGAGATAAGAAGGGAGAGAAAACGGATCGTTAACTCAAGAATACCATAGGTTGCCTCGCAAAGAAGACAACAAATCCATGTTGCTTAATACAATACCTTGAGCTAAATCACTGAAAGGCATGTCTGTACAGACACATTCACTACTTGCACCTCCTGTACAACCACAGAAATCCCCAGCAATCCAGAGAGAAATGTCAAAAGTCATGGTTGCCCTTTCTGCTCCAGGCAGAAGAAACATGTCCAGTCCTTCTGAGGACGGCACAGATGTGCAACTCTGTCCTCGTTAGGAGGTTGGGGTATCATTACCTCTGTGGCACTGAGGCAACCAGTTGCCCACTTCTAACAAGCCTGTCTGGAGTCTGGGGCAACTGAAGACTTCAGAAGTTTGCAGGTTGGCCAAATCTTGGTAGATCAAAAATGAGAGACCAGCAAAAGACTTATCTCTACAAAACACTCTCTCTTTACCAAAATTCAGCCCCTTGTTCTAAGGATGAAGGTGTTTTAATACATTTGATGTCAAAAGATATGGTCTCTCATACTCCAGTTCTTATGCATGGCTGATCTGTGGCTTATGAAATTCTCTCCTGAAAAAAATGAGGCAGGAATGTACCTCCTCACATGGAAAATTTCAGGCTACACCTTTTTATCTTGGCGAAGTTAGGAAACGGTTAGGCAAACTTAACTATAAGCATTTTTCCATGTAAAATCAACTTTTACAAAAAGATGCATCAAACTGAATTTCTCTTGCATTCATTTTGCCCATATCCCATTTTCTTCCATCTACGCATTATTTTTATTTTTCATTTTAAGAGCACAGGCTGCTAGAAACATATATCCAGCCTTCTTGTTTTCAGAGATCCAAGCACACTTCTGGTCATGCACAAAAAACCCCAAGAATTCCAGTTCCTGCTTGCATTACAGGCCCAAGCCACACCTGAGGCTCAAGGAAGACCATCTGAGATGGCTGCAGTAAACACGTCAGCACAGGCCCTGTGGGGCGGCAGATCCCCCTCGCTACCACAGACCCCTCCTTTTAAGGGCCTGTGTTGAAAGCGGGATGGGGCTTTCGGAAAATCGCGTCCACCGTTCCCCCTAGATCCTAGTTCCAGGACACAGAGCTTTAAGGACAGACGTGTTTTTCACAAATAGCTGGTATTTTCTGGACAGAGTACCTCAGCAGTTGTTCCTCCGCTATCAGTGTCGTGTCATCTCCTGGGATAAGTTTTTCTGATTTCTCAATACAGATTACTTGCACCTGGATGGGAATGATAGGGTGTTGGCAGAGATACTGAGCAGACAAGGGGAGAGGGGAGAAACCTTGCCAGCCTTTGTGTGTGCAACTGCTGAGTCAGTTCAACAGCCTCTGATAACCCCACCCCCACAAACACAGGTGCAGATGGCCATAAAAAAAGTAATCTTAATTTGGCCACTGGCCAAATTCCACATTCTTCTTGGCTCCACCGGACCCATTTTCCCATATGACCTCATCTCCCATGCCCTCGCAGTGGACAGCCGGGCAGGCAATGCACAGCTGATTCTCCAAACATCCAGGAGTTGTTGTGGAAGTGGGAAGGAGATCGGAGTCTGATAGAGACGAGAGGAAGCACAAAGAACCATGCCTGGGTCTGGGCCTTTGACTCCCAGACTTCCCCCACACCCACCGAAGTCTGGGAGCCAGATCCTTGCAGCTACCGGGCTGTGCGTCCTTCCGCTCCAGCAATGACGCACGGGCAGCAGGAGAGACCCCTCCATGCAAAGGACTGTCAGTGCAAAGGTGCTCTGTTAGAGCGCGGCAGTTGCCGCTCTGCCCCCATCTAGGACAGAATGAGAGGCTGCTCAGTGGTGTCTGGGTGCCCTTGTGGGAGAATCAACCTGCTGCAAGGCGGCCTCAGCTGCTGGGGAACCAGCCAGGATCCCGCTCCTCTCCACACTCAGCTCCAGGTAGCTGAGGACTGAGATGCAGCTACATGAACAACTTCAATGGCACTTTGAGGACTGAGGGCTAATTCCTGCACAGAGTTAATATGAGTTAACACTGAGTATAGCTACAGCATATGGAGCTCATAGGCGTATCCAAACACAACCACTGAAGATTAAGAAAGTTAAGTTTAACTTACGCAACCCTTAACTAGGCTCTTGACTACCATGTTAGGTTTTTCCACAGTGACTTCTTCACCCAGAGGGTGGTGTAGCACTGGAACAGGCTCCCCAGGGAGAAGTCACGACCCCAAGCCTGACAGTGTTCAAGAAGAGGCTGGACAACACCCTCAGACACATGGTGTGAACTGTGGGGTTGTCCTGTGCAGGGACAGGAGTTGGACTTGATGATCCCTGTGGGTACTGTCCACCTCAGGACATTCTATGATTCTATGACTATGTTCACTTGCCTACAAAAGAAGAGTAAATCCTTTCTTTTAACCTCAGCAAAACAATCAGCGAGTCCACATGTTCACCATTTGCCAGGGAGACAGTGCTATGAAACATATCACATCTGACCCAAGGTTGTTTTCATAATGTGTTTCAAGTTCCAAAATGAAGCCACTTTGCATGCACAGCTAATTAACTTTGTAACATGCCTGGCTTGCTTTTAAGGGACTTTTAATTTTCCCCTCTTCAATGATTTTTCAAAGAAAAGTGAAAAAAAAATTGCTTGATTTTCATTATGTAAAGCAGAGACAAACCTGGAGTACTTCAGATAGCAAGAGTTTCAGGAATTCACAAGCACTTTGAAACAGGAAAGTGGCTTAGAAATGACAACAAAACTTCACTGTAGGATGCACTGCTTCAGCTGCTACAATTTGGTGAAGGAAAATAAAAATTTGGAGCATTCAGATGTGCATCATATTTCATTGTGCAGATCTAAGAACGACCCATTCCCTCGTTTCGTGTTTTCGCATATCCCATGTGTTAGGGCAAAAAATAAAAACCTGAGCAGTAGGCACAAGAATGACAACACCATCGGGAGCCTCCTGCTGTTGGAGGCTATATCGAGGGGAACTTTGACTGTCAGCTTTGGCTGAGCTTCAAATCTGCCCTAAATATGGTGTAACTGGCTGAGAAGAGCTGGGACGACAGGGTGAGAAAGCTTGCTACTGTGAAACTATCAACGTAAGCCCTTCCCCTTTGCTGGGCTGTCACACAGACTGATCACCAAGAGAACACTGATACACATGACCAAGCGTCAGGCACAGCGTATGCCAAGCTCAGGCAGCGCTGCTATGGTGGAGCAGAGGCCTCGGCCTCACAGACAGGGCAGAGGCACAAGAGCAGCACACAGGTGTCTGCAGGGGCACCGCGGAGCTCCTGCTGGGAAGGAAAGAACGAATTGCCAGAGGAATTCCATTTTTAACAAGTTGCTAAGAGGCACCCCATGCCTATTTAAATCTGAATCGTGTAAGCAATGGAAACAAAAGGGAAGTGTAAGCAAGGTTAGGACTGCCGTTGAATTTCCTGGATCGGCTGGGAAAGAATCCTGTTTGGCATCCGAATACGGTGCAGGAAGTTCTCTTGACGTTGTGTCTACACCTTTAGCCTCCTTTAGGGCTATGACCATATGTCAGAGGCCTCCTTCCCATGGCCGCCATGAAGTTGCTTTGTAATCTTTGCTGGCTCCCAGGGAGAGATACTGAGTGGGAAGCTTTACTCTTTCTGTCAACCTGGAGCGGGGTCATTGCAACTTCCCATGGTTGCAAACTGCATCCAAAGATCCTATGGCCACTCTCTTGCACATGAGCTCTGGGCCAGGCTTCAGGCTGAAATCATGCTGTGAACTTGGGAGAAGGGAGGTGTGTGGGAAGTAAGAAATGAGAACAGAAGGGAGGGACACCACAAGAGCCAACAGCAGGATGGAGAAATGGATATACAGAGGAAACTTATCCTTACCAGAAATGCAGAACAGAAAACTGTTGACAAGACACCCCACACAAACCAGAGCTATACAAAATACTATCAGCAGCTTTGGAGGTGTGCATGATCAGAGTAGCAAGGAAGAAAAAACATCCTGAATCTCAATCACTATCTGTCCCCGAAACAGAAAGCTAATTAATTTTTGGTTTTAAAAGCTGGAAGAGATCACTGATCATCTGAGCATGTTTCAGCATGACTGAAAACAAGGAAGGAAAAACTAGCTTACAAGTACCAGCAAGCCATGTTTGCAATGATGTGTTTTTATTAGATTTTTTTTTAGAAAGAGCATTTATAAAAATCCAAATATAGATTTGCAGCTCAGTATGTACGGTAAGTAGAACATTTGGTTGCACTGTGGTCATCTCAGTGGTATTAACCTGCAGCCTCCCGATTCATTATTTATAACATCACTCTCTTTGTGAAGTACCAGGTCACAATCATCATAAACCCCAGATATTTCACATTAGTACTAAAATGTTGATCAGTCTTTAAGAATGAAACAGGAGGAGAAATTAAGTCACCCAAATGGGCAGGATAATTAGATTCTGTGGGAAGACACAACAGGAGAAGCAGATCATGTCAACAATAATTTTGGCTCTAATATGCTGAAGTGTGAATAGAAGCTCTCGTGCCATTCTTGTCAAAAGACCACATGCAACAGCTTGGCCATGTAAGCAATTACCATAACCTCCTGTGGACCTGCAACAGCAAAGTAATTCCAGAAGTGAACATTCACTATGGATCTAAGCTAGTAAAATTCGGCCTTGCTCTCACTTCTACAAGTTTGGCAGTCCAAACCCTCATTAGACAGCAAAAATTCAGGGCAATGATCATTCTCTGCTATGTGTTTTGTACAGCACCAGGTACAGGGGGGTGGAGGACTCCAGCTGCCACACAATACAAATACTAGTGATTCATCTTTCTGATGCCTCACTATTAGTTTGATTACCTGGCTTGATTCACTTGAGGTCTGTAATGGCTCCTGCGGGCTGTCAGAAACCTTATTTCCTCAAGATGTTTTTATTGGTGAAAAAAACTACAACACACCTGCCTCCTGAGAGGATGGGTTTGAGGCAGAACACAACACAGTCTCTCCTCTTTGAGCCAGTGAACACAAGTTTGCCTGAGCTGCTCTTGAGGTAATGAGGACAGGTGGGAACCCAGACTCTGTATCTGCAGCCAAGAGCAACTTATCTGCAGCTCAGGTGAAAGCTATGTTTTGGGAGAAACATATGCTCCATATTGTGCTCCTTCTTCTCACCCCTGCAAGGGACTGGAGGCTCTTTCTGTTTCCCAAGCACAGGGGGGGATGTGCAGGAGCAGATCCTGGTGCCCTTTCTCCACTTTAAACCATGTCCTTGGCTCACTTGCTGGTGCAGCAATTTTGGCAAAGCAGATATTTGTGCATTTTAATAAAGGTTTGTCTCCACTAATCCATCCTGTCCACATTCTCATCAAGATCCAGACTCTCACACTGTCTGGGACATTTGGAAAACAAGCAGTGCTTTGTTACTCCAGCCATACTCATCTATCATCTGTTTCTGCTACTTTTGTTTCTTTATAAGCCCTTGTCACAGCCTGATCAACTCACTATTTCTACTGTCCTCTCTTTATCTGGGTTTAGGTATTGTGCTTTTACCTGTACTGGACTAGAATTCAGCAATTTTCAGTTTGTTCAGGGCCATTGTCTTTTGGGGTTTTAGTTTTTTAGGCTAGAGTTTAACCATGTGGTTATCCAGCATGTCCCCCTGCAGATCTTACTCCCAAGAGCTGATGACTCCACTGATAGCAGCATCCTTAATCTCAGAGTAGTTTTCAGTAGAAAGAACAAACTGGTGAGGAAGAAGTAAAAGTATAAAAAAATAAGATTTTTTAAAAGTCTTGATGCCTGCCTCTTCTACCTAAATGATTCCAAACTCTCTACCTACCTCTCGAAGTCTAAGTTTTGAAACATTTTCTTTCAATAACCAGTCTGATTTCTCTAACAACAACTCCACCTCAAGACAGGATTCCCTTCTAATTACTATATCCCTTCAGAGTATGTTTTTCTGTTCATCCCTTCCTGGCACTGTCCTTTAACTATGCTTATGAAAAAATATTTGTGGAAAAAAATCACACGTCTCTTTGGCCTCCACTATTTCCCTTCTCTTCCACCCAAAACACATGACCAAAACTCTCCTAGTCATTGAGAAGGCTTCAAAACTGTACAAATACCCAAAGAAAGAGGCACTTTCTTAAGTACACCACAAAATTAAAACTTGTAATCTACGGCACAGTATCAACCTCAGCTAATTATATAGTTATGAACTGTTTCAAATGCCTTCTTCCAAGCCCCCAGCTAAAGTGGGTGAAATCTTTCCAAATTACACTCTTGCAACTTCTAAAAGCAATGTCGCATCTCTTTTTGTGCAAGTAATTCCTCACTGGTGAAGTCCAGTCATTCACTGCTTGAACTGCATCTCCAAACACCTGCCAAGCATTCACAGGATGAGGCAGACAGGTGACATCGTACACTCCTGAAGAGTAAAGACCATAAACCTCTCTGAATGAGAAGCAATTCCCTGTCAGCAGACACAGAAGAGGAAATACAAAGATAACCTTTCCCCACCTGTGTGGCAGTAGCCTCTGAAGGCTGTAAATTTCCCCAGCGTGGCCATTACAATGATGGCTCTGCATATCGTGCTTGAAAAATAGGGACATTTCATCATCTGCCTACTAGAGACACTGAATCAATGGAGAAGTATTTCACAGTTCTCCAAGGGCACACGGGGCCAGCAAGGCATGCTGCTATGACATCTGCTAAAGCTTTTGCACTGCCCACTCACATGTTATCACTAATTTTTCCATGTGCTTATAACGTACATGTCCTGACACCTCTGCGAGACGTAACTCTGCAACCTACCCCATTATGCTGCAGAACCTCTGCTCAAATAACCTCAGGTTAGCAAATGCACATCTTGGCTTCTTGCTTCCCTGGGTTTGCGACAATGGCTGATATTCAGCACGTTTCTACTTCTGCGTATTAGAAAAGAGCAAAAAGCCAAATGACAGCATTTTAGGCTGTATGCAGTTAAGCAAAGGTCACCTTGAATCAGGACTGATATTGGCTACTGCTTTGTTCTATGGTCTCCTGGAGGATCCATTTCCTAACTCATAAAGCAAACTCATAAAGCATAGGACAGACTTTTCCAAAGCTGTATCTAGAGCCCACATTCCACTTCCAAGCAAGGGAGGTACTTATGAGCCTAAAACCCATCCATGTTTGAAAAGGTGAATCTAAAACCAGAAAATAAGTGGATCAGTGAAGTGGGAAGACACCTCTGGAGATTGTCTAGTCCAAATTAACTGCTCAGAGAAGAGTCAACTAAAGCAGGTTGCCCAGGGAAGTGTCCAGTTGTGTTTTGAATACCTCCAAGGATGGAGACTCCACAGCCTCTCTGGGCAATCTGATTCAGTGTTTGGGACAAAAACATCACAAAATCAACGTTAAAGACAATCTATCTCTCAGCAGTCACTTTCTTCTCTGTCTTCACCAGCTCTCTGTTACCAGTACTGCTGAAGCGTAAGGGTGGAAGATTTACTCTTCATTGCAGTACAGCAGGGGTGTCAAAATGTAATTTTAGGACTGCATAAGTGTAGGAATAGTTACATTCAGACAATTCTAAAATTACATTCGGCCCTTTGAAGGCAACCACGAGGCTGATGTGGCCCCTGGTGACAATGAGTTTGACACCCCCGCAGTACAGGATACTGATGATGCCATCTGCCTCTGAGGTTCATGATCAGCATGAAAACAATGCCATTATCATACCCATCCCTTGGTACCTCATGTTCACACAGACCCTATCCTCTGCACATCACAACAGGAAACAGGGCTTTCAAATGGGCATTATCCACCAAAGGCAGCCTTCAAGCCAGTCGCCAGCACCACTGGGATTTTTCACCAGCTTGCCCATCACATCTCCACCCTTCTCCTGTAACGTTATTTTTTTCAGTGTGCTTACTAATATGTTTACTAGTATCACGGTTGGATGAGGAATTTTCCACACCTAGCTAGCGTTTTCTTCACCAACCGTGTTAACTACAGGGACTTGTTGCTCCATTTTACAATACTTAGATACCCATTATTGGCCCCAGCTATGTTTCAAATTGAAAAAAGAAAAACAGGTGGGAGTTTTTTAATAAGAATACATTTTGACTGAAGTTTTAACACCTGTGCTGCCACTATTCCCTGTCCCTGTCAGAGCATCTATCCAGCACATCAAAAATAAGACAGCTTCCAAAGTAAGTACAAAGTGTAACAGATCTACTAGGTTATTGACTGCAAAGGTTAGAGACACCTGGGCCAAGACAGGATTCTTTTCCTTGAATTTTTATATTGAAATAATAACAAAATAAAAGTCGGATGAAGTCGGCTTTGTCTCTACCAGAAAATCATTGTTTATTAATATGTATAAAATAACTCAACATGAAAAGATTAGGGCACACAAAGACTACTGCATTTAAAGGACCATGATGCTAACTGGAAAAACAGATGATGATATGAAGTTAAGGATGACAGTGCTACATGTCACGTCAAATTTAGCTCATGTGAACTAACATGATAGTTAAAGGATGTTCAAATATATCTTCCAGATGGGAGAGGGAAAAGAAAGTGAAAAAAACTTGCTTAAGATGTTTTTTTATTACTTTCTTACTGAAGGACAGAATCAGTCAGTTAAGACTATGGTAAAAAGACAATGTAATGTCTTGCAGGAATTTTATTCTGCCAAACAAAGAAATCTATTTCAACATATATGCACAGAACTGATGACAGATACCATGACAGAATAAATGTAAATACAGAAAGCTACCCCATATTTCTACCACTTTTAAAAATTCTGGAAAAAGCAACTAATAGGCAAACATAATTGAAGTAAAGCACAACTCGCAAGTTTCTTAGTCCAAATAGCGACAGTTCCTGAGTTCATGTGCTCTTTCATCGTCGCTGTTGCTTTTTTTGCTAAGATTATGTCTTATACTGCTTTTCAAGTAGAGATTCCAGAAAACTTCTAGTTGCAATATATATTTATAGTGACTGTCAGTAAAACAAAAATGCTTCTAGCAGTAAGATTTAAAATCTGAGATACAAAACTTCTGAACTAAAGCAGAATACTTTTCAATCAAAAGACACATGACTTTAATTATTAACAGTTAATTATATTTATGTCTGAGTCTTTAAGTGGAATTTATGAGATTGCTCCAGCAATTGACAGACAATAATATGATTGTCAAACACATTTTTAATTAAAATATAGATACCAGCATAGGTAATTTCTATCTTGGAGTATGGGTATTGATTTCTTTTGGACCACAGCTTTCCACTGGTAAATGCAACTACTGTACCACCACCCTCAGTACAAAGCAGGAACATAAAGGGAGGGCAAGACCTCTGGAGGAGAGGAAAGCAGAAATACTGGATTGCAACATTACAATGCATGACCTTGTCCCAAGCAGCTCGACTGAAGGTGAAAGCAAGACTGTGGTACTGAATTTAAAGGGGGCACTAAGGGCTCAATTCTCCATCATGCTTCGGCTCTAGTCCACATAAATGTGGAGTGCAAAAGCTGTCGTGCAAACATAGAAATCCTTCATCATTTGTACTACCTGGTCATAACTAGAGCCACTACCGTCAGGCTCCCAAAATGTAATGCAGGCCAAGAGATGTATCTACACAGATACTCTACTAAATGCTAACTCTTCATAGGTGGTTTACACTGGCAGAAAGTTCCTTGGCCAAAATAGGCTACAGTGACAAAAATATTTTCCTAAGTACAACCACATCCACTTCAGTATACAAAGGAAGTGACATTGGGCAAAGTGCACTGACGCTGCCACAGCAGCAAGGGTTCCAGCTCTCACATATGTTAGCTACTGCGTTTCTTCTAAACCAATCTCAGACAGGGACTGGTGCAAGGGGCTGGCAAATGGTGGCTGTAGAGGGAGAAAAGACCTTTGTTACCCACTGCCACAAGATGCTTCCTTGCTGCAGGAGGAATGCTCCAACAGCCTCATCCATGTTAAGCCTCTCCCGCTATTTGGTCACTACAGCTGAAAATGTGAGATCAAATTGGAGAATGCAACTTACTCTCTCTTCCGCCTTTTTTCTCAATAAGCATTAGCTTGGGACGACGGGGAAAGAACAAGGGGAATAAAGAAACTTTAAAATACTCACTAGTAAAAGCAGCATTTTCTTAAAACTCTTCAGGAGAAAAGGCAAAGAAGAAGAGCGCGGCTTTTACACTCTTCTTCACATTCCTTTCTCACACACCATGTCCTCAAAGCCAGGACGGAGCACAGCAATGGAAACACTGAGCTACGGGTTCCCTCCAGCTGCCGCGTGGCCCCAAACTCACCCACCTGGAAGCCCCACATGTGGTGGAACTGCGCTGGGCTGGGGGGCAACGCAGAGCCCTTCACCAGTGCTGTAGGACACCATAAAGGCAACTGCTTCAAAGCACCGTATGAGTAAATCACTTTTTTTTTTTTTTTCCTCCAGGAGATACAGAACTGGCAAATTACGATATTTCCTTGCAAAATGCTAAATACCGACTTATTTTTTTTCCAGATCTTTACACATTTTCAAAATCCGCTAATGCGGTTTGGTTGAAATGTGGCCTTTTTACCAATTACCAAGAGAAACTGGGACTTATACAAAGGTTTTCTTTTTTGTTCTTGTTGGGTTTTGGTTGTTTCTCTGTGTTTTTGTTTTTAAACAAAATAGGAAGGAAATAATGCATTTCTGTAACTGGCCAGCGTGTCTCTATCACATCAGAAAATACTTTTGAAGCTTGGATACAAAGAGAGTGCCCAAATGTTTAAACACCTTCTCCTCCTGACTACCTTGACAAAATTTTGTGTATTTTTCTTTAAAAATCCCTATATTTGCTGTTACTTTTAAAGAGCTGGCAGAGGCTTGGCCACAGATCTTCTACTAATTAAGAAAAAAAGATGTGGGCAAACCTTTTCATGCAATTCTCAGAAAATCTCAACCTTTGATAAAACAGAATGCCAAAACAAA
Source organism: Streptopelia decaocto (assembly GCF_964273445.1). Taxonomy (NCBI): domain Eukaryota; kingdom Metazoa; phylum Chordata; class Aves; order Columbiformes; family Columbidae; genus Streptopelia; species Streptopelia decaocto. The sequence goes on from NC_138656.1 coordinate 58,156,427, forward strand.
AGCCGTCATAATGTGGTTGACATTAACTTGAATGGTTCGGTTGTTTAAGGTTTATCTGATTCCATGCTTCCTGAAAATGGATAGTTTGGTTTCTGGGATAATGGCAATTTGGAGAGTTATTTCATTATTTCATCTCAACTGGGTTTTTGAGGAAATGTTAGCTGATTTGTGGGTATGTTGCTCCTATTTACCAATGAAATACTATATTCAAGTACAGCAAAGACTTTTTCTCATTTGTTTTATGTAAAAATAATAACAATTCAGCCGTATCCCTGGAGGATTTATAATTGACAAAATCCTTCCAAGGGTTACTTTATCTTAGTTTTTTTGCTTCCAGTTTGTCAGCAACTGAATCAATAATTAACTTGGACCCTCATGTTTTCTGTAACATAAACAGAACATTTAAAATAACAACCCTCAAAACCCCTATTTCATTTAGGTTACACAACATCTCCAAAAAAGCAGGCGGCTCAAAACCACTACACAATTGATTGTAATGTTTTGAGTTCTGAGGGAAAGTCAGCTGCAGGACATCCACGTCTTGTTTTTCAGAGGCTCAGGGTGAACGGAAAGTGAGCACCCTTTACGGGTTTTCTGAACAAGTGTGTGATGGTGCTCTTTGCTGTTTCACTGCCTAGGAAAGGGGCAGGTTATTCCTGGCCTTACAAACACCTTTGATCTGGATCGGTGAGGACCCGTCAAAGAATCTACTCTCTCAGGGGCTCACAGAAGATGACAACAGTCAAGTATGCAGACAAGTCATCCAAAATTCCAATTCATGTTACTGCTGTTAGCAAAGACAACTGTATAATCTATTCATTAAAAACAAAACAACAAAAAAAGTCCTCACTCATATCCCTGCCTTCCAAATCTCTGTAGCTATAGTAGCCACGCTGTTTCTGAGAGAGTGGGGACAATATATTTCTTATTATTTTAACAAGATGGGAAAAACAGTGACATGACATCAATGGATATAAATGCAGTTGCAATGAAGATTGTCAAAAACCTCTTGCCTTATGAAAACAGTTCTGCTCAGTTTCAGAAGGGTTGAATTACTGTGCCTCATTATTCCCAAGATACTTTGGTGGGGGGGACATACACTGAAAAGAAGGAATCTGCCAGAAATACTGACTGCAGTGTACTGCATTTAAGTATGTGGTGAGGTGTGATCATATTTCTGGAGATATGCTGTACTATTTGGTCTAAAACCAACAATGTACCGCTGTCAAAAAGACAATGGAATATAATTACCAAGGAGGCTCTTGCAAAGGATCACATGAAGACAACATAAAAGCAGAAGAAAACTATTATTAGGCTTACCGTTTCTGTCACTATGGGCTTTTCTATGCTGAAGACAATTTACTACATTTTTTTTCCCTCCATAATTTCTCAGAAAAGAGGGGTGAAACACTACTAAACCCACATTTTCTAGATTAAGAGATGAACAGCACACCACACCACACTTCACTAACTCCAGTCTGGTTCCAATAGTTTAATAATTCTTTCCCCAGGGGGAAACTAACACTGCAAAAGTACCAAAAAGGAAACAATGCTCCCAGCTTGGGTTAATAATTTTGCTGCTCATTTTCAATATAGGGGATCAGTTTAGCGAAACCACGTTTTTATGAAGTAGCTGTTTAATAAACAGCAATTACCGTTCCCTGCTGGAACTGCCTGTGCAAATATATGCTTAAGACTTGAGGATCTGCAATATGTCGTCGTCACTACTGGGGACCTGGCTGCCCTCTCCACTCCTGTATCGTAAGCAGCAGCAGCTCTGCAGCGCAGCGATTTCATGAAGCTCTTTCTCATGACATTCTGGAAAATGATTCAACTAATGGCTTGGTGGGCAGGTCCAATTTTTTGCCTCATTATCTGTGTTCTGACTCCAACTCTGTATAATATTTTGGAGAAAGTTCGCCTTTTCTGCACTGTGCCGAGTAAATATTTTGTCAGTTGTTAAGGATGAGCTACAGAGTAAGACCCGGCAACATATCCAAATTCAGCAGCAAGACTTGGAACCGTGTTAGAACTTTTTCCAGATTGCGATTTGTAATGTATTTCAGAAGCCAGCAGAAAACCAACCACTTGAACTATTACAGAAAGGCTGAATGAACCCTTTTCAGAGCAGTGAAAATGTTTTTCCCCACAGCTGGGAAAAAAAAAAAAATCATTAAGGCCAGCAGAAAGGGCTGGGTGACGAAGGGGGAAGTTTGCTTCCTGACCGCACCATGGTGTGGCACGTTGCCTGAGGAAGAGCAGTGTCTGTGCTCGCTGGGATGAGGCGAAAGGGCCAGCACTAAGGCACGGCTGTGACACCAAACTGCCCATGTCACAGACGCATCCACACAACCCACCGGTGAGGGGTGAGCAAGGAAAATGCAAATAGAGGCGGCCCTCCATCCTGTCCCAGCAGTGAAGCTATAGAGAGGGAGGCACAAATGAAGACTAAACAAAGGCTCATTTCAGGAACATAATTATTTGATCTCTGCTGCAGCCAGGCAATTACTAGAAGTGATGATCACTAAAACTGAATTCCACTACTTAAGCTAGAAAAACATTCAGCTTATAAATTACTATATAAAGAGCATGAAAAGTGAACACAACTATGTGGCTCAGCATATATCTATAACAATGTCATGGTAACCACTTGTTTGTACTTTTTATGTTATGTCTAACATAAAATCTCTACAGTAATAACAATAACCTGTGGAAAAAAAAAAAAAAAACAACAAAACAGACAGACCCGTCCATATACATGGTGCTGTGGTCTGGATCAATGAAGAAGTAAAATAAAAAAGCCCCTTCCTTTCCAATAGAAGTCCTTCTTCATACAGTTTTGCTACAAGTTGTATTAAAATAATTAGTATTTTGAGGTTAATATGCTGGAAAGGTTCTGTCTCCCTTTCACTGTTATGACTGGGGATGGAAAAATAATTTTACAGTCTGCATGGCAAGGTAGAAAAATCCTAAAGTGCTGAAAATAATGTAAAGGATGAAAAGGGACACTAGGAAAGCAGACAGAGTGAGAACACAGTAGACAAAAAAACTGTATTGCTGTCTTCAGTGGAAGGTAAACCTGAGGAAATCGCTGCCACTATCCCAGCTACACTTTCCCTTCCTTCCTTCCTTCCTGCCTGCCTGCCTTTTCTCTTTCCCTCCCTTCCTTCCTCTACTTCTCAGTTTTTTGATGCTTTTTTTGAGGTACAGACTGTACACGGGAGATAGCAGGAGGCTTTTTCTAGCAGAGGAGAGAATCCCACTTTCACAAGCAGGAAATTTTTTTGGACAGCATTTACAATCAAGCGTGGCTGATGGTTCCAGTCCCTGACTGACCTCTGCTACTTCTGGCATGCTCAAAGCAAAGAAAGCCAGTGCTTGAGGGAAGGCCATACCAAAAAGCTACTAGAAGGCCAGAAGGATTTAATTTTTGTTGCAGCTACACTTTTTTATTGGCAACAGCATCCAAAATGTCTCACTGAATCATCAGGCAATAAATTGAGCCATAAACAGATAAAATCTACAAATTTCAATTTGTAAGAAGAGTAATTCTAGACAAAATTCACAATTTGCACTGTGAAAAACATTTCCAGTTTTGTTTATTTAGCACATTCATAAGCTTATCACCCTGCTCTCCCTTCAGCTTCAGGGACATCATGTCAGACAAACATAATCACAGGCCGCTTCTTCTCCAGACCAACATGCTGTACATACTAGTCTACCCCAAATGTCCTTTATGTACCATCCCATCTGATCTCAGGACATTCCTGCCATGCCCTTAGGCCAATGGCTCCTCCACACCACCATTCTCCTTCTCCCCATCTGCGAGGCTGGACACACGTCCTCTGCTCAGCTCTTCCCCACCGTACCCCGAACTCTGGCTGCCACTCTCCCGCCATTTCACAGCCCGCTCCTCCTCCCTCCCCTTGCCTGTGGCTTCCCATGCTCTTCTCTCCCACGCTTGTTTCTTTTCTTTCCCTCCGGAGAACTGCTCACGTATCGGTCTTTTCTGATTCATCAGAAGCGAAGCAGAAGTGACACAACCGGCTGAAGAAGCCATGGGCAAGGCGTGTGGCTGTGTCCTGTCTTCCTGCCAGCAGCCCCACTGGCAGCACCCACCTGCAACTCGGGCTCTCCAGCTTGGCCCAAGTGCAACCAGCCAAGCAGAATGCTTCAGAGCCACCGGTCAGGCATGGAGACCCAAGATTAATAGGTCTATAAGCAATGGTCAAAACACTTGCTGGAGGAATATAAAATTTCTGGAGCAGGTCTAGAGAAGAACAGTTTTGTGCCTCATGACACATGCTGGTTTCTGGTGTTAGAACTGCTTTTTAGTCGCCACATTTCAAAAGCAGTCAAAACTAATAGATAAATTGAAAAATAAGATGATTCTGAACAGACATTCCATTTTTTTTCTCCCATCCTTTTCTAGTTCAGTTTTACAGCTCTGCTGCAGACCAACCAGAGATCAGAAAGTCAGCACAGACTGGAACACCCACCCAAGCCCCGCGGTGCTTCCGCTTGGGACACTTGCTGAACTCCTCACATTACAGGATAGAACAATGCAAAAAACTAAAAAAAGAGGAAGGGACACATTTTGGAAAATGCTATCCCAACTCCTGCATGTTGAAGAAATGGCATGAGGTGCCACAAGGATCTCCAGTAGCTCTTTTAAGGACTGCTGAAAAGAAGTGGGAAAAGAAGCTCTTTTAAGATGAAGACTTCCTCATAAAAGCAAACACCACAACAGAGATGCAGCAAGGCACTAAACCTGCAGTCTCCTTTCAAGGTCTGGTCCCATTTTCAACGCATATTTCCATCTACTATAACTTAACTTTGCTCAACTAGGGAGGTCCAGTCCCCCTGACAGGGCCATTGACCTTCTCTCAGCTGGTGGAATTTGGGACCACCACACAACAGGACACATTATTTTACAAATGCAATTGATTCAATCCAGGCGGACTTTATCTGTTATTTTTCCTTGGTGCCCTCTCAGGCAAATATCAATGTTGGTTCCTGAACGTCAAGGGAGTTTGCCGGAGGAGAAAATTAGGATCTCATTTCCAGTGACTTCAGTATCTGAAAGTCTTTCATATGCTGTGACTTCCTTAGGGGCCTTCTGCTGACCCATGTAATATTGAGTCTATCCAGCTGTTTGAACCACTGGAAAACTCTACTGGTGCCACAACTGATAACGAGAGGTGTGGCAATTCTGCAACTACTTCTTAAATGTTATTAATTTGTTAGTCTTGAGAAACCATATTAGTTCATATCATCAGAGAGGAATTAAATTTTTCTAATCAGAAGAGATACAATATAAAAACCTGTTATTGCCTTTCTGGTACGCAGACAATATTTCGGTGAGATTACGGGTGCAAATCTTCTCAGCCTTTCAACCCAAAGTCCTTTCCTTTACTGTTGAAATTGTAATATCAAGAAGAAACATCCCTGAGCTCCTACGCCATTTATGCATGTGTTTCTAATTATTTTCTTTCAGTCTGTTATCCAAAATTACTTTAGTGTAAGAACAAAACTTTTCTCTGTCATGGTTTATCTCTTCATCTTTCTGCTGGATCAAGGACTCAAATCATAAGAATTTACTTATGTATGTTAAATATTATAGCCCACTTACATGTATTTATTTTCAGACAGAGCCAGTAACTACCCTTAAAAAATAAGTATAATCCAAATAAAACTCACTGTTTCAACAAAACATAAAAGATATTACCTTCCTCAGTAGTTTGTCTCTATAAGGTGTTCCATGTGTACACCAACTGTAAAACTTGACTGGGGTTAAGTGAATGAAGGGGCAGAATCAGCGAGGAAGAGGAGGTAACAGAAGGTAACAGAATCAGGAAGTCAGGTGTAAGCCAACACAGGATTAACTACAAAGACCCAGTCCTTGGATCTTCTCTGGTTTGCACCTGGCCTAGAGGAACACACGGTATAGATAAGCTCACTGTGTATGTCCAATTTCAGCTGTCTACATGCACTGCTCACCGCTTCAATTCTGCCACGTCTGAAAATACATCCATTTTTTCAGCACATTCATGTTCAAGTCACTTGCTTAGAAGAAACACACTATTTTGGGATTTCTGGCAATTCAGACTGCAGTATTCATTTTTTTAAACCCCAGTGACTGAAAGCAAGTTTCTGCAGTTCTGTTTACTGCTGCGAAGAAATTCACACTGCATCTTGACAGCATGTAAGATGACAAATGATGAGGAAAGAGCTTAATAAGGCAGGCAAATACCAAAGAGCAAGTCAATACAGCTTGAGAAAAACATTCTAAAAATTTGCTTAGAAAAGTTTAACTATGTATTTTTAAATCTGTGACCGCGCTTCTCAAAAAGCAAACCATTGGACAGTTCCTCACTGCACTGAAATGAATGGCCTGACTTGTACTGATGTCAAAGGGGCAAGATTTCATAGCACTTATCAAAAAGAGATGCTACATCAAATGATAAATAGTAATGTGTTTTTCAGGGTTGGCAGAGTATGTTCACAGCATGGGAAGGATAAAGACACAATACTAACATATATATCTTTCAGAGACAATAACCAAATTTGTGCACATTCTGTAAAGCTTTTCTTTGTTATGTCCATTATCTAGCATTTTGAATAACATCAATTTGGCCCCTCCTGAGGAAAAGAACTAACTTGAACTTTATTTCAAGAACAACGCAAGAGAACTAATGAAGCTTTCTTAACCAAAAGGAAGACAATGTAAAAGATGCCCTTACCTCTATTTTGGTGCTTTTATCCAATGTGAAAAGGAATTAAGTGGTAAAAAGGGGTGTTAGAAGTAACTGGAGAAAAGATCCCTCTAGCAGAAGCTAGACAACAGCTGTATGGCTTTCCTTGAGCAAAATGTATACCAAAGTATAGGTATATCTCACAGCATGACTGGAACTTCACACCACACTCAGCCCAGCAGGCAGCCTGTGTAAATCACTAATTTAAGGAACATAAATTACTGCAAAAGTGTTTTCAGGATATGGTGCAGGAAAGATGCAGGAGGGCCATAGGAGAGCCTAACATCTCCAATGCTCCTCTGTTGTCTCAGACACAAGTTGAATCTTTCAGAAGCTCGGTGTAGAAACTTGCCCACAGGTCCAACATCTGTGAAATATGTATTTCTTCATATTTAATTTATAGTTATCTTTTTCATATTGCCTTCACATATTCCACCCATAGACCTAGTCAGGTATTCTTCTCCTAGTCATCTGGAAGGACTGGAGTATTTTGATTTGAGCTTTAGCTACAGCTTTCACTTTCATCTAGATATGCTATTGATTTTGTTAGAAGATTGCACTTGGGAGGGATGAGAAACCAAAATCAAGAGTGGAGTGGACTTTTAAAAAAATTTGCTTCTGACTATTTGCTGTCCTTAATTTTGAGAACTGTAACGAACTGCAAGTCTATGGAGGCAAACTTGACAATTTTTTAATCTTTTTTTTTTTTCATTTCAGAGTATAATTTTTTGTTGTTTCCAAAATTATCTCCCACAGACTACTGCAACAACAAACACGAGTTCACGCTGATCAGAATATCATCTCACTAGCTGATCTCATCTCACTGAGAGAAAGGGAGGGTTATAAAAAATGTTTAAAGAATAAACAGTACAAGTAGTGCCAAGTTTCGCTTGACTCATGCTATATGGAAGCTGAGGCCCAAATAGCCAATGTTCTTGTCTGCCAAAGGTCCATGTTCTCAAGTTCAAACACATTTTATATTTGCCAGTCATACTTCCAGTAATCACCAAGTTCTACTAACGAAGACAATTAATAACTCATATGACACCATATACTATATTTAATTTTCTCTTTAAAATGTATTAGAAAACATTTTGTAAAAAACAAATTCTTTATAAACAAAACGTAACCAGTATGGGTGTGTGTACCCAGATGTTGATGTGTGAGAGAGATTTTGGAAACTAAAGGCTCTAATTCATCTTTTCTGAAAGGCCGTAGATTTTACAAGGTCAGCCCAGGAACTTTCAAATAAAGAAAAAAACATGAACACACAGAAGGAACACACATCTGTTATACTGCAGTTCACGCTGTAATCCAAAAGCAACACAAGGAAAGCCATGCAAACAACATAACAATTTTGGCGGTTCTGGTGAGATTTTAGATAACCAGGAAATTCTTGGTTAAGAGCAAACGAGAAAAAAAGAGCTATGAAAACTCAGCATATTCCAGCTCTGTCCCTATTGGTTGCATTGTTCTGAAGAGGCTTCTGCAAAAAAAAAGACAGAAACCTCTGACATTTCCGATCCTCCGTCTAGAGGAAAGCAAGAGTCTGCCAGTCTTCCCTGTTCCAGTTCAGAGGCTGTGCAAGTGTACACTGGTGTTTTAAGACAGAACAGGGACGTACCAGGGGCCAGAAAATCCCTTTCCATAGGTTGTCTTAAACAACGCAGAGCTGTGGGACAAAGGCGAGAGGAAGCGGCCTTGGGTGGCAGCCCATGGCTTGGGAAGAAGTCCAGGCCGCCGAGTGCCTGCAGTGCCCCAGAGCGAGGACGGCGGCGTGGGCAGGACACGGCTCCGATCGTTCTCATCTAGAAGGAATCCTGGAAAACGTAATCCCAGGATCTGCTGGGATTTGCAGACCTCCACAGAAAGGCGTATTTGGAAGGAGTGCAAGATAGAAGCAGCCTCCTTTCTAATAACTTAGGGAAGCCTGAAAGGAACTAGAGATGATGCTTATCTCTCCTGTAAGCAGGGAAAAAAACCTCTCTGTTTCAGTTTCAATTGGAAAGCCAAGGAGGCAGCCAGTAACTCAAACACAGCAACACCTGGGATAGTTTTAAACTCTGTGAGCTAGGATGGTTTTTGTTTGGTTGTTGTTTGGTCATTTTTTTAACTTACTAAAAGGTTTTTAGTTCCTCATTTGTTTAGACTTTGCCACTAGAGCTCTGAGAAGAAATCTTTCTTCAGAGAGAACCTGTATTGTTTGTTTGTAAAATAAGTTGAAAGGCAAAGCCTACAGGGAAAATTTGCCTGTAACATGCAGGAAAAGCAAATAAGAGTTGTAATGGATTCAAAGGTTAATGCAGAGTCAATGAGGAAATTAATTAGGTTAATGAATACCCTCATCTACCCAACCACTCCTTCATCCAAATCTAACGGCAGAGCTGCACCCCAGCTCTGGGTACATTCTCCAGAAGGATGAGACTCAGATACTGCAAACCAGCATGAGATGCAACACATGGAAACATTTGCAAGCTCTAAGTGTGTAATCCTGGACTAGTGCACCTATGCACAGTCATCTGCTTGGCTTCGACACTAATTCCTTGCAGAATGATGGACTTTAGTCGGGGGGAGCCCCTGCCGATCACCACCTACCTGCTACAGTGCACAGGACACAGAATTTTACTCTGCAATTGAAGGAAACCACCGTTTTCAAACATGTCAGTGTCACTGAACCCAATATGGTAAGGTTGAACTACAGATCAGCATGCAGGTGGAAGACTTACCCATTTCCCAACCCATCTTTATAGCTGGATTTTCTCACACTAGCTCCTGAAAAGCTTACAAGCAGCTAAATTAACTTCCCAGAGTAGCTTAAATTCAGGCAACATTTCAGACTCCTTCATTTCTCAAGTGACTCCTCAACCTTCTTTTTCCCAATATGGGATTTAACAAACTCCTTCCAAAATGCCAGGTCACACCTGGTAAACAATTTTCTGTAACTGGCTTATTTAACATCACCCCTCCTGCACTTCCCCACTACCTTCAGGAACTACCTTGAGACTGTAAGGTGCTGTAAAAAGTGTCTATGTAAATTAAAACAGCAAAAAAAGGCTGCCAAAAAATTCTGTAGTATGCTACCAACATAAAACCTCAAGGAACTTCCCGTAACACCAAAGCTGAGGCTGAAAAAGCATCACGGTTATAATAGTCACAAAACTCCATGTTGAGGTTAGAAAATTTCTTTCCCAACGAATTTCTGACAGAAAATATAGTTTGGGTATAACTGAAATTTTGTCATTTTTGATTTGACAAAACTTTTTCATGCTCATAAACTATCTAAAAGGTCCATCTGGCTACTTCAGCATGGCTGCACTGGGGTATTCTGCCCTCTCCCAGCAGCTCTCCAGAACAACTTGGCCTTGGGGGGAATTTTAGTTTTCAAGCACCCGATGGATGAGTTCTCAGCTGTGGACTGTGATTCTGGCTAGACCACAACTCTCATAATGCAGTTTTTCCTCCTCTCAGGCTGACTGCTTTGGAGAAAGACATGTGCAACAGTGAAGTATAATAGGAAGATGCAGTTCAGGTCTGAACTAACTCAGAATTAATTATTTTGTGACTTGTTTGAAATATATATAAAAATAAGATATATTGGTACAAAATAATGAAAAAACTGAACAAAAACGACAAACCAGAACAAAACTTTAAATTTTTTTTGTCTCCATGAATGATATAAAGAGGGAAGACAACCTATGGATATATGAAAAAACTGGTGAATAACAGCTCTGCAGAGTGCTACATGTCTATATAGTAGTCATGTGTTTGGGTCTGTCAGATCTGAGACCTTGGAAAGCCCTACCTGTGCTGCATTTATGAGTATATACAATATATCTTTGGCAAGCTCTATCATTCTGTCCAAAAAAGAGAGAAACAGAGACTGGCTAATTTTAGGTTGAACACGAAAAAGGAGGAATAATTAATGCAAACTTCCAGTCAGGTCAACTAAGCTGCAGAATTTGCTGCCCTTTCTGGGGAAAACCTTTTTTGAATGCAAGAAGAATAAGGGACTGGGAGGGCTTTAAAATGAGTCCAAGGCCAGAGAACCATGCACAGAAATAAAGGGGCATTAACAAGTGATGTGTTCACATCTGAGTTTAATAGCACCATAAGTGGTATAAGTGTTACATCTAGACAGCCAGGTAGACCACGTGTAAATGGTTTATCATATACAGTGTATTTTCTCTGCCAGGCTTCCCTCCTCAAATTAACAGTACTGTGCGCCACGAAAGGTAGGTGGCGACGATCTCATCTTGCATGCATGCTCATTTGCTCGGGATGGACAAAATAATCTGCGAGGAGATGTTGGACCCATGGATCCATGAAGACCACAGCATCCTGACAGCTCAGGTGCTCCTTGCTAAAAGGGAGTATTGACACAGGGGCAAGAAAAGCCACTAATACTACTGGGAGATTGCAGAGCATCCTCTGAGGTGAGGCTCCTAGGGGTCTTAACCTGATCAATTCATCCAAAATGAGACACTCACAAGATGTCTCCCCATATGGAAAACAGTGAAACAAAACAAGGAATAAAGAGCTCTTTAACATAGCAGTGGAAAGCATAACACGCTGAAGTCAGACAAGTTAGAAATTTGGCAAAGAATTAGCAGTGACAATGAATAATGACAGGAGCAAGCTGCTAAGGAAAACAGAAGATTGTTTATCTCTTCAGATCATGACCAAATGCCTTTCTGGAAGATAAACTCCAGCGAAACAAAAATTACTGGGCTTACTACAGGTGCAAGCGAAATGTTGTGGCCTGTGTTAAACAGAAGGTCAGACAAAATGATCTAATATGCTTTTCAGACCTTAAATTCCATGAACGTCTGGGTTTGTCTGCACGATATTTTGTCGGTAGGTGAGAACTCACTCTTTTTCTGAGTCTAGATGAATCCATGCCAACGATGAACCAGGAGCCATGTAGCTGTGGTTAGCATGGTGCACAATCCAACCTAATAATTTGCTCCTGGCTTGGAGCTGGCTAATGCCCGGCCAGCTCACAACACAGAATAAAGTTACATCTGTCTGGAAAATACCACACAGGCACACCTGCCCCTACCCAGCAAGCCAGCCACCCTAGTGCACTTGTGCAGATATGGAGAGAAGAAGTATGTCTGTGCCACGTCCTGGAACGTGGTGCAGGGATTTCAGAGACAGCACCCATGGTGCTCATGCCAGAGCCAGTGGCATTGCAGTCCCCTCAGCCCCACCAAAAAAGCCTGACAGGGGCAAGACCTGTCAGAAGGCAGCCACAAGGCCTTCAGGACCAAGTCAGCATGTGGGCACAGGAGCTGTACCACACAGTGCCAGGGCACAGCCCGCCACGGTGATCACCCCTACCGCAGGGCACAAGGTCCTCTTGCTGCATGTGGTACGCCAAGGCAACCTGCATCATGGATTCTCTTCTGGAGCAAGAATGAGGGCTCAAGACGTGCTCACTGCCATGGCTGTAGCTTAAATGCTCCAGAAGGACAACCTGCATTCCCCTCCATCAAACTCTCAGCATCTGCTCAGTGACCTGTCTCTTTTTCTCTGCATGAACCGAACCAAAGCAATTCCAGCTGAAAAAGGAGTGATGTGGCCACGCTCTTTTCTGTGATCAGCATCTAAAGAGTAGAATAATGAACAAGGTGGTAAGAATGTGCATTGGATGTGCAAAGAAAGGTAAATAGGTGCATGGTGCTAATATAATTGCCACCACATGGTTTGCCTTTACAGAAGGTAGAGTGAGCAACACACTGAAAACCTTTGTTTCTCAGCACAGAGCTCTACACCAACAGGAGAAGCACAAAGAAGAAGGAATGCGGTCCTGAGGGAAGAGTGCTTTCCAAAAGGCCATATGCCACAGGACTGAATTAATGCTGTGAAGAAGTATTAAGTAAAAGTGCAAACCAAAAGTAAAATTCAGACGTTTACTCCACTTGTGACAATTTGACCCTACATGGTAGGTGCTAGAAGGAATTATTCTGGGAGAAAGAATTAACCATTTCTTCAGAAATGCAAATACAGAAAAATACTTTTGAAAGTATCAATATTTGTAAGAAGAAGCAGAAGACAAGTATATATTATACACATAAATTATGAAAGACAACGGTAAAGCAATAAATATAAGCTAACTTTTATAGAAAAAACTCCTTTGTAGCAGGGTGCACTTACTGAGACACAGTATTTTCCAGGAATGGCTCACCCCTCCTTTTTATAAGGCATCAGATCCTCATCTTACATGATTAGTTGATAATCTCAGCTTTTATTCAATAAAAACGGTTTTCCGGTCCTTCATGCTGTGAAGAACTTAAAACAGAGGCCCTAAGGATGAAACTACCAGGGCAAAATTACAAAACTTGTGCATTTCTGAGCCTCTGCTCTTTTAAATCCTGACCATTCATGAGCTAATGCTTACAGGCTTACCCTCAAGACCACTGACACCTACCTACTGAAGAGCCCAAAAATGCTGGCACCAGCGCAGGATGCTCAGCTATACATTTCACGGAGCTTATGTAAAGAAATACCTAGTAAGCAAGACTGGTGCATGAGCAGTACTAACACCATGACTTATCCCATGGGATAGCTCCTCAGAGCATCCTGTGTCATTAGTTTCTGTGGGTGGACAGTTCCTTGAAAGAATGATGCCCAGCTAAATGGGCAGAGTACTTGGAAAGGGGTGCTGGGGGTGGGATTTCAGCAGTACTGCAGCTACTGTGTATAAACAATAAAACATGGTAAACATTTTGAAAAGCCAGTTACAAAACAGAAACATTTAGGATGATAACAATGCCCTTAAATTTAAGTTCTTCTGAAATCATAGGAGCTTTAAAGCTGAAAACGCTCCTTCTTCCCTCTCTGTTGTGCACCAGTATGATTCTCACAAACACATCACTTCAGTTGCTGTGCTAGGAACAAAAACAGGATGGATATTAGACATTGGAAACTCTCCATTTGCCTTTACCACAAGGTTGTTTTTTTTTTTTTCCCATGGATCATAAGAAGGGCAGACGGGCATTCCCTTGAGGCAAACAGAGATGTTTTCAGAACATCATGCAACGGGAATACTCCCTGACAACATGTCTATAATAATATGTTCTAAGTACTGCTTTCTGTACTGCACCTTAGGCTATTTGGTGGTGGACTTATTTTGCATGCCCATTCATTTTCCCTGAACTTGTGTAAGGACCAGAGCAACTAAACACCAGCCTTTTAAAAGCAGGACATCAGCCACACAGATGCTCCTAACAAGTCAACAGGTCCATAAAATTTTCTGAAAAAGTATCTGTGTATCATCATTACCCAGTTTCTCAATCAGCTATGTGGAAAAGGTTGTGATGAAAGAAATGCACTTAGTCACAGAGTATCTGGTGAGCGGACAGATTCCAACCCACTCCTTGTCCCAGCATCTAGTTTCCTTACAGAGCCTCTGTGTGGCCAGAGTTCGATAAAGACATGAACAGTGAGACAGTGCCAAATGCCATCCAAGGCTTCCCTGTGGACAGACTTGCAAAAGGAAGGAAAGAAGATTCCGAGTTCATTTCAGTCCCACGAGGCTTCACTCAACACACAGCTCATGTCAGTGCCAGCCCAGGTGGCATTTCCCGAGGCAACAGCAACAAGTAAACATCCACCCCTGGCTTGAGGTGTGTGCAACACAGCGCAGCTTGGGTCTCCCTGGGTAGCTCACCAGCTCCTTCCCCACACATCTAGTAGGACGTCATGTTTGGTAAGTTCTCTGCCATGAACACAGCAAGAGGAAGAAGTTTGTTGATTCTCTCATGCTCCCAGAGCAGCTGCCTTCTCTTTGCATTTCTGCGAATCCCAGCTGCAGTAGCCCTCCTCACTGAGAAAAATACAATTTTTCTGTGCTGCTGATGGTCCTTTCCATTTCACATCTGGAGATTGTTAGCCGTTTCCTATGTGATCTGAGTTTTAGCAGCAAAAACACTCCCAACAAATTCTAGTAAAACTGATTTATTTGTATTAACTGGACACTGGATATCAAAATAATACTGTATAGGGGACTTTATTCTCCCTTCCTCTTCACATTGACATTTCACCTCGACCTGTCCTTTGAAATAAATACTAGGGAAACCTCATGTTTTAGTGGTTAGAAGTTCAGAACTGAAAAGGTCAAAAGCTGAAAATAATTTAAGCATGACATCCCCTCTGTTTAAGAGAGTTTAAGCACTTAAGAGTGGCGGAAGTCTCAGCTAAAATTCAAAATTGATGCTCTGAGACTGCGACTTCCCATTGGATACCAACAGCTCACAGCAACCTCTGGGTTTCCAAAGTCATAATTTGCTGCCCTGGAAAGAATTATATTAGCAGAAGCTAAACATATTGCTTCAAATCTTCAAGGGATAAAACACTGCGGGAGGGAAAAAGATACATATAAGTATACATATTTTTTGCAACTGCACTAAAGAAGAAACCAGATAAATAAAGGTGAGAGAGTGGAGCTGGGAAAATGGTTTTAAGTTGGTAACATGGAGGAAAAATTACCCGAGTCATGGACAGTAAAATTTATTGCCTTTCCAGAAGGCGGCCAGAGATGAATTTATCAAAGCCTTATTTGGTGCAAACACACTTTTGCAGAAATATATTTGATTAACATTTAATCTGCTCTTAGATAAAAGCAAGAAGGATAAGTTAAATGCTCTTCAAAAGTAAACTTAAGTAACTAAAGAAACCAAGCTATTATATATTTATTAAAAAATCACCAATACCATGGAAAATAACAAATTTAATAGTTGAAGAATGGTTTCCACCCTTTCAAGCAGGAAAAACCCTCCTCCACGAGATCACCAATGTGTCTAAACGGTGTGGCAGAGAAATAATCGTCAGATCTGAGAATGTGAGAATGAAAGAGCTGGTGGTTTTTATCAGTCAAATACTTGCTCCCTTATCTTGTTTTTTTTCAGTCTAATTCAGTTTTGAGCCCATCGCTTCAAATTTACCAGCTACCAGAAGTTCTTGCTGCCCCCAGTGCTGCATCGTGTTGCACGAGGCGGCAGATGACAAAATGCAGTCCAAGGCTGCAGCCTGAGGTTTGCTGCCGCTGTTGCTGTTGTCACTGCATCAGGGGAGCGTGCTTGCACTCAGGCTCTGCCAGTGAGTAAATCTCTTTTGGGGATTTATGTCGTGGATAAAGGCGCTGTGGTGCAGGACGCAAAAAGGCTGCACTTGGCTGGCTTGTATCTAATTTATGGATGGGTGTTTGTAGGTATGAAGTGTTAAGAGAGCACTGCCGACCACACATGGCTCCAGCCGTGCTGCGGCACAGTGAATACCTCTGCCCCAAGCCAGCACTGGCTCCTGGGGAAAGGGTTTACTGGCCAGCATTCATCATCAGGTACTTGGGAAAAGGTTTTATTTCTGCTACAAATCATGTCCAGCACCAAAACACTTTCAGCCAGAAGAAACCCAAAAGTTTGCCTGCGCTCTCTGACAAAGAGGGAGTTTTGTTGTTGTTTTGTCTTCTGGTTTGGTTTGGTTGTTTTTTTTTAAACTGAGACAAGTTGTACCCTTGAGGTAACAGAACCGAATCTCATTTTTGAAGAGTTTTGCATACCATTCTCACTGAAGAAAAGGAAGAAAAGACATGAAAATCATAAGATGATGGTAAGAGTCCTGTACTGTAGGAAACAATCTTTGAAGATTTTGAAAACATCACAGCTGAGCCTCCTAGCTTGCAGGCCAATGCAGGAAAGCTGATGCAAGAGCTCTGGCAGGGAGAGACCGCTTGACAAATTCCTACTAACTGGTAATAAGGGCAGCTGAAGAAACTGGCCGCTGAAAGGAAAAATAAAGCTTGAAACCTCAGACTAACTTCTTCAGAAACACAACTACTTCTGAAGAGATTAGCAGAACCGTGTGCATGGATAGATATAGGTTAATGCCTATAAATAGCCCCAAGCTGGCAGCGCTACGGCACTAACAGAAGCCAGACTATGGTAACAGCCGGCTTCGCTATAGGAATTTTCATCTTAATGCCATCTTGCCTCTTGCTGTGGGAGACACACTGAAAACAGGTCTGGAGAGTATATTAAAACTCTATCATGCTTTCATCAAGGTTTCATAAGGTTACACCAGTAATACTGAAATTTTATTTTAGAAATTCAGTTCTGTCTCTATGTAATACCTATACAATTCCAAGATTTCACTGTTGACATGAAAATGCCAAGGACTGTGACCCTTAAATACAGTTTTTATATTCAGTCCACTAAAGTGTCTCTACAACTGCACTAACGGCAGTAAGGAACCTTATACTGAACTAGTCCAGATAAATTAGCCAGATTAAAGAAGCAAACATCCTTTATTCCTTTCACTGTTGTTGTTAATCTGAGATATGTGATTTTATTCCTTCAGAATGACCACCACACCTCTCAATTAAAAAGAGTATATAAGCCTAAGTAAACTGCCTTTAATACTCTTGTAAAGTTGAATTCATCTGTTTGCAAAGTGATCAGAGATATCTGGAAAGAATAAGTACTATTTTATTTCCTTAGCAAAGGTTAGGATCTGGTTGGGAATTCTGCTGCTAAAGAGACTGTTTTCCATGAACAAAACAAAACCACTAGATAGATTCTCAAGTACATCACATCTGCATTGAGTGCACGGATTTATATAGATAAAAGGGGAGAGAGGAGTAAAATCATAGCACTTCCCTTCTGACACTGTGGGGTTGCTGGGACTTATGTTTCCTGCAAGAGTAAATAAGAATAATTTGCTATTCTAACATGTACTGACAGGAACTGCCTGGTCTGTGTCACCTGTGAGGGGACCAAGCAGGGACTAGTTCTACTTAAATGTTGTGCAGTAAAAACACTGTCAGAGACTTTTTGATGCCAAGGAATTTTACATATTCCTATTTATATTTTGAAACTGCAGTCACAATGCCACTGGAGTGTTCAGACTCGCCTTTCTCTGCCTAGCAATTTATAGGTGGGATCTTCCATGTACAAGCCAATTTGAAATAATATGCTTTCAGGTTCATTGCAAAATGTTCTTCCTTACACTGTAAAACTTACCAAGAGGCTGTTCAGTATTATATTACATGGTAATGGTATTTCCAGGAAAAAAAAAAAAAAAAGAATTACACAGGAATAAGGCAATGAAAGTATGCAGGTAACCATGGCTACTGTTGTGAACTAAATAACATTTTTATACAGCTGTGAATATTTGTGTTACTGCCAGTTAAGCTGTAGAGTTCAGATCTGAGACAGGGCTGGTAAACACTGAATTCTTGCCTGAAGAAGGGTACTTCCCAAAGTAAATGGAGGCCTCTACATTGTGCCGCTGAGCATTCTGGTGTAATTTTTTATCTAGTGAACACACATCTCCTTATTACCTCAGTCAAAATAATCAAAGTACAACTCTTCATGGCCATTACTTATGATTTGCTGTCAATGAGACACCTTTGCCTAGCTATTCCCTGTCTTAAAGATATTTTTATTTCATCTTGCCATACATCTGCAATCACAGCTCTATAAAGGCTTTTGAAATAGCTTTCGCTCCAGAAAAGGGACTTTTGAAAGATCTTAAAAAAATATGTAAGCAAAATTGTCAGCTTTCCTTGATTTTCCCCAATGATAACACCCCCCTCTTCGGTCCCAACAGCATTTCTGGATAACAAAAGAAAAACCAATTTGAAATGACAGGGCAGATGAGAGGGACCTTTTTTCCTTTGACATCTTTTTGATTTCCAAGTTCATCCTTCTTAAATCATCCTCTGTTTACATGTCAGAGTCTGTCTCTCAAATCAATCATCATCAGAGAACGAATGGAAACCTAAGGGATTTTTCTCCTTATGGAGAAAAGGTACGCCCAAAATCAAATTATTTGGAGTAACTTGACAGTAGTTGCTATACTAAAAGAAAACATAAACACGAAAGCAGTTAATGAGATGAACCTGCGCTTCCAGTAACATAAACAAAACGAAAATAATGGAACGCCTATTGTAACTAAGTGAAGCAGGACCTAGAGCAACATCTTTCTATTCAAAAATTGAGTCACTTCTTCCTTCCAGTAGACCATAAGTTTGAAACCCAAGTGAGTGCTCGTTCAGTTGCTATGAATTTGTCTTCTTTGCCTGGTTTGGAGACAGAGGATCATTTCTTAATAAAAGCACTGGCTAATGAAGCAAATACAGATTCACTTCACAGTTCAATCTTTAACAAACTGCCTGCAGCCTCAGGCAAATCAGAAATTCCGTGCTTAATTTCTCCTCTGTAACACGGGGAAAATAGCAACTTTTCTCTGCCAGTCTTTACCCGTCCTGTTAATTTAGGCTGAAAGAAACTGGAGGACTAAACATTTGTTATCTGTATCAACAATGCTTAGTTTAAATAAAATTATCGGAGATGTTCTTTAAAATGCTACTAGGTACCAATACTGTTATTAATATACAAATAACCAACCTACTATATTTATATCCTACTATCCTACCAAACTGATGCCATGGAGAATAAAACTGTGGCAGGCACAGTAGCGTAGTGCTCAGGCAGACAACTGTGAGATTTATAGACCCACAAACTCTAGGGACATCGGAGGCAATGAGGGTACCAAGCTGGGCGCTCCCTGGACTTCTGCACACACTGACAATTGGAAAATGAAAATCGCTCTGCAAACAGTGATCCTGCACAGCGGTCACAGGAAACCAAACGAAGCTGAATTTCTGCATGTTGGTTTGGGATAAATGAAGGGTCACGTTTTCAATATACACTGGGTACTTTAAACTTCCCTTTCAAGCTTCTTCTCAGTGATGTACAGTACACACAATTATCACCTCCATGTTCTATGGCTCTCTCCAGCTGACTACTTTTATCACCTCTTTATTTCAGTATTTAGTTTCCTCTACTGAGCTTGCTGTCTTCTTCTCCTTAACAACCACTAAGGCTATCACTTTTTCTCTTAGCTTCTGACATGTGCACGTATTTCTCCTTCAAATTGCCTCTTATTTTTTGTCTTTCATTCCTCTGCTTCAGGAGCAAAGACCAAAATATCATCCACCTTAGACCCTATCTAAGAACACATATATTCACTTCCTAAAATGATTTGCAGCTGTACTCATTTTTAAACAACCTGCAGCCAATACAAATTTGTCTGTTAATGTAAACATCAGTAAATCTGTGTATTGGTAAAAAGATACATTTAATGGATTTTTCCTTTACAGAAAATGACAAATTCCCATTCCTTTGCGCCTTCAAATACGAAGTTCAGTAAACTGACACACATATTTCATCTTTCCCATAAATAGTTAAGAAACAAATCTATATTACATATTGTATTTACAAAAGAAGCCACAAAAATGTGCATGGCAGTGACTCAGCAAGTTGGAATTCTGCATATAGAGTTTATGGAAAGCTCAAAATAACAATAAAAAGCTAAAAGCCCCACGATACAAATAAAAATTGCTTCATGTGGGAAACAAACTTAAGGATGTGATTTGAATATTACAGCCATTTTTTCAATAAAGAAGAATTTCCTTTCTAAGTATATTTGAGGTTTCTATAGCATGCAGCATGTCCGCCTATTTTTTGAGATACTGGTAGCACTAGATTTGGTATATAACCATAGGTATTGTTATTTGAAGCAGAGCTCACTTCTGTTCTGCAGAAGAATGGACAACAATACCAACTCTAACTTTTTGCATCCACAAACCTCAAAGTAATTTGCAAAAGGCAATTTGCCTCTTCATTGTGACGGAACAGGCACATAAAATTGCTGCCCTGCCTGGTACACTCTACCACCAGAAGCAGGCACCGTGTTGTAAAGCCAGTAACAGTCAGCGCTGTTTTTCTAACCATCATTACAAAGCCCCAGGAAATGCAGACATTAGGTAATTAAGACTTAAAAAAATGCTTTCAGTCAAACACTACATAATTTCTCTCAGATTATTCAGCAAAACAGTGGCAGAACTAGGAATAAAATCGGAATTTAAAAACAGAGTTTGAAGTATTTCTCCATGGTCAGAGCTTTTCCTGCTCAGATAACTGTGGTGTCAGATGGAGGACTAACATCACCTTAGTCATCCTGACAGTCTCTCTGAGAGAAACAGAACAGAACAGAAACATCTCTGAAAGGTGATGGCTTTTCCTGAGTAGGGCACCAAGCTGGGACTTTGGTGCTTTAGGTTAATGTCCAAAGGTAGAAGAGATAACTGCAGACCTGCATGACTAACAGCAATGGCTTACACATCTGTCAAAAACATCCTTCATGCTACATCCTGAATTTGAGTCTCTTGTATTTGAAGAGGTACTAAAAATGTACACTGTTTTTACTTATTTGTATTGTATCTATGTGGGAAAGTAAAAATATGAGGATTAAACTTAACAGCAGGGCAGACATCAGGTTATGTCAAAGCTCACAGCCCACCATAAGCAAAAGTAATTCCCAAGGTCATCCCAAAATCCCTGATTTCTACCAATCACCATGTATAAAACATTAGTTCTGTGGCACTATTTCAACATATTAATCATCTGAATATGAAAAGATTTCTGCAGAAATGATGTTTGTTTCCAAATACAAAGACATGTAAAAAGACAGCAATTAACAATGAAAAAGTTACTTCTAAAAAGTGGTAATTTGTTACAAAAACAGTGTCAAAATATTTCTTTTTATTAGTGTTCCTGTAGCGACAATGATCTCAGGATTCAGGGAGAAGTAATATTTTTTTATTCCACTAACTTCAAGGGCTGGAAAAAGCATATAAGCTTTTGGGCTCAGACTCCCATCACCAGGTCTGCTGATTCTTCTGGTATTGTGTCCATGTGAAATAACCCACTTTCCAACAATGATAAATAGGTAAAAATCTGGTCACTGAGTTACTGCATGTGTCTTCAATTGAAGGAAAAGCTGTCTGCCAAACTTCAACCAAGTAGATCATAGGTCTGTGAAAAAAGAACCTAAAAGGATGGAATCCAGTTGCTATAGCTGCAGATTAAACAAATAAATGAGATACCATGGAATGCTGCAAAATATTTGTGGTGTGATTAAGCCATGTTTGCCACGTGTGTGAATACTAATAGCACAGTTTAGTAAAGTGGGTACAATATAGCACAACCCCACTTTTATCATATGTACCTTCTAATTCTTATCTGAGTAAGTGCTAATGAATGGTAACCAGTGTGTCCAAGGATACATAACACTGCATTTTACTGTAAGCATCAGGCAAAGCATAGTCCCTCAAATATGTATAGACAATAAATGCATATTAAACTACTGTACCTTAAAAAAAATAAATTGAATCCTACCCTGTGTTTGCAGGGCCTGCTGAAAAGACAAAGCTTTTTGTAGAGATCAGCTCTAGGATGGCTTGCATATGAGGTGCTTTAGAGCACACAGCCTGTAGCTGGCAGCTGACATATTAAACCTTCTTAAACATAAGCAGTCCTCTCCCCATATATTTTTTTTTCCAGTGAAACATTCTCTTTTCTTGATAAAAAATACTGTTTGAACATAGTCATCATTAATCATAATAATATGTGTCACTTACTGTTTCATTCCACTATCTGCCTATGTTCTCTGGAAAAAGAAAAAGGCAAGAAAAAACTGAAATCTATTACAACGAAAGATAAAATGTGTCTGAATCTGAGAGAGAAGTTAATATGCAATGCAACTCACACTTTACAGCTGATATGAAAAAATAAGGCACACTGAACAGGCTTGTTTTCAACAGCAGGATTGAAGTTTTGGTTGTCGAACAGTTGAGATAATGTACAGCACTGTCAATAAAAATACAGACAGAGATGCAAAGACACTAATGCTACTCCACAGATATCGCACAGATACAATTTACATGAACACAGGCCTTGTACTGTTCCATAGTCACAGGTGGTTTTAATCCTAAACATTTTACAAGCATTTGAAGCTCCTGGCATGTCACCATGCAAATATGACTTCATTACCCTGTACACCTACATCCAACAGCAACAGAAGCAATTCTCCCACAGCAGCATCAATAAGCCATCTCCTTGCTCTTGACTCCTCTAATTAATACATCTCAAGGAAGTTTTCCCAGGGAAGTAAGTGATGGAAAGATATGGTAAGAAAACATACTCTTCATTTCCTCTTTTCCTAATTTCCTTGCTTCCTCAATTTTCTCCTACCCCAGGCCCTCTTTATCACTTTGAGTTTATGTGGCTTTTTTCTTATTCACTTGCCTCATCTGTTTTAGCTGTTTTCTTTTATTTTTATTTTATGTAGGAGCTGGGAGAGCATCAGCTGACTTCTTGATTTGTCTCTTTCCTCCTGCCTGTCATTTCTTCTCATCCACCTATCTTTCCCTAACCTCTTTTTTCGTGTTGACTCCCCTCCTTTGGTAGTCACTGCTGTGACTCGGTGTTGACACTACATCCTCTCATCCTCTGTGCTAAGAGACCGAGTTACGTGACCTTGTCAACAGAAGGCGGCAAAATTTCAGAAAAATATCTCATCTGGGGATTTCAGCTCTCAGACTCTTCATTTGCAGTGCTCACGTCTGGAATAAGGCTCACATGTTCAGCTGTTAGTAAGCACTCAAAGATATTTTACAAAAGGTCCCTCATTGCTACGCGTTGGGCTTGTCTGCGCCAGGAGGCGGCTGTGTGTGTGTTTTCTCTGGGTTACTGGAAACAGCAACTCATCGGAAATGTTCAGCACCTGTGTTCAGTTAGGAAGCTGTCTTCACCTTGCTCTGATGAGTCTCCTCTAGCAGATACATAACGTTGTGAAGGCCAGCTTCCAACTTCACAAAAACTGCTGTGCTGTTACTGGATTATGTTAAGGGGTTTTCTGAATGCTCCCAGAGGACACCACTCAGATAATTCCATCTTCTTTACCCTGCAGCCTCTCTCTCAGTTTTCAGGTGCTATGCTATCACAGGTTTTGACACACCACCAGTCTTCAAGCCCTTCACATAAGTAACAGAAAATAAAAAAAATCTTTTAAGCTGCTGCTGTTTTCCTCCCTAGAGCGGGGAGATAATTGATACTACTGTATTCATGCTCCAGTGGCAGAACTAGTTAATGAGGAAAGACACCAGACAGAGCCACGGAACTGCAGCATGAACATGCAAGAAGTGTACAAATCCAACAACATTATTTTCAGGGGTTTTGCAAATATTCTGGGTCCCCAGGTGACCAACTTAAATTTCTATTCTTTCCATCATACAGATGTTTAAATAATGGCCATCTAGTAGTAGGTATTCTGTTGAAAGTTAAGTTTACAATTAAATTACAAATTTTCCCTGATGTTTATCAGAAAACTTTGCAACTTATGTTAACAGTGGGAACTTCTCCCTGGAGAACTGAAGATCTTACTCACCCCTAACATACAAAAATATTATAGCTTAAGAAGAGCACTTCAACTGGAATATCCTTGATAGCCTTAAATTGGATTTAGAAGCAAATCTAGGAAAAGGGTAAGCATCTTCTAGACATAAGCACGAAGCATTATTAAGGTGCAGTGCACAAGCAAAAATAGCCTATACACAAGATGTTGCTGTATTGGGAAAGCATCCTCAAGAAGTGTAATGCACTGCTTCAAATGAGTCATTTCTGAAAAGGATTTTTAAGGCAACACACTAGATGGAAACACTTCGCTGAGAGGAAGGACACCTCCTGATTTGTACATCAGAGTGAGCGCTATGCAGCACCTGACCCAACTAATGATGGAGAGACACGTTTGTCAAAAAACTCACCAGTTTTGGACCTTCCAACCTTTAATAGGTCAGGATACTACGAATTTTGATCTTTGCATGGCTCTTCTTTTTCTCTACTTGTCGAATCATCAAGGAAAAAACTTACCACCAGAGGAACAAGCAAGCCAAGGCCAACAGACCTAAACCAAGGCTGCCAGGAAGAACAACAATTGGAGAGATGGCCGGAGGGACTCTGTACCACCCTGTACCAGGCTCAGGCAGGCTGAGCCTGTCAGCTGAGTGACCAGCAATAAGAGAGCCAAGCTGTGAAATACGTAGAGATGTATCATTTGGAGAGGCTCCTTCCTCTCTGTAACTTGTCTGTGTCTGCAGTTTATCCCAGTTTTTGTGCATTCTCTTGAACACAAGGACAAAGGGTATGTCTTTTCTAGGAGCATCTTTGTTTCCCAAAAGCAGCATAAAAAGAACGGAGTACAAAACTGGAAGAGCTCATACAGATTGTAGTGGTACAGGACGCATAAAATAATAAGTTTTCCAACTCTGCAGAGGCAGAGCATATTCCCCCTGATCCTTCTCTGACCTCTCCTCTGGAGTTTTCGTATGAAGACAATTCTTCGTTTCTGCCCTCCAAAGCCATTAAACTCCTCAGTAAGTAATTTCTATCTCACTCTTTTACTTTCCTTGCCCCAAACAAAAGATGATTCACATTTTTAAAAAGAATTCAGGACACTGTCTGTGAAAAACAAAGAAGGACTCTCGCTGAAATGGTATGCTAGCTTGGACAGATACTGCATGCAGTCCTGCCATGTAACCTGGCTCAAAATCAGCAATGCTCCAGCTTAAATGAATTCAGTCTACAGATCTGTTTATGTGGGCATCTGTTAGAATAGGGGTAACCTCTAGTTTTATAGTCTGTGCTAATATTGAAGAGAGTGTCATTTCTGGAAACAAATGTTATCCACACATCATCCTGTCCAATCCCAACACAAAAAGGTGCATTGAATGAGCTGCTAAAAATCCTGTTATTGAGACACAGTAGCTTTAAACACCAAAGGTTAGTCTTTAATTAAAAATTCCTAACACTGATAGAGATCAGACAGATAGCCATCAGAAAATGGGAAATAATATTTCACATGGAAAATATGCCCGTGGAATTAAAAAGCTGATATGGATCCAAAATGCAGGACAGTCTCAAGAATACAAATGACATCTTTGGTGGAAGGGTCCAGTAATATGGCAACTAAAATTGCAGCCAGCAAAGATGAATTCACCTCCATAACTAATAAATACAGGAAGGGAACTTGTCACTTCATAAATAGACCAAGGCTGAGATATAGTCCTATTCTCCAACAGCTCGCTTTAGACAGGTAGTTATTTCTACTGACAGAAGCTGAACCTCAGCTACTCAGATGTGCTCCTTCACACAATAACCAGAGATGAAACCCTTGTCCTGCTGAAATCAACAGCTACCCTGCCATTGATTCCCCACGATCATTTCTCAAGTCATAGCGATAACATTGGCTATGGATGACCTGACTGACTGAGACGATGAAATCTATCAGTTATATGGCACAGTACAACTCTATTAGTGATGCCTTACACAGGTGGATAAATCTGTACGTATGAGATTCCATCTGGTACCACAAGGCACCACTTACTATAAAGATTTTTCTGTAGACAGGAATTGTATTTTCAATTATTACAGTATATATAAAATAGAAATAGAGTACTTGACACTATATATAAAATTGTTTGAGGCTTTTATCTTTGTGCACAATGATGAGCCTCTCTCTGTTTCTACAAAACTTTATAAACAATATTAAGAATGAATTGGTAATAGGATTGCATGGCTCTGAGGTTCATTCCCTTACGTTTTTCACTTCTAGAGAGGAATTTTTTTTATAATTAGGAATTTTCTGGATGTTGGAAAAGTGTTGCTATGAAGGACTGATATCTCTGAGCATTAGTAAGATGCTATTATGTATTCAGGAATTTTTTTTTTTTTAACTATAGACAACATTGTAACTGCAGAGAAGGGATGGGAAGGGGAGAAGAAGAAAAATAGGGATGAGAACTAATTATTGTAACCTAACAATGCAGAAGATGCTGCTGCCCAAACCACTTCTGCTTGGGCTAATGCACTGAACTGGACCAGCCCTTCAAACGATTTCTTCATACAGTCTTCAAGATAGTCACCTTAGAGTGCTTCTAAAGTCTGAATACACTCCAATATTTTTATATGTGCCCATATTATTACCGGAAATATGACTGCTCTAATTACAGACACATTTCATGAGTTTTCATTCCTTTTCTACATGTGGATTTTGCAGGTTGATGTTGACAGTTGAGCAAGTTGTTACAGCTGACCATAATACATCTGTCAGAAACTTTTGAAAATACCGCTTTGCAGTTAAAGTACAGAATTTTTTTTACTGTGGAAAACATATGGTTTTATATTTTCCACTTTTTGCAGGGTTTTTTTTGCGTGATAAATACACGCTTAGGGAAACTGCTGTGAAAAAAAATGGACAGAGTGTTCGCGGGTGAAGGGAACATTTGAGCTCTGATCCTTAGGGCTGCACCAGGCACTGTGGGGGGAGTTGATGGAGAAGAAGGACCTGCCAGCAATGCTGCAGTAGCAAAAGGACCCACCTCTCACTGACACATTTCACTCCGCCAAGGGTGATGAATCTCTTGTGTGAGTTTTGTCGTTCAAGGTTAGGCTCCAGCACAGCTACCCTTGTGTTCAGAAAAATTATCACTGAATGTGCACAGTTGCTGTCAAAACATGCAGGAAAAGATAGGAATAAATATTTATTCCAGTAAAAAACAATAGCCAGGGATCGCGACTTTTCTAAAACTGTATTGCCAGAGGTCCTACCCTTTCACCAAGGGGACCTCTATCATATTCTCTGAAATCTGTCATGCCAAAATTGTAACTGCTAATAAGCGAGGTGCTAGCATTCTCGGGGTAGTTTAAGAACCCCTTCAAATTATGATGGGCAATGCATCAGAATTAATTAGTATGAAAGCTGGTGAGGATAAAATGATGGCTAAAACATCAGAAAGAATTAGACTGAAAGGTAATGAAAAGCCCAACAGCCATAAACTTTCTCTGTGACAAAGCTAAAGGAACACTTGGATAAATGGAGACTGACACACAAACACTTCTTTTACATAAGACTTTCAAAATGCCTTCTACAATATTTCAGGTTGAAAAAAGAAGTCTAAGATGCTTTCACGCAATTCATTTTGGCAAACTCTATTATGTCCAAAAACCTCAAACAAAATCCCTCTTCAAGTATATCAGTAAGTATACACTTCTACAGAGCAAGACAAGCTTGAATTGCCTTTTAGTTATGGCACAGAGGAGACTTGGTGAATACACACTGCTTCACAATGTAATTTCGTGAAAAACACTATATGTTAGGCACTTTCCGTACATAGAATGTCACCTGGAAGAAATGTCATCAGAGCTGGCACTGATGTAGTGTGGGAAAAGCAATCAATGAATGTATGGCTTGGCAGTGTTGGCAAGCGTTCAGTTTGTAACCTCAAAACTCAAGGGAGGACAGTCTGAACAAATGCAGCAGGAGTCATCAGACTCATTCCTCAGCACGTAACATCACACTGTTCCCTTCAAAATGTCATAAAACGGTATAGTATCTAGCAAAGAGTGAAGCTCCTCTTGTTAGTAGTAACTCTCACACTGCTTCTTTAACACACAATTTAGGGAATAAATAAACAACAGTGCCATCTGCCCCACACCACAAAGGACCAATTTATCAAGCCCAGCAATAGTGGAGAAATCTTGATCTGCTGTGGTGATACAGTACTCACACCCTGAAGTATGATGAACAGCAGTGCTAAAGTTTGCCAAGCCTTAATATGAAACATTTTGCACAAACGCACCTAAGGAAGCAAACATGACACTTTTTAGCTCCATATACTGCTTAAACAGTAGTAAGTACCTGACAGTGAAGTGCGGCCTTATCTTTCTCTTAGCACTTAAACATATAGTTGAGAGAAAAATGTCCCACTTGACATAGCGGAGAAGGATTAAAAGGTCGGATTTCATCTCAAGAAACTACTTTTATGATTACCGATGCAGCAATTTTGAAACTGTGTTGATGCATACAGGTCCACGTTATTAAAAAATACTCAGATGCAGGTTCTGCTACACAAGTTTAGTGTACTTGAGAAGTAACTATTTATTTTTTTTTCTAAAACCACACAAGTCCAAAAAGCATAGTGAGATTTTTTGAACAAGCATTTTAACCAAAACATTTTCATCATAAATTATACTTTTGTAGAATGGTAAAGTATTATTCAGTTAAGTGTTTCTGTCATTTTAGAAAAAAAATTGTCAAAGTCAGAACTTCTGGTTTGTGGAAGAGCCTCTTTGGATTAAAACTTGTCATGACCAGGGTGACATTGCTCTGGGTAAGGTACCTTGTCACAGGAGGGAGCTGATCCCCACAACCAGCCTGGGATGTAGGAGGCACAAGTTCAAATCTCCACTGTTTCAACCTAATAGGGATTCTAATATGACTCAAGGAAGGAAAGATGTTACTCCTGCTTGCAAACCAAGTTCCTTAATCACTTCTGAGGGGACCCGTTTTAAGTGTATGCACGGTCATGCAGAGGGAAAACTTTTGTTTATGCAAGGAAGTGTTTGCATAACTTTACTCACCATTCCATGATTTAGCCAGGCTGGTATAAAATTATCGAGCACCTTTGGGTAAACCAGCTCCCTGTCATAGATATAGATGCTCCAAAACATTGTCACAACAAACTAGAAAGAAAAAAAGAAAATATAAGACATTTTAAAATAAATGCTTCTGAACAATTATCTACACATTTTAGATAGCAAAATAGGGCATTTAGTAAATGATCTATGACAGACATCAACATTATTGTTCTTTGACCCAATCCTGCTTTAATCAACAGTGTGAACCTGGATTATTCTTTGTATTGACAGGAGTTTTAACTTTTCTTCTTCTTTCTCTTTTTTTGACTTTCAGCCTGGAAAAAAATCTCACTTTTTGACTTACATGCCTGTGGCCAAATTGCAACTGAGGACTATACTTGCATAGTAGATGTGGCACATAAATGAAGTTTCACCACTAAGAGGATAGAAAACAAATGGAAAATAAAGTAAAATATCACTTGGAATTCATAGAATGTATAAATATGAAACATTATCCACTGAACAGAAGCCTATAAACACATCTTTGCACTTTTTCACGTTACCCATCAAAATTGCATTGTTTAAAAAAAATATTTAACCCTTCAACTACTCTGCACACAATTCATGGACTGGGATCCACAGAAAAGAAGTCTAGTACCCTGGTCATTTCTCAATGTAAAGCTTGACTTGGTTCTTGTCAGTGACTACTAACAAGGAAGCCAGAGAAATACTGTTATTTCCTCTAGACTGAGTGCAAGACAGATGGCTCAGATAAAGTTTGCACTAGGCTAAATTTTTGCCAAAGTGTGCACAATTTCTTTAAAGAGACCCTGATGTCTGAAAAGCAAAGGCAACACCGAACCACAAAAAGCTACAGAAATAATAATTTTAGCTTACCTTAGCTGGGGAAAGAACAAAGTAAGTAATCTTCCAATTAAAATACCATTGCATTCTTACCTTGAATTTGAGTCGCAGTTTTCTAGTAATAAAAAGCTTATTGTTTACAACAGTAAAACCGAACACCTGGGCCAGGTGCTTTTCAATGACCTTTTTCAGGAGATCTCTACACAGTAGCAGCAAGTCCAAGTTTAAAGTTTGAGAGGCAACAGATAGGACTTTCCCTGAGATCAGCAGGGAAGCGTTCAGTTGCATGCGAACCAATGTGGCCCATGATCTTACAGCTAATTTGGGGGGGGTCAGTAAAAGAAAGTGCAAGAAATATGGGGTGTGCACAGCAAGGTCAGCAAATTGCTGGTGTGTGTGATAGAGTCGGCTTAAGTTGTTTCATATGCTTCTGACTTTGGAAAGTTAAAATCGAGGTTGCAGTTTATCAATGGCACCTTGTTCTAACCACAGACGCAGACTTCGGCCAGCCAGTTAGGTAAATGACCTGAACCAGCACACTGTTCCCTCAGTGTGCATACAGTACATAGTTTCTTGGTTTCCAACACACTTGTCCATCTGTTATGATAGCTATCAGTGCCTGCTCAGAATAAGCTCGGACCATTTGACTAATGTACAGAGGCCAGGAAAAAAAATAGATTATGATGGACAGCCCAAAAAATATTGCAAGTGTAAAGTACCTCACAAGAAGTCTCTCTTCTGGGCCAGTCTTGGCACTGGCACAGCCTGGCTCTTTATGCACCTGTTGACACATACGTGCCAAGATATGAATAGCTGAACAGCAGGGAAAATGGAAGCAACGTATCCTCTTCTCTATAGGCTTCCTAGAAGTCATGTATTATCACAGTGGGTCTCTGAGAACCTGCTAAGACCAACTGGGACATAAAAAAATATTCTCAGGCATATGAAGACCAAGACTGATAATGCTTTTTTTTCAAGGAAGTCTTACAGCAAGGAAAATCACTAAGGATTAGGTTCAACCTTATTACACCAAATAGAACAAAGCTGGCATGTTTTGACCTGTGATTTTTCTGTGGAGCAGAATAAAGCAACAAACTTTGCCAAGGAGGTAAAGATCAGAAAAGAGGGGACGTGCCATCTGTCCCTTAACCAAAGTCAGCCAGTGGATGGAACGGGATCAGCCGTGCTGGTTGTGACCATCTGGAGCTACAGACGGCAAACGCTGCTTAGCAAAGCACTCTCACGAGGCAGACATACGGCAAAGGAAGTGCGCAAAACCCAAGGTGTCACAGAACTAACCTGTCCCAGAGGACGAACCGGCATGAGGCTCACGCAGCACCCTGGGGAAGATCCCTTCCAGTGTCTAAATGGTTCACCTTACCTTTCCTTACAAGTAGTTCGTTTGGATAAAACAACTATAAAAATGAACTATTGCACTATGAACTAAAATGAACTAGAAAAATCAACTAGAAAAATCAACTGTTGGGATGAAATAGAACTATAATGAGGACTTGCTACATAGCCACCTTGGCTGCTTCTGAATTTGTTAACTTCAATTAATGAGCAACTGTTGGTCTGGTACTTTTAAATCACCTCTTCTACATTTACACTTTGGTACTGGTAGACTTCTATTTGGGCTGGGCTTTGCCAAGATCACACATGGTCATGCAGTGCCAGACCATGATTCAATGAGCTGCTTCTTAACCCTGTCTATGTGAGGCTCAATCAGAATCGCAGCTCTTATGCTGCCTTCCTTGTGGTACAATTCACCACTCTTGTGGAGACACTCACGGTTCTACCCACGCATGCCAGGGTGCACAGGCTGTTTAGATGCAGCAGACACCTTTCAGGGAGCCAAATACATTTATTTTCTTTTGTTCCCAAGGCAAAATAGCACAAATGTCACCCTTCCATTTCTTCTTTAGACAAACTCGAGGCATGGAATTCAAGGAAGAAAACAGGCTCCAGCAAGCGCTTTCACACTTCTTTGCACAGGAGCCTCCTAAAACTGCCAACTTTCTGAAGACAGTGCTTACTTGGTTAAACAACATAAGCTTAAGTAACATATAAAAGGACATTTGCTACTTATCTAGGGTCATTACAGACCAAAGGGAACCTCAAATTTGCAAGCAGACCTTGGAAATGGTTTGAAAATATGTAGTGGCTTACTTCTCGTAGGCATCTGAAGGACTGCTAAACAATACACAGCAGCAGAAAAAAAAATAAGGCTGAAAACTAAACTCTGTTTTCCCACTTAAGGAGTTATTCCTTGAGCTTTTGTCCTCTGTCTCTGAAGCTTCATAGGACATGAGAAGAACATGTGGCTCTGCCAAGGGAAAAATCTTAAGTTCGGAAACAGTTGGTGATTCAAAAGGGAAAACAAGTGGCTTTATCAAAACACCACAAATGGAAGCAAAGAGAAACTAAGAGAGGAAAGCCAGTGAAAAGAATTGCATAATTTGCTGTTTTGCGTGAGCCCAACCAAGAAATGTTATGCAAACGAAGAATGAGCCCAGTGGAACATTATTTTCCTGTACTATGTGTTTTTGTTTTTGGCTGGGCTGCACAGTTCAGTTCACTCATTTCCTGGATGTCCTCACAACAAACTAAAAAAACCCCCTACCCTTTGACCTCGACAAAATTTCTTCTAAGTACAGTTAAAGGTAAGATTTCTGGCTATCTCCCAAGATATTTGTGGATGACTGTGAGTATAAATATATTGTTTATGAGCCTCTTGGAGGGTTAAAGGTATTACATACAGAAGTGTCATTAAAGGCAGGCCACAGCACAAATTGGCACAGTACTGGCTTTAGGTGGGATCTAGTGCTAGCACAGCATCACACCAACTTAATTGGAAAAGGGCCAGTGATTTCTTAATCACAGGGAGTGGGAGCTGAAAATCAGGGAAGACTCCCCTTGGAGAACAGAGCTCAGGAGGCAATCACACCACTGCTCACTCATTTTCCCATAACCAGCCACCACAGATGCGGGCAAAATCTAGAACAGAGAGATTTTGGCATGATTTAGTCAGTTATGGAAATAAAAGCATTTTGTGGTCTGGTCAAATGACAAGGTAAGTGGGAACAGGAGATGCCTGCACATCTTTTCTTGGGATAACATCATAGTTTAAGCCCAGCTGGAAACTAAGCACCACCCAATCGCTCCCTCACTTCTCCCTGGTGAGACGGGGGAGAGAATCAGAAAAGTAGAAGTGAGAAGACGCATAGGTTATGATAAAGACAGTTTAATAGTTAAAGCAAAAGCCATGCACACAAGCAAAGCAAAACAAGGGATACATTCACTCCTGCCCATAGGCAGGCAGGTGTTCAGCACCTCCAGGCAAGCTGGGCTCCGTCATGTGTAACTGTTACTTGGGAAGACAAATGTCATCACTCCATAGGTCCTTCCCCTTCCTTCTTCTCCCAGCTTCATATGCTGAGCACGACATCATTTGGTGTGGAATATCCCTTTGGTCAGTTGGGGTCAGCTGTCCCAGCTGTGTCCCCTCCCAACTTTCTGTGCACCCCGAACCTCCTCACTCATGGAGTGGTGTGAGAGGAAAAAAGGCCTTGACTCTTCGTAAGCCCTGCTCAGCAATAACTAAAACAATATCAATTTTCCTTCTTCTTCCTATTTCTATTAAACATAGCCTTAAACAACTAGAAATGCCTGGTTTCTCTCTTCTTCATCTTGTTTGGTACAAATTACAATAAACATATTGATAAAACTATACACAGTTTACACAAAACACTAAATAACCTCAGACACTCAGAAGCTTCATGATTTATGTCAAAGAAGCAGAAAATAGTCAGGATAGTCTAAAACACTGGTGTAGTCTTTGACTTTTAAGCATGTCTCACTCTTCTCTAGCAGTGTAAATTATACTGCAGCCAGTACAGATGAGAATTTACAATGAACTTCTGATTTATCTGTGCAAGTATTTTTCTTTACTGGATGCTTCCTGATCTCTTAGGCATTTGAATAGTAGCCTAGGCTTACAATAAACTGAAAAAGGGTGAGAAAGTGCTGCCCACAGACTTTTCAAGGAATAATGCTTTACAGTTCGTTGATTTCTGACTTCATTCTCTTAAGAGTCGTATAAAAAAAAAAAAACAATAGGTACACAGTTGTCATTATGTCCTTTAAAGAGGCTAATATTTATTTATTAATGCTCCTAAATAAAACAGTAGGTTGGTAATTCAGTTTTATCTGAGCCCCTGAAGATGCACAATGCATAACACAACACTGGAGAGATGTGATTTGCTGCAAAGATTTTGCAAGATTTGATTTCTTGCAAAGCCACCCAAGGAGATCATTTGCTCTGGTTCTTTCTCCTCCTTTGGAAGGTGGGAGGAAGCTGGTGGTCAGACTTCCCAGGTGGTTTAAATATAATACTTTCTTCGGAAGTACTAAAAATGAAATACTTTATTTTGTTACTTTTTTTTCACACATCATTGTTTGACTTGGGAGTGGAAACCTCTTTTCTCATCTGTTTTTCAGAACAAGTCATCTCAAGAGCTTCAGTAAGCAGGAAACATGGAAAAAATTGTGCTGAATTGCCCCTGAAAAACTACAGTTACTAGGTTTTAAAATGTTCCCCTTGTATTTGCATTATTCCCTAAACATGGCCTGTGGAAAACACGGAGTAATAAAAATAATTGAGATGTTAAGGTAACTGACAAGTACTTAAGCATGACCACTGTTGTTACATTGTAAGTCCAACAAGGATTTTATTCACATCCATCCAATTTTGATGTGAGAAGCTTGCCCTGTGTTGCTACTAGAAAGCACTGAGAAGCTCCATGGAGAGCTAGCCAGGTGGGTGAGTCTCAAAGAAAGTAAATCTGCATTTGACTTTCCTTTTTTTTTTTTTTTTTTTAGCAAGGAAGCTGTTGAGAGAATATGGGAAACAAGGGAACTTTAACTTTTCTTTTCTGCAGACACTCTGGCAGTTAATACCTTCCTTCTAACATACCAAAATTTAACTGGGTATTTTCTTACACAGAAGTAGTTCTTTAGAGAACAATGTCAGCGTTAGACATTTGCTACTTTCAGGCACGGAACATTCCCTACCTGTAATGCCAGGGAAGAAGAGCCGCAGTGGCTGGCAGTGCCTCAGGCACTGGCCAAGGCTTTGGCAAGTGGCAGCTGCAGTGTGGTGGCCACTGCTGGAGAGGCTCAGGTTTCAGGAAGGAGCTGAGACCAGTGTTAAGTTACAAAGTGCTGCTGTTTGTCTCCCGGTAGCCAGAAGAAACAACAATGAAAACAACCTTTTTAGACTTTCTTTGCAAGAAGTGACGTGACATAATATGTGGTAATTGGTTGCTTCCCCTTCCCACAGAAAGGACACTTTAGGAAATGGAGAGCACCTGTCCAATGAGCATGGCCATTTCTTACTATTTTCTGATTTTTTTCTTAAGACAGAGGTTGTTTTTGTATGAAGCCCTTAGGAAAGCAGCTAGCTCTAGGTATGCAACACATCCCTTGGGAACTGCTAACTTGAAAATGCTGCCACAATACTTCTGCAGGCAATGGCCAGCTGGGATTCCTCGCTTACTGGTGGCAAGAGAAAAAACGCCTGAAAGAAATGTGCAGAATTGCCAAGATAAAGCAAAGCTGAAAGTTCTCTAGGATCTTGAAAAGTCTGAAGGTCATGAATGCTGCAGG
The DNA here is from genome assembly GCF_964273445.1 of Streptopelia decaocto. Classification (NCBI taxonomy): domain Eukaryota; kingdom Metazoa; phylum Chordata; class Aves; order Columbiformes; family Columbidae; genus Streptopelia; species Streptopelia decaocto. The sequence continues at coordinate 58,192,032 of NC_138656.1, forward strand.
GGTGGAGGAGCATACAGACAACAGCAATGGCGCTAAAGCAACAGCAGGAGAGAATTGCTGAATCCTGAGTGGCAGGAGAGAGCCAAGGAAGGTGTGCTTTGATGCACGTAAAGGCTTACACTTCTAGATTGACAAAGACACTTAGAATGTTTAAATAAAGGCAAATAAGATGATTATATTCTCCTTCAATTCTACTATCAACACAGCAGGAAAAGCACCTGTTGCAAATCACATTCACAACTGCTTCTAATTCCCAATCGCCCTTAAAATACAAATGTAACATATATATGTCTGCACCTATAAAATATATATTTGCAAGTCTGTTTATTCACACATTTTTAATAGCTGTATTAGTCAACGCAGTTACTTCTACCATGGCTGGTGAATTGCAGCCTATTACCCCAACATGAATTGTGGCAGCTCCCACAAGGCAGACCAGCAAGTACAGCAAGGGAAGGCAAATAGCTGGGGTTTTCTGAAAGAAATACTTGCACGGTGTTTCATATGTGTTTTGCATCTTCTAACTTTGTGAAAGCATTCTGTATTTCTTCATGTATTGTGAAATCCCACACAAATAGTGAAATCACATTTTAATGAAGCATCTCTGAGTACATCAGTTATAAAAGACAGACTGATATGTTAACTGCTGTTAATTGACAGTAAGTGATCAGCTTTTGTGAAACTACAACTTTCGAGACCTCATACTGTTTTCTAGTAGTCCTACTATGAAAAAATAATTTCTTCTAGTGGATTTATTTTGAACTACTGTACACAGACATAAAAAAATAGAATTAAAGGTTGATCTTGAATTACAATAAAAGCAATACTTTCATTAAAGTTTCACACATTTTTTTAATGTAACCTAAACTTAGAACTAGAATGACAGAGATCATGCTTCCATGTAAAAACCCATGAAATTCTGGATTTTCAGGTGCTTTCAGTGTGTGGTGTGAGACACCTGGACACAGTCAGCACCTTTTGCCAATGAAAGTGATGTGTAATGTCCCAGTGGAGCAGCACCTGATCCAAAGAAGAGATTTCTTTTGAAAGAGACATGTAAACCACGCAATTTTCCATACCTTCTGTGTGCTTTTTTACATTACTGACAACTCCCTTTTTTCCTACCCCATTTCTTCTGTCAGCTCTGAATCTCCCATGGGATTAACAAGGAGCAACCTGGACTTTTGCTTCCCTTTTTGCCCATGACAAAATGGCTTAAGGCCTGAATTCCAGTCAGGTCATTATGGTGCAAAACATGCCACAGCCAGCACTTTCACTACTATTGAAACACACGGTGCAGAAAAAGTCCAGATTGCCACTCAAGATGCTGCTGGAACAATTCACATTTGAAATAACTTGTACAATCAAGTTCCTATTGTAAAATATTTTTTTTTGTAACGAACGAAAAATAATTTCAGCAACACCAGCACTCCCTCTACACCTGTGATAAACAAGAGAGTAGTAAAATAATCTGCCACTTTTCCCTTTCTGCAGAGTCTTTTATGTAGAGGTGGGAACAGGAAACAACCAGTAAATAACACCACTCACCCAGTTTGTAAAGACGTGCAGATTAACACAGTACTTACCACTCCAACAGGGAAAGCTAGAACAGCCATCACCCAGTCACGGAGGGAAATGAGCTTTTTCAGCTGCCTCTCTTGCTCTTGACTGTCATTTCCTTTGGTGAGAAGACTGGACAGGTCAGTCAAGACACAGATCCCGAAGAAGACAGCCTGGATAACCTGCATGGGAGGGGAACACACTCTTGAATACAGAGAAGATCATATCTTCAGCAGAGAGTGTGTTGGTCACAGGCATGCATGAGGAATATTGCCACGGAATTGACATAGGAAGCAGAAAAAAGATCGGCCCGTTAAATATAGGTACAGTTTGTTCACATAAAAGCTGCTTGTGCTTCTAGTCTGGAAGCCCTGCATACACCTTGCTTCTCATGTATCAGGGGAATCGACATGAGTGGAAGGACTGTTCAGAGGTCCCAGTCATACCTCAAACACCTGCCACCTCCAAGGACGGAACTGCAGCCTCCCCTTCCTGCTTCAATCCATAAAATTCAGCCTCAGAGCCACAACATTCGCCCCTGAGGTGGACAAGCAGTTCTGTCCCTTGTGCCCACAGCAGCACCTTAAGACCATGCCTGCCCCAGACAGTCAGGTGAAGAAGGTGCCTAAGTCTTCCTGAGAGATGTAGCACATGGCCTGGGCTCTGGCAGATCTACCACTACTTCATCTCAGGTAGCGAACTACAGAAGAAGCAACCTGCAGGAGTTCTTAAAGCTTTCTTTCCATGATGGCAGACTGTCATTTACCTGCCTTTTCCTTTGTGTGTTTACAGATTCGTGTGCAGTATTGTAAGATTATCTGTTGTATTAAATTGTTAATCACGTGAACACACTGGTTTGGTTCAGCTTCACTTGATCTTAGCTTGATCGCTGCATTTTTCTTCCTTAAGTAGCTTAGTAGAATTATAATAAGCAAGTTTGGGAACGCTCTTGCCTGAGGACCTGCGCATCCCTGCTAGCACAGTTCAGAGAAAGCACATGCAGCTTGTTTACTCCCTGAGCTGGAAGCCCAGGTCACAAACCCACGCACATCAGGTAATCTCAGGTAAAAAAATTAACAAAGGCTTGGTTCCCAAATTGCACAGTGATTCAGCAAAAAACATAAACATATGCTTAAAATACATACTACATGTTTTTCAAAGCAAGCATAAAGTACTAGTTTAGAAGTCTTATTTGTAAATCTTAGTGTTCCTCTGATTAGGAGTGTCTGACTAAGCACCAGACCATCCAACGGAAGAATAGTACATGTCCAGATTTTCCAAAATACGACTCATTATGTGCATATATCTTTGCAGCATTTGCACTATAATAAGTAATGTAAAAAAACACCTTAGGCTAGGGGACGCTGGTTGGAAGGAAGGCAGGCAGGAAGGGCCAAGCAGATGTTGGCTACTAGAAATCCAGAGATGTGTAATGGTTGGATGGATTAAAGTATATTCCCTTCCTCAGCAATCCTTATATGACCCAAACACTTGTAAATTGTGGCTGTAAATCTGTGAACGACAGACATTCAAATGGCCCCTGGATCTGCCTGCAATTCTTCTGCCATTCCTCTCCCCTCTCCAGGCTGTAGCTACATATAATATGCTTGATAAATAGATGAAGCAACATTACAAAACATTCCCTGAAGCCAAGAAATGTGACAGACTACTAGACTACAAGAGCCGTATATTGTGCTAGAAAAAAGGTACTGCTCCTTCAAATGACTGCCTGGAAAAGTTACCATCTTCTACATAACTTCTGAAAAACATTTATGTAAAAGTTGGGGCTCCTTGGAGCTACATAACCACACAAGCTCCTAAAGCACTTTTTCATATTACTTATTTGAAACAATCTTCCCATACTCAGTTCTGTTTTTCACCAAACAGATGGCCTGTTTGGAGAGAAAGACTAGAAGAACTAATTATGCATTTGCTTGACTTCAGAGGAGATATGATACCATTCACTATTCACTCAAGAGTGTGAATGCCAAAGAAGGAAAGATTGGAGACACGACTGGAAAAAGTATACCTAACAGTAATGAGATCAATCTGGGTGTTAAAAAGTTTAGGCTGAGTACCAGGAAATATTTCCTAACAGTGAGCACTGTCAAACCATGAAATGGTTTCTCAGAGGAAGTGGTGGAAGCCTCATGGCTTGAGTCACTCAAACCAACATTGGACAAAACATTTAATAATGTACTGCAGGGAACAGTATTACGCTGGCAGGGCTTGGATGAGTGACTAATGGATTGTTTGCAGCTCTAACTATGATTCCCTGAAATGGTCTCTCTCCAGAGAAACACAGCCTCAAACAATCACACACCCGCTTTCTAAGGGAATTGAGATTGTACATCCACTAATCAATCACGAACCGAATTGCTTCTCTCCCCATTATCCTGTTATGAACACACCACTTCAAGGGAAAATATGATATCATCGGGAATAACTGAAGACTCCTAAAGGGGAAGTAAGTACTCAACGATTCTAGAGAGTAGGTATGAAGTAAACTATTCTACAAAAAGATTAACAAATGAAAATACATACAGGAAAGAGAAACTTACATATTTATTGAGAACATTCAGAACCAATGAATAAAATCATACAGTGTTCAAGGAGGCAGCGTTTCAGCTTATTCATACAAATAATGTACATACATTCGCTCTAGTAGTTCCTTTACTTTCCAGAATGTGCAAGAAAACTCTGACACCTACCAACATCTGGGATCAGACTGAGGACCTCCAGAGCTGCATGAGTCTCAGCAGCATAAACTGAACAGCTGAAATCAGTAACAACTTACCATCTTTGTGGGTCTGTCATAGGAAAAGCATAGCATGAAGCTACTGGTGGTTTGTGGTATTAAATGAACTTTTAAAGTCCATGGTCCTCAGTGTCAGTGTTGCCTAGCAGATGCAAAAGGTTCACAGCAAGGGAGTAGAAACTCCCTCTAAACAATATTCTCCAAAGCACCCTGGTGTTATCTCAGATTTAGGATCACATTTTCAAACCATGGACCTTATTTTGAAAATCTGCAGGTGCTGAATCTATACATGAAACATTTCCAAGATGTTACACAGTTGACTTTTTTTTTTCCTTCAAAATGTAAGCAGTAACAGCACTTCAGATGAAATATCTTCCAATTTTGCCTCTAAGTAGAATTTGAAGGAAAACAGTGACTTAGAAAATGACAAATATAAATTTGACAGAAAACAGAAACACCTTCCTTATACCATGTAACAGTGATAAAGACAGAAGCTTGTAATCAGAGTATGCATAAACAAGAAAAACATTAAAACCAGTAAAAAATGCTATCTTACCGCTGACCCCATTTTATGCATTGAAACCTGGAGGAGCTGCTGCTACTGTAGTAGATACTACAGTACGCCTAAGCTGTGATAACATAATGACAAGTAATGAAAATGGGCATCTACAGGTATGCTAGCAATATAAAACTCTGAGCAGGAAAATACTTGTTAAGTTGCCATAAGAGAAAATGAACAGAAGATGAAACGAAGCAGCCCAGACACCTCCTCAAACCATGAGATCTACTCAGATTATATATCAGAAAAAATAGTTTTTATTGTTCCTTATGAACAATTAGGAAAAAAAGTAAACTGTACACACCTGTCTCCTACAAAAAATATAAGACTTGCTTCAGTGTGACAGTTTTTCCACAAGGTGCTCACTGCAGGATAGCAGCTCACGGCCTCCCTGTACTCCCCCTAACTTGACTTGTTAAGAGTCAGCCAGAAAATACATTTCCTCATAAAGCTTTCTTCGGGGCACAGAGACTCCCTTATCCCCTGTGCCATGGGGCTCCACAGCACAGATAAAATCTCTGCACAACTGAGGTCAGTGGATATTCTATCACTACTCTCACCAAGGCAGAAAAGTCCCATTAAATTCACTGAATCTAGCATTTCATTGCCTGTGGACGCATGCTCCTTCAAGTTCACTCTCATGATCAGTAGCATTCCTTAGAGCTCAGGGCAGAAGAACTGTAAAAGTCTGTGCAAGCACTACTGTTATTGATGGGTATTTTTTCCTCTATCTACCTTTGCAACTGTCCTCAAGTTATCATTTTTGAGATTAACAGCATTTACAAATTAGCTCATGTACCTCTCTATAAAACATGGCATCTGAGTAGGCTGGCAAATAGACAGCACTGTCAGAGCAAAACATGGGAGTAACACAAAATCAGAAAGCATTAAAAGAGCATGGAAAATGAAGTAACTTTTACACATTCCACAGTGCCTTGTTTTTGCATGAAATGCATGTGTGTGTGTGTATGCGAACACCTGCATATATTGGATACCTGTACCTCACCAGGTAAGGTTCCACTGTTTAAAGGGAAGACTACATTTAACAAAGAGGCTTAGGAGTCTGCAAATATAACCCATATTATAGAAAGACTAATTCACTTTAGTGTGTCAGGGAGGCCTGGCTGATGCCTGGGGGCTGTGAATGGCAAGGGGCAGCCAGGGCCCACCCCAACCCCAGCAGCCCCAGACACCTCCCTGGTGACAGGCCACCAGCCCACGGGAGACATAACTGGAGCCCTCAAAGCAACACTCACACTTCAGACAACCCATGGCTTTCCAGACAAAGATGAAAGTTTAACTCCACCAGTGTGCAAAATCAAATTGCTAATTTTTGCCATTTCTCATATATTTTTGATTTTACAATCTGCCATAGGCAGAACATGCTCTGGTTTTCCTTTTCAAACACAGGAATATGATTTATAACCTTAGAGTATCTGTTACTACTACTTCTCAACCTAAGTCACTTTTGCTTTCATTCCTCCAGTGTCTAGGCATGATTATTTAATGTACAAATGTACTATGCTTCAGCAATTAAGATGACTGTATTTTAAGAAACTCAAGTAATTCAAGTCAGATTTTCAAGTCTTTGCCCAGCGCAAACACAACTGATTGGACTGTTTTCAGACCATGCTTGCCTTGGGTTGTTGAATACTGGGCTGTACACAGGCATGTATGGACAGCCTGCATCCTGGGAACAGCTCAGTTTTCTATAGCTGCAATACACAGAGCAAGTCCAGCTTAAATTGAGAATAACAAGGTATTATTGACAGAAAACACACTGTGTTTACAGAATGAAGTTATGGGCTGTAGCTGTTTATTAAATCTGCTACTACTCTTGGCTGCATGAAGCTACTGATTCTTCTTGTCCATCACCATCCCAGAATTACTGACAGCCACATTGCTTTTACTCTTGACACATCTCCTTCCCTCACTGTATCTTTGTTAGTTATAATAGCAAACAGAAGCTGGACAACACACCATCAAGTGCTAAATCTTTGTATCAGAGAAGCCACTGACTTCAGTCAGGAAACAGCAAATCTTTGTGTCTACAGACAAATGAGAAAAACAAAGAAATAAAAGCAAGAAGCAACAGCATTTTAAGTACTAAAACACATACAAGGGTAATACATCTAATCACTAGATCTGCAACTAAAGTTGAAGTGCAAACACCATGAAAATGTACTGCGTGCTACTCAGAATCATTACTTTTGTGCAAGGAATAGGGAAGAAGACTTGTATTTTAAAGACCAGATGTAAAAGAGCAGCATCACCCCAGGAGACACCTCGACTGACAATAAGTTAGGGTATGCAGTCAGACTTCATTTAACATCCACAGCACAGAGGAGAAAAGCGAAGCACAAGGGAACAAAACCAGAATAAGCCAAAGGAATGCGCTTAATGCAAATGACACCTACTTTGTGTTTTGTTGGTTAGTATAATTGAAATATATATTTCTCCAATTCCTCCTTTCTCTTTCACTTACACAAATTGGAACTTAAACTCCACTAGTAAAACCTGATGTTTATTTCTATCAGAAGAGCCATTCAAAATTTGGTAAGTGCATAGATGGACAGCCTTACAAATATCTGGCACTGCCCTCATCTGAAACAATGACTCATGTCTCCTGTCACAGCCTTCAGTGGTGGGAAGGCTCCTGTAATCAGGATGTCACACGTGAAGACGACCAGCCCTTACGAGGAAATTTCACTTCATTTTCACAACTTAGTCATATGACATGAATCAGCTTATAAAACATGCCTAATCCCTTACCATATGATGTAAGTTCAGGAACTCCTCACAAGATCATCCTTTATGTTCTCCATAATCTCCTGTAGTCTTTTTCTTTGAAGCCCATCAGTATAGTCCAAACATAACCAAGGACAGAGTTTTAAACCAATTAAATTTTGCCCAATACAATAAAGATTAAAGTGTACTATGGAATTATTATGCATGGTAAAGAAACCCATTTGACAGTTTGGTCTAGTTTTTATAGGTACTATATTGTTTAAGTGCAAGTGCTCAAGCACCTGTGATGGAGCTGTAGAAAGGGGACAAAGCTGTGCAAGCGCATGAGACTTTTTTTCTGAGGGGAGAGATGCATTTTAAAATCCTGCCTGTTGGAACACAAGATATGCTCTTGTCTGGACAGACAGAAAAGCAACTTTTGTGTAAACTAAGCAATTCAGTTAAGAAATCAGAAAACCAAAACAGACATGACCGCCTAAAATGTGTGTGCGTGTGTGTGTGTGTGGGGGGTTATGGCACTGCCTTTTGGTGTCTATTATGATTCACAGTTTTCAGCACACAAAATTAAAAGAAATCTGATAAATAGTATGACCATACTGCTTGCACCTCTTTCTCTCTCCATCTTCCCTCCACTTAACCCAGGAAAACTCCTTACTGTATTACACTTACTGGAGAGATACAGTTTTAGACCATTCTGTCTCAAAAACAGTCTTGAGTACCTTGTAATGGTTTGCAAACATATGCAGCACAGTTCTTGAAGAGGTAATGCAGGTGTGCTAACATTGTTTTAAAAGCAGTTTTCTTAATATTTTTAGTACTTCTATAGAATATATTATTCCTTACTACAACAAGCTAGACTGAAACTGGGTAAACTATCAAAAATATTTGGAAATGCTTTAATTTTTAAAGGCAAAAAAGTATATTTAATCATTCTTTTTACATGGGTAGAATACCCTCACCAAAAATAATGCTGTGGTGGACAACAATTGGGAAATTCATTTTAAAGTGCTACTATATCTCAGCTGTGTTGCACAGATGACATTTCCAACATGATCTCAGCATGACAGAGTAGATGCCATCTGGCTCAGAAGTGCTAACAGCGTGGAATCCACTACCACATATTGGATGAAGAGAAGCAATGGACAAACACAGAATACACTGTAGCAGTACGAACAAAAAATTTGACCAGATGCTGAGAAACAGTTAAATTTTCTCAAATCTTCTGCATTCTTTTTAGCTGTGTCATTCCTCCCCAACAGCATTGTCAACCCAGTCTCCCTTCTTCCTCTAAAAACTACAGGTATTTTTTGGATACTTCTGAGTTATAGATGCCTGGGTATCTTACTTTGATCTTAGCTAACACACTCAAAGAAGCACTAAGCTCGTTGCAGTATTTAAGGAATTATTATTCTATTTTTATATTCATCTTGTTGATTTTAAATTGTTTTGACTAAACTCATTTTCTAATAATCCCCATTTTCTTCCTTAGTCTCTTGCACTGTGTACAGAAAAGCTGCCATTACTTCTTATTGTATCCTGCTTATAAGACAGTGTAATTTCATTAAACATATATAATCCATTCAGCAAACATGTATAATACAGTTTATTCAGAATAGATTGTGATTTTATTAGGTTATATCTTTTATGGTTTTTCTTTGCTAAAGCTTAATCTCATTAGGATTATACACTGCACAGAAGGTTATGTCATTATTTTGGCTTAAATGTTAATTTTACACATTTCTGCATGATTGGTACATTCTGCAGTTGTGTCCTTGCAGTCAACCAGGCAGGAATGGCAGCTCTCTAGACGATGTTTGAGATAGCCAGCTAAGAAGCTAAGACTTGTTCTGCAGCTGTCTGTGCTAAACTGAGCTCTGGGATAGGGTTTCTGATGGCTGGAAAGTCCCTAGCACTTCATAAGTTAGTTACCCCCCAATTAAGTTACATTTTATTAAGTACAGAAGTTTCTTAAAACCTCAGAAACTTCTGCATTATTTATAAACATGAAAATGTTTGCAGAGTTTGAAAACCACTAGAGGGAAGCAATTTTGACAGATCAAATCTGAAAACAAAACTACACAGAAGCTTTTCAAGATTAGAATGACTGGTTTTGCTTTTTTTATTTCTTTTCAATGAATAAGGTAAAAGCTGCCTTCTAAATTGCTGAGTTTAGAAAAGGCCATGACTGATGTATCTCAGCAACATGGTGACAGAGCTGGAAATGCAAATGAGAAAGGCACTACAGTCTTCTGAGACCCAGCAGCCTCAGTGCTGCCCTACTACAACAGTAGGAAAAGGTTTTATTATGTGTAATCTGTTTCCTGAGCACTGTGAAAGCAGTAATGAATGACTCCTGACACCAGTCCAGCAAGGCAGGCTATTCAGTAATATTGTCTCATTTGTGCAATTCTCCCATTCTCCAGGGAAGGCAAGGGAAGAAAGCACATGGTTCAATGAAAGGTGATCTAACATGTTGTACTGTCCTCATAAACAATACTATTATTTACATAACATTTCAAGCAAGGCACTGTGTGTTTATAAAGATTTGTATTTTCAGAGAAACAAAATTGTTCTCATTATCTTACATCTCTAAAGAAAACATGGGAAAAACCCTCACTGCGTTTAAATTAAATAATGTAAGGTGGGTTGAGTGTTCACTAGGTGTGTGGCATTTCAACCCCAGATGGTAACACCTCCCTGCTTTCATTGTCTTCCCAATAAACAGAACTCAAAGGAAATTAAGGATTTGTCTTCTGATTTTATCTGTCAGTGAAAGTGAGGCAGGGAGAAATGAGCCAGCCAAGGTCAGACAGTCAGGAGGGGACCCAGGGGATGAGCTCAGGTGCCCCGGACCCCAGGCAGCTCTCCAGGCACCAGATCAGGCTGTTTTCCACGCGCCTGCACTTGCTCTTCCAGTGATCACTGTTTCCACTGCTCACTAGAGAAACACTCTGGCTTTCTCAGAGAAACAGCACAGACGTTTGGACCCTCCAAACACAGCCATACTACTGGTAGCATAAGTCCAAATACTTTCCTCTTATGGATCTCCTATTAATCATAGTTGTAAAAGACCTTCTTTGCTTTACTGAGTCTTTCAAAGTTTTCCAATGCGTAGATACTCTGATTAGCTGATCTATTTGTGCCAACCAACTAGAGATACCAAGGTCTTAAACATAATAGCTTTGGAGAACTTGTCCATTATACCATCCCCACCTTCACTGCTCTTGTATCTCAGTTCATAACAGCAAATATTGATTTTGAGCAACACTAGCGCTGAATAAATATTTTTAATTTTTCTGTCACTTGTTCTGCTCTGTATGATTAAGTACCACGAGCTGCAATTTCAGTGTGGTGCACACTTGGCTTCCCAGCATCCTCACAGTACAGGGCACTGGGTAGAAGCAGCACAACCATCCCATCTGCCACCTGGAGACTGTCTTTGAACAGAGCCGCCTGAAAAATAAAAACTAGCATGAAGCCACATCTTGCCTTACATGTTTGTAAAGGCAACACAGCTCAAACCTCTCTCACTATTTCTTACTCTTACCAATGTTGAACTGTTTCTTGAGTGTCTGAACTAATCTTCCAAATGTTGTTTACTTCTGGTTTTCTCACTGCTTTTCATTTCACTTGCAAAATTAAGAAAGAGCTTAACTGGAGGGAAGTTTAAATGTACACCCCCCTACATGTTATGGAAAATGGTTTTATGACAACTACCTGGCATTACAACAGGTTTGAAACTCATTAGATTTAGATGCTCTCCAACAGGCCATTGCACACTGACCAAACAGCCAACATATTTTTTATCAGTAAACAGCACAAGTTCAATAATAAGTTGTCCTTTCTTCCCAAGAGACAGGAGGCTCACACCTCTTGTAGCAGTAAAGCAGCAGATCACTCCAGAAAAGGAACCTTTGCTAAAACATGCTACTGGTGAGCAGTACAGTGAACATGGTATTTTGGATTCTCCACGGCACGAAAAGCACTTTGCAAGCACTAGCTTGTAGATGCAGCAAACCAGCACATCAAAACAAAAAAGCAGTACCCATGCCTATCAAGGGACATAGCCTACTGGTCAAGATGGGCAGCTCACATCAAGAACTGCTTAAATGTCAAATGTCCTCTACTAAACCTCTTAGAACTCAAACAGTAATGCCTCCATGCCACGGGTAGGTGCACGCACACACTCCTTATTGATGCTATGGCTGTAATTGCAGCACAGCTGGGGAGAAGGGCTGTGCCCAAGCACACATGCTCCCTGTGCTGAGTCACCCACAGGAACTCCCTGGGCAGTCCCGGGAACTCCCCAGCCAGTTTCTGTCCAGATGAGATAACTGACTGATAGCTACAGGAACCTGCCCCGGGCAGTCCCAGCTCCACCAGAGGATGGAGGGATCGACAGAAGAACTCCCCAGGCAGTCCCAGTCTGCATTAACACCATAATTGACTGCGTGACCGGACTGGGGAGGCGGGGAGCTCCTGGCAGCCCTGGGAACAACCCAGGCAGGTCCAGCTTTGCACCCATGAAGTACGTGCTGAACTGGCACTACTTATCCATTCAGATATGTTTATCACTGGATAGGGCATTTTTTTTGCACATAGTTAAGGCAATTTGAACTAGAAACTCATCATTCATGCACTAGAGTGTTGACATGGGACCACAGGCCAGCTGGATGATAAGACTTCACGAAACCACAGTTTGGGGAGTCTGATCCAAGCCAGGTGCAAATGCTGTTATGAGGACACTTGTGATTGAGACTTCTATCACCACCTGGACAGAAACTGGCCATACTGACACCACAGTGACAACAGTAACACAAGAGTGTTACCTCATGCAGCACATCATTTTCTTTAGCTAACACTTGAACCAGTGTGTGTATAACACAGACCAGAATGGTCTCTCAGAAAATGAGAGCCTATGACCACATAAGCTGGCCACAAAGAAATCACACACAGATTTAAAACATTACCCAAGAGTATCAAGGGCATTGGTGCAAGTAAATGAATCTGACACCACTATCAGTTTTTATGTAAGGTACCTATAATTCTGACTTCCAAAATACATGCTCTCTTCCCAAAATACTTAGTAAATAAGTACATTCCACTATTCTGCCCTGTTCCTCACAACACAAAAATGCTGGTTACACAGATAGCATTCATATATGTCAGTGGGTTTTGGGCCATGCCCATTTATTCACAATCTGCCTGTCATCCATTGTGCCATTAGGCACAAACACCACTGCAAGAGAACAAAGACCTCTCCTGTCCAGACCACACAACATGAAACTTCACGCCAGAGACCTGGAGCAGAACTGCTGAGCAGCTCTGTTGGCATGCCTGGCCCAAGACTTTCAGTTCTGACTAACAGCAAGACGAGGCCACATTTACCATTTGGCTTTGGGTCACCCAGTAATCTTGATATAGACACATTACAAATTTCACATGGCACAGCCTGAGCAGGGGTCTGGACCCCTCCATCCCCCTGTCACAACAGTAAAGCCAAATACTTGATGCAGAACTAAGTTCAACCTGGATGCTGCCTGAAGACCACCACATTGGGTTGTTCCATGTACCTTCTGGAAAGCTTGGTTTGGACTAGGCCTGGGTCCACCAGGAGGTTCAGGCATGATACTGCACAGGGTTTTTAAACACCTGGCTCCCAAAGCGGAAATTACAGTTCTCACACAACACTCCATTTCCAAGAAGCAGACTGTAAAGTAGAATGATACTTAAGCAAAAAATAAGTGTGTATAGTAAGGAAAGGAGTATGTCTGGGATCTCGCTCCTCTGCTGCAAGGCAGATACATGCAGCACTGAAGTCACTACAGTCAGTTCCCTATGTAAAACCAGTGCTCACACAAGATTGAATCCAAAGGGGGGACTGCTTACTGTAACACATGGTGGATGGAAAAGACATTCTTGGTATCAACCTTTTATGCGACAATGTACATTACTTGCTGAGGGATGCATCTTCAACACCCATTTCAACCCCAAGTGAGCTTAAATAATAATTCCTGTCTTCAAGAAGACATAGATTACTGACAAAGCCATGGGGTAGGCCATAGGGTACAATGTCCACCCTTCTGTTAAGTTGCGCTAGTGTGGGAGAGAGCCCACAGACATCTTTGGAGGCTTATACTGATTCCAGCCCTTTGTCTAGATTTCACAGGGAAAACTATGTGCTAAAATACTTTATCTAGAGCAAGAAATAGGAGTCAGAAACCAAGACTACTACTTTCTGTCCCATTCTCCGTCTCCACACAACATGCTAACTGGACAGCCACTCTTCTAAGCACACCTCTTTGCAAAAGCTCAGTCTGCCATTTTGCTTTTAAAATGAACTGGTTTTCTCGGTCAAAAACCCAATATATTTTCACAGCCCTCACCACAGAGCTCAGATACATCGTACTTCTTCATGTATCCCTGAAACCTCAAGGAAAATATATGCCAGAGATTTTTTCAAGTTCCACTTGACCCCAGTCCACTGAAGAGAAAAGGTACTTGCAAGCTCTGGGTGCAACCAAACATCTGTATTATTCTGCTGTCAAGAGTGGACCATTTGACTTCTTCATTTCTATTTATAAACACAGGTATTACAAGAGCCAGACTATTTAACCATGAAGACTGTCAAAACAGATAACGTAGTGTGTCTCAGTGAATTATGAACTGGCTGGGTGCCTAGCCTTTTGATTGCAAAGGTCCACTCCATCATAGCTCCAGCAATGTCTTCTATCTACTTCAAAAACATTTTGAAAAAAACAGACAATTGTGAAATGACTATATGGATCATACAAATTACATTTATTAATCCTTCTGTTGGTTAACTGCACTTACTTTACTGCATCCGATGCCAGCTATGGAAGAGTAATACTTTACTGGAAAATGTAGCTGATGACCTTCATTCTAACAAGATACTGCTCAGCAATGATCTCCCATGATATCCACTGTGGTATGTGCACAGAGAAGTGAGGGTGTTGACTTAACTCTACTGGAACTAGTCCGCTGATAAATTGTTTTCCTTATGTGTTTAGGGAGTTCACGTGCAACCACAGCACAATCAAAATTAGTATTACATCTCAAAGAACCAAATACTTAATGCAGTAGCAGTTACAACACAGGCACTCTTTTTATGAGGACCATGAAATTTTACTTTACTTGGTGAAGGCATTGCTTGTATCTGCTTCTGAAATATCAGAGTTAGAAAATTAATGCCATTTAAGTGGGTTAATATTTACCATAAAAAACTGTAATAAAACCTGTAACAAGTATGGCAAATCTAATACAGATGGGAAAACATCTTCTTGTGACACCAAAACAAAAAAATAACCCAGAAAATGCATATTGACTCCAAGTTAAAATAACACAGCTTGCCTTTATATGAAATTGGTTTAGGTTATCTTTTGGAGGAAAATACAAGTTAAATACTGCTTTGATTGGATGTCAAGCATTTTATAAATCATTAACCTGCTCACGTGCACTGAGTAATGTGCAAGCACATTCTGTTGCCCTAGGAAGGGATTTCTTTTAAAGAGGCAGGGTTTACCCAGCTATGGATGTAGTCAGAACATTCATTTCATTTAAAAGCAAAATTATTATGATATAGTATCACAGTACAATAGTATTTTCATTAATATAAAACTAACTTCAGGAATTACACGTGTGTGTTTACAACATTTGTATCAATGCCAGGGTAAGGTCAGCACATCAATACATAGTCAATTTAAAAGCAAGCGCAAAAAGTCTACAGCAGAAATGGTCATATTTTAACCAAGCGTTTATCAACCTTGTGCACTAGAAGGTAAACCATCATACCATTGATTATTTTTTCTGAGCTGAAGTAATCTGCATATCACAGTATTACTACAGCATTATAATTGTCTCTCTACAGACATTTTCCCACCTTTTTTTTTTTTGCTATTCCTGCTTTCCAGACTGAAGATGCAAGGACTCTTGCCTCTCTGAACAACTCAAGAGAAGTAATCTGAAAGGAACACATGTACTTCATTCTAGGTTTGCCTTCATTTTATAGCACTTAGACAATTTGCATTGACGTTGCTGCTAGATGGAAAGAGAGCCAGCTCCAGATGGAGACCTCTTCGGTATTATCAGACCTTCACCATCTTTTAGTGAAACTGAAAACTAATAAGGGATCAAAGAGATAATCTACTTGTTTCTCATTCACTTCTTGTTTATATGATTCTAAACATCACACAGAATGGTAGGTTTACATGCACCTGTCATAAAGCAGTCTATTTAGTGGTATCACTCTACATGACTATGACAGTATAAATTGATTGTATACAGTAATATTTCTATCAAGCTAGATTTTTTTTTTAAAACAAACAGAAAATTGTGAAGCAGAGACGAACTGATTGCTGGCTATATTTAATAAAATCCATCTCAATCCTCAAAAACTATATGGAGTGCTTTCCTGTTTTAAATGTCTTTATCCTTCTTAACAGTAATCTTTTTCAAAGCACTAATAAAAGATATTTTCCTTATAGGTCAACATATTTATTCAGATCAAACAGAAGAGTAAGAGTCACAGCTGAGATGTTCCCTATCACTGGTCATTTCATAAGAGGGCAGAATAGTACATCTGTTCACCTCACTGTTGCATAATAGCACGGAGGAGCAACCAAGAGCAACGCAGGCAAATCCACAGCAATTTACTGCTTTGTAACTCAAACCAGAGCTTTAAATTCAGCTTGAAAAAAATACAGAAAATGCTACTGTAGCTGGACAGAACAAACACAAGTAATCTCTTTGTGGCAACATATACTTAATAAGCAGACTGCTACATTCTGCACAATTTCACATTTTTGGATGAAGTCCCTGCTGAAGAAAACTGCGGAGAAAGGAGGCCTATGGCATTGTTGCCACGTTAGCATTGCAAAAACATCACACTGAATGCAACCACCTAGTCAACCACTGGCAGAAAAAAAGACTCAGTAATATTCTGGTATGTAATCCAGACTCATAAGGGGCAAAACAAAGCAGAAGTTTGAACTGTTTTAAATAAATAAATGAACTCACTTTAAATGTGCTGCATATGTAAAGAAAAGCTTAAAACACATTATGTATTTAAATCTGACATACTGAACAAATGAAATGTTTTCTGTAGTAAGTAAAACCCGACTTGTTGTTTCTTTTTACCATGCCCTACAAGATTTTAGAGGTGGTATACATTATCCTCCCACAACTCACAGTTATTTGCAGGTGAGGAGGAGGAAAACCAGCTTTCCTACTTTTTAACTCCCAGTTGATTTCTCAATGAATTGATTTCTCTTCATCATGTGTGAATGAAATGGTTACTGAACTAAACTAACTGCTTCTGCAGAGAAGACTAGTATTGTCAAAAAAGCAATTAATACTGAAGCACGCTCCAACTCTGGCGCTTAACCATTACCTTCAGTAGTTATGCAGTGTGGCTTCTCCTGAAAACTTCAATAACACATGCTCCAGCTAGATTTAACAACAAGAACTACTGAAAAATCTAAATGTGTAGTCCATGCTGACAAAATGTGCAGGATAAGGATGCATGAAAGATTATGAGTGTGTTACATTATCATGCATCCAGCAAACACAACTATCACTAGCAAGATCCTTAGCAGACAGTGTGATCGAGCAGTTCCATGATACAACAGAAAGAGACAGATATGCAACTGTAGAAGTATTAACATGCTGAAGATGGCAGGTTTTCAACTCACTAGTCAGAACTTGGGTGGACAAAGTCCTAGGAAATCCAGGTCAGTGTTGAACATGACCTGAGCACGTGGCTGGACTAGATGACTTCCTGGTCTACCCTCCAACCTGAGTGATCCTATGATTACATCAAGTCTGGGACTTCATGTAATGGAACGTGTTCAGCCTTTTCAAGAACTGTGAAATCTCTTTCCTTGTTTGCAGAACATAGATACCTCTAGAATGACTCCAGTTGATCATGAAATCTTAAACACTTCTGAAGTGTTCTCACAGTTTACTAGAAGACTAGAGTTGTTACAGGTTCAAACTTCTCATGAGGACACTGGTGCACAGACATTGCAGCAATTGTACTTGGTCTTGTACAAGCGCCTCCCTGCTGGTAAGACTTGAAATTTGTTACTAATTATAGTTGGGGGGATGGGGGCAGAGTCAGAGGTCACAGATCAAGTGAAGATTTGAGCTTAAATCCGTAAAACAGACTGCCACTAACTAATATGTACTCAGTATATCTTCATATAGAAACAACAAAAATACCCCCTCCCATCCAAATTGTGTCATGCTTCTAAAACTGGAGATCATTCTGTGATTGCAACGTCTGCAAAGACTAGCTAAGCTCAACTCACCTTTTAGAATAAAGACAAGCGATTTGTGCACATTTAGGCATGTATCTCTCAGCAGATAGTCAGAAAAAGCAAAGACAGGTAGCTGGTTATTTCATTGCCATTTGCTGCCTAAATAGGTCAGGAAACTGAGTATTACGTGCAACAACAGGTGAAATAAGGTTGATGTGCTGTTTTTTAATTTCTCCTTGATGTTCAGAATGCTTGATAGACATGTGAATGCTAACTTCATATACTACATATTAAGATGAGAAGTATTCTCTAGGGCAGTTAAACAATATTGTATTACTGGCTTATTTGAAGAAACTATGAAGAAAAATTACAGCTAGTAAGTATTACAGCCAAGTCTACCACAACCTTTTAACTTTTACAGCTAGGACTTCAAAAGAAACTGGAAAAGAAGCCTACTAGCATTCATAACACAAGGTACAAAGCACTGAAAAATTATATTTTATTATACCTCCTGACATCATCCAGTGAAGTACCAACAGTTAATTTTATTATGACATTTTATAGACAAACTAAGCCCACAGAGTTTACTAACTCTCCTGTGATAACATATTAAAACTCAGGACATTCTGGAACAAGATGACAGTCAAAACTCCTCACCGAATGAAACTCAAATAATCCTTTCGCCCATGATAGAAGACAGGTGGCAGAAATTCTTCAAGATTTGAATACATCCCTCCCTTATAGACATCTTTGAAAGGTCGTACTTAAATACAGATGTACACATTTCTACATAAACACCACTTGCATCTTCCTTCTGATGGTAAAGCTACAAACATATGATAAGTCTATCATGGAGAAGAAAATAATTTTCAGTTACAGACCCTGGCAATGAGCAGTGAAGTTGCATTATAAGCTTAAGAGTTTTCTCCATGCTTCAGTTAGTCTATTTACCAGATTAAACATGTATTTCTAATTAGTAGCTACTTCATGGAAGAAAGCCTTAATCCAACTTTAGTTTAATTTTCTATGTCTTGAACCTTCAATCTCATCTATATACAAAATGAAGATCCTAGCAATATCAAAAGATAATGATGTGCATTCATAAGACTAAGAGGTAAATGGCAACACAGGGTGCAAGCTAGAGGCCTTAAAACTAGATGAAGAATGCAGCAAAGTTCAAGCACTAACAAAGCTAAATCCTCATTTGGAAGAAAGTAGAACAATAATTAAACTAGCATAATTTTCCAAGTAAAACTGTCAGAAGCAAATTTGGACTATGATTAATCAAGAATATAAACATCCAAAATTCTTTTGCTGCCATGATTGTTTACTACTAATTAAGTAGATAATTTTTTCACACTCCATTTGCAGCAACATCTTCTGTTTGAAGTGTTGTAAAGATGTTGTGTTTGTCCAACATAGAAACAAACACTTGTAAATTTCCCTTTTTGATGGTTCTATACTTTGATCAGTTCAGCTCCTTTTATGACTTCAGGAAAACTGGCTTTTATAGTTTTTTTCAATTTCCTGGGAACTGTCCATATTAAACATTTGATGACCGCTAACTTCAGCTCTGTACATCGTCCTGTCTCACAGTTGAGGTGAGATACAAATAAAGCTGCGGAAAAGTCAGATTAAGCATGAGTATCAACACTGCTTCCTTTTGTCACTGTGGTTCTTTATAAAAATACTTGGACATACTTGGTGAATGGAAAAGGTCCAAAGCATGGTTTGTTCACAGACCTGCCAGAAAATGAAGAGGGGAAGAAGGATGTTCATAATGGAAACAGGTCTGATTGGTGTAAGCTTAAAGCTCAAATCAGATAAATCACTTAGGATGTAGATTTTCAAATGATAGCATTTTGGAAGTTGTTGCCATATGATTACAGACTAAAATGGCAGCTACTCTCAAAATTAGGTGTATCTGGAAGCCATCTACTACATTTAACCAGCACTCTACGGAAGCAGATTCACAACCTTATCTGAAGCATAAAGAGCAAAGGTAGTCTTCAAGGGCTGGCTCCAGCACAGGACAAATCAAGCAGTAGCGCAGAGTAAAACAGCTGACACCAAAACTGTCTCTAGAAGTTTGTTATTAGGGTTCACTCTTGCCTTTTTCATATTCTTCTAATAGAAAACATTACATCTTCAAACTTTCGTTTTAGACCCGTTTTCCTTAATTAAGTCAAAGATATTTTTAGGCCACATAGCTGAAAGAGATACTAAGGGATTATTCAGAAAAGATTAATTTCATGCTCTGAGATGGGAATGTGAAAAATGTACCCACTGTAAAACATGTTTGGAGAACATTCTGGTGAGAGAAAGAATAAACCATAAACCCTTATTCTCCCCACAGAAAAGTGCTGATTAATGAGATGACTGAAAACAGTAAACATGAAACATAAATCTAAAAGACATAAAACCCAAAAGAGTTTGTGAACTAACCTGACACACGTTCTACTTCACCTCATGAACACAATACTTTGTGTTGTACATCACACCTCCTCCTTTCTTGTACACATGATCATAAGTAAATATATAGATACTCTCTCTTATGTATCTCAAAACCTTTGGGCTATGGTTACCATTGCCTTTTTTCCTGAAAGAAGGTGATGCACTCCACAGTGATATGAGCTGGACTTCCTCCTGGGCTGCCCCAGCTGGGGCACCGCAGGCTGTGTTCACAGGCAGGGAGCGGCGGGCAGGCAGGCTGGTGCCTGAGGGCCCAGTGGCAGGCTGCTCACAGGCATGGACGGGCTGTGAGGCCT
This sequence comes from Streptopelia decaocto, assembly GCF_964273445.1. Classification (NCBI taxonomy): domain Eukaryota; kingdom Metazoa; phylum Chordata; class Aves; order Columbiformes; family Columbidae; genus Streptopelia; species Streptopelia decaocto. The sequence goes on from NC_138656.1 coordinate 58,212,702, forward strand.
CACCGACCTGTCCACAGCTGCCCCCATGTCCCATGGGAGGAAGAGGATGAGTGGCACATGAGGCCCCCTCGACTGAGTCCTGCCTGCAGCAACCACACAGGACACACAAACGCCACTGCTACGCAGGCTTCAGGGCTCACATAACCACAGACTGCAAAATGCACTGATCAATAACGGCACACAGAAAACTCAAGATCAGGAAGACTGCCAGAAGGACACAGTCCTCTCCAAAGCGCGCACACAGCCGCCTCCACCCAGCTTACAAGAAGGACCTTTTGAGCAGAAGGGCCCAGCTCAGGAAAACAGTGCGTCGATCCATGAGGGAGTGAGACTGACCAAATACTGACAATAATTCTTTGCAGTCTCCTCCACTGCAACTCACTGATCCATTACAAATTTTCAAAAAAGTAATTAATATTGGAGAAAAGGACTGTGAAGCAATAATCTATGGACACAAAACGCATTCCTCATTTCGCTCTCCATTCAGCTCCACAGCTCCATGAAGACAGTAGCACAGTAAACAAGCTGCCTCCTCCTCCTCAACACACTTCAAGTCCTTCTTCCCACACACAGCTGCCACTATCATGCATATTTCAAAGCCTCCATCTGGGCTTGACAACTGTACCTTCCTTTCTCCCAGCCAACAGAAATACACATCCTACTCAAACAGGCATGGACCGTACCATGCTGTTTATTTCAGAAAAGAAGCTGTTCCACAAGTAGGTCATGTGTGTGGAAGCCCCCGTCCTAACCTACATAGGTTAGAGCTACCCTACATTCATTTTTCCCCTCTTTCTACCTAGAAACATTCTCCAGGCAGCATGTAAGGATTTGTGGTACTTGTCCAAGCTGCTGAATGCCTGGTGCTGCTGGATAAACATCTACTGCTCACACAGGGATTAACTTCACAGTATACACCCAGCAGGTTCAACACTTCCCAGAAATTCTTCTTTTATCCTGCATGTGCTACACAGTGCACGTACACCTCCTTCTGTCCATAAATATGGCAATAATCCCCACAGCTGCTGCAGACTTTGAGGATGCCCCTACACAGAGGCTAGATCTCTAGTCTAGGGGGGGCCTCCTCTTTTTCTCCTGAAGGTCATCTCTTCCTGCTGCAGCAACCACCCACTCTGCACCCATGGCAGCAGCATACATTCTAACATTTAAATAGCTGTGTCTCTTCCATTCTCACTCATCAGCAGCCTGGACTCAGCTCATCCTTCCTATAGCATCAAACACACCTTCCTACAACCACATGCAAACAAGCACCCTGCCTCTCTCCACCTCTTGCTCTGCAGTAGCTGAGGAGGCATGAGGTAACAACAGTGCCTGTTGCAACCCTGGGAACAGCTGAAGCCAAACAAGGACAGGGCTTTTATCTTGGAAAGCAGAAGGTGGGGCCAAAATAAGAGCCAGGGGGAGCCAGGTTGCTGCTGCTCCACCAAGAGGTAGGACATGCCTTCATTCGCACCTGATGGCAATGTCCACGGCAATGTCCACACACCTCCCACCTCTTTGCACACAGCAGGAGCAGCAAGTGAGTCACCAGGTGAGATGAGGCAAACCGGAGGTGATGCTTGATTACGCAGACAGTGCTGCTTGAGCAGCCAGTCTCAACTCCAGCCCCACCCCACCCTGCTGATTAGGAGTAATCTAACGCAGCGGCTGTCCCACAAATCACCTCCTGGGCCACCTGAGATTAATGATGTTTTAACATGTAGATTATACAACCAAGATAATTTCTGAAGGATTTTAATGACTGGATGCCCAGCCAATTTTAGTGTCTTGCATCCCAAATTTAGTTTAAATCATGCCTCTCTACAGCAAGATGTTGTGAGGCTTAGTTAGTTAATATTTCCTAAGTTCTCTGAGATCTTATAATAAAAGAAGCAGTGGCACTACGAAGTGATTTTACTCTTAGTAAGATGGTTGCTACCAGGATTTATTAATTTAGTCCTAAAGAAAAAACAGGATCTCCATCTACGTGTGCATTGCTTCTTTCTTGGAAGATTAAGAATGAAGGAGATAGATAGTACAAAAATAAGTATCCATAAAGAGAATGGACAAGATTGGCTATTTGGAATAAGCACTCTTCAGCTGTTCATACTATTTACCTATGCCTTCTTTTGGGAGGACCACCAAGGAGGAAAACTGCAAAGAAAACTCCAGGGAAAGGTACCTTCTGCCCAGAGCATACATTCATTACAGGTCCTATGGAAAGAGATGTGGCCTAGATCTTCTGCTACTCTGCAGCCACTACCTGTCTTCCTACTTTAACAGCATTTCCAACAAACTGAGATATGGCCTTAATTTTCCTTAAGCTGATCATACATGTTTTAAAATTTTTCTTCGATATTTGTCATAGTGCTTTGAAGGTCACCCAGGCATTTTATGCAGACTGCTGGTACACTTAATCATTTCAGCGGCTTCCTGCAGTAAATCAGGAGACATTATATTAATAAAAGATGGGACTGTTCCAGGTCTGATTCATAGTGCTGAACACCCATCTACCTGGCTTTAAAAGAGTTCTTTAGAAAGGTCAGTTTTCTCTATGGAATTCGGAATATCAAGGATACATCTTCTCTCACACAAGATATATACACTCAAGGCCAGCACCCTGAAAGGTACATAAGACACTGGAGTGATTCAGAACAAGGGCTCACAGCTTGACTGCACCACAACTCAGCCAAAGAGACCTTGTCCGAAAATAAACCACTGAAATACAGGCACACCACGCGAATAAGCATCTCATAAAACAGGTTTCCCTCCCTCACTGCACTTCTTTGTCTGGCAAACATTGCTTTGTCACATTCATTGAGCACAAGACCCAAGACAGGCAAAATAGCAGGTCCAAGAGTTCCCTCTTGGCCAAAATTTGACATTGCTTGTACCATATTACTATTATCTGGTTACTTCTTCAAAATACTTATTAATCCCTGCAATCAGGATGTATCTAATTAATTTTTTTAAAGAGATTAAACACTTACTTTCTGGATTTGACTTGTTAGCACATCCTCTCCTTTCACTGCCATATTTCAAGTTCAGGTTTGCTTTCAGTATCTCACATAGCAAAGGTACAATTCTTATGAAATACAGATAACATTTATGAGTATGTTGCAACTTTCAGTATTATGTTGCTCTCATGACATTGGTCTTGCCCTTGCTAAAGAAAAATAAAACAAGTTTTCAAATAATACAGCTGGCAAAATATTTCTGAATAGCAATTTGTCACTGCAAAGGCTGATTCCTTAGTAATGTAATTTTGTCTAAGTATCTTAATGAAGACAATCAAGTGTTTTGTTTTCACTGGGTCAGTCCAACTGCACTGAAACCATGAATGTGGAACAAATCTATAATTTCTACACTCACAGTCACACCAGAAGAGACATTAAAAAAAAAAAAAGGAAAAAAACCACACCACCACCTTCACTACTTTGGGGTTTTATCTTGTAAGGTGCTGAAAACTCTCATATTTCTATCTCACATGCAGCATGGTGCAGATGCTGAGTATCACCCAGAACTGGAAGTCTGACCTCAACTCCTGTGCAAACTAAGCAGAACGAATGTGAATAACACAGAAAGAACACCTTGCCGTTAGCTGTCAGGAGTAATGCCAAAATACCTCTGTACATCAAGACCCTTGCAAGATCCACAGACCTATGTAACAATTTACGACAAGGCAGTTGTGAGCATTGGTTCCAACAACATGCTGCACAGATCAAACCCCACGGCAGGGCCAGACCCTCTGCAAAAAGTGGCATTGAGACCGACATGCTCCCATCAAAACACCGCCCGCAGTCAGCAGCCCACCCCTGTGCTGCACGGGAAGGCTACCCAGGCAGGCTACAGACCCTAGCGGGGGCAGATGTTGAATGTTCCTTCTTCCAGCCACCACTTGACTATTTGGCTGACAAATCTTAAAAGACATTCTTGAATGTAAATCATTCAGTCCAATCAGAATTTTATTTCATAGAATCATAGAATACCAGGTTAGAAGGGGCCTCAAGGATCATCTGGTCCAACCTTTCTTGACAAAGGAACAGTCTAAACAAGCTGGCCCAGCACCCTGTCCAGATGAATCTTAAAAGTGGCCAATGTTGGGGAATCCAACACTTCCCTGGGGAAAGAATTCCAATGGCTGCTTGTCCTCACCGTGAAAAATTTCCCTCTTGTGCCCAGCTAGAATTTCCCCAGGAGTAACTTGTTCCCATTGCCCCTTATATTTTCCATGAGAACCCTTGTAAAAAGGGAGTCTCCATCTTCTTTGTAGCCTTACATTTTAGCGACCTGATTTTACCCTTCTGTTTCCATGTGTGCCTACTGGGCATATGCTCAGCCCTGCTCCTGGTTGGGCATGTGGGCAGGGAGCCATGGCAGGCCCATGTCTTTCAGTCTACTGTATTTAGCAACCCCTGACAAGAATGACTATGCTTCCATGTGGGTATGAGCAGAAAATCCCCACTGTGAAATTTATGTTTCCCTTCTTCTAAATTGCAACAGGTATGTCTGCATGCACTACCAATCCACCCACACATACATGTACACATTAAAAAAAAGATACTTTATTCTATTAACCAAAGTAATAGCAGATGAGCTACGTAATATTTAAAAACATTTTTTCTTCATCTCATTGAATAAAGCAGATTTCAAACCTCACAATGACTATTGTAAGTTTCCTTATTAGGAAATATAAAAGATAATTTAAATCATTTTAGCATCTCATTTAAAATATATAAATTACCAAAACAAGAGAAAAAAATAAAGAGGTAAAATGTCTGAATACTGATTGCTGATTCCACACATTATTTTGATTTTTCAACATAACAATTTCTATCAAGAACCTACTTCTTAATTGGAAAATTTATCATAAAAATTGAATGGCAGACTACCAAAAAGTGACAAGATTTTAACACCATAATAAACATTAAGATCTTGATCCATTATGCTTCACACTTAGGGGAGTTTTTTCCTGTAACCAGGATGCTTAAAAACTTGTTCAAAAACAGAAAGCAAAGAGTCTTACGTAACAACATTTCAAAACTGGTTTCTTTAAGGCTATCACTACACCAAAATCAAGCTTTTCTGATGGAAGTGACTGATTTTTCTTCGGTTTGGGTCTACACAGGGCGCTTTAAAAGTACAAGAGAATGACACTGTATTCTTCTTGTCAGGTATTTGAGAAGCACAGGGTGAGGATACAGAAGACAACATAAGACAATGAATGCCCTGGGAGAAAAGACGAGATGTGTGAATGAACGGTGGGAAAACAGTGTAAGGAGTATGGGAAGAATATTAAAAGCAGCACTAGACAGGAAAACACGGGAAAACAGAAAAAAGCTTTGCGAAGAGGACTAGGTGTGCAACTGAAACTGGGGTACAGAGCTGCAAGATCATGGAGACTGTGCTGGTTAAGAAGAGATTAGAAGGAATGGGGAAACAGATGTTGCACAGGCAGGTTCCTGTAAGTAAAAAAGGGCGGCAAACATAGTGATAGCTAACAGCAGCCTGTAACTGAGGAGTCTGACTACATGATAAGGGGCATGAATGGATCAGGGCAAATTGGGAGTACTTTCATTAACAAAAAAGCAGCAGATGAACAGAATCATCCCTTGCACATCCTCATAGACATTCACATTTTGCCTATATGTTGTACGTTGAATTTTAAAATCAAGAAGTTCAGATCGTACTGGCTTAAATCCTCAAAGTAACAGGAGGCCCCTCCACCATTTTCTAAAATAATCCCCATAAAATACATCTCAAAATTTTAACTTGGCCTTATAATTAATGGGGAACAAAGCATGTTTGAATTATTTTGGCAATATCATTTTAGTAGCTTCTGCCCTAAACCATGAAAAAAAGAAAATAAAACTTAGACTGAAATGCCATTAGACTTAATAGTATACAATAAAATCTCTGGAAATTCAGAGGTGTTTACCTTCTGAAATTATACTGGCATTAAGACTATGATATTTGAATACTAATCTTCTATAAACATATGTTAGAATTAGAAACAATCATTAGCTTCTCAATAAATTCAGCAATATCCCTTTCTAGCCATGTTAGGTCATGAGACAGCTGACCTGTCTGCTCTCTCTTGTTAGCTAGAGTTCTTTGACACTCAAAGACTTAACAGCGTCTGGTACCTCAAACCACTGTAATCTTCTAACCATGCTTCAATAATGGGTCACCTAAACTGACTTCAGTAGTAGCAGGCCAATTTACTCTTAGGTGTGCACAGTGTATGGAGAGACTACAAAATAGGGGAGTTTTTATGAACAGTTTGATATTTTCAAGTTACATGCAGCATAAGTAGATAAGTGTTAGTCAAACATCCACAAAGGTGCATATCCATCTCCAAACACCCTAAATAGCTTTCAGCCTCCTCAACATCCAGTTTAAAAGTACTATGTGGCAGGTCCACAGAGCAGAGGTTTCCTTCACAGCTTACACGTTCCTAGGACTCACTTCCTTGGACCTACAGGAATGCAAATAACTATGTCTAACACACATTCAAATTCACAGCTCTTGGAACACAGCTATAACAAGTAAACTCAGGCCGAGAAGGTTTTCACAGCATGGAGTTTCAATTTGTTTGTAAGCTTAAGTGAACAGCAAATGGGGACCTCTGCAACTGTCAGTGCATATGGCTTCTAACGAAGGCCCAAGTTTTGCAAGCACCCTCCGCTGAGCAGAAGTGTGCTATGACAAACAAGTTATGTGCAGGGAAGTGGTGCCGTGCCACCAGCGTGGAAGGGGGCTGTGTGGGGAGATTATGTGGGTGTGTGGGAGGAAGAAATGTGGGCGAGGACAAGGAAAGGGGGGAAATCTGAGGGAGCAAATGCATGCTGTTTTAGCCAAGAAACCTGAGCCATTCTATATCTCCACCCCTTTTTTTCCCTCCTCATACCTGGCAGACAAATATCTAAATACCAATTTGTCACAACACAAGGCTGATCAGCATGGTACATTCTCTCACCTACACACCACAGCTACCAAGTGCTGTCTTCTGTTGGATCTTGCTTTGCTCTCCCACCTTCTCTACTTGCATCCTTCAGAGACCTAAGCCTGCAGAAGCACTAGCCATAAACAACCTGCATCTTCTCTAGGGTCAAGGATCCTACTGCAGCCCCTCAGGATCATGCAGAGATGCCAGCCTTAACATCAGCTGTATGAAATGCTCCCTCAGCTTCAGTCATAAGCTTGTTAAGCATCTCACAGAGAAAGCATTCCTTTTGCAGTCATGCATTTTATCAATTTACATAGCAGCATTTAAAGTCAGCAGTTTCTTTTTCTTCCTTTTGCATCTGATCAAGTACATTTAGGAACATATGCCACCTGTGTTCTGCATGTGGAACCCCCACTCCTACTGAATTCTAATAATACTAGCAATAATAATAATTAATAATTTGTTACCTATGTGCTGCCAGAAGTCTTTAAGACACCCGATAAAATATATGCAAATGGAGAGGGGGGAAGGAAATTTACCCACAGGTACACTAAGAACTAGATTTTAAAAAATATACAAATACAGACAGCATTGTTCAAAACCAAAAATGAGCCAATCCACTCCTAACAGAGTAAAACTGAAATTCTCTGCTAAGTCCCTGCACAACCAACTCAAACAGCCTGAGGTGTCTAGCAGCATTTGTAAAGGTAAGATTCATGCTCTTAAATTGTTTCGCTTAAACTAAATCATTCAGAAACCCACCACCCCCTGTGCTTTCCTTTACAAGTTAGCAAGGAATTAGCAAAAGATTTGACATTCTGTGCTTCTGCACATTCTACTCTAGTTTATGTTTACTAGGACACTGAATATTCACGTAGCAAAAATCCAGCTGTACTAGTTCAAAGCTATACTGCAGACAGTCCTCAAGCACTCTGAAAAAACTAAGCTGACAGCCAACTGCCGCAAAAATACCTGAGCTGTGTCAGCTGCACACAGATCTAAGTGGAAATTATTATATAATTGCACCCTTTGGCAAGTATTTGTTTGGAAATCCTACTGCAAACAGGATGCTTGCAAGAGCAGTGGCAAGACAAGATGTTCAGGGAATGCAACTAGAAGCATTCAAATGTTGCTTTCAAACTCTTGAGGGAAAAATCTCACGAACTTACCTAAGTTGCCAGGAAGCTTCATATGAATGAAAATCAGGTTCTGATTTTCTCCTAGCATTTCACATGAGCTTAACCTGTTTCCAGCCAACAGAATCTCTAAGTTTTGAAGAATATTGCAAAAAACCCCAACAAGCAACACCAACTATATGCCAAGAGAGTGTAAAATATCCTGAGGTAACTGGCAAAAGGCTGATGAAAATCCTCTAAATGTTTAATCACAGTTCTAATTGAGAGAGGGACTTGTTTTTAAATCTTACCAAAACACGTTCATAAATTTTAATTTACTTTAGTTTCTTCCCCTTCAAAAAGGCTAGAAGTTTTACTTCAGCTTCCAACTGATTTTGTTTTTTCTTCAGACTCCAGTTAATTTTCCATCCGCTAAAGTTAAATACAGCTTTTTCAGTGGTAGCAAATTTAACTATGTCAAGTTGAAAAAATCTTGCATCATACACAGTAAGAATAGTAGGCTGTAAAGCTTTGAAGACTAATAACAAATTCAGAGCTTTGGAAAATATGGTATGGGGAAAACGTAGTTATTCAAATAAATGCAGGCAAATAAGGCAAAATTTGAAAAAGCTTTCATTAGAAGGAAGAAAGATTTTCATATTCACCCATTCAAAGAGTGAACAAGGAGTCTGTGCTTCACTTTGGTCTTCAAAATAAGCCGAGGCATTGTTAATTTTGTTTCTACCTCATATGCCATATATATACCTGGACATGCAAGGTGACAAGACCAGGCCTCAGATTCAGATACTTAAAAGAAAACCTACATTGAGAGGAATTTGATGTTTTCCATATATGTACTGTGAGCAATCACATCACTTTTTAATCAAATATAGAAATTTTCACTGGAAACTTATCACACACATATTTGTTTCACTCTGTAATTCTGCAGAAGGCATACAAACCTGTCACTGGTGTTGATTTTTTTAGTATTTATTGACTGGAGTTGCCTTAGGAATTAAAACTCCAAATGACAAGAAATTCTCCACCCATGCTGAGCTCCTCCCATCATCAGAGTCTATATTAAAGTAGTGCAATTAGAAAAATGTTTCATAAATATTGCATTAGGATAGGCAGGCATTGATGACTCCAATTATTAAATACGTAAAGAAAACAGCATGTAATGGAAGGAATCAGAGATATTTTTTTTTATTGTTTTGTTCAGGTAAATACACACTCAGCATAAGTCCTTGTAATGAATCTACATTATATCACTTTAATACACTGCACAATTGCCTATTTTTTCAATTTTGTTTTACTACATTTTATGGTGATTTTACTTTGTTCAAATCCGCAAACTTCTGTGCAATGTCAGGGTTTTGTAATTTCATAGGTTTTTTTCTGTTTATAGGTTTAAACAACTTCATATTTTGTTGTACAGTGGCATAGTGGCACATTTGAATTTTCTTTCATGCCCATAATAAAATATCTTGATCATGTGACTATTTCCGCATTTTAAGATAGACTGATCAAGTTTCTTTTTTGTTTTCAGCCTAAGGACAAAACAATTAACTACTCACCTGGACTTCTACCCTGCAAGTCTTTGTACATCCTCGGGTTGATATAACTGCACCAATTCAAGTGGAATTTGATTTATATTAAAACACTAAGTTGTAATTTTCTATATTATTATGTAAGAATATTATTTGATAGGTTATATAGATCTTTGCTACAACTTAAGAAGGTTGATCTCTCAAAATGAATTTCTTGAATAAGCTTATATAGCCTCATTAACACAAGTATACTTGTAAGGTCAAAAATACATCAATTAAATATTTTGTTATATGTTTATATTCACAACAAATTAGGACAGCTCAGAACCCCAACTTTTACTTCAACATAGAACACTAACATAGAACATTAGATGTGTTGTCCTTGTTTAAACTAATTGTTTAAAATATTTAACAATTTTGCCATATGGAGGCATATAAGATTATCGGAATTATCCTTACCACTACAATAAAATTGTAAAGAAAATAATTCAACTGTAATACAATGTAAATAGTACTTTTTCAAAGGGGAACAAAAGGACAACTAAATCAACTTCTTGAACTTGTCATAATTTAAACTCTTCTGGCAAAACTCTACAGACTTTACACTTGTTTAAAATATAGCATTGTTACCTATCACTTACATACTCCAAGTTATAAAATAATATTACTGACATTAGTTAAATCTATCATCATAGTAAGTGATCCCAATTTGTCCTCACTTCTACTTTCCTCTTTTCCCTGCCAACCCTACTGCCAACACAAATATTTCAAGGCAGCCATAAATTTCCTAATAATTCCCAAATTAAATGTTCAACATATTTAAGTCCAATTGTAAAATATATGCTAATGCAATGTGAAAATGGAAATCTTCAATGTAGTGCTCAAATTCCACTCAATTTGTAATAGCACTACCAAAACACATGGAAAACATGGGTCTACAAATTATAAATGGTGATGCTATTATATTTTTATTATTGCATCAACAGCACTATACATAATTGTTTCTCCGACATGTTTACAGCCCAAGAGGGAAAAAGAAAGCTCTAAAACACACACTTATTAAAAGGTTCCTTTACATATATTGTTGCCTTTTCTCTCAATTACATTAAGCACCATTAAGAAACCTCACCTTGTTATTCCTCGAAACAGCAATCCCTTACTTTCTCTGGAAAACTGATCAACACTGATCAACACTCTGTAACTGATCAACACTGTTGACTGTATACTCTTTTATAATAAGAGCACAGAGATATGTAGACATGGTGATGAATTTCCTCTGGAAAGAATACATAATAATATTTCACACTTCTGTAACCGTTTCACCCAAAAGCCACAAAACACCTTGATACTAGGGTAACTTACAGATCATGAAAGAAGAAAGCAGAAGGTGAAATTTGTTTTACTAAAGAAAATCCTGGAAAAGAGTCATAGTTACATTGCATGGAGTGTGGAATGTGTTTTCACTTTTGCCTTCTGTGTTATGGTGAGTTTAACCTGTACAGTTAGCAATGAAACTTGCTCAACTTCCGATATCACAGCTATGTCACAGTTTATGATTCCATAATTCTGAATGTTCTGGCCTCTGACATTTGCTAGTCATCTGATTTCCTATCAGCATAACTAAATACGAATTGGGCATAAATCACCTATAATTTTTAGCCATGCTTTGTTAAGCTGCTGTCTTTGTTTTTGTTGTCTAGTAACTGCATCTAATATAGTTTAATAACTAATTAAATACACTAAATAAGTAACTGACAAATCACCAACTCTAGTTTCTAGTCCTATTGCTAACATGCCCCTCTGAAATTTTCCAAAGATAAGAAAAAACTAAGTTCTGATGATTTATTTAAACTTAAATGAAACATAATGGCATTTTCTGCAAAACAAAGACAACATGTACTAGCAAAAAATGTGCTGCAAACACAGCTTATACCTGTTTTTTGTAGAACTCAATCTGCCAGACAACATGTAAAAGTCCATACAGAGACATCCTGCTATTTCTTTCAAAGGTATAAAAAAAAGTATAAGGTCAGGTATGAGCTAAATGAACTCCTCTCTAACTTTGGCTGCCCTGAATCAAGTAATATGAATACCAACATTAACATTCTGTTATTCAAAATAGGACCATTAATAATAACCATAAAACATAACACTTAAGACTGCTTCCAAAAATCTAGCCTGGCTTTTTGTCTCTATAACTACCCTGTTCAGCCCATGAGAGACCATAAGATTAAAAAAACAACACCCACAGTATTTTGTTAATGCCTGCTTATGTATATGCAATAGTATCTTGTTTTACTCTAGCTTCTTTGAGGAATAAGGTTTTCACAGAAACCACACAATGAAAATTAGAAGCTATGTAGACCAGTGCACTACTTACTAAGGAGACAGATACTTATTTTAACTCTAAACTACTTTTTTGCTAATTATCACACACATCCAAACACAAAAAGTAGAATTGGTTGTCATTCAGCACCCACAGGCTCCACTTTATTCCAGAAAACAAATTCTATTTAATTTTGCCTCCTTTCACAATAATAAGAGAGCCAAGAGAAACTGAAGAACAAAACCCCTGCAACAGCAAGGATCCTGCCTTTTTAGACAAGTTGGTCCAACAGATCCTTCAACAAATGTGTATCTATACAGGCAGGTGTGGGATTGCAGTGTATGCAGAATGACCTGGTTATCTTCAATTCTAGTACTATTACCACTAATTCAGCTACTTCAAGTACTTACGGAACTGAACAAAGAGTGATACAAGGAGGGAAAATTTCTGAGAGACTTGCATAGCTGACAAACTTGTTACAAAGAATCATTTTATACTGGCATAATTTCACCCTAACTTTCAACTATGAGGCTCAACAACTAATTTGCGGGTTGTGGACATAACACACTTCTATATTGTATATTGTGGATACACGTGGACATACAGGTTGCAGTCACAAAATGGTGAATCTGAGTCTAAAAAAGGCAGCTATACAAGAAACTTCAAGCACATCTCTTGAAACATTGTATCTGAATCCAGTCCTTTGCCTTTTTCACAGGAACTAACTTCAGGGCTTGGTTTGTATTGTGAGGCTAAATGAAATCAACATCATGTAGTTTTGAACTAGCCTCAATGTTCAATTAAAAAATTTGATCTGCTGGGCCCACCGACTGATCTTGGCAGCAACTCTTTACCTCTTCATAGCTCAGTTTCCCACTCTACAAATAACAAAAAGGACACTGCTCTCTTTTCTCAAGTGCTTTGGAATCCACAAGCACTAGGCAGATATCTTCACCATCTTTTGAATAAGGAGGTTAAGTATCCACCACGTCTACATACCAGAGAAAAAGTCTGAAGTGGAGAAATGATTGCTACAAGCAACAGTGAGAAGCATCACTAGTGTAATGGAAAAACATACTGTCAGTACCTTGCTTCATAAACCAGAAGAATATTCCATTGACATGGGTGTTTTAGGGAATGTTGCCACCACATTTGCAGCTGCAAAAAAAACCCAGTCAGTCATCAGAATGACAGTAGTGAAAAGAAGTCATTAGTTGCGCTTATTTTCTTTCTTAAGGACAGGAGAGACTAAGCACGAATATTGTCATTTGAGAAAATCCTACTTAGGTATAAACATCCAAAATATTATGGATGGACAGGGACATGACAGTTCTTAGCTTTGTATTAAGCAACTTCCTCTTAATGCTCAACTTCTGCAAACAGTGTGAAGGCTCTATGTCTACTGTTCAGATTAATGCATACATTTAGAATAATTTACCGTGTATTGTATTTTAGAGTCCAAAATACTAGCTTTTCATAATTCAATTCAAAACCACGTTGCCTGCAGATAACTCTAAATCATTCCTCACAGCACCGCTGCAAAGCCAGCTACCTAAATCTCCAAGATATTTATTGATGGCATGACTGGAAAGGAATGCCCCTTTACAAATGGACAGATAAAAATCAAAATCACTTTTCTGATTCAAGTGATAAACTCATTTTTCTTAAAAACTGGTAGCAGTTTTTGGAAACAGAAATAACTTCTACGTGCTTCTGTGATGTCAAAGATGAAATCTCTGCTTGTGGAGGTACAATCTGTAGCAAGAACACACGTCTGCCAAGACTCTGGCATCGATGATATTTTGTCTAGACAGCCTTTGAATGTGACTGACACAGGAACACTGCACATGGTTGAGGAAACTGAAACTTACGCAAGAGCTTTTCAAGCCTTAGTCAACATACAGCATTTTGGATATGTGCCAAACATCCTCCAACCACACCTTGTGGTGTCCTCCTCAGGAATCTAACGGTTTTTGTTTCTTCAGGTCTGCCAGTTGTCCCAGGAGTTAGAAAGATAGATTTGCTTAGATAGGATGCTGCTAGAGCCATTTGGACTTAATATTGTCAACAAGGGGAGAGGTCTATGTGCTGGCTAGTCACTGAGGCATTCAAGTAGTTGAATTGCACGTTATTTGGAAGCATTGAAGACTATAAGGAATTGCTAACCTTTTCTCAACTATTGGACTTAACTGAGAAACACATGACAACTATTAGCTAAAGGACAGAAATGACTAGCCACAGTTGATAATTCTTCTAGACATTTTGGAAAGCACTACATATTTACTTTGACCTTTTGGGCCATGACAGAAGTAGCCTGAACCATGTGCATGCTTTCATGGGAGAGTCCACATGAACTTGCCACAGACAGCAGGCTGTAATTTGGGGGAAATTATGAATATCATGTATTGTCAAATGTTTTTTTCACTGTATGACAGCGTTAGTTCACCTAATCCTCAAGTAACTGTCAGGGCTAGGAGAACAGAGAAAAAGGGGAAGGAGACTCAAAGGCAAGATCCTTGGCTTTTAGCTTTAGTTGGTTTACCTCTAATTCAACTGGTACTAAAGTCAACAGTTCCCCATTAACTTACTGAGACTTAACTTCTATCAGTTAATATTACTGACAGTGCAGTTCAGCAGCCCAAAAGAAAGAAAAAAAAAAATTCTACTGTGCCTTCCAGAAAAACACGAGGCCATAAGATGCCCATTTACAACCGCAGTAAAAGCTCTAGGTATGGCTGTGGGTCCTCAGAGAGAGACCCAGTAAATTTTTGACACCCAACACAAAATTTATACCATCTAAATGCAAAATACAGCAAGTGGTGCTTCTCTCCAAATGAAATATGGACCCCAGTGAACCTTAGCTTAATCCTGACCCTGAAATACGCACGCTTAATCTACCAGGTTAACAGTGTGTGAGTTTCATTTCCAAACTGACAAGCTCAACCTACTGACTGGATATGAAGTGCAGAGGTAGCAGCAGCCATACTTGTGAATCTACAGCGAGGTTCTGAGAGAGGTCTTATCACCAGCAAGCACTAAAATACTTGCATTTCGGGAGTTTTCTGTAACTCAGCAGAAACTGCAAAATTTCTCACCTATTTACACTGAGGATCCAAAGGAAAAAACAAACAAACAAACAAAAACCCCAAAACACAAACTATTTTGGTCTAGGTACTAGGTGTAAGTTTGCTATCACATTTCTGAACCAAAACCCAAGTTTCTCCTCCCATTCCCTCTCTCCTCCCACCTGCACTAGGGAAACACTGCTGTGGAGGCAGCAAGGCAGGGAAGCTCAGAGCAAAAACAGCCCCCGGCCAGCACCTGGTTTTTTCTCGCAGGCCTGCATACTCGTGACTGTTCTAGCTCTGGGCCCTTATAAAGAAAAGTTTCACAAGCTCTTTTATGACTTGCAATCAAAACTAGCTGGATCCGGCAAGTTTTTTTTTGTGTCACTCTCATGCACTTTCACCTGCCGGGGCTGGATTCCTCGGACAGGCCAAAGGGAGCAAGACGTTTTCTATTCTGACAGCACACAGGAGCCTAACGCTGGGACCAGCAGGTTCTCGTGTTTACTGTCAGCCATTTAAAAAGGCGAAAGGCAGCATCACCACTGACGGGGCGTCAGACGCACCATCCTCACGGCCGCTTACAGGCCGCAGCCCTTCGGCTTTGTCCGTGTCTTTCTCCGTTCAAACCGCCCGGCTCCGCCGCCGCGGGGTCCGGCTGGCTCCTCTCACGGCCGGCCCCGGCGTCACAACATGTCGCCGGCCCCGCTTTAAGGTCACCTCATGGCGCTGCCGTCGAGCGCGGCCGCCGTCGCCGGGGGCTCCCCCGCGGGGCCGCGGCCTTTCCACGGGCAGCCTGAGGGAGGGGGCAGGGCCACGGACACCGGGGGCACTTACCAGGTCTATGAAGGTCAGAAATTTCCAGCTGCCTCCATAGGTCTGATGCGCGGGCATGTCAATGGCCTTGTAATTGCACAGGATGGAGCAATAGGACAGGAGGATGGCGGCGCGCAGCACCTGGCAGGGTACCAGCGCCATGTTGCGCGCTGTGCCGGGGCGGCCTCGGCGGCGACGGGCGGCGGGCCAGCTCGGGGTGCACTTCCGTGTGTGTGTGTGTGTGTGTGTCTGTGTGTATGCGCGCCCGTGCGGGCGGGACTCCGAGCCTCCCCGCGCCGCGTTCGGCCCCGGCCGGGGCGGGGCGGAGCGGCCGCGCTGTGCGGCGGCGGGTGGCAGCGCCGCGGGCAGTTGGGGTTGGAGGGCTCGGTGGGTGGCGGCGGCGGTGCTGGCGCTGCTGGCAGCAACCGGGATGGCGGGCTCGGCGCGCCCCCGAGCCGCAGCTCCGCGGGCAGAGAGGGCGGGAAGAGGCCGTGCCGTTCCCCAGGGAGCGGAGGGGCACGACCTCCCGCTCCCATCGCCCCCGCCGCGCACGCCGGTCCTGCCGCGCCGCTCCGGCGGCGGCGGTGCGTGCCCCGGAGCTGGTAGGTGCGGGGCCGGGGCTGCCCAAGGACGGCGCGAGTGCGATTGTGAGCACGGGCAGTAAGTTATTTGCAGAAACTGGTTGGCCGCATTTCCAAGCGAAAAAAATAAGCTGCATCAGCAATCACGTACTTTAAACAGTGTACTGGGGAACGCTGCCGCGCATCTACCTCCGCGGCACCTCCCCAGAGGGCCGGCGGGCACAGGGCCCGGCCGCCGCTGCTGCTGCCGCCGCGCCCCGCGCCACCAGCTGACCACGCCGGGGCCAATGGGCTGCGGGAGCGCGGCGGCGGCTGGAGCAGGTGTCACCGCCCGCGGCCTGCGGGGGGTTTTGTGGGGCCGGGAGCGGCGGGAGGCCCGGGAGAGGCCGCCGGGCGAAAGGGGCTCTGGCTGGACGCTGAGAGCTGTGCCGCCGCTGCACAGGTAGCGCACGGCGTTCGTACAGCTGTCCCGGTGTGGAGAGCGGTTGTCCATCCATGGGTGTCTCTGGGGCACAGTCACGTCCTCGGTGTTGCCATCAGTTGTGCACACACACAACTGCTAGAAGTGAGCCATGAAGATGATGGAGTGGAGCATCTCCCTTATGAGGAGAGGCTGAGGGAACTGGGTCTCTTTAGCTTGGAGAAGCCTGAGGGGTGACGTCATTAATGTGTAGAAATATGTAAAGGGTGATTGTCATGAGGATGGAGTCAGGCTCTTCTCGGTGACAACTCATGATAGGACAAGGGGCAATGGGTACAAACTGGAACACAAGAGGTTCCACTTAAATATGAGAAGAAACTTCTTCTCAGTGAGGGTAACAGAGCACTGGAACAGGCTGCCCAGGGAGGTTGTGGAGTCTCCTTCTCTGGAGACATTCAAAACCCGCCTGGACACCTTCCTGTGTAACCTCATCCAAGTGTTCCTGCTCCGGCAGGGGGATTGGACTAGATGATCTTTTGAGGTCTCTTCAGTGCCTAGATTCTGTGATTCTGTGTGAAGTGTGCTTTGCAACACCTGTGACCGCTGGGAAACCGGGAAACCTCATTGCCCCTGAATTAAAACGTTGACTTGAGTGCCAGCATTATGAGGACACTTAGTGTTGCACCTGATGGTGCAACACAGCGTTCCAGGTTGTAACTAACTAGTTGCTAATAGCATCCCAGGGACCAGAAGATCATCTTGAAGGTTCATGCACTGATGGGTGGTGGCTTCCTGCTCTCTGATGGGGCACAAGGTACAGTGGATAGCAGAAACAACCAGTCTTGTTGGTAGAGACTTGGATATTCACTCTAGCACTGGTGTGATCTAAGGGAACAGTATTTATACCAGTCTTTGTTTTAAAGGCACTGAATGACCCTTTCTGTCAGCAGAGGTTTGATCACCAAAGCGATCCTTGACGCTAGAAGCAACTGAGGGGTCTTGTGCTTGGACTTCTACTCCCTGAAAAGGAAAAGATCTTAAAGTGCTTGATTGCAGGGTAAATATTAAATTTCTTTTTCAAACTTATTTTAAAGATAAAAAAAACTACCAGCAGAGATCTCTAGGCTCGGATGGGCACTATAAACACCATCTCCCTACATTTGTCTTCTGAAATAAATATTTGAACCATAAGGTGCTTCATCATAGCTATGCTACTGGAAAGCAAAAAGAACCAGTGGCCATGCAATGTATTCCCTACTTCTATTCCATAACATAGAGTCAAAGTCTGGTAACCACGGTGCTCAAGTTCTGCAAAAATGAAGGGCTATGTAGGAGAACACATGCTAGCAGCTAGCCTAGATGAAATTAGCACAGTTTAAGATCTCTGCTTATGCAGAGGAATTATATGTCAGGCATGGACAAAGAACCTTTTGGAAGCACAGTGCCTGAATTTCCCACTGGAGCCTTTAGGTTATTTTACCTTATCTTACCTGGGTTCACAGCCCCAGCAAGTACATTGAGCAATCAGACCCTTCTGTTGCTCTTTGTGTGTATTTTAGTTTTACAGGCTAAAAGGGTTTGGTCTCATTGAAGTCTCAAGGTTCAGTGCAAGAGGTGTCTGGGTGAAATGTAATTGTCTGCAACACAATGGGAGACCAGAATAATAATGTTAGTGGTGTGCCTCAAAACAAGTGGATCTGCAGAGCAGTGCAGTTGCCGCTGAGGACCTGATGTCTGCACCATATGTATTGCAGAAGGGTTCACTTTAGACCAGTTCTTACCTGAATATTCATTAGTGTCTGGAGTGCATTAAGTGAACCCCTGGAGCACATCTTTTGGTTTGGTTTTATTTAAAAGCAATGCAGCTTGCTCAGTATAAGTCCAGATGATCAGGAGATTTACTCTGTATTTGAACTACAGTGCTACTGTAAAGGCACCCTTGGTGTGCAAGTCTCGCTCGACTTGAGTTTTGTAAGCTCTCAAATGCAGGTTATTCTGTGTGGAGCTCCACAGCTTGACTGAAAACACACTCCTGCACATCCTTCTGTCTTGTGATCAGCCTCTGGGAGGAAGAGTTTGGGGCTGTCTAAGCCTTAGGCAGTTTGTCCCCTACTTTTCTAACTGCACCTCCTCCTATGATATACAGGAACTCACTCCCTGGGTCACCTCTGTGTCACTAATATGACATCACAGACATTAATACTCACTGGACATAACTTGATAACCACCATTCTCAGTTTGCCTTTTAGCCACGTGCATTTAAACATCCTCCAGGGTTACAGCATCCTCAAAACTTACAGAAAAACTACCTGGCCTTTTCAGAGCCCACTTTGAATGCTCTTCAGTTCTACTCTCCTCTCTTCCATAGAAAACTCAGCAATGCTCACAGAAAATCCAGACCTCATACAAGGAAAAACTTGCACTCAGCCTTGTGAAATCAAAATGAAGTAGAATGTATAAACACTCTTGTTCCCTGTTTTTTTTTTTTCTTTCGGCCAAGAAAATCTCAAGACAGGCTAACTAACATGCTCAGCCAAGCTTCTTCCTGGTCAAAGACTCTTCTTTATTATGCATTTCTAGAACTTTGAAAGGAAACTTAACTCCTTTGTGGGTGGGTTCTTTGTGCCTGTGTCCTTTCTAAAGAAGTATCTGTTCAGTCTCTGGACAGTATTATAATAAGGGCTAATTAGATTGTAGGCTGCCATTAGCCTTCATGTGCTACTGTGGACTTTATACTCCCTGTCTAATGAGAGACAAGCAGCAAAGTCTTTTGTGACTATGATTGAAAGAGGTTTGCACTGGATTTTATTTTCCTTTGGATTTGGCCTTAGTTTTTTTCAGCAAAGTAAAAATGAGAAGTTTACTAATTTGCCCTTTATATTGCCATATTAATGCAAATTTTTGGTACTTTGTAAAATGTTCACATTTCAGGTTTGTGATTAAGTGCATAAGTCATGGTAAGGTAGAATATAAACATGTAAAATGTGATATTCAGTGCTAGCCTGTGATTTTTCAGATCCTGTTCTTTAAGTATTTGTTTGTATGTAAATTGTATAAAGCCTCAGCTGAATTTTCCTAAGTCACATACTGTATTTGAAAATGAAAATTTCACATGGGTCTTACTTGTCATTCAGTAGAGATGAGAAACAACTTTAAAAGAGAGAGAGAGTCCAAAGCACTGGTATGTCTGAGATGGGAGATGTTAATAAATGCTGTCTACTACAGGGGTGGAAGCAAGATGCCTAAAAATCTGTCAGAGAACTGAGTGGAAAAAAAGGGCTAAAAAGGTGTGTTTTATATACAATTGTTAATAGAAAATATAAAATTAATTGCACAATAGTTTTGCTGCTTGGCATTTTGACAGAATGAAGTGTAATATCTTGGAATCCAAGTTTTAATCTCTTCTATGCAGGCTAGCAGATGACAAAGCTTGAGAGTTTTTTGGTCGGGGTGTTTTTAGGTTTTGTTCTTGTTGTTTTTTGTTTTTTGTTTTTTTTTAAGAATAACATTTGAATTTCTGAATAGCATTGTATGTTGTGAATATCAGATATCTTTGAGAGATTTTTGAGAGATGTTTTGAGACCCATGAGGTGCCTTTTCTAAAGCAATTGCTTTAAATGCAAATGAGTTGTTTACAAGGAATTATGCCACAGGCAGTTCCTCCAAAGCAATAATAATAAGCATAATAATGCATGCTTGAACTCATAAAAAATTCGTAATACTGCCTCATCACAATGTGGTCATGGTGATGCACCTGATACTGCAATTTCTAATATTTGAGGCAGAGTGTACAAACTGTGCCAAGGTAAGTGTACTTGCCTATGTGGGAGTGTGACTCCCACATAAGCAGACCTGCAAAAAATCAGCTTTCTTGCAATGGATATAAGTGAAATTATCGAAACATTGCAAGTTAAAAATCAGCAAGCAATTATTGAAATAAAGCTTGCCTGTGCCTACAGCATTAGAGTTATTAGAAATGTTCTCAACTGATAGGTATTTATTTAATATACAGCTCTTCAGTTGGATGAACTATCACTTGGTTCATAAATGGCCCCACATAT
This sequence comes from Streptopelia decaocto, assembly GCF_964273445.1. Taxonomy (NCBI): domain Eukaryota; kingdom Metazoa; phylum Chordata; class Aves; order Columbiformes; family Columbidae; genus Streptopelia; species Streptopelia decaocto. The sequence goes on from NC_138656.1 coordinate 58,233,586, forward strand.
CAGAGGATTCAACTCAGAATCTTTGCATTATCTGCTATAACTGGGCCCATTGTTAATATAAAAATTGAAGGATGGAGAAAAAAAGAATGAAAAAAATGAAAAGACCACATTTATACAGAGTGTTTAATAAGACTTCAGGAGCTACTTGCTTGTATAGTGACTGATTATTGCCAATTTATTTTCAAGTTTAGGTTAAAGAATTACAGGGAGTTACTAATAGGGCATATTTTGTGCTGAGTATTCTACAATACATACCTATATGTATTTAACAATGGGCAACAGAGCTGGAGCAGAGACGACCAGGAGATAAGTGGAACAAAATTTGGGGCAGCTGAAAATTAATTCATCGTCTTTTCAAGTTAAACTTTGCTTTATTGTGCAAAACCATAAACTTCCATGCTATAAAAGAGAAATGAACAGATAAAACTTGCTGTCTTCAGCCTCCCTGTTAAGTTAAAATTTCCCAAAGCTAAGATTATATAAATAAAAAGCCTTATGGTATAAATCAAGAGTTCTGACTATGTAGTGAAATGGGGGCTGTGTAAGGAGATTAACTTTTGTTCACGTTTGGATCAGATACAATTGTGTACAACAAAGCTGTTTCACGGTAAGTATTTTATATCTCAATTTTGTATGCTTTGTGCTGATTACGTCGGTCAGTGTTAGTGCAGGAAGGGAAGGCAGGTAACAGGCCTCTGAGGTGCAGAAGGGCAATACTGATCAGGAGTATTCTACCTGCCCACAGGTGATGAGGCCCACTGTAAATCAGGGCTAACATTCCTCTGCTGTAGCATGCAGTCTCACAGAGGGATGTAGCCTTTGGGAAATGGTTTAGGTACATGCAGTGCACGGTTATAAATCACCTGCTGTCCTGTTTTAAGAACTTAGCCCTTACACTACATCTGCCTATCATCAAAATCTTGAGCAGGCTGGATAAGAAGGATTGTTTAGGAATATCAGTAAACAGTAAAAAAGCAGAACTGCTTTCCATAGGGAAGTATGATTCAGCTTCTTGTTCATTAAAAATGTGCAAAAGAAGACAAAAATAATTTCCACAAGTAATTATAAAGCCAGAAAATTTAACCCTGCATGTAACTGTGTACTGAGTGTCTGCCTTCTCTTAGACCCTGTTGATAGAAGACAGTCCTGACATAACAATTGTTACCAGGTACCTGTCAAACACATGAAATTCCATTTGAACACAATGAAGTGGTGTTTGCTGTCAGGAGAGCTGAACATAGGAACAAGTAACCCAGAGAGGCTGTGGTCTCTGTATCTGTGAGATATTAAAAACTTGTCTAGAAACAGTCCTGAGCAACCTACTGTAGCTGACTCTGCTTGAGCAGCGGGATTCAACTACATGATCTCAAGAGGCCCCTTCCAACCCCAAGAATTCTGTCATGCCAGAGTGTAAATGGAGCTACATATGTAACTACTGCATAACTCACCAAGTCCACATAAACTTTCTAGATTATCTTGTTAAAATCAGCTCTTTGGTGGGTTAAATCCTGTGAGTGCATCACTGTGGTACCTCCTCTAAACATCTGGGCAAAGGAGTTAGAGGTGGGATGAGAAACAAGGCACAGGAATGATGCAGGTGCTCCACACCACCTCTGGAGCATTATCTGGTTAAAAGAATTATATAATTGTTAATTTGTGCTGGAGACTTAATATGTGTAGTTTGTGAACTGAATTGGAATAAATCTCTACCCCTAAGTCCCCAGTCAAAAATTGGAGAATTATTTGTCCGCACCCTGTCTGTACTCCAAATTCTCATCCATAAACCTGAACTAGTAAAACTTCCTGTCTGTGTGCTGACTGAAAGTCATCTCAGCAAATACTATTTCTTCATTTATTTTAAAACTATACATGTGTAATTATACTTCACCCAGTTACTTCTTGGACTTCTGAGGAAACCTGATATATATGTATTAAAAAATTCTTAAGCAAACAGCAGATAATTTTCTGTGACAACTGGAAAACAGAGTAAATATGAAGCATGTCCTATTTAGAATGGGTGAGTAATTCTCTGGTTCACCTGAAGTCAGGTTCAACTGATCAAGGCAGAACAGTAATATGCATCTAACACAACAGCCAGATTACAGGGGGCATTTCATTCAGTAGCAGAGAGGCAGTGCACTGGCTAGCAAGGACAATAGTAACCAAATACCCATCTCAAAGATTTGGCATAGCCTTTTTTTTTTTTTTTAGCAGTTTGGCTTTGATGATTTTGCAGAAGCTTGTATTGTGTTTGGGCTGCCAAGCAGACCTGGAGGTACCTGCTGTCGTCTGCTGGCCCCTCTGCAGGAGATGCTTATCGCTGCCAGCTCTTCCTCTCGTGGTAGGGGTGACTCTCAGCAGAATGCCGTGCTTCTGCCTTTTTAGTATCTGCCAGACAATGCAGCAGTAAGCAGGCTCTCTCCATCACCAGCTGGAAGCTGTTGTTCTATCTAATTTTTTATTCTAGTGCCCCTCCTCAAAATGCCTTTTACACCACTTGTAGAAACTGTGTCATTTTCAGTATGTGTCTTTCCCGTGATACAATCTGCTGCTGAAGGGTCACATGGGCTAACAGTGGCAGGAGGTCCCTACCATACTGTGATGATATTGCACTACAGATGGATGCATAGGATGGTTTTCCTGGATAGTGATGCTTTTTTTTTCTTTTTTTTTTTTTTTCCTCCTCCACATATCAAAAATATTTGGTCAAAATGGATTAATATTGTGGAAATGGAGAACATGAACAAGAAATCTACAGGTGAGGTATCTTCATGTCTCCCAAGTATTCTCTTTTTTCCTGCCTTCTCCCTTTTTAATTCAGTCCATGGCTATCCTGATGGATTAAATCATTAAAAAACTCATTTGCACTCTTCAGCCTTCTTTCAAATCTTGGGTTTGGGCACACAAAGCCACTGTGGATATAGTAGGCAGAAAAATATTCTTGTAATTTCCTCACTTATGAATCTGACACGTGTCTGTATTTCCATAACTCAAAGCCCCTTTTTAAATCAGCTTGACGAAAATTCCTGACAATAAAATTCCTTGACAATAAAAACGTGAAAATGTATGTGAAAAGGGAGACAAACACACACTGATGTGATACAAAAACTGAATTGCAAACTGGCTTTAGTGTAACAGCCATGAGTAACTTTCTCTCCTGTTTGTTCAGCTTTGTATATTTTTATAGTCTGATGATCATTTGAGATTAATTGCAGAGGATAGAATGATAATATGCTTTAAAGAAGTAAAGTAGGGGAGAAGCAGGAGGTCTAGACCAACCTTCAGAAATCAACCAGCTGTATGCTGTTGCACATTTGAGCTCTTAGATAAATGACTGCAAATGCATGGGTGAATAAATGAGCACGTTGAAATTACTTTGAACTTTCTCACAATCACCTTTTTTTTTTGTATTATGATTCTTGCTACCCACTTACTGGAACAAAAGTAAAAATATTTTGAGACAGCTGCATCATGGGAATTTCTCTGCAAGTGAATGAAATAACCAAAATCCTTGTTTTCCTGAATGACAGCCCCGTTGCACAATATACATAACCACTGCAGAGGAGAAATTGGAATAATAGGCATTTGCAAAGAAAAACTAGTACTTAATATCCTTGGGAAAAGTTAGGCTGCCACAGTTCCTGCCCCAAAATCTCACCTTCAGTAACATAATGGACTAAACACAAGTCACTTTGCCATTGTTTTCTGCTTAGAGAAGGAACACAATTGCGTGCACTCCACAGATGCAGCATAAAGAAATGGCAGTTTAAGCAGATGTGAAGCGGCATTAATATCAGGCTTAGCAGTGTGATTGCTGGCTGATAAAGTGCAACCAGATAAACCAGAAGAAGAGACCGAATTAGGATGTCTTTGCTGGAAGTAATCTTGGAGACTGTAAATATGATAATTAGGATAGCTTTAAAATCCTTTAGGTGCCTTTTTGCAGTATATTAGCTGATAAATCTGACTAGTTAATCTAGTAACTGGTGATTGCTAGGGATAATTGAAAATGCTGAAGAATTTAATTTTTTGCCGAAAAATTCATGTGAATGGGGGTGGAAGAAATCCTGTTTATGAACATTTTGCAAAAAATGTAGCCTGTTTTCAAGCACCTTCAAGTCTTGCATGTACTTATGCAGCCACTGACCGAGAAGCTTTATCATTTATGAGCAGCCCAGATGGCACATTGGGATTCAGAACCCAGCCTAAATCTTTGGAAGACTTGATTTAATTTTGGCTGGTTTAAATGAATCACAAAACTGTCCCTTCTCTTTGTATTTTCTGAACCTAAGCAGTCTGCAGTTTGAGAGGGTTTTTTTGTTTGTTTTTTTGTTTGGCTGTTTGTTGTTGGCATCCTAATATAAGAGATGTCTTTTTTTTATCAGAATAAATTATATCATGAATGTTTACAGCAATGATTGGAAAGAGGGTTTATTAAAATTTCAGACGTTGCTGATGGAAGCTGAGGAAATCTTGTATTTTCCACCTTGTCACTGAAAACATACCCAAGTATGTCTATCATCCCGGTAAGAGATTCACTTGGGACAGCAGCTTGCTGCTTATCACAGAACTAAATAGATACAGTGGATTCAGATAGAACAAGTCCACATCTTTCTCTCAGGGCCAACATGCCGACTGAAAACCTAATTAACTGCGATATAATGATGTGTCTTCTCTTGGGAACTACTGGTCTGTGATAAGGATAGGGTATAATGCAGGTGAATGCAAACTACTAACATTCAGCATTAGTAAAAGTTTTAAATGGCTACCTAAGTCTCTACGAGCTGCATTGTCTTAATGTAGAAGTCATCTTTCTAAGATATTTAATACACTGGAAACACTTAAATACTACATCTTTTCCACTTCTTTGATGCAGTTCTTCTATCCTTCATAAATGAATTAGCATGTCTAAATAACCCCATACCACTTTTATTATAATTAATCTATAAACAGTTTCCTGATTCAACTAAACATCTAATTTATGCCCAGTTTTAACGTCTTCAGTGGGTCTGAGGTGAAAATTTGACCCTTCTTCTGAATTTAATGATACAGCTTTCACTGATAATGATACATGATCAAGCCTGAGCTCATGTAACTTACTTATTCAAGGCCAGTGTTCTGGCATCATTAAAACATTAAAACCAATGCACAGAGTGTGGTTTCTATGCCACAACTGGTACACAACACATTTTGAGTGACATCATTCTTCTTTCATTATGAACAGCTATTCTTAGTTTTCACTAATGTGCCAATAAGTTGAAAGGGAAAAGAAGTAAACGAGCAGAATATTAAAGCAAAACAAAAAGCAGCTCAGAATGAAAGTGTGCATGCAAATGAACATATGTGATAGTGGCAGGAAGTGGCTGCATCCTAAGTCATCTGCCTTTTTTCCAGGTTTCACAGTATTCTCTAAACTCTAAAATTATAATGATGGATCAAATCATGTTCATAAAATCAAAACAAAAGACAGTGTTACTAGGTTGAACAGATATACCATGTAGAGTTTGTTACCATTTGCTAATCTTCAAATCATTTATTAAGATCAGCTCTCATTTTTTAATTTCAGTAATCAGTGTCACTCTGTTATGAAAGCACCTCTGCAGTCTAGACAGTACATACTCATTTATGTGATAAATAATGGATAAACACTGAGCGTGCCATTAGCTGTTAATGCAGTAGATTGATTCCCTGCAGCACGTACTCTCCATCCTTGTTTTAGCACTTATGCCACCTGTCTCTTGCACTTACTGTATGATGCTTCGATAATGAGAATGGGGTTCCCTGATCATTCTTAATTTAGCTCATTTTTATCATTGCATAAGTAGGTTGGCATTACTGTGACAGATATGCAAATCAAAAGGTGCCTCACTACTACTTTTATGACTGCTATCTCTATTCTATCCAATGCTTTTAGCATAATGCAGATTACTTGTGGATAACCAGAGAGAATCTGTAGACCTATTTTCTTTCCACAGATTTCCATTTTAACATATCACTACTGCTTTGGCCAGGTGGCTGGGACAACGACAAGTTATTTCAAGTCTCTGCTCCCATTTCCTTCAGCTGTAGGAGCAGGCATTCAAAGTGAATTAAAGCAAAGAGACAAATCAGTAAGTCACCAGGGCAGGATGGCATTCAAACAATATTTTGAAGGAAGCCAAGTGTGAAATTGCAGAACTGCTGGCCAAGTTGTCTCACAAATCTTTAGAAATGGCCACTGTGCCAGACTGCCAGACTTCCACCTACAGCAAGGGCTCTAAAAGAGACCTAAGGAACTGCAGACCAACTGCAGACCAACAGCTGACTCCATTCCTGTTTAGGTAGTAGAATATATCTTACAGAGTAAGACAGTTGCTCACATGGATAAACATCACCTCTTGGGAAGAAGTCAGCATGGCTTCTTTAAAAGGAAAGGCCATCTCAACCACCTGCTGAAGTTCTGTGAGGGCTGTCAAGCACACAGATAAAGGGGGACTAAATATTTTTGATTTTCAAACTATCTTTGACACAATTCCATGCCAGGGGCTATTACAAAAGGTAATTTTCCATGAGTATGGGGGAGATGTTCTGTTATGGTCTGAAAGCTGGTGAAAAGATTGGGCAAATGGAAAGGTTTGATGATCACCACACTAAGGGTGTCGTCAGTTACCAGGATTCAGTGATTTAACCAGTTTTATTCAACACCTTCATCAGTGACATGTAGTAGGATGTATGCAGTGAATTCTCCAAAACTTCTTTTTAGGCAATAAAATGCAATGCTAATAATAAGGAACACAATAAACAACTTGTTAAGTTGGGTAAGCAGGCAAGGAGGAGTCATACTAGCTTCAATGCAGACTACAGAAAAATCATCTAAACTCCATACCAGCACAATGTGAACCGAAAAGCTGTAACTCAGAGATCTCGGAGTTACCGTTGACGCTTCCTTGACGTCATCAGTTTAATGTGAGGTGGTAGCCAAAAAAGCCAATAAAATGTACATCATCAGGAAGGATATTGAGAACAAGACAGGAAACAGATTGCCATTTTGTAAGATGTCAGTGCATCCACATTGTAGTACTATGTGCTACTCCATTCACCAAAGTTCAAGAAGACACAGTGGAATCAGAAAATGTATAGAGAAAGCAGCTAAAATTGTTGAGGAGAAAGAGCAGCTGTCTCATAAGACACTAAAAAAACCCAGGAATTTTCACTTAGGGAAGAGTGTAGAGGCATGTATGATCTAAATCATGAAGATGACAAAATACTAAGAGGCAGCCAACAAAACTAGAACATCGGTTTAAAATGTATTTTTAAAGTACTACTTTACAAAGCAGGTAATAAATTACTGGAAAACGCTACTTCTCCCCAAAATGCATCTCCTTCCGACACAGTTGGACAGAGAATGTTTGGCTGAATGGACCACTGCTCTGAAACAAGGGGCCATTTTAATTCTTATATTCTTGTGTAGCATTTGAGGCTAACATAGGCAAAGTACCCTACTTGCACACCTTTGTCACAGTTTCAGTCAAAACCAGGAAAATATGGAAAAAAGTGTGCTTCTTTACGGACACAATGCAAAGACAGATCAGCAGACTGGAGGTGCTGCAGATGTCAAATGTGTGTCCCACAAATAAAACGAAGGCCCAGGGCAGGACATGGAGTTCACAGCAGATGAGGAAAACTGTTTTTAGCCTCACTAAGGTCTGTGGATGTTACAGCTATGAACATGTTGTTTCTGCATGACAGAGCAGTGTGCCTCAGCATTGTCAATGCACAGTAGTTGACGGATGTGAGTGTTGTTATTTTAGGTGTTTTGAATGTTTTTGACCCATGACAATGCACTAGATATGGCATGGTCATAGATCAGGGCAAGAATGTCCATGGCAGATGCATGATTATACGTGCATAAGTAGAAGTTTGTGATTGTAATGTGATTCATTATGTACTGATTGTTCAAAAGGGTGTTTATATGTAGATTTGTTACAAATACTCGTATATGGTTCAATTAAATAAAATTCTTCTGTTGTAGATTCTAACAGTCTAATTAATGGTATATTTTTTCTGTACATAGTGCCTTCCTGTTTTCTAGGTGGTATTCCCAAGGTGTTCCTTACTTTCGATAGCACATTGCATTTAATCTCTTTATGGGGACTAAAACATTCAAGTCCTGCTATCCAGTTTTGCATGGTTCCCCCAATTCCTAGTGTTCAAAGTGGGAGGCCTATGGCTACAACTGGATAGTGAATTACCATCTAACTGTTGGTCTGTAAGGAGATATACAAATAAATGTGAAAACGTTCTTTTTTTTTTTTTTTAATCTGTAACATTATATTGTAGGAAAGGTGGGTGGGGTAAAGCAGAGGAAAGGATGGACACAAGCAGCTGGAAGATGAACTCTTCCCTCAGTAATCCAGGAGTTAAAGCAATCACCAAGTGTATGAGAAAGTTTGGTTTCGTTCTTTCCAGTTGCAGAACAGACTAGAATCTGTAGCTCCCACTTCTTATTCTTTCCGACATGCTAGAGGATAAGTTTATGTGGGGAAGGTTTCTTTTAATTATTTTGGGTGACTGTGTATTTTGTATAAATAATAAAATACTCTTTATTTTGGAGATTAGCATTCAGGTTTGATCTCTGAAACAGGACTGAGGGCTTATTGTGACCTTGGCTGCTGGCAGCTTGTTTTATGTGAAGGAAAAACTGTCAGATGTAGAATATTCAACTACCCTGTAGCTCAGCCATTCAGGCTCTCACATAAAAAGAGTGGGAGATATAGTTTGAATCTACTCTCTGCCTCATTCATGTATAGCCATGACTTTTTAACCTTGCAGTTACTTTACTCTCTCAGGCAAAGAACTGAACGTGTGTTGCTCATATTGGGTATGCATTTTGACCCTTGAGTTATAAACTAAAAAAGGGGGAGAAAGGGAAGAAGGATGCAGGGAAAACATACATTATTCCTGTTGCAGTTCTCTGAATACAATCCTCCCCACTTCCTGAAAGCACCTTACAGTCAAAAGTATTCAAGCATTTGGAAAACATTTTCAAATAATTTCAAGACTATTCAAAATGCATTTTCTTGAATTCAAGATTCCTTTTTAACTTGCATATTTCTACATAGGCACAGCTAACTCATTTTGCCCCTGGATGGGCACATGTGACTTTTCCTGAGCACATGGAAGAGTGTTAGCGGAGAAAACAGTCTTTAAAAAAATAGCTCTACTGAGAACACAGTAAAAGCTCGTTTGTGTCTTAGTGTGCCAGAGCCAAGACCATTGTGGTATGGCCAGAGGTTTCGGGAGGTCTCCAACACTTATAGCTGTAGTCTAAAGGAGCTATGCATGTGAACAGGTCAGGTTAGTGTAAATATATCTAACAGAAATACAGGGATCCAACTTGATACATCTCTTGAGTTCCATGTAGTCTGAGACAGCTCTCCAGATTTAGTTCCTCACAGGGAAAATTGCTACTAGAAGGTATTTATTCCAGAAGAATTACTACATCTTCTTCTCAAATCCATTTGTCTTTTCTATGGACACAATGGAGAATTAATTTTTTTTAGAAGCTTTTAGTCAGAAAACTGACTTCTTTTTTTTTTTTTCCTCCCAGCACTTGTGTCTTGCAGAACTATTAATATAAGATTAGATACTAAAATTGAAGTTCATGAGGAAGGTTTCAAAGTAGTATCACTGGAACGAAACCAAACATTGAACATTATTCTTGAAAATTAGACAATTATTGCTTACCAGAACAACATAATTCACCAGCAGCACCAGAACATTCCCAGTGTGTACAGCTAAAGCTTGACTGGCAGGGTTTAAACAAAAGTTCAGTAAGAAATCAAAAACCTTGCTAATGCCATAGAGATGCAGGGAAGCTGTCCTTTTCTACCTACATTTCATATTCTGTTTTTTATACAAAAGAAAGACTGCCTTGGTTGAAGATATTTGTAATGTTAGTCACACTGGTCACTTGCATTAAGCCGTGTAAGCAAAGGTTTGGTTTCCCATTAATAGTAACATTCTTCCTTGGTTAAGAGGAGTCCCCAGGCACAGCCCATGGAACAGATACTTGACACTATCTCTTCCCTTGATAACAAAAACCTCCTTGACCAGAGAAAGTTTCCCTTCTCATTAAAATATAGACTGGACTATCTGGAAAATATGCTCTGTTGGGGGTGTTGTCAGCACCAAGAACAAAATCTTTGCCTGTTCAGATAAGGGAGGAGATTCCTGCTCTGGCTGCAGCAGAGTTTCCCTGCAGGAGGTGTTTCCTCACCCGAAGGTCATGCCCATGACCAGCTGCTGGGTCTGACCCAGCCCACGTTCCTACTCCCTCAGCCACAGCCCAGTGTGCCTGGCTGCAAGCATGGCCGGAGCCATCCTTGCGAGTGTGAGGTGCTCTGCTGCCAAGGGTGACAGACAGGCTGGCGCAGGCCAGCGGCCAGGCGGTCATGCAGGGAGGAAGCAGATGGGGCCGGGAGCATGGCCTGGTCATGGCTGCTCCAGGACACATTGTCACTGGGGCATGGGCACCAAGTACTCCCAGAGCAGCTCCCCTTCCCTGGGAGCCTGGGCCCGGAGGTGCACCTCAGACTAGGTGATGGGAAGTGGGATCTTGCTTGCAGTGACAATGCCATAAATCTGGAGAAGGACCAGAGCTGCCATTGTCCCTTCAGCTTCCGCCTTCCCGCTCAGGTTGGAAAGAAGTGCAGGACCACACTGTGAGCCACAGCTTACCAGGCTCCTGCTCAACCCCCGGCCAACCTCACTGGGGGAAACCAGGGAATGTATTGATCTTTGCTGCATAGATCATGAAGTATATTTAAATAATGTCATTCACTTGATCACTGAATGTCATTTTGCTTAAAAAAAGGACTAAAATGTGGAAGACTAAATGAAGTTGGCATGTCTCTCTGTGTATGCACAAACTGATTTGACTGTAGCAAAAACGTTCCAAAAAATATCAGAATGTAGACCCATTAATTTTGACCAAAAAAACTATTTCCTCAAAGGACTGTCAGAAAAGGATTCACTTTTATTTAATCTATTCATTTTGTGGTAGAAAGCTGCACCTCTTATCCTCAAACTAAATTTATTTACTCACATTTAAGAGAAAAAAGCGAGCCTAAGAGATGCCCTGAGATGTAAAATTCAGCAGATTTTGCTTCTGGTTCTATTAGATTCTTTTCTTCTTGAATTTCAAAGACTTTTAAGTACCTGAGTCATGCTACATAGGAAAATTACACAAAACAATTTGACTTTCAGAAGAATTATTTTTATGCCTGAATATTGGAAAAAGCAGTAAGAGGCCAGCTTAAAGTACTAGGCATATCTTATTGTCAGTCTTATAACACTGAGCTATGTTCAGCTGTGATAGTCTACTTTTCTTGGCAGATTTTCATATTGCATTCAGGAAAGCAAAGTTATTTCAGGCTGAACAACAGCAACAACCATTCAGGTCCTTCAACCAACACATCCCATGTATCTTCACTGTCAACTAATCTGATTCATGTATTTAAGTTATTACCCCGCCAGTTTATTGGAAAGGACCATGTCATATATCCACTTCAGGGGAAAGTTACAACAGCCTTAAGAAAAAACTTGCGCTGAGTACCAAGATGTGGCTGATACCAGGAAAAGGGGGAGCAGCTGGCAAATAGAAGTGGCACAGTCCCTCCCTTCCCATGGCAGCCTATCAGTGCTGTGACTTAGTTTGTCCTGGCAGACTTCTGATGTCCCGGGGCCTTGGGTGTTTGTTCTGGTTCCTTGCCTGTAATCCCACCTACAGAGTAAGATATCAGACTGAGACTGGGGGCCAGTTAAACTTCATGCTGATCCTATGATATTCTTCCCCAATTGCATGAGGGAAGTCCAGGGCAGTGATGGAAATCTCCCCTCTCTGGCTATCAAGCAACATATGCCATCCTTGCCTCTGTGAAATCCTAGTTGTATTGCTCTAGGAAGGTGCTGGGAAAGAATTATATATATAGATAGATAGATAGATAGATAGATAGATAGATAGATAGATAGATAGATAGATAGATATGGGAGGCAATGGCTGACAATGACAGCAATTTTTTGACATCCGACTTCTGATAAATAGAATCAAGTTATTGATTCCACTTGCCGTCCTATATACAAACCCCATCAACACGTGTGGCGGAAATGCACCAAAAAGGAGGAAATTGCATCCACTCAATAAGAAAGGTCACAGAAAGCACCAGGGAGGTCTGCTCCTCCTGATTTTCTTGACTGCCAGCACAAAGTGAAGTAATAATCTTTTAGCTTCAGCTTCCCATCTGTAGAAAATGCCTATTTTCTTGATTATGTAGAAGGCTTGGGAGAATAATCTTTTTAGAAGCAGTTGCACACTACAGCAAAAGTAGCCATAATGAAGAGGCAGCCTCCCCTGGCAAAATCTTCAGGGGAGTCTGGAGGTGACATTTGGCTGTATCCTACATGCATTACATAGACATATATAAAATACTTGGCATATGTAGCACTTACAAGAAATAGCAGGCTTTAAAAACAGTCAAATAACTGATAAAAAAAAAATATGTGTCCTTAGATAAAAATACAAATTTCTGTTAAATAGTTTAAAAATCCCTACCTTCTTAAAATTCTCCTTAGTAAATCTCTGACTTTATTCTGTCACTTCTAAATATCTGAAGTCTTTTTTGAGGAGCAGTCTGAATCCCAGTCTGTCCCAAGAGACTAGCACACCCATGTTCAGTCAGCTCTAGCAGGGCTCTGACTCCATGGGAACAATAACAACATGATAGCCTTGTCATCTGAAATATCCATTTAGCATCCTATTTTTTCAAATATTTTATGTTTGCTCTTCATTGCTGTTTTTGTTAACCTAATTCCTGTAAAATCTGAAGCAAAAAATATGTAGTTAAGTTTCACAGTGCTCAAGGATTATCTGACTGATGGAACTGTGATATGTTAGAAAATATCTTGTAGCCCCAAAGAGAAAAACAAATATCGATCACAGAACCTATGAAAACATTCTGACTGTTCTTTCATTGAATGTTTAGCTGTTATAAAAGTCAGTTTGTCAGAGTTACAGATAACAATACAGCACACTAAAAGTCCAATGAACGTGTACCTATACAAAGTGTATTCCATCAAGCAGTACAGTCATTCATGTAGATAGCTTTAGTCTGTTTATTACTAACCTGATTGGATAATCAAGATACTTATAATGGATTTAATTTGGTAATAATAAAGTATTGCTTATGCTAATGGTACTATCCAGATTAATAGGTTTTTAAACAGTTGGTGCTGTTTTATTGTATCTTCCTGAGCAATAAGCTCGTGTATATATGCATTGTACATTGAATGATGTAGACTGATAATTCCAGCAATACCATTACAGTGTTATCAATATGGGACATCTGAAAGGTTTTTTTCTTATCAATTTAAGGTAAAGTTGAAGCTTATGAAGGAGAAGTGTTCTCGATGTTCAATGTGTGCAATAGAAGATAAATAGCTGACAGAACACTAGGAATGTGGTAGTGTTTGAGTGCCTCACCACTCCTCACTCAAACCATCTGTCAGGCACTTCAGGGAAAAAAAAAATACATAACTTTTAGAAATGTTTGTTCTGAAAATGGAAATGAATATTTTTTTATTTATTTCCAGTCACGTAGATGGATCTGTTTCTTATAACATGCCTGCACAGAGATATGGTGCGTATTTAATTGCTTCAGAAAAAGGTACTGAAGGCTCAGGTGGCCCATGCAAGATGAGTTTGAAATCTCTGTTTGCTAAAGGAGAAGGAGTGTAGTGGATGAGGACACATGGAGTGCAGTTTGACATCTTCAGCTTGTGTCCAGCTTAGGTGCAGATGCTGAAAAAGCCAGTTTTGCCCTTGCCTGTCCTGCTCATGTCCTCCAGCCCCCATTGCAAGTGCGTTGCTGCAGCCACTGACAGTGCAGCTCGCACAAGTACTAATGCCAGCAGAGAAGAGGTAGTGGAACAATGGAGCTAGTGGCATTGGGAAGGGGAAGCTCATCTCTCTCAGTGATACCAGGGGTTTATATCACTTTAAGCAGCTTGTGAAACTTAATTTCAGAGCCCCAGATCATCAGGCTGCTCAAATATATGCCTAACTTGAAGCACAAAGACTATCAGTAAGAAAATATTGAAGCATATGTTTCAACTTAAAATACATTATTAAGTGCTTCCCAAATTGACATTATTTCCTTCTCAGTATTTCTTCTCTTCCCATCCAGCATAATTTTATTTTTTTCACTCCCTGCCAATATGCATTTTATTTCCCTCTTTGCATCTTGCCAATGATCCCTTGGCTTTCTGATTGTGTATCTTTTCATTATTTGAGGCTACTTCTATCTGCATGTGCAACACAAGGCCAGGGCACGGTTTTAGCCCTCTGAATACTCTCATGGATGTTGTTCAGCAGTGAACATGCTTCCTGGCAGGGTTTTGGCTTGTGCCAAATGGCAGTCTGCCAGAAACACCTGAGCACAGCCCGGGGAATAGCAAGGGCTTGGCGCTGTTCCTGCCAGGTATTGTGTGTGATGCCACTCTGTTTTGGGAAGGCATTAAAGATGCAAGTCCTCAGGGACAGAGAATGGGTTCTAGCCTGGTTCATTGACTAGCACAGCTATAGCTTAGCTGTCTTCTGTGTTGTATGGGTCTGGTTGCAAAGTAATTAAAATCAAATTAGAAAAATCCAAATAACTTTAAATGAATTTTGATTTGGATTTCCATACCAGCCTGTTCTGGCATCAGAAGTTATGGTATGGAGGAAAAATTTACTTCTGCACCATTTCGGACTGCTGCACCGTCTCATGTGGCCTTGAAGAGGCAGATAGGGGAAATAAAAAGCTTGTAAGTACTGCACTGTAAGTCAGCTAGTCAGTCCAACACATTGTAATTAAAGATTGCAAACTGTAGGCAAGTTTAGGTCACCAGCTATCCGATTTGCTGGCCCAACTATTTGTTTAATCAGAAGAAGGTTTCATTCTTGATTGCACTAGCAGGACTTCACTGAAACCAAACTTGAAACTTTCTGTTTTCTCAGGACTTAGATGTTTGTTATGCTTTCCACAACTGTTTTTCCTCAGTTGTGGTAGCTTGAATGGCACAGGGTGTGCAAGCAATAACTGGTTATATTCAACCAAATGAGTAATGCTTATGGACTCCGAAGTCCTGTTGGGATGATACTGGAGGACTAACAAATCTGTCAGGCTGGTTTACTGTCAACAAAGCCACCTATTTCAAACTGTGTATTATCTCCTCTAATAGACTATTCTACTCTTATTTCCTTTAATTTGTCTGAAGCTATATCTGACCTCATGGATTCAGTGATTTCCACACCCTGTCACCGCCAAAGTCTCCCACTTTCTTACTGTATCCAACTGCAAGAATATTTTTTGCATTTTATTCTTTTAACCAAAATCCGTGTTAATTTACACTTCAGGAACATCTGTTGCCTACAGTCAGGAACTGTCTTTAGCCAGTTTTATTGCTCTGAAACCAAAGATGCAATTTCAATTTTTTTGAAAGAAAAGCATTTGCCTAAACTATTTAACAGACCTCTACATCTACCTAGGGCAGAGAAACCAAGACAAAAAGATGGCCTTTAATTAATTATATGGCTGTGAGTGAGGCTTCCATGCCCATTGCTCATAACACACAGGCTTAGCTGCTGCAAACTTTTCTGTAATTTCAGAAATTTCTGAATTTGTTTTGGAAATTGTTGAAATATAATTAAAGTTTAAATGAAGATGCCACAGACTTTAATTTGTTCTTTTAGTAATTTCTACAGTCCAGAGACCTTGAGCCAGGAATGCGATGGCCACGCTGTAAGCCCGGGAATGAATCCCTACTTACACATGTTGGTATCTACCAACTGACTGTCCCCAGCTGAACAGGCATCTTATTAGTTCCTTTACAAAACATTGTTATTACATCGGTAATTACAATTTTTAGCTTTAGAGTAAAAACGCATTTTAAAGCATCTGTCAACGTCTTATTGACCAAAAAGAAAATATTTTTTTTTTTCCCCATTTCCAGTGATTCCTCATATTTATACTGAGACCACAACTAAAGTTGTTAATGAACATCATCTCATTAATGCAACCTGTTTTGATTCGGTAGCAGCCACCCACATGAAAAATCCAATAATTCTCAAAAAGTAAGAAAACCATGTTCATGTATACTAATAGTCACTGGAGATGGGAAAGTGCTTCTATTAGTGTACTGATTTCGGCCAAATCTTACTTCTCCTCCTAGAGATGTGTAAGAAATGTCACTGTCTATGAGAAAGGATGGAGGGCATAGGACTGTGAAGTCTAAGACACTTAAGCATTTGTTTAACTTCAAGCCCAAGAGAACATAACTGAAATCACTAAGTTCATTCCTGCAGTTAACCGTAAGTATGCCTTTACATACCAGCTTGACTTCAGACTTTATGGTACTATACTGACTCTGTGCAATTTTACCCAGCTCCCATTCATGTAAGAATTATTGTGCAGTCCTTAGTGGGTCTTAAGTGATATTAAATATTCTATTACAGAAATGTTGTTTCCATTACAGTTTACAATTTTAACATTTAAAGACTATCATTAAAATATGTAGCTTTATAACATACTTTGTTCGTATATGTAGCAGATTGCTACTTACTGGCAACTGGTCATGTATTAAGTTTTCAGAAACATGTTTCCTGAATATGACTAATGACTCATATCCTTTTTATATCTCTTTATTACAGATGAATGGTATATGGATTCTGAAATGCAAAACACATGCTGAACACCTAACTGGGCTGACAATGGCTCAAAAATATTAGGATTTAAAAAAAATCAGTTAATACAAAGTTTGCTATCTGGGTTTTTCACATTTATAAACTTGTAGTATTCGGAAAATAGAGTTTATATTGATCTTTTAACTATTAGAATTGGTTATATCATGACAAATCAGTGTCCTGCTGGAGATCTTCAAATGCATTTCTATCTTCAAAGCAGAAAATATTAGATGCTCTGCAATGTTTCTTTCATTATGAAAAAGAAAAACAGTTGAAGGATGAACTGAAATTTTCATTGAATGCTTTCTCCATATAATCTTTTAAACTGAAAATCATTAAAAACCCCGAAGTGGTCACATGTTTGCAGAAAGAGAGGCTAATTGTGACTGAAAAAATCCCCCATAAAGTGGTAGGAAGGTAAGAGCTGCCACTACTGCAGCCAGATTAAAGCTCTAATTTATTGTCCTCAAAGTGTGGCCAGTTACATGGCCTAGAGAAAGAATTTCCTCTTTTTGTCTCCTATATCTTTTCTGTGATACATCCTCTTCTGTCTGCCAGCAAATGTTTTAGGGACTGAACTCCTGGGCATCTGTGTGCATATGGCTGTCGCTTCAGTAGCTGATAATGGACCATCTCACAGCTAACAAGGCAAATCTTGTTTTGAAGACATTGGTGCTGTAGTACCCCACTGTATTCTTCTGCCCCAGGTCCATGAATTAACCATGTGCTGTGTCAAGAAGTGGGTCTTTTTGCTTGTTTTAAATCTGCCATTTACTAGTTTTCTTGGAGGGAGGGAAGAAGGGAATGTACCTTGTGTGTTGTTATATTGAGAACATCAGTGAGTGTTCACTTCTGGATCACCCTCTCCTCATGATTAATAATTTAATATAAACTACCAATGAGATGGCCACCATTCATAATCCACAAACACCTTTGTGTGACTGAGCGCCAGCGGCTGGCCTATGTGCCTTGGGGGTTGAGGGGCAGGGAGCCGGAGGAGCGAGAACTGGCTCCCAAAGGGCTTCCACTGTGGCAGCCAGTGCTGGCTCCCACCCTGCCTGCCTGGGGATTTGGCCTGTGGAGTGGTCCCACTGGGAGTACAGTTCGCAGAAAATGACCAAAAGTGCAATGCACCCTAGATTTCTACAGTTCTATAGCTTTTTTATCCCTTCCATTTCTGAATAACTCCCAATAACTGCTCTGTCTTCTTGGCCATTGCTGAACACTGAGCTGATGGTTTTGCAGAACTGCCAACAATGACTTCCAGACCTTTTTTTGTTTCTTTGCTCAGTCATAGCCAATATAGACCCTGTGACTGTGATAGTGAGTTTAGAGTTAGATCTCTCCCTGGTTTGTGCTTTCTGACAATGAATTTTATTTCCCTTCTATCTCCTACATATGCGAAACCTGGAATGGTACAGTTTCAGGTATTAAAGAGATTTTAATGTACTGTATGACAGATTGGTTAAGACTGTGACAGAACTGGTAGACACACTTCAAACTTTTATTATACACATTTTCAAACTGTAAATACATTAAGATGATCATTCTAAAACATATTATTTTATTTCTTTACTTTCCAGATTAAGTTTTGATTAAATTCTCTGTGAGAATTTTTGAGAACAATATTTCTTAGTAACAAATAAGTCCAATAAAGAAGCGTGATAACCTTTAAAGACATATTACCTATTAATTTCAGTGAATTAGAATTTTAGATGTTTTATCTACTCCAATGTGCAAGAGCAGAATTTAAATCAGTGACTTGAAAGTGAAGGGCCCCGATGAGCCTCAAAACTTAAACCTTTCCAGTTACGCAGTTCTGCAGATCTTGAAAAAATCAGTCTTGTAAAAGTATTTATTTATTATCCACTATTACAGCAGTTGAAACAGCATTGACATCTGTTTCAACTATTTTGATAGCAAAAATGATGTGTTACTATGCATGAATAACTCTGTGGCATGAGACACAGGTAAGCAAAGGACACTCTCAAGGTGTGTCAAACAAGCTTTGACAACAACTGTGTAAAGTTTCCTTTGAGCTTGTTCAACCGAATAACTAACTGAAAATTGCACTATCAAAGGTAACTATTAATACTATCTGGCAGTAAAGGCAGTTGTTCACTCATTTGTTAAAAAAGCTTAACCAATACCTAAACTGCAAATACTGTGTGTGTCAGTATTGCAAACACATCCATGTTGTACTGATCATCCCCAAACTGAATATTTTCTTGCAGTTATAGAGATAATTCTTCATATTTATCCCACTTTTGGCAAAAGTGATGATGTAGGGGCAACACTTCCTTTCAGACAGAGGATTTATTTTTATCTCAAATTATGCTACTTACTCATTAATTATACAGAACTAACCTGACTTGCATTTGCTCATGTCCGTCTTCGTGACCTTCCAACCCCTGAGTTTACAAATGTTCATAAAACAAAGATTCATTCCTAATTCAAATCAGGTGTGTGAATGCCTGGAAAGTTTTGGAATGGGAGAGAATATAAGAAAGTCCAAGACCTCTAGAAAGTGTCTGAGGTCCTTCAGTAGGTGGCACACTTCCCTCTGAATCAGCTGTGAGGGAAGGTATTTGCAGGATGCTCAGGGCACTGACCTGTGGGAAGATTCCCGAGACAGAAAAACCAGGAGGGCAACCAATGTGGTTTGGAAGGTTCCCATGACACGTACCAGAAGAGTAGAGAAGACAGGGTAATATGGCCCAATTTTAGGTAACTGTAACTTAGTTAATGCCATTTTTCTTACCTAAAGCGCCCTCTGCCAATTTGGGATGTCAAGATATTCTCCTTTACTCTGTTTTCGAGTTGTCTCGACTCACTGCTAAGAGTACTCTGCCCCTCTGTCTCTCTCCAGCCCATACATGAAATTCTCTATACTTGAAGCACTCAAGGTTTCTTTGAATTGGAAGATGACGCAAAATTGTAAGTTGCCCATTTCAGAAGAATGCTAAACTAAAAGCTCCCAGGTCTAATGGGAATATAAATAAGTAAGCTTTTAGAATATTAAGTCACTTAATTGTTCAGGTTATAAATAACTCAAAAGCCACTAAATCATGCCCCGTCTTTGGCAGGCTGTCACTTCAGCTGTTCCTAGAAAAAGTGGGGCAAGGGTGGGTAGAGAACCGAGTGCAGTATACAAAGTACTTAGGAGCTATTATTTTTTATTTAAGGAGAAATAACCAGTGCCTGATAACATGGCCTGCTTGTTGGCAAGGCAAAATATTTTAGCAAAATGCCTAGGAATCTTTCAAAAACTTAATTAGATTGTGGTAGTAAAAAGGATTAACAAAGCGAATCTGGCTATGCCACTTACAGGGTTCATTTATCTCATGTTAGAAGTGCACGTAATCACTTGACTGAATTTCTGGTCAGCATTGCAGACTTTCCTATTCAGCTGGCTAATTAGCTGTGAAGAAATGGAAATAAGTAAAAATTATCAAATTTTGTTTAAAAATCTTTTCCCAGAATTCATGTGCTTTAAAAAATCGTTCCCATGAAAGGGCATAATTTCAGAAAATTCTACTTGTTTCATTTTTTCCCCTTTTCCAAGGTCAAGTGATGACATGTTATTATCGAGCTGTTGATACGCACAGTATGTTAGTTCTGCATCTGGAAATACTTTATGGGAAGAAAAAAATCACTTACTCTTTTTCTTTTTTTTTTTTTTTTTTTTTTTTTTTCTTGAGGGAAAGCTCAATATAGCAGAAAAATATTTTTCCTTCAGGAAATAGAGCGATTTGTTCATTACCAAGCAAACAGTACTCCCCTTCCTTTGGGCCCTCTGCCAGAGTTATTTACACACAGGCTTGTTCAAGCTAACCACCTTGGCTTCTTGCTCCTTCACACCATTTGATACTATATGAGCCTGAAGCTGTTGTGGATAAAGAGGTGCTTCACAGTGACTTCTTTGTGTTCTGTGGAGGAGTCACGGGCACACTCCCCTATAAGGAAAGGTGACCCTTGTTTACTTAGGAGAGTAGACAAACAAGATACAGCAGCCCGGATTCAAGAAACCCATAGAGAGAGGTGCTGGGAGGAGGAACTGGCAATGTCTTTTTCTCTTTTCTGATAAGATGGCACTTGAGCAAAATGAAAGCAATGTGTACAAATGAGAAAGTGGAATGCTGTGGCTAGAAATATGTTTTATGGTATTGAAACTCATAGCTGCTAGTTATCTCTGAGAAGAGCTTGAGATGATCAGTAGAAGGTAAGTATCTCTCAAAATAAAATCCCCTCAGTTAATGAAATTAATACAGCTCTACAAGTGGATTTTGTGATGCCTTTGGCATCCAAAGTAAAGCAGGAGGCAAGCGCGGCCCTTTCAGGACTCTTGCCAAGTCTTCTGAGCTCCCTCAGTTTTCCTTCCCACCCTCCTTCCCACCCGCTGCAGGTGCCCCCTCGGGCTCTCCAGGAGTCCCTGAGGAGGGGCTGGTGGCAGGGACCCTCACCATTACCAGCTGTTCATTGCCCCTGCATCCAGCTCAGGGCCCTTCATGTGGGGAGAACGAGCAGGTTCTCCAAAGAGGAGGACAAAAGAGGGAGTGCACCTCCCTTCCCGCACTGGGAGGGAGCAGATTTACTGGTAAGTGTAAGGAGGACCAAGTGTAACTAAGCAGTGGGGAGGGTGGAAGGGACAAGGACAGCAAGAGACATTGCAGTCCATGCAGCTGGAAAAAGGAGAGAAGGAAAGGGGAAGAAAGCTCCTACACAAATAAGCATGATGCATTTTAAATAACATTGACAGGAAACTATTAGTATTTGTTTATTTATGAGGAAAGCTGTTCCCAGTTTCCCATAGGTTTCCTCAATCAGACATTAGGAAAGAGGATGCTGAACAGTGAGATAACACCACCAATACTAATTCAAGTTTGTGTTCTGCTCTCTGAGACCTTCAGGAAATTGGATACATTTGGTCCACTTTGCTTTACGCTGCTCATACTGAAATCCATAGATAGTATCAAGCCTTGCATATAAAGGAATTCTCTCTACTCTGTAAAAACTTTGTGAAGAAATAGGTAAGAGCTTGTGGGTATAGGCTTAGGGACCAAGTAATTTTTCCCAAAGTAAGAAAGGAAGAATTGCTTTAAAATTGCTAGCTATTTTAGGAATGGTTATTTAACGTTTCAACTCAACTGTACTATTATAGACAAATTATGTAATGCTTCCTATTATCTACTTTGAGAGCAGCACAGTTTACAAAACCAATGGATTCTGTATATTCTGAGGTCAAACTAAGTTTTCAGAATAATTTATACTGTTTAATAAACTGAGAACGTCATTGCTGAATATTATCATTTTGTATTCTGCTTGCTACTAGCGGCAGCTGTGATGGCTAGGGTTCTTTCCAAGCAGCAAGAATTACTTATTTTCTGATAAATCTACAAAATCTCTACTTAAATAACAAGTGCAAATCTCACACCTGAAAGCTCCCTTAGTTCTCAGTGTAGTTATAGTTTTACTAAATGCTGGATTTAAATGTAAAAAAATAAATCTAGAGGGAAATGATAGGACGGTATGATGTAAGGACATCATTATTAAGTTATATTGTTGTCACAAGTAGATAAGAGAAAGTGATTCAGATGTCTGCTGCCTCTCTTTGGAGTTACTGGCAGGAGTTTGTGAAGAAAATTGCCTGGGCATCCCAGCTGCAGCCCCTTCATGGGACAGTGCTCCTGCCTCCTGCTCCCCATGGGAGGGGAAAAGAGCATCAGTGGGGGGTGAAGGTGAGCCTGCACTCAGTTATACCCATTCCCCTATGATGGTTCACAAAGGAGGAGTGGGCTGAAGGGACCATGCAAAGATCTCTCTGCCTCTTTGGCTGGGGGGGTATCCCCCAAGCTAGGGACTCTTGCAGCTTCAAGTTATGCATCATGTAAAAACCTGCTCTGCGGCTTGAGCCAAGCAAATTAGGTATGACAGTCGAGGCTTCTGAGCATGTGTAGCCTCATTCTCTTCCCTGGGACCACCAAGGTGCCCAAGAGTTGTAACTCCAGCATGTACCTTGTGGAACCACAGCAAAGGAAATGGCTGTGACTGATGCTGCAACACTAAGATAATGTGGGAAAGGACACAAAGTAAAACCTGGTGAGATAACATAATTGGAAAAAGACCTTTATTTTCAAAAGCATTACACAGAGAACATTTTTTCTTTTTACTTCGAAAATAATTGTCAATAAACACGTTCTTTAAAATTATTTTGAATATTGACCCTTGTTGCAGTAGCTTCTGTGTGTGGGTCTCTGTGGCAACAAAAATGGTCTTCTGAAGTCTTGTGAAAGGCAGGAGAGAAGCAGACAATGCTGGGCACACAGCTTCCTGGAGGGGAAGACACTGGCAGCCGTCATTTGTGGGCAGAGGTAAACACAATTGCTATGGAAAGTGGCAGGATGGGAAAACCTCAATTTAAAACAAAGCCTAAGCACTCTTGTCTCCCATTGACTTCTTCTGACATGACATCAAATAAATACCACAAGCCCAAGGTCAATAGGTTTACTCAGACAGAATAATTTCAGTCAAACAATATTTGGTGTCAGGAATGACAGTATCACTTACCTGAAAACCAGGAAAACAAAGACAGACATGCACCTTAACAAGGAGCAAGCAACTCTTTGTTAGCTGTGGTTCAGTCCTCTTACTACTGAATATGCTGGCAAGAGGAAGCCTTTTATGAAACAGAAATCATAGGTTATTGCAAAACTACGATCACGTGAGATGCTTGTGCCTGTATCACTTGAGGTGAGTCCCAAGAAATTATCAGACTCTCCTGCACCTCCCAGATTGAGGACAGTGAAGCCCCATGAGCCTGACTCAAAAGCCACTGAAGTCAACAGGGGCCAAGGACCACACTAGGATGAAAAGACATTTATTAATAGATCCTGTGCTCTTGTATTGTCAGCCCCAAGCACTAAATTGTTATTAGTCCCTAAAAGCGGCAGGAATTACTTAAAATTCTTAACTACTAAAACTGAAATAACAGTTTTATTTGCTCTGGCATCTGCCCTAAGAACTACTGCTTTCAGGATTTATATGTACACTTTTTCCTCTTCATCCATGAGGCTGAGATTTTTTTCATGATGTGAGCCAAGGTAATAATCTCCAGTGCCTGTACAACTTCCAGTGTCACAGTGAAAGTGCTATGAGTTGACATCACTTCACCTTATGGTAGCCTTCAAATGAGGTTGAACGGCTTCCCCAAAAGAAAATTATTTTGCTTTGAAAATTAAATGAGGACTTGCTTTCAAAAACCCAGCACGGCCTGTGCCACAGGGAAGCCAAACAAGGTGAAGCCAGAGAAGGGCTCCCCATGCTGCCGAAACACCCAAGCGAGGGAACCGGCTGGGTGAACAGCCGTGGCAGATCTAAGGAAAACAAATGCTGTTCCCCACACCTCACTCAGGTTTGTACAGAACCACCACACAAAAAAGATGTGGACAGGCTGGAGAAGGTCCAGAGAAGGGGCACAAAGATAATCAAAGGACTGGTAAGCTGCCGTGTGAGGAAAGAGAGAACTGGGCTTGCTCAGCCTTGAGAAAAGAAGGCTTAGGGGAGACCTCATCACCATGTTTCAGTATTTACAGGGTGGCTACAAAAAAGAAGATGCAGACTCCTTTTCTACAAGGAGTCAAATGGAAAAGATGAGGGGCAATGGGTAGAAGTTACTCCTGGGGAGATTCCGATTGGACACAAAAGGAATCTTTTTCAGGATGAGAACAACCAGCCATTGGAATTATTTCCCCAGGGAAGTGGTGGATTCCCCAACATTGGCCACTTTTAAGATTCAGCGGGACAGGGTGCTGGGCCAGCTAGTCCGGACTGTGCTTTTGCCAAGAAAGGTTGGACCAGATGATCCTTGAGGTCCCTTCCAGCCGGCACTCCATGAGTCTGTGACTCCAGCTGACCCAAAGCCGTTGTCAGCAGCAGGACCGGGGGCGTGTGTCGGTGCGGAACCTGCGCCGGCTCCTGGTTCAGTGGCGGCGCCTGCAGCCGGCGGTTAGTTCGCAGCCGCGGGAGCGCACTGGAACGCTGCCGGGAAGCGCAGGCACCGCGTCTCGCCTCCTGAAGGCCATTTCCCCGGAGGCTCCCCCGCCCCGGGGGCGCCCCGGCTCTGGGGCCAGCGGGGGCTCCGGCCGCTGCGGGAGACCGGCCCCGCCACACGCCCCGCCCCGCCGCCGGACGTTGCGGGCGCTCATTGGCTGCGGGCGGCCCCGTGAGCGGCGGCGAGGGAGGTGGGGGCGCGAGCTGCGGGCGGCCGTTAGCCGGCGTGAAGTGGCGGCAGTGGCCGCCCCCGGCGAGGGGAGCGCTGGCCCGGAGCCTGATGCTCGGTCACCGTGGGCATTCTCCGTGCGACCTCCCGGTGGCACGGGCCGCTCTCGGGCAAGGCGCTTCCCCACGGCGCTGGCGGCGAGAGGCTGTTAAAATAAATGCGTGTGTCTGCGGCAGAGCCCGGGGCGGCTGGAGCGCCCGCGGCGTGCCTGCCCCGGGCGGGCTCCCTGCCCTCCGCAGCGCCGGCGAGCCTCCCCGTGCCGGTGTGCCGCGCGGCCGCTGCCGAAGGGCTGTATCTTAGGCGGTGAGCGAGGGTCGGGGCGGCCGCCCGCCTGCCCAGGGGGCAGAGCCGTGCCCCGGTTCGGAGGCGCCTGCCGCGGGCGGGTGGGCGCCGCCGGCAGGCAGGTTGCGTAGCCGGGGCCGGCACGGGGAACCCTGGCGGTGTATTGTTCTCCCCGAGAGATAACGTGATCTTGACCAGGCAAGAGCGAGGGGGCGGAGGGGCCGGGGGAGAGAAAAAAAAAAAAAAAAGAAGCGGCGGGAGGGGAGGGGGAAGGAGGATCCCGCGTCCTCGGAGGAAATTCTCAGGCCGGGAGGACGCACGCCTGGTGCACGGCAAGTCGGGACTGGCTCTCCTGGGAGTTCCCTCGGCGGGGAGGGGGAGGGGGAGCGGTGATCTCCGCCGGCGGGGAGAGGCTGCGGCTTCGCCCTCCGCAGCCCAGCCTCCTCCCTGCCCGGCTGCACGGCGCACCTCTCCCTTGGCCGCCCCGCACACGGGCGGGCAGCGCCCATCACCTCGCGGCCGGGCGCTGCCGGTCGCGCCCCGCTCGCTCCCCGCCGGCGCGCGGGGGGACCCGGTGACGTCACGGGCGGCGCGCTCCCCGCGCTCGCTCCGCGCTCGCCGCCCCGTAACTTCTGTTCTGGGAAGTGGTGCCAGGAATAGCCCGGCAGAGCTGCCTGCAGCGCGGAGCGCTCCCTCCCGCCGCGGCCAGGGCGGGCTGCGGCTCCCGGGCCTCCGCCTCTCCCCCGTGCCACACCAGCCCCTCCGCCACTGTCAGGGTGATGGTGATGATCCTTTCCAAAAAGAGGGCGAGAAATGACCTGCCTTGAGATAAATGCGTGAAACGGGCGCCCCTTGGCCGCTGGAATATCTCTGTCTGTCTTTATATATAAAGAAGCACCGCGAGCCACCTCACTCCAGGCAAGCGCTTAGCAAAGCAGCAACAAGAGCGCCCGGCGGGATCAGCAACAACAAGGGCACCGGGAGGGCTTCCCTCCTTCCTCCGCGGTGACTTTCCAGGTGAGCTGCAGCGGCTGCTGCGGGCAGCCGCCTCCTCCCTGCCCGCCGCCTGCCCGCCGCTCGTTCCCTGTCACCGGCACCAGCAAACAGCCGCGCCGAGCCGCCGGCGGCGGGGGGCACTCCGGCGGCGGGGTTCGGGTGCCGGGCGCCGCGGGGCTGGGTTTCGGGCCGCGGCGGAGAGGGCGCTTGCTAAGCGGGGGGTCTGACGCCGACACTCCAAGTGCTGCCGGAGAAATTGGCAGAGCAGCTGCTGCCGGGCGCCCCCCGGCCCTGGGGTTGCAGGGGTAAATGGAGGGCAGGCGCGGGGGAGGGCGCCGGCGGGGCTGTAAAACCGCCGGACCGGTAAGTCACATCTGTGGCGGCGGCTCTGGGCGCTGGCAGTCACCGTCCCCGGGGAACCACGGCCGGCGGCCCTTCCCCCGGTCCGGTCAGTGCCCTACGGAACCGGCGCAGGAGGGGGACGGGGCCGGGGACAGGCCTTTGTCGGTGACACGCCGTTAGGAAATGTGGGGAATACCCAGCTTGTAAGTGTATGCAGATGAGGAGCAGGCTGCCTTGCGTAATCCCCTCCCGTGGCGGGGAATGGGCATGGTCACCGCCGGGGAGAGGCGCCCGCGGGGGGGCCGCCCCGACGGGGCGCTCTCCGCGGCCTCCGGCGCCCTGCGTGGGGGGGGGCGCCCTGCGAGGGGGGCGCCCGGGGCCACCCGGCGCGGCGGCGGGCGGGGCGCCGGGGGTGGCCCGGGGGGGGGGGAGTGGCTCCGGCTGCCGGCACGTCCCCGCGGGGGACGCCGAGGGTCGGCGGTCGCAGCGTGTGTGCGGGGAGACCCGCCGCCGTGCCGGGGTGCGCGTGTATGAGTGCGTGTGTGCGCGCTGCGCCGCGGTGACTGTTCCCTGAAGTGGGTGGGACGTTGGCCCGTTCCGGGAATGTTCCATGACGTGTAAACACCACAGGAAGGGGGTTAACGAGGGGCTCGGCCGGGGCCGCCGCCGCCGCCGGGGCCCTCCCTCTGCCCGCCGGCCGGCGGCGCTGCCGCGGGGGTGTCGGCGGGCGGGGGCTGGCGGGGGCACGGTCCCTTATGTAACGCGGGGTACGCGTGCGGCCGGCGGTGATTATGTAAGCGGCACGTCCGCGCCTGTCGCACAGGATACCTCACGCCGGCACCGCGCCGGGAGGCAGGCGGGGACGGCGCGCAGGGACACTGCGTCCCCGCCGCTGCGGAGCAAGCGGCGCGGAGGAGGGGAAAGCCCTGGTTTAGCTCAGGTGATGCCCCTCACCTCCGCAGGCCGCCCCGGCCAGGGGCTGGCGGGCGGCGCGGCCGTCCCCTCTGTGTGAGGGAGCCCGAGTCGGAGGGGAAGGAGCTGATGTCGCTGCTCCAGGTGGTGCCCCGGAGAGTTCCGACCCACGGGCGGGGAAGCCGGCGGGAGGCCCCGCAGCCTCGGCCCCTCTGGCCCGCGGGCTCGGCCGGCCGCCGGCCAACACGGCTTGTCTCTGCGGGCAGGCGGCCGGGGCTCGCCCCAGGACAACGATAAACGTCGTCCGAGCTTAATTTCCCAGAAAAGGAGTTCTGTTTTTCTTATTAGTTGGCAGTAGTGGTCAAACGTCGAGTTAGTTTTTTTTTTTTTTTCCTTCGTATGGTAATTGCACAAATTAAAGTTTTTTTTTAACTACAATAATTCGTAAATACCCCTTTAAATTAAACTAATAGAAATACTAATGAGTTTCAGCAAAAACATTTTGCTAAATAATTTCCCTTCTCTCATTTTAAAACGAAGTCCACTTTAATGTAAAGTCTGCCTGTTTTTTTATGTTATTAAATAATACAGAAACCATGCCTACTTAGTCAAGGGTGTTACTTTTTTATTCCTGCCCTAATATATCTAGACTCTGAATTATTATGAAAGTAAATTAAGTTTTTGGGGTGGCAAAAGCAAACTATTAATTGATAGGTCTGTGTTGCTCTGTGGGATCTGTGCTTTCGAATGGTGCCTTCTGCGCCGAGTTTGTGCAGCTCCTAGCACAAGTAGGCTGTGGTCATCGATAGGAGTTCTGGGGACATGGAGTAATTACAGTGATTACTAAATTAAAAGAACTACTCCTCTAACAACGTACAGATTCAGTGGGCCCAGTGTTTAAATTATGTTGTTGTGAATTGTCACTGACTACCAGAGGAAACTGCTCTTCAGGATATGAGGACACAGTGCAGATTCCCTAGTATTTTGATAGTGAAAATGATACGCAGACATGCTAAAAATTTGCATCTGTTTTTAAAGATAAAAGAGACTCTGCCTGTTAGGTTTGCAACACGTGGACATATTTAGATAGATATCCTGGAACCTGGGGGTTGTATTTATTTACAGTTAGATGTTAAATCTTTCCTTATCCTTCCAGTCATGTGATACTTCTGAAATTTCAGGTATGAATTATCTGAAACTTTCTTAATTTCTTTTTTGCTTTGCCTAATTTTTTAAAAACAATTGTTAGTGTTGTAGATTAGGCTGAGAGGGTTTTTTTTCCATGCGAGTTTCAAAAAGTTACTGCTGTTATCTGTAAGTACATTTAAGGTTACTGTGATTTTCAACTTTGCAAAGGCAGCAGTGGTATGGTACAAAGTCAGAGTATCATTACCCTTGTTGATAGAACAATCCAAATTTTTAGTCTTTTATAGGCTATTGTGTTAACATTATTTTCCAATGGCTATTTGGCATAGCAGAGGTATGCATCCTGGCTGAGGTCGCATTTTAAGACATCACTGCTAGGGGTAAGAATAAAATTGAGCAGCACTTGTCCTAAAGCACAAACGTAGAGGACTTTTAATTGTGTATCTAGGTCCAATTGTGTGGCAACAGTGCAGAGTGCTTCTTTACAAAGGCAGATTTTTAGATTCTCAAGTGACTCGATTGCCTCATATGAGAGATCTGTTTACAAACCTTCTTGTTACTATGAAGACAAAACAGAGAGCCATATGCATTCATGTGGTCCTTGCTGAATAATGGTACATGTGTCTGCTTGAGTGTTTGGCAGTATATCATGTTTAGTTTTTGTGGTGGCACCCTACAAGGCCATTCTTTTTTGACTTTCAACTATTTCTAATACCACTGGCTGGACTCAGTTATACGAGTTAAACTTATGACACCGGTCCACATGTTGGTAGCTAAGCTGAAAATTTTTAAAGCAGGGAATTTATTATTGAGCACTTTGCCAAACTTCTTTGTTTAGTCGTTTATTTAGGTGCTTGCTTTTAAAAGAATGAAGGTGAATGGGATTTAAACAAAAGTGAAAGTAATGAGTACCATTTTGCATGTCCCTCTTCTCATGGTTTTTGAGTCATTAGCAGGGCAATTACTAGTTTTGAAATTTAACCATATTGGGTAAAGTAATGGCAGGAGTTCTGTGCATGGCAGAAGTGGTTTACCTAGCAAAATACTCATCAAAGAGAAACATGCTTGCTATTCAAGAATATTACTGTAGAGTGTACAAGTCACAGTTATGTGACTTGTATTATGAAATATGGCAAGCTGTCTTTCAAATTCGAGTATGGTGGGGCTTTGTGGTCAATTATGTTGATAATTATCCATCCAGCTCTGTAAGTAGAGCGCAGCAAGTACTAGTTCCGTGTATTTCTTACTTGATTCTGCATAATAATTCCAGGTATTATAAAATGTCAGAGCTGAGTACTAACTTTCTCTGCCTGTCTTAGGTCCTAACATAAATCAGGTCCTGCAGAAGGTGGTTCTTCGTGTCAATGGCTTTAATAAATGGTAAAGAAAGGAAAATGGTTTATCTGTCTTACCTCAGTCATTGAGAAGAGTGGTTTTAAATTATTGGCCCTTCTAGCAGGAGGAATGCATAATTATTGTTGGATCTGATGGGTTAAAGTCTTCAGCAAGATTTAATTGCTAATACTCTTGGGAGCTCCATAGAAGTGTTGAGTGCAGAGGCTGCATACCTTTGTTATTTGAAAAGAGTCCGATAAGTTATGAGGAAACTGCTTTAAAAATCTTCTATTTAAAGAGGCAGGTTATTTTTCCTTAACAGATTTCTTAAACAGCATCTCTGAAGTAGTATGTTACAGATTAAAGTAATTATTTTTGAAGTTAGTTAGTTTTCTCCTGTAATTTAAGGATGCGTGTTGTTTGTTTGTGGTTTTTGTTTTGTTTTGTTTGGTTTTTTTTTTTGTTTTGTTTTTTGTTTTTTGTTTTTTTTTTTTTTCTTTCCCAATAGAAGGACCTATCTAGCAGTTCCTGAAGAAGGGAAGAGACAGCAAGGCAAAGCATAAGCTAGATGGAAAATGGAGAATAGTGTTTTTCACGTTTCAATCAATAATTTTGGATGCTACATTTAATTAAAATAACACAGAATTATCACAGAAGAAGGAAAGTTTCAAGCTGGCTGTGCCATTTTAATAGGAAATAGCGGCTTTGTACGATTTTTTTTCTCTTCTTGGGGCTTAAACATTTTTCATAAGACGTTGCAACAACTGTTCTATTTTAGCAGGAAATACTAAAAAGCAATTAATTTGGGCCAGATTTTTAACTCTCAAGTGAGATTAGGACTTGTAAAAGCACTATTCTGGCAGCCTGAGAGCAAAAATCTGTTGTAAATAGGAGTATTAGAAGTTTTTTCATGATAATCAACTAGCGAGCCCCTACTTAGACCCTAAGAAATCATAAATGAATTTAAAGAGTATGCTAATCTCTGGAAAGATCTGATTTTGGAGATTGTTTTACTGAAATAGCAAGTGGGAGGCATTCTGAACTTTTGTTCATAAATGAAACCCTAGCCACTCATTTGTAGTAGGTTATCCCCAATAAGATTTGTCCACAGAATTCTTTCTCACAAAACTATGAGCATGGAAAAGGGGTGAGAGGCTATGGGTATGGGTAGGGGAAACAATCTGATGTGGTGTTTCCAAATCCCCATGTGAAATAATCAGAAGATATGTAACTTTGCCTGTCAAATTAAAAGTCTTGCCTTTTTTTTTTTTTTTTTAATTGTGTTGTGATTAATTTCTCACAGTCATTAATATGGTCTAAACATAAGACTTTCTTCTTGCTCTGAGGCAGTTTTGTGGTTTCTGGGTGCTTATTTTCACTCATCTTCCAGGCACGTTTTGCACATCTGCAGAATGGTCACTCTTGTTCTCTGTGTGCCGGGGTAGTAGCAGCAGAGTGTGGACCACAACTGTTTATGGTCACAACGTTGCTTGTGTTTCTGTATTTCCTTGTTCTGCCTTGGGCATGCTGCTTTTACTGTTTCTTGAAACTGAATATTGCCTTTTACTTTTTCATAGATTTATATATGAGTGAGCAAAAACCTATATGTGTTCTTTTTCTCCACTTTCTTGGGATGAGGGCCTCAGGGTGTACCTACCAAAAATGTACCACTTAGCTGGCAATATTCTTAAAGTAAAACAGTGTACCAATATGGATGTAATTATGTGATATAAGTTCCCTCGGTACATGGTTACGCTGATACAACCAGTTTGTATAGTGATTATATAATTTTTTCTGAGTTTGTTTATGCACATTCTAGCTCTGTGAGTGTAGACTTGATCTCACCAGAAAATTTATTTCTAAAAATGACACAGAAAGATAAGTAATGTAACAATGTATTGGTAGTGGGTTTATAGCCACTTCATGAACACATGAGTTTATTTTGTTGCACCTCAGTTTGTGTTTAACACAATTTTTTTTTCCTTGCGATTGACAGTTCTGCAACTAATATACTTAGAGAGGCGGAAAAATGCAACTCTTAATATGCAAGAAATGTCAGCTTGCACAAAACAATCTGTAGAGAATACCCCTGTTCTTAAAAATTTAAGTTCACCTCATTGCAACTTAAGTAAATAGTATAATCTGCTGCAGCTCTGGCTAAAATGTCTGATTTATGTAAGCTGCCAAAGGTGGGGGGAAAGGATGTACAGTATTTTTTGAAAGGCATGTTTCAGTTGCTGTTGGTCATACAGGAGGAACTCAAGGTGTGATTGTTATAGAAAGTTTCTTTTTTAGATAGTGGTTCATCGGAAATTCCATACGAACGAAAGCAGTTACATGATTTGCATGTATAGTTCAGTTTAATAGAAAAGTGAAAACTAGAGAAGCTGAAGGGAATTGAAATGGCATTGTCAGGTGACATTTTACAGGTAATGCAGTAAAGCAGGGTTTGACTCTCTTCATAAGAAAATGCTCATGAAAAAAAGCAGAAAACCCCCAGATTATTTTCGATAATTTATAGTGAGTTTTAGACTTTCTTAGCTGCAGAGGTTAGTATCGTTGCCAGCCTGACTGGGCTAACTTAAACTTCCCTAAACCCTGGTG
This sequence comes from Streptopelia decaocto, assembly GCF_964273445.1. Taxonomy (NCBI): domain Eukaryota; kingdom Metazoa; phylum Chordata; class Aves; order Columbiformes; family Columbidae; genus Streptopelia; species Streptopelia decaocto. The sequence continues at coordinate 58,266,240 of NC_138656.1, forward strand.
GAATTTTCCTCAGCTGGGCTTGGTGGTAGACCATCAGAGCTTGGGTGCACTTCTTATCAAGTGATTTATGAATAAGAAGTAATACTGGATGTTTTCTGATAAACAATTTTAAAAATGGAAAGAAATGTCCAATTACACATTGTAGGACACGATATAATCTTGAAGAACTTAGTAGAGCAGAATGCTTAATTTTGTTGAAATAATATTATTTAATGAGCACTTTTCCCATAGAGTAATATCTGTGCTTAGGTAGAGAGGAGCTTTATGTTTAAAAAAAAAAATCTAACAGGACAGGAGCAGGATTATCAGAATTAGTTTTATTAGACTGTGGGGTTCTCCTGCATATTAGTTTTTGTTGTTGTTGTTGTTGTTTGTTTGTTTTTTTGTTTGTTTTAAGATAAATGGCCCAATCTCTGTATTTATGTGTTTTATATTTGTGGTTTGCATTAAAACAAAACACATGTAGTATGTCAAGAAAGAATAGCATAAAATAATAACTGGGATTACCCTTCCTTGACAACAAGACAAGACATATTTAGTTAAAGCAAAAACTATTTAGTTTAGACCAAAGTCAGCATTCAACAGAGACTAAGTTGCTGGCATCTATTAAGAGTCTTCATAGCTCTGTGTAGTTAATTTTGAATGTAGTCTGTTCACGAAAGTACTGAAAGTGTGTGGAGTTTCATGTTCCTTGTCTTTCAAAGACAGCTAAAATAGTTCAGTTAGCTGGAAAATAGATCTTTATTTGCTCTAACTGTTGTCAGTTTATGCGGAGTTTGAGAGTGATTTTATTTCTGTCAGTACAAGCATTAGCAATGAAAAAGATGCTCTGGAGAGTAACGCAGGCCCCTGGATAACTGACATCTGTGCACGCTGGCAGTGTATGGCTGAGGCCTCTGAGACACCTGTGACTACTGACTCATCTTGAGATCCGAATTTCTGAAACTATTCTGTTAACATTTGAGAAGAGAGAATAGAGTACAATTCATGGTCCTCTCTTACAATACAGAGACTAATTTTGGCTTATTCCCATTGAAAATCAGTTATGTGTATGAACACAGTTTCTGAAGCTGCTTATAAAAGGTTTTTCCCTGCATTTGTCTGAGATAAAATAGTTCTTTAGTGAAAAAGGTATTTATCCTTGGCTGGACATTCATAGACTCCTACAACCAAGTTCCGTATCCTGTTTAAGTCTAAAAGTTTCTACACTTTTGAAGAGGTTGAATTTAGCTACAAACTTTCAGACTATAAAGTTGGACATTTTGATGCTGCGTGATATGATAGTCTATTTGGATCACCAGGAGAGGTCATGGTACTAGGCTCTTTGAGATTTTGCTTTAAATTCTCAGCAAAGCTATGTGAATATAATTACTTCCAACATTTTTAGTAAAATTGTGTCAAACAGAACTTGCAGCCTGTTCCATTATTTTGTGCCTACAGTATTAGAAGAATTCCTCTAGAAGTTAGTGGATATTTTCACAGCGTTGCTTGGCTAGAATCTTTGTTTTCTTAAGGCTTAAATAACAGATAAGTACATGTATTTAATTTTGTGAGGTACAGTCGAATTTCGATACAGGCTTAGCAAGATGTTACTAATACCTCTGAAGAAATTTGTGATAAGTTAAGGGTAGGAGTCATTTATATAATATGCTTGAGTAGGAAACGATGTTAGTGAAATTATGTTAGTGATGTTAGCATGATGTTAGTGAAACAAACTCACAGGAAGGTGTTTGTTTTAGAGCTAGAGTGAGGCCAAAAACAGTGGCACTGCCTCTGCAGTAGGTTGGTATGGTGGCAAAATGTTGGGATGGAGAGGTTAATGAAGTGGGTCTAATAAGTTATCTGTCATGTTTAGTACATGCTGTTACATATTGTTCACTTCTGTTTTAGGTTTTTAATCTCTGATTTACTTAATTACTAATTAAAAAATACACAAATTGTACTCATCTTTGACCTAATTTATTGTAGTGGGTAATTTTAATTATTGGTGCAAAACTTCAGAATCAGTCATGCATTAGTAAAACTACTACATAATTTGGAGTAATTAGTAGGACAGTTTTGAGTCAACTATGTTTTTGCAAAGGAGTAAAGTTCTGAGTCGGAACTGATACACAGAGGTTCCCACAGCACGTTCCTTTCATCTGGTTTGTTATTGACAGGACTTTGTTCTGTGAAACATCAGGAGACAAAAGGATAACATATAGTACCATCGTTTCCTCTACTTTGTTTTTAGCTCAGCTCATTAATAGCTGAAATCTGTTACAATGTAGAAAGTAGTACATAGGAAATGGAAGCATATCGGATCCTCCAGAACTTCTCTTTTGGAGTGAGGACAAGGTGTGCTTATACACCACCTTGGAAAGCTTATTTTGCTTCTGGGTTGTACAGATTTCAGCATCCAGAGTTGATAAATGTGAACCTTCCATGATGGCAGGTTCACCTGAACATGTTCACTTGTAAAAGTTAAGTGTACAACAAGAGCCACCTCTGCTTTAGTTTTGGTCTGTATCTTCTGCGTGGTGTTTGATAGTGGTGTGTCTGGGGTCTTTGCTTGTTTTTCTGTAGTAATGGTGAAATAGATTTCAGTAGATATGCCCTGACTTTCCTTCCCTTGCTCCCTAGATCATCCTCTGCATGGCAGGAAAGAGAAAGACACGTGGGCCGATGGAGTTCGTTTACATACACCTCTCCAAAGCTTCAATGCAGCATATTTTCCACAAATGGAGTGACTATGAGAGAAACCTTTTAATTTTCTTTCTCTCTTACAGCCTTAGTAACTAAAGAAGAAAACAAGGATGCCAGATACACATTTTTGGATGTATGCTGGTTGAGAATGAGACCTAGAGAGGAAGATAAATCAGATGGGGAGGGGAGGTTTGAATATGACTGATGATGAATTATAATTGCCTACAAGAGGTTATTTTTATCAGATCAAGTCTCCCTCTAACATTAAGTCCTCAACCTGAGGAATTTTAGTACTACAGCCTCTAAAATCTCTGTCCAGTTGCAAGTCGTATAAGGATGTCTTGATGAGTAATTAAGATCCAATAGAAGGCACGATCTTGGATTCTGTGGTAGCATCCTCTGACTTCTCTTGTTTGACATCTCCACAGATAATTTACACACAGAATATAATACAATCTTGCTCAGTGCTTGCAGGTATTCATCTTTATGTTTGTTTATGTGCTGTTTTGATTTAATTTAGTTGCAGTATCATTTGATCCTGGTCAATAGTTCAACCCACTTAACTAGCAAGCAGGGGAATAAATGAAACATTTTGACTAAGTCTTTCTCAGTCAAGTGGGTTGTCTGGCAAGCCAAGACTGTAATATATAGATTTTGTGGCTATTTACAGACTCACACACTAGAAAACAGAGTGTCATGCTTCTCGGTTTCATTACATAATTCAGACAGTATCACATCCAGATGATGAGATTACACCTGTGTTTTTATCTGAGTGAAAAATGCAGTTTTTTGACTCCTGCTCTGATGTTTTCCCATAAAAATAAATAGCTTACACCAGAAAATTGAGGGGTTTTGCTATATTGCATAAAGAAATCTTTAAGCATGCATGTCTGAGTATATGCCTATACACTTATGTCATCATAGCTTTTGCCTCCAGTCATGTCCTGTCTCCTTCACAGTACAGTATACCAGGAATAACTTCTTGAGAGCTGATGGTTCCAGGTCTGGCTTGTTTGTCACTGAGCGGAAGAGTTTTCCTAGATGCAATGTAGGCTCAACTTCTGCTATTATTTAAATGTCAAAATATTTTAAATAAACAAACTCATTTGCATTATTTATGTGTGAATATTAGCATTTATTTCACAAGCATGTGTATAGATCCACATACACAGCCACGCTTTGTTAAACACGTAAAAAAATCATCCTAGTTCTCGATGATGAACTGCTGTGGTTTTGCACTGGTGCAGTGAGTATCTGAATCTACCCAGGAGATCTGTCTGAAGAGTTCTTCAGTGTTCGCTGGTACATTGCTGATATGATGATACCAGCAGTCACTGAGCGTGGCCCTTTTTATTGCCTGTGACTGATTCGGCCAAGATTGTGTCCTGTTGGACCCTGAAAATGTTTGCCTTCTAAGGTGAAACACTTTGAATTCCTTTTATGTCCTCTTATTTCTGAAGGATGTAATTGTGTCACTCTTGGTTTAGTCAGAAGGTTATTAAGGGATCATTTCTGAGGCCCTGTCATGGGTGGTTCATGACAGTCAACTTGTGGGTGGTGCTTGTTAACCCTTACCCCTTTGGTAGGACACCCCTTTCAGTGCTATGGCTGAACTAGTGGTGCCAGGTCTCATGGCTGTAGAAATGTGACCAGCAAGTCAATCCATGGACAGACTACCTGTGTAAATAGATTATGTAAATGAAAGCATAAAAAACACTTGCATAAGGCCAATGCTCGTTGTATTGTTGCTTGACCATCACTTTTCTGGTGTCAAGCACAAAATCATCTTGCCCTTATCTCACAGTTTTCTAATCAGTGCCCCAGAGCTGAGAAGATGACACCAAACTGCTCAGCACATCTTGTGTTACTGTGTGAACTGCCCTGTCTTTTGTGAATAAAATGAAAACTCTTATTTTGGATCAAACCCTGACTTCAATAAAAGTGCAGAATGGCAAGTTGTTAGTGATCCTTTTTTCATGAGACCAGGATTTTACCATCAGCTGTAGACTGGATTTGTACTGCTGAAATAAAGTTCCTTGTGACTGGCTCAGCCCATCGCTGGAAACCTCCAGCAAGTGAGGTTTGCTTTCCTTTGGATATAGTGACACGAGGTGAGAATACTGGAGAAACTGTCTGCATGCAAACAGCCTCCAGATACTTGAGGCAGAGGAGATATAAAACAAAAGGCGCTCTCACAGAAATTATTGTTACGTTGCCAGATGGTACAAGGTAATTTGGAAAGAAAGAGTGAAGATATATTATCTACCCCAGGTGTTTTCGTTGTGATTTGAATATAGAATGTGTGAAGTCTTAGGTACAAGTGTTGGAGCTGATGGTGGCTTAGAGCTGTGGTTTTAGGTGTTGGTTTTGGTTGGGTGGTGGTTTCATCTGAGAAAGGAACTTGCTGGGTTCCTGAGGGCATCTTAGTTCTAGCAGAGTTTGTGAGCTTGGAGCCTGGACTGTGCCTTACATGTACTGTATGCTGCTTTCTCCAATGACATTGCTTTATCTGGGTTTGGAACTGCTTGTTAAGATATGAGAAACTTGCATTTCATTTCAGTTTGTGTATGTCATTTTTTCATTTTTTATTTTTTAATGAGGTCTGATACCTTCTTGTGTCAAGTGGTATAATTTAATTTCAGAGTGTTTTTTTTTTTTTTTTATTCAGCATATAGATACAAGAAAACAATATTTACAAGAGGTCTGCAGAGTTCTAGTGTGTTTCATTTGGTGTAACCTGCCTGTCCTATGTATCTGGTCTTCCATCTGAAGCCCAGTAACACTGTATTGAAGTGTGTTATCACTGGTAACTGGATTTTTTCTTTTCACTTTCCCACTTGTACTCTTGTACCTGATGGGTTGATGAGCTATTTTCTTTTTTTTTTTTTTTTTTTTTTTTTAGTACTACAAACAAAATAAAAAAGGAAGAGGAAAAAACTCAGATCAACCAAAGATTATGACATGATTTTAGAATGCATAACCTTGGGCAAAAAGGGCCACTTATTGGAGTAATTCTTGAGTAACCTAATTGTTTGATAAGGATCCTTGCCTGTTTAAGTTGTTGTTGGTTGTTGGAAACAATCCATTTCTAAATTTGTGCCTTACTGCATACCCTGAGGTATGTGTACAACCCACTCTAATTGCACAGTTTATTATTTTATTAATGAGAGCTATGATAATGTGTTTGCTCATGAATTCCCTCCAGTCCAGGTATGGTCTCCTAATTGCCCAGGGTTCTGCAGTTCCATCATTTGTTCTGGGGATGGTGACGGAGAGCAAAAGCAAAGCCTTCATAAACACGGTTTAAAGAACTTAGACCTTGCCCTAAAGCCCGTATTTGGTGTGATATTGCAAGCAAAGGCTGGAAAGGTAGGATACCTTTTTAACACACACACATACACGTAATGAATAATAATAGAAGCGGCAGAAGTAAATTCTTACTACATCATCTTGAGTACCCAAGACTTTGCCAGCTGGAAGGAGAGGCCTGTGCACCTTAATTGGCCTTCCTAACCATAACAGAGCACCCCTTAGTGCTTCTTTGATCCGGGTCTCTCCTGCCTGCTTCTCTGCCCGAGCGGCTAGAAGACTCGCACTTCACTTGCTGCAAGGCACACAACAGTGAGCAAGCATCTGGCATGCAACAGCAGCTCCTGTTTTTAATGAGCCTCCTGGGTAGCAGGCATACCAGGGCGCCCATTCCCATGTTCCGGAAACTATTTCTGTGTGCAGATAGGAGATCCGTAGCACAAGAGCAGGGAACAGCATCAGTGGAGGTGTGGTCTGTGGAAAAGTCGGGGAAATCCAGTTTACTGTGTCTGTAACTCTGGAGACAGAGCTTTCCCGTCAAAAGCCATGGCGCAACACCACAACCTCAAACAACCAGCACTTGCTCCTCAGTGCTGCCCGGCTTTATGGGGACACAGTGAACCCCTGACCCTGGGCTTGCAGAATCTGGGCAGCTCTCTGAGGACGTCACGGAAACGGTTCTCCGTGGCTTCCAAAACTGCTCACTACAGTGCTTGGCTCTTCTACAAGGGCTTTTCGTAGCTGTAGCCCCTGTGGCTTGCTGCAGCATGGTTTTCTGGTGGAACAGATGGTATATTACGTAGAAACTTTATTTTTGTATCACTGATTTTTATTTATTTATTTCACTGCTTGTCTTCCTTTTTTTTTTTTCTTTTTTTTTCTTTTCTTTTTTTTTTTTTTTTTTTTTAAAGTGGGTGTATAGCATAAGTGCACAATGTGGAATCGGTATTGGATTTGCTTTGGATATATTAATCTTTGCGTATGTGTGCAGTATTTTACACCAAGTAGTGTGTACTTTCTGAAGTTTTAGTAAGCAGATTTTATTTATTTAGATTGAAATTAGTTCAAAATACTGTAAGGCAAAAAAGCCTGTGAAAAGAGATCTTTGAAAGGAAAAGTAAATATCTTCTTAAACAAGCTTTGTACTCACTGGAGTACAGTTTCATTTTTAAGTCAGTAGATGTGTTTTCTGTATCTAATCTTTGTTTTTTTAATTGATATCATCTGGTCAATTTGAGTGAAGATACTATTCCCATAAGAAAAATATTTATTCTAAATATTATTGTTGCCTAGGATCTTGTTGAATTCATGAGATACAGAAGCAATCAAGTTGATTTAATATTTCTAACATTTTTATAGTGTTTTCTCATTGTTTCCATGAAAGCAATTTCAATAAATATTTTAGCATTTGCTTTTGGTTTCTTGAAATTAGGTTACCTATTGCTGGAAACTGCAGGTTCTTAAGCATGGGTTTCAGATCAGCTTTGTCTTGGTTAGACATTTGAAATAAAATCTAAATACTTGAGCAAGCCCTAAAACAAGGGCTTACCTTTTCCCTCGATGAGCTTCCAGGACTTAATGTGTTTTGCCCAAAGAATCTCAGTAAGCCGTTGCTCACAGAATATAGTTACAGTCACAGGGCTTTGGTTCCACTTAGCCCAATCACTTTCATATATTCTTACATATATATTATTTTTTACATATACATTCATAGATACACAAGCGTATGTATGTACATATATATGTATACACACATACACGCTTCTCACACTGTATGTCAATAGAAACTTGCACACACCTGCAATGTATGAGATCATGCTATTTGAAATTTAAGACTTATGAAATTTTCATCCATAAACCAGATCCTTACCACATAATCCCAGTAGTGTTTTTTTCTTTGCAATGTTGCATTTTTCCAGTAGCTTCTGAATGGGATTCTGTGTGTCCTGGTGTCTGGAGACCCCTTGAGGAATGTGGGGGCAGAGACTAGTTCTGGTGGCAGCGTCCTCCTGGGGCGGGAGGAACGGCATGGGGCAGCCCAGTGCGGTGGATGAGAAGACAAATAATGAGGGATGTTTCAGGGATTTCTGATTGCTGCCACTTCAGCGTGGGTTGGATCCTGTCTGTCAGCAGTGGGCAGTCTCTCATGCTGCATCCCATGTACTGCTGGATCTAGGTTGGGTACCAGGTTCATAGTGAAAAACAAGCCCCCACACTTAAGTTTTCTACCACATATACTTTAAAGATAAATACCTCTTATCAGGTGTTTGGCACCTTGGACCTTCTCATCATTATTTGCTTGGCTTTCCTCATAAAAGTGGCACAGGATGTTTTAATTATGTGTTTACAGGGTTGCTTGAGAGAATTCCCTTAGTGATGAGAGAGTTCAACAAAAAATCTCAATGTAATGTTTTTTCCACTTGCACTTCTCAAATGTTCCTTCAAATGGAAGTGAAAAAATTATAAAAACCTTGTCTGTAGTTTAAGTTTCTGAGTGATACATTATAGTGACTTTATTCTAAGTATTACACAGATGGCTTGTAAAGGGGAAAAGTGTAAGTGTTTGTGGGAATCTGTAAAAGTGTTAAATATTTTGTAGGTAGCCAACTTTGTTTAAGAGTTGTTTTCCATATGCATCTCTACTTACTGCAACTAATTTCTATTCTGGAGTGGAAAAACGTGTTTTCATCAGCATACCAAGAGCACTGACAGTGAAGCCAGTTCACAGTTTCCATCTGTCCCTTAACTTCAAGTTTTGAACTGCAAATGAAAGAAAAAACACAACAGGTACAGCTCTTTTAAAAATATTAGGGCCATATTTGGATGAAAAGTATACTGCAGAGAAAAGCACTTTCTCACCCCAAACCATGGTAGAATACCATGAATAGTTTAATACCATTCTTCAACTAACAGAACAGTAAGATTTAGTTACCTGAAGATTAACTCTCAGGATGTGGATGGGTCTGCGAAAACGCTGCTGTTCCTTATTACATACTCTGCTCTTCATCGGCCACTATTGCAACAGGCAGGCACAGAGGTGTGATGAACGCCTGTTGTGATTCCTTGTGCTGGTGCCAAATTTTTGCACAGCCTCTCCTGGAGCTGCTGTTGTGCCATGCAGCAATTGTCTTGGTACGGTCAAAAGTAGAAATTGTGGGTGCATTTCTTTCATTCGTAGATATGGGGCTAAAAATAGTTCACCCAACTTATCCTGAGTAAGCATAGTACTTTATAGTCAGATTTCAGAAAATCAAATGTCTGCCTTATATGTTGTTTAGGAGGCTGTATGCAGTGGAAGTGTTCTTGCAGTACTTGGAAGGTTTTGTCCCCTTTTTCCCTCTCTTGGGAGAATGTCACTACTTAAACCCATCGCTGTATGTATGACATGGGCCAGGTTCTGATCCAGCATGCACATTTTTAAGGGTCAGATTCTAATCACTTTACTCGGATTGAACCAATCCAATCTGCCTTTGCTAAAGTTAATGGTGCTTTGATTCAATGCAGAATTAAAATCGGATTTTCTTCCTCAGATTGTGTATTGTGTACTGCAAATCATTGTCAACACCAAAGACTCATTTGTCTGCTTTTTTTCTATTGAAAAGAGTCCTGATGATTAGTATCACACTGAGAACCTTCAGGATTTAGTCGTCAAGCTAATGTCAGGACAAGAAGCAGTAGAGGTTGCTTCATGGTAACTGGGCAGTGAATCTTCAAGTTAAGCTGTCTTTGAAAAATTTACCTCTAAAATAAAAGTTAGAAAACAACCAAACCAGCTCATATCATTGTAGAAGAATATGTTTATAAATAACTTAATTAATTTCCCACGGCACCCCATAGCTCCTCCACTGCCCCATAGACCCACAGCACCCCATAGCTCCTCCACTCTGCCCCATTGAAAAGATAATATTTGGCCTTCTTTTAGTAAAATGAGCTATTTTGGTAAGCAAATGGCATCGCATATGTCCCACAAAAGATATGATTTCTTATGACCCCAAGACACAGACTGATGGTTCTCTAGTTTCAGGTCTAATACTCTGAATTATTAGGGCCGAAAGGCTTGCTTCAGTTCCTGGTGTGACCACAGGGTGGTTATTGCAGAAAAATGGCAAAAATACTCTGCTTCAGCTAGTGGTGGTAGTATGAGATGAGAATCCCTAAAAGCATTTTCCAAACCCTGTGTAACCTTTTTAATTGAAGTTTGTTAAATTAAGTGCCTCTATTTGAAAATCACTTTCTATTAAGTGGGGTAGTGCTGCCCAATCTGTCGCATTTAGTGTATAGAGGAAAAGTCCAGAGTTCCAGACACCAGCAGTTAATGAAAATGGGTCTAGAATGTATCTCATGAGTGTAAGTGTACTGTCCATCCCCCTACCCAGGAGAGGATCACCTACAACCAAACCATTTCCCAAGGGTGGTTGTTCTGACTGCTCTTTAAGACTTCAATGGTGGAGACTGAAATCTCTGGGATGGTCTAGTTTGGATTCTTAATGATGCTTTCCATTAAATAAGTCTTTCTAATGTTTAATTTAAGAAGGTAGTAATGATGGGTAGGACTGCAATCCAGGTTCTCCTTACGCTTGCCAGGTAGGTTTACTGAAGATCTACTTAGGGTCAGATGGAGAACCTGTCAGGCAATCAGTTCCCAAATGCTGAACTCCCACATGCCACTACACAACTCCTGTGCCTTCACCCTTTTCCTTAAGCTGGGCTCTTGTCTGCTTCAGAAGGGCATGGATGAAATTGAAAAGAAAGCATCTGTCTTCACTTTGCTGGGTTGTCAGCCATAACTGACAAGGGAGCCCTGTAGCTTTATGTTGTAGTTTTGCCCCAAATGCATTCACAAAACATGTTTTACTCCATGGATCCAAAAATATGTAAGACTTGATTTCCAGATGCTTGCAGAAGTATGGGCTGTAGCGAGAGCATAGTGCATTTCTATATTGTAGTAATATTCTTACACAAGCTGTACAAGAAAAATAAGAGCAGCATGGCTCCTGAGCAAATATTGTTTCTAGTCACATACGATACTTTGCAGCTGAGCCTGGTAACACGCTGCTTAGCTGTTTTGCTATGCAAGTGCAGAGAACGCTGTTAGCAATAAAGCCACTGCTGGTTTCTCCTCCAAAACCTCCCTCCTTGCAGTGCATTGGAAATGACTGAACTTTGGCCCTCAATCTGCTGACACCCTGAGGGAGTGTAAATGTAATGACGTCTTTGCTTGTTTCAGCTGCACAACAGGAAGCGCTCATGGCCTCCCCTTCTTCCTGCTCTGAGAAAGTGCTGCCTCTTTTTTTTCTTTTTTTCTTTTTTTTTTTTTTTTTCCCCTCCCTTCCCCTGCAGTCGAGCAGGCTCAGACCTAGTTCCAGGTCTGGGCTCGGCAGCCAGCCCCCATAGCTCCTGCTTCCTGGCTGGGGCAGCCAGTCGCCTCCCTATTGCTCTGCAGTGGTGGTGATGCCAGAAATATGAGCGTTTCTATTTTTTTTCTTTCTCTTTCGCCCCCCGGAGAAGTGACTGAGAAGATAATACAGTTATGTGGCCATGGCTTGCTCCACAGAGCATGTCACTGGATACAGCTCAGCTGCAAAGACCAGGATGGTCAGGTGATGATCTGCCTTGGGGAGACCACATCACTTGCATAATATAGAGGACACACTGTCAGGTGGGCATTCAGGGATCCTGGAATACGGTCCTAATAGTGCTGAGTAATGCTGAATATACAGGGCCTGAACAGATTTCTTTGCTTTGCTGGAATACGGAGACTTGCTTCTTGCAGAGTATTGACAGGAAACCTGTTTAACCCTCTCCGGCTGCTGCTTTTAAACTTCATAACCAAAAGAGGGATAAGAGTAAGAATTGTTATTGAGAAACATAAGCATTTTGCAGCTAACTCAGGGAGGAGGATTTTGTCTCATCAAATTCAGCAAAAACGTTAAAGCAATACAGTGTTCTTGCAAGATAAATTAATTGGTTCAATATTCAGCTGTTATTCTCTAATGACTGGGGGATGGGTCACTCTTTTAAAAACTAAGATGCATATGCACTCGTGAGTTTGCATATTGGGGCGTGAGAAGAGGCACCGAGTAGTCTAGAGTACAGTATCCTGAATTTGAAAGATTTAATTAACTTTGAATGTAAACAGTGCTGGTGCAGTTGCTTATTTATATGTTTAATGTTGCACAGGCATATTATTTGAGGAGCAGCTTTTGTCTGGGTTCTGTAATAAGCAAGTTCTGACTTTACCTTATCAATCACACTATCTAGCTAAATAACTGTTGTTTTTAATAAGCTGGAGTTATGTAACGTGAATTGTGCATGGCGAGATGCTTGCAAGCCAGGAAAAGCAAGAAAGGCAAAGAAATAACAGCACTCAGCCTTCAGCGCGATAGGATATAACTAGTTTTGAAATTAAATACTGTGTGTTGGTACTCTCAGCTGCAGACAAGGTCCAGCTATTCCTTATGAGGATGTGTCTTGAAACAGCATCTTGGGATGGGAATGTTTAACAGACAGAAGAGTGAATTTGCTCAGGCATGTGCAGTCCTTGGAGGGTTTTGTATATGTGCATGCCAAATTCCATCCTCCTCCTCCACCACCACTCCCCCCCCGTTGTTTTTCCTCTGGAAAAGCACTATAGAATAATAAATGGGAAAAGTCTCTTAAATGGGACTGATTTCATGTGTAAAAGAAAATAACTCGATGAGCTATGATTGCCCCTATAAAGTGTTGTATAAATCTCTTCTTTTAAATATGCCCCTATAGGGTCATTAGGCAAGTACACACTACAATAGTGCTCTGTCTCAAGAGACTTTACAACCAGTTTATGGAAAAGGGGAAGCAAGTAATTATATTAATGGATTAGAATAAAAGCAATTGATTTTAAGTTAAATCATCCTTTAATAATACTTCCTTGACAATTTTCTTTGCTGTTACTCAGTTTTGATCTTCAAAGTCATTTTGAATTGTTAAGCCTGATGTTTTTCTTTTGGTGGCGTGGATACAAATATTAAATAATAATATTAGGAAATAAAGGCATGAGAATAACAGGTCTTTAGGAGAGGCATGGGAATAATGACTTTTTAGGACAGGAATGGTTTATGCTCCTGAATTCCCCTTCAAACTGGCCAGCTCCCTCTCGTTTTGACCAAATACTGTGTTTTTCCTTCCTTTCATCTATAGGTGAAATAGCTGTAAACTGCACTGTAGGGTTATTAACTACTGTATTTTGAGATTTTATTGTTATTTACTACAAATATTTAAAAATGAGTGCTGATATTTATGGTCTTCTCTTTTATACTGCCATACGTGCATACGTACACAGTGGCTGATTACGCGTTATTACAGACCACAGCTGCGACGTTATAATGAGAAACAGTCATGTCTGTGAGCCGCTTCTGTAGCTTGCACCAGTGCTGATAATCTCAGCATGGAGAAGAGGAGATGAACAAGCACCGACGGAAACATGTATTTTCTCACACAGGAGGCCATTCAGGTCATGGCCAAGGGATGTCCAAAAGGCACTATAAGGAAGTGGGCCGTGTTGCTCTCATTATGTCCTTATTTTCCAAACAAATGCAGGATTTCTCTTGTACTGTCATTGCAACATCCTTCAGAAGGAACTTGCTTTTTATGACAGATTTCAGTCTTCAGAAGAATTTTAATTTGTCATACTGAATTGACTTTGTTTCAGGTAGTCATGTGTTACTGTTACAGCTTAGAGCTGGGGCTCTAAGTAGTGGCATATAAGGACACCAAAATCTTGTAGGTGGAGAAAGACCTCTTCCTGAATCTGCATGATTATAACCAAATATGGAGTTCATCAAATGCTTTCTGTTTGTGTCAACTCCAATACTCTTTGCTTTTGGCTCCATAGTGGTTGTTGGCTGGCTGATAGTGATGTCCTTTCTGCAACTCCATGTTTTTCTTAATGCAGATGAATATTACGTAAGGGCATAATACTAAATTGTTGCAATTTTTGTGCACACTACCAATAGTAGCGTGGTCGCAATTTTCCGATGTGGTTAATCAGGAGGGTTCGAGTGTCCTTTACCTGATTTTCCCTTACTCTCTTGGATGAAAAATCCAAGAGCCAAGGTTTGTGATGGCAAAGGTTAGGAGAGAGCACCATGGGGCCCACGGGAGCTTTCACCCCATATTTTGTCAGAGTCTATGGGTTGGAACATGGGTGCACGGGCATTGAGGGGGTGTATCTGTGTGTGTGCAGGCAGTGGCTTGCTCAGGAGTGAATTCTCACATCCTGAAGTCATTGAATAGATCTTCAGAGGTTAATAGCCCTGGTCATAAGGCTCTGCAGAGAGAGGTTTCTGGCCCTGCCAAGTTGCTGTACACAGTTGTTCCATTTTCCTTGCTTTTGTTAAACGCTCGTGTATCTTGTCCGTTCAAACCCATAAGTGTCTTCAGGTTATCAAGTTGTTCCTTTATTGCAGCAAAACTCAAAATAATTAGCAACTCAGTTTCACCATTTTTGCCAGTTAAAAAAAGGTGAAATTTAATTTACACTAATTATTTAACTACATGAGATGCTCGGCATGAAAATGACTAGGTGCAAATTAAGATTAAATAAGGAAAAAATACACCGTGCATTACATTTTTCATATTTAGCATTCTATTTGTATTTCATTACCAGTCCATCTGCAAGAAGACGTCTTGTAGCAGATTGAAGCATTTTTTCAAGAAAAAAGCCCAAATGTACAGTTAGACTGATTAAAAACAAAGTTTTAGTTTGAATAGTTTAAGACAGGAGAGTTTTAATAAAATCTTCTCATTATTGCAGGCTTACTGTCCCCTAACTCTGGTTATACTGCGTGCCTTGGCATGATTTCCAGAGCCATTCAATGGCCACACTTTCTCCAGGTTGTCTTACTGAAACACAAAACATTTTGTAGCCTCCGCAGAGCTATTGTGTGTGTGAGATCAGCCCCTAGGAAATACCAGACTTTGAATATAAGCTGGGCAGGTATGTGGTCTCAGCTCCTTGTCGCAGAGATGCATTTCAGCACGTTTGCCTAGTTGCTGTAGTTATGCTTGCTTCAGTCCTGCTGCCCCACAACCTGTCCCTTATGAATGTGCCGCTGCTTTGGGAGGGGCAGATCACGAGTCACGATGGCTTTGTTGTTTGGGGTGATAAGAAGCAAAACCTTTTGTACAGTCATAGACAAGATTAGCTGCGGGAGTGGGTTGAACATGCCATCATCTTACCAAGGTGATTTCAACACCATAGTGGTGTTGCCGTGGTTTGTGTTTCTTTGGAAGCAGCAATACAACACACTTCTGTATTTTAGAGAAATTGTTTCACCATCCAAAAATATGTGTGCTGTCGTTCTTTACCTCAGCTGACCCTGGCTTTGAACCTTATCGAGCTTTGGAGATGTTTGTAGCAAGACCTTCCTATGTGAATGGAGTTTGTTTTTCTAAGTGCAGCATGAAAGACTTGGTTTATCTGCATGGAGCATGCTTGCTCAAGCAGTTGCTTTCCACAGTGCAACGCTTGTAGATTAAAATCCTTTCTGTTGTGGTTGTGCCACTTCCATTCCTTCTGCAGCACTTGAGTTTCTCTGGTGTACTGCAGTAAGGTGCCCGCTTGCATTAGTGAGACAGGAAATTTTTTCATTTCCACTGATGTGTCATTCTTGTGGATTCAAAATGGTAATGGCAATTTTTTATTACAATTTTTTAAAGATCCTCTAAAAGCCAGAAAAACACTCCCTGCTTCAATATATATTTGATTTCACCTGTAAAGCTGCTTTTAATTCATGTGTTTGCACTTGGAATTTGAATGCTTTGTGTCAAAACTAGAAATGATGTGAAATATGCCTTTTAGTTTATGGTGGCATGTTTTATTGTCTGTGATGTACGATCACATAAGCTCAATGGTACACAGCTGATTTGACGTATTTACTGTAATTCTCTACCTAAGGAAATACGGTCTATTGACTGGCAGGCTGGGTAGGGACTTAGTAACCATAGGTTGAATTCCTGGTTCTGCTACACAGTTCATGAGTTTGGGGTAAGATTCACAACACCTTACACTGATTTTCATGTCAGTTACATTCATAAATGTGAGTTAGGCACAAAAATACCATTGTTGGGCATATTCTCTTTATGTCAGTTCCACTTTCTTACCTTACAGAGATGTCCCATAGACAGATGCTGCATGCTGCTATTGATCCATAGGGAGCCAACAGGAGTTTCATGCTAAAACTGACTGTGGGATTTGAACCTTGATTTTTTTGTTTATATGTCTATTTTTAAGTGACCATTATCAGAGCGATCAATAGTTGCACCCTTGCTCATAGTATTTATGCTATTTAAGATCATACAAGTCATCACAGAAGTCAAGCTACACACTGCTTTGGAGTCCAGTTCTTCCTCCTTAAGAACAAAAATAGCCTGACTAAGGTACAGCCAGCGGCTAAGGCATTAGAGAAGGGCAGCATGCATAGATCTGGATCCAGATGCTAAATGCTGTGTTTAGAAATTTTCCTCCCAAACAAACTGGTAAAATTCAAGGTGGAAATGTGTAACATGAGACATTGTATTGCGGCGAGTGTCAGAGTGAGTGGCAGCTTTGCAGAGTACTGCCGCTGTCAAGCAGGTGCATGTGGGCAATGCAGAACATTCCAGTTTTACTCTGGCTTTGTGCAACTTTGTGAAATTTGGATTTTGAAGTACCTGGTTTAATTCAAAGGTTAACTGGCCTGAGCAAAGTCTTGAGATAGCTATTAGGAATACTGCAAAATGTTTTGGGGTCTATAGGGCACACTAGCTCTTCCTAAACCAGCAGAGTGCCTGTGAGGATGCTTTCAGCCTCACCTGTGCTAAACCTTGGGCAGGCATGAACCAGCTCAACATTCTGAAAACCACCCTGACTACTCATCAGCAAGAGAAGGCAGACCATCAGTGACCTTGTATTCTTCCACTTTTTTTCCCCCTATTTGCTAATTTAAGACTTAAACAGGAAGAATTTAAGTAATTAAAATAATTAAAGTTATGCTCTTTATACTGCTTGTCTTGTTTTCCTCTGTGTTGTCAGTGATGCTTCTGGTGTACTTGGGAGGATGTCCTACCTGTTCACAGTCCTTTCTGCTTGTCTTGTCCTCTGCCCAGCAACTTCTGTTGCTTGGATGCCTCCTACTTGCAGCTAGCCCTGTCTTTGCCAGTTTGGTGAGCGCATTGCTTAGCAAATGAGGAAAACGCTGTGGCAGGTGGAAAACATACCACACAGACAGTGAAAAGAGAAGCCTGTAAATACCTGCCAGATGTATCTGGTGCTTTCTTAGCGAAATCCCTAAGTGCAACTTTAATTTCAGACAGATTCTGAAGTTGTAGTGAAATCACTGGGTCCTACACATGCTCCTGAAGTTAAGTATATGCTTATATACTTTGTGAATAGAAATGGCTTATTGAGCTGGAGCCAGTGTGGGGAATTTTGGGACTCCTGCTGTTCTGCTTACAGTATTTTGCAGAGAGTTTAAGGCTGTAGAATGACACCAACTGGATCCACAGAACAAGCTGCTCCCGTTCCTGTGAACTCCAAATTATTTTCCTTCTCACATGCAAAGTTGTACCAAGAGCTGCATTTAAAAACCCATCTGTTGTCCATATCGTATCAATAGGAAGAAAAATTTTAGACTTCTAAAATATTCTTGTTACGTGTTCTATCCTGCTGTCATCTGTCTTTCAACTACAAGCCATTTCTTGTAGTTGCACTTGTATCTGCTCAAATCTTTTCCCTCCCACCAACAGATGAAACTCTTGAGTTGCCTAAGCTGCAAAACTGGAAGCAGGATGCTTACAAACTGGTAGTGGAAAGAAATGACCACTTTCAAACTAAGATGCTTTTGATATTATAAAATAAATCAATCAATATAATAGTTTTTTCTTATCAAGTGTGGAAATAAGCCATAAATTACTTTAAGAGTTGTTTCTTCGTATTTTTCATTGCACAAATAGTAATTAAATTTCTACAGCAAAATAAGACGATAATTCCAGTGCTGCTGATTATAATTCACATGCTGCTTATCCCACTTTTCTGTGTTGCAGTGGCAGTAGCACAGACATATTTCTTGTCCGATACACTGCTTTTCCACAGGGCAGCACTGAAGTTTGTCTGTCTTGTTTATTTTAGTTTTGTTATTACATTTTGGTAAAACAGCCAATTGTGACAGAACTAGAGAGACAATATGGTATCGTTTCAGGTTTGCAAGGTTTTCTTTGCAAGTGTAATGAGTACTCGGGTGTGTGCACGTGTGTGTGTGCATGTGTGTGTATGTGTATTTAATCTGTTACAGCTTCATGGCTTCTCTCCCACTGTTTTCCAAGCAGTAGCTTCTCATTGAGGGCATCAGGATTTTTCCAGTACTGCACTCCATGGGAGACACGCAGGTGATGGGAGCTTTGTAGCCTTTTCACAGTGAGATATAGACGAGAAACTCAAACTGTCTTCCTCATCATGGTAGGGTGGCTCGGCCATACACCTCTGTTCATGAGAAGTTCAGTGCTGACACCTGTCTCTCTCCCTTGTCAATCCCCTCTAAGGATTCATGCTCGATATTGGAGCAGTGTCGGCATTGGGAGGTGACTAGACTTGTTCAGTTGTTCCCCAGTATGAAGAACACAAAAGCCTTCACCACGTGTCACTAATTATCTGCTAAACAGCTCATCTTACTGCAGCTTCTCTTTCCAATAAATAAACCCTAGACTCTTGTCCCAGTCTCTCTTCAGTGATCTCGTATTTCCAAGGATTCAATTGTAGGTTACCTCTCTTGAAACCATTGTCTTGAAAACAGAAGGTCCCTGATGGGGGAGCGTTCGGCAGGAGCCATTCCTTAAGAGGTTAGTGTGTAGCCCAAGAGGATCTCCACTGATATCCATTCACAGATGCCTTGTCTTACAGAGGTCACTTTCTGGTAATGGAGGTGAATCACTCAGAGGATTCCTGGTGTGGAAGATTTTTCCTCTCATGGAAAGATTTTGAGGACAAGATTCAGTCTAGGGATAATCTGCACAGAGCGACTGACAGATTTCAGAATTCAGTGAGAGAATAACTAGCTCCTGAACTTAAATGCTGGGATCAAAGGGCAACACTGTTTTCCTCTGCTTATCAGGACATTAAAGTAATTCAGTTTTAGACAAGCAGTTGTTAAGACCCCTCTTGTGATGCTGCTTGAATGTGGGAGGAAGGTCTCGGGTTAAAGCAGTGGTGGAAACAGCAGATGAAAAGGATTTAAGACAGACCACTAGAAGGAAAATATCATTAATATAGCTATGGAGTTCTGGTACAGTAGTATGTTGTCCAGTATTTACGTGATACTTTCAAGGAAGCCTAGAGGTGTCACAGACTTTTCTGTTACCAAATTTCAGTCTTGAATGCTTGTGGGTAGAGAACTGTAAAATGGTGAGCATTTTCACAACTCTCTCTGGGTGATATATATTTCCATAAAATAAATTGTATGTACTGTTTATTGATATGTCCTCTGAATGTAAAGGTTGTAAAGTTTGGAAGTATGCATGGGTTACTGTTTTTAAATAGACAATGAGTACTCAGTATAGGATGTCTAGGAAGCAAACTGATGTCTGCAGGAGTAGATTTTTGTGGCAGTAAGACGAGACTCCAAAGAGACTCTTTGGGGCTGCCTGGTGTGGAGGGACATAGAGGCAGGCAGGGGTCCAGGGATGGGCTGGGTGGTGGGTATGAAGCAGCTGCACACCAGGCAGCAAGGCTGAACTCCAGAAACAGCTGTAGCAGAGATACTGCCTGGTCAGTGCTTTTATATATCTTGACTTACAGCTCTGACATCCAAATTCAAGTCAAAGGTAGAAGAGTGGTGAGACAGAAGGTCAGTGAGGTGTCACTGTGAGGCAATGGCACTTGCGTGTATTTGCCAGCCTTCCCACTGCCCTGGTTTTCTGCTCCATCAGTACTGCATCCACCAGATGCAATAGAAAATGCCTCCAGTTTTTTGGTGTGCAGCAGAAATCATGAACTGCAGCTCTCTGTAAGCGCCTGCCCTTTGGATGCAGTTCCTGGCTGTGTTTGGGCTGCTGTGTAAAGGGAGGCAAGGGGCTGGCCCGTGCATGGCCAGGTGTCACTGGCTGGGTCCCCATCTGTACTGTGAAGGCAGCCCTCCTGCCAGCGGGCTTTTTTCGTGAGGAGGAGGCTCGAGTGGTCCAAAAACACGCAGAAAACAAGCTATCGAGCAGCATGCTGCAGTGCTCAAACTTGCCTCCTTTCCCACTTTTATTTAGCCATATGGGTGCACTTGTAGTTGTGAACTTCAGCTCTGAGCACAGTTTTGCATCTTTGCACATCTATTTTATCTGCGGATTCTGCGCTATCTTATGAGTCAACATGGAATATTTTTCCCTTAATGTGGACACTGGTTGTCTCTCTCTTGTCTCTTTCAGGACAAATTGGAATTGGAAGGAGCTTCTGGCAACTGAGTAATTCTGAGATTGCTACCTCCTTGTTAAATGTCTTTAGAGAAATTATTAGACAGACAGACAAAGGCATGACATTAACAGTGTGTGATTGCAGGTTTTTGGGGTTTTTTTAAATGTAGGAAACAAGGCTACAAACGAGATCTTGGGAGTAAGGCAGAATTTACTCCTTTGAGAATACTTTCTGGATAGGAAGCTGTGTAGAAATGGTAAAATGTTGGAATTGTGTGATGTGATTTTTTTACAATGATGAGTATTATTTTCCCTGTGGTAACATCTAAAGGCTTCTGTGATGATGTAGGCTTCCTTGTCTTGATGTCTTCAGACACACTGAATTTACAATGCAAGTATCTGATAGATAAAGAGAGGAAAGAAATGTGATCACAGGGTTCAAACACAGAGACAGATTGTGAGATGCCCTCCATGGTCAGATACGAAATCCGTGGCAGCCAAGAGCTTGGTCTGTTTCTCAAGCTCCATGAGCTGGTAGCACTCCCAGCACCATCCATCACTTAGGAGCACAGAGGTCAGTCTTGTGATGCTGTGTGAGCCTTTAGCTCCATGTTAAACCTTCGCCAAACCTTTTTTCCAGTGAAGCTTTTGACATATTTAAAGTTCATTACATGTATCTCTGTGTTGTGATTCAGACCTAAATTTGTTTTATTCTGAAGTTTAAAGGTCCCATCTGACATAAAGCACATTGATTCTGTGGAAGATTTATGGAATAATGTCAGATGCTGCTATTTTAAAAAATGTTACTGCCTCGCAAAAGTGAATTTCTTGTTTCTTTGTCTAGTGACGTATTCAGAGCACTTGAAAGGAAGTTTTGGAATACGGAGATTTCTACCCTGGGGGGTTAGTATCCTGTGCTTTCGTTAGGTCATGTTGGGCCATTGTTTTGCTTTTCTTATCTTAAAGATCTTGTGTCTTTATTCGTGCTCAGCTGTGGACTTGAGTTTCCTGGAAGAGAGTGAAATAATTAAGAATTGATACTACAAAATCATATGTTCTCTGTTTGTAGCTACATTTGTTTAGTTGAAAGTGGTTCTTATCTGTAGTTAAGTATATTAATAGGTGGTGTAGATACATGCCAGTAATAAGTATTATCTTGTATCAGTGGTTCTCAGTATAACTGAAAAGAAATATGATTATTTGATGTATGAGAATACATAGACTGAGAGATTCAAGGTCACCCTTCAAATGGCTAGTAAAAACGGGGTCTCTTGTTCCCTGCTGATTTTCACCCCTTAGTGCCAGCTGATGTTCCCAGTGGCTTTGTGTCTCTCCACTAGTGGATCACACAGTGGCAGGGTATGGGAGAGGGCATGTTTAATTTATTGCTCTACATGCAGCTGCTGGGGAGAATGGTTGTATACGCAGGGTGGTTTATCAGAAGAAGTCATTAAAGTAGAGTGATTAATGCGGTGCCAGAGAAGGGCATGCCGTGTGTTGTGCTTGCTCTTAAAATCTGTGAACTGCTACACAAGGTCACACAGCCTAAATATGGTCCTGGTGAGAGGAGTTGGGGGAGGGAGAAGGGCACTGCCAGCCTAAATCAAGAGCTTATATTGCTGTACAGTTGTGTTACATGATGGAGGAGTACCTTGCTAATGACTTGCTAATGGGATGGCCAAAGCCTCTCTGTCTTGCCTGGTTAATCTGGCTTGGTTCTGGTTTGGCAGAGCTGAGACATTAATGTAAGTGAGCAATAGCTTCCCTGGTCACAGCCTGGGATGCATGCGCCTGCTTTGCAAATAATCAGAATTCTGAGCACTGACAGTGAGATGCCTTTCCCCTGAAATAGAACTATCGTTAAGTAGAAGGAGGCATGAGAAGGCAAGGCTTGTTAAGTCTCAGATGCATGGGACTCTTGCTTTGAAATGTGTTATTCCATTTCCTCCAAGTTTTCCTCGAGGAAACAATTTGGATTTGCTATGCATTTTACCATTGATTCTTCAGTTGTGACTATCTGCCTCCAAATTACGGCCGTAGTTTCTGTCTCCTTTATTCTCTGTCAACCACTGCCACTCTGCTTGCAGGCTGCACTGTGACATGTAGGGTGTACGCCATGTAAAGAAGGCAGCAGAAGTCTTGGTAGGTGCTGGGAGCAGAGCAGGGGTGCAGTGGGTGACCCCGTAAAGCAGACAAGAGGTGCCCAGCAGACAGCAGATCCGGCAGCCCGCCAGGTTAGCACAGAAACTGCCTCCCGCACAGACATTGTTTTTCCAACTAAGGACCAACGTGCTCTCATACAAACACAAATAAATAAATTTTATCTAGGGTGTCCCAATCTTTCCAGGGCACAGCTCTGACTGAGAAAAGCTGGAGAAAAAACTCCTGGCAGAGGTTATACTGAGGTTCTCTTCTTCACAAATGTGGCAACACCAGAAAGAGATGAAGCTGTACAGCCATATGAATAAATGTGCAGAATCTGAAACTTGCACTTCTGGCTCATCTATCACATACTGTCCTCTTATAGTGCAAGATGAAATGTCCAGCACCAACTTTAAGCTGCCCTCAGCAGATGAGACCTTCTGTCTCAGTTCATGGCTGTAATCTCATCCTGAAAAATAAGATTTTTACCTTCCACTTACCCTTCTGGAGACAGCTTGTCAGAGCAACATGGTACCGCAAACTTATCCTGCTTCATGTCAGCTAATTAAATTCATTTTTGAATATAGTACTAAGCCAATTTAATTCTGTCTTTCAGACCCTGCCGAGACAGTTGTGACTCTCAGATGGGTTTTTCTGTCTCTGATTAGTGATAAAATCTCTGTGCTTTTTTAGACTGATTCTCCACCTGTCTTTTTCTGTGTGTCTCTCACCTGTACTTGTGATGTTAAGGAACAGGGTGTTTTTTCCAATGCTTTCGTAGCCCCAGCATCTACTGTCACATTTGGCAACATACGCTGTTTAATTGCTTGTTTTTGAAATGGAAGTTTCATTATTGCTGCTGGAATAGAAATAGAAATTACAGTGAAATACTCTTGGTGTTAGATTTTGATTTCAGAGGTTGTTTTTCAAACAAACAACCCTCTTTGGTAGGATCAGTATTGGAGTGACCTTCTAGCTCTGAGCCTCCGGATGTTCATCCACATTGCAGTCCAAGTGCAACAGCCCCCAGTAATGTTTACTGTCTGTCACTCTCAATATATTTTGTGATCACTAACATTGATGAAAATGAGGGGCAGAATTTAAAAAAAAATAGTCAAAAAAAGAGAAAGGTCAAAGCAAGTCATAGTGTGGAAAAGGACAATACACTTGATTAATTAAGTAGTGCTGGTGGACTGTATCATGCAAGAGACAATCCAGTGAGTATTTTTTTGATTTTAAATGCCTTCTGTGCAGATTATCAAAGAAAGATAAACTATGGTTTATCTGGGGATTATTATGCATTATTTTTTTAACAGCTCTGGCACATCCCTCACTCCTTTTGTGCAGCTTTGTGCCAGGGAGCGCCTCTGATCTGCTGTTTAGAAATACCCTGATGCCATCGGACAGCAGATGGGTGTGCATCACCCTGGAACCTCTACCTCTGTTTGCAGCTGCATTTTCTTTCTCTCATATTTTCCTGCTTCCTCTCTCACTTGTTGGTGTGGCTTGTTTGTGTTTGGACATTAAAAGCACAGAACTGGGGAGTTTTTGAGGCTTAATACTTAGACTTGGTTTTAGTAAACAATTCATTTGCTGTATCTAATCAATTGAAGCATTTGTTTTAGTTACGTCGTCCATTTTGTAAGTCCTTGTTCATTTTTCAAATGAGCAAATAGTGTTTATTGAAGGTGGAGAAAGAATTGCCAAAACCCTGCTAAGTCACAGAGAACAGCAGTGGCTTTAGAGGCACTTTCTAAATACCAGTGTTTGTAAGGTCTCTCAGCTCTGTTGGTGTGAATATGTTGTATGCACTAGTACGAATATTTACTTCTTCAGTGCTGTACTTCATTGTAAGAAAGGAGTTCTTTGGTGTGAGAGAGCAACTTGCCTGTAGTTTAGGATGTCTAAATAGAATTTTAGGATTGTCTTAATACTGACAGACTCAGTTCTGAGAAGCGACAGCACACTTACGTGCAAGTAAGTTGGCAGCAAAAATTACGTTTTGGCTTCCATTAATTTTTCTAACTGTGCCTAATGTTAGCATTTCCTGGAAACATTGCTTGTGAAAACGAAGGTCTTAACTGATGGAACTGGAGATTACCCCTGTCTAGCCATAGATAGTAAACAGTTTGGACAAAAACCGTGTGTATTTTCTTACAGTTCTTTCTTTCTGTAGAGACTATATTGATTTATATGTTTAGTTCCCAGTATTTCTCCCACCAAGATGTTAAGTGCTGGGTCCCCAGTGTATTCCTGTCAACATTAGCTATTTCCATAATTGCCAGAACCACATACTTAAATACCTCCCAAGCAATTTCCATTTTTGGATTTCTCAAAGGCTTCCATGCTTCTGCTTCACCTAGGAAGACTTTGCCTTTGCTTTAAAGAGCGTCTTCCAGGATTTGCAATTTCTAAGTGTATTTTCAGGACTTTGGTGTTTCCTTCTCGCTGAAGGAAAGGCACTAGGAAGTCTCTGCCAGAAAAATCTCTGTGAAGGATCTTGAAAATGGTGAGATTTATGAGTAGTTCAGTCAACCCTTAGCAGCTGCTCCTGGGTCCATCCTGCTCTGACAGAAGTGGTTTGTTTTGAGCAGTTTTGGCTTTCTGCTTCATGGTCTCCAAGATCCCTCCATCCCAAGTGGGAGCAGAGAAGCAATAAGTGCTGATAATGGGGCGTGACTTGAAGCCCTGAAAAACTGGACTGTGCCTTTGACCTGGCCAAAGAAGAGGATGAAGACTCAGTGAATGAATCTGAGCACAAGAGAATCATATGCAGAATTACAAATCCATTTCCTACAGGGCACTGAACAGCAGGAAGCCAACGGTAGCTGATGACAGCTACCACCCTGAATTAGGTTTGAACTGATTCACCAGAGACAAAACTACATTTCACTTTGTTCCATGTGTTATGGTAGATTTCTGTCCAAGGTGTAGCTACTTTGTGGTGATTCTTTTTGTTTTATGTGGTGATTTAGGACTTCTGTTTTAGAATAGTCATTTTCCAAGAGCACAGTCAACAGACAGCAACAAAAAAAAAGAAAATGTTTAAATAAATTATTCACCTGAAAAGTTCTGTTAGTTTTTTAAAAGGTAAATGAAGTGATGAAAGGTAGATGATTAGATGCAGTCATTACGAACAGGTTGGTTAAATGACTCCAAATAAATCTGCAAGCAGAAAAAGAATGAGTTGCATGTCTTACTGTATTTTCCTGTTGAAGACAGCTGGCCATTTTTAGCAGCATCCTTTTATGGCAAGGATGCTACAAGTGATTTCTTCGAGAGGCAAGATTCTTTTTAAGCCTTTGAGGAGGGGAGAAAGAATGGCTTTTGTAGGAAAACAGAGCTATTAGGAAGCAAAATTTAAGTAGTTCAATAGAATGGATATATCTCACACTCAGAAAGATGTCTGTTTTAGGGAAACTGCTCTGTAACATCAAGCCTGGATATGAAGAGTTAGGGAGGTATGTTGCTTAGAAAATTCCAAGTGTACTTTGTAAGTTAGAACTGTCCACCAAATCCAGATAATGTTTTCTTATTCTCTTGTACCTTTCTATATCTGGGAATAATGCAGATACGTGGTCATCTTTTGCCATTTCTGAAAACAAGGGACTGGTGAGCCCCTCTGCACGAGGGCTGGAGGAGCGCGTGTCCCCCTGGCACAGGGCTGGGAGTGTCTGCCCGTTGGAAGGGACAGGGCTGTGCTCCATGGAGGGGAGCGCTGCCGAAATCCCGGTGATGGGGCGTGGGAGAGCACCGTGCCTTCTGCCAGCTGGGGCTGCCTCTGGGCGCTGTCAGCTGTCACCACTGCTGCATCCCATGCGGTAGCCCAGCAACTCATCACAGTGTCTGACATCTAAGTATGCGTACACTGAAATATATATGCCCACTATTCTGTGCTGATTCTGTTTGCCAACTTGTATTCATACTGTTTCAGAGCAGGCAAGTGTTAGATATTACATATTAGCATCATACCTATGGGAAGTGCACCCTTTTCCAATTTGTTTTTGTTTTGGACTGTGGAGTTTGTTCCTCTTAACTTAATCTTTACATGGTTTTACGCTTGTTATTGAAGAGCAAATGCAGTGTATAGTAGACACCAACTTACTGAAGTGGCAGCAAATAAGGACATACATGGTGCTAGTGGACTGTGTGACGTGATTGGCCAGTGAAGCTTAATAAAGGTGAAAGCCAAAGCTGCTTTGGAGGTATGAAGAGTCAAAGAAACATTAGAGTAATTTAAAAAATGTAAACTGTGGCTAAAATCTGAAAATGTCTATAAAATCCTTTATTGTTTACTGGCTGTCCCTCCTGAAAACCTCTTACCCTCGGATGAGATGCACCTTGTAGAGCAGGAGGAAAATCAGCTTCTGTTTAGGGAGGCTTGATTTTAAAAGATACAACCCCAGCTTTACCTCTGATGTTACTTCTCATTGCTGTGGGTGTGTTGGTATGTGTGTGTATCTGGGTATGTTTCTGGATATCCCGCAATTAATTTTATTCACGTTTTAAAAATAAAGAGAACCCAAGTAACATACCTTCTGTGTCAATAACTGTGTTTTATAGCTTTTATTCACATACTTATGCATTACAGGATGAGTCAATACAATTAACAAGCAAAAGTTTCTTAATTCTTGTTTCAAACACTTATTTAGAGGAATACACAGACCATGTGAGCTTTCATTATTTAATACTGTAGACTTTTAGGTTGCCTAAGTCTACATTTGTTTGAATCAGTTGTGATTTTACCACTAGTTTTAGGGGGTTTAGTTTTAGCTTTTAAGTTGCAAAGTTTGTTTTGCCACTGTGTGTCTTGTTGTTTTAGACAGCGCTGCTAGTATGAGTTCATTTTCCATATCTGTGTTGCTTACCTACAATATGTATCAAAATATTTAACAACAGCCCCACCTATCAAGTTATTTGAAATGACTGAATGATTATAAATAAGGTGATTGTAGTCACCAGGAGGAAAGCAATGCTTTCTTAAGACCTCTTGCTCTCAAGAGGGTAGTTCACAAGGGACCTCCAATGCTGTATCTTCTTCTAAACCAGCAATTTTCAGTGTTAAAAAAAACGAAATAACAACAACAAAACAACTGCCCCCCCCAACAAACAAACAAACAAACAAAACAGAAAAAGAACCAAACTAAAAATGCACTGGTGAAAGGAATTAAGGGCTTGTCAAGGGCTCGATCAATGGGAAATCTGGAATTCTGTATCTGACTGGCCGACAGTGTCAGCTTCTGCATTAACAATGCAAACTAGTTTTCATTGCTTTGATAGCATGCCTGAAATCTGGTCTGGAGCAATGGACCAAAACAGTTTGGCTACAGCAGGAAACATTTGCTTGCCATTGTGAGCAGCAAAATGTTTTCTCTAGGCCTAAGAAGAACACAGTCCCTGATAACGTAGAGGAGGAATATGTGAAAACACAAAAATGCATTAGCAGAGCTTGGTGTGAACCTCTGAATGTGATGAACTTACTATCTGGATTTGTTATGTTCTCAGGTGGGACCCTCTTCTGATATGTGATCTACAGCCCGCTACTTTGATTCGTATGATGACAATGTTATCACTGCCACATCTCTGGGAACCAGTTACTCATAAGTATAAGGTATGTGAACGTCTGCATGTTACATTAACCATTGCTTGTTGGAACAACGCAGAAACAATACCACGAAGGTGCTAAAAGTCATTGAAATAAATGTTAAGCCACATGTACAATAAATTACACAGAGCTGTTCCAGCAGATGTTTATCTGCTAGGCCTGGTCTGTATACAGAACAGGGAACTGCTTCAGCTGTGCGTACGATCTTGATAATGTATCTATTTACACATATGGGTAGAAACATTCTACCAATGTTTCCTTTGGATGAAGTTATACTGGTACAGTGGTATTGCGTAGATCTAGACTATTATTCTCTCCCTCAAGCAGGAGGGGGTGATAGCAGTAGTATGAAGGGTTCTGTACTTTAACTGTATCACTGCACTTAAAGCAGTACTATTTTTGCATTTAGGAAAGGTCTTTAATTGCTTTTCTTCTTCATTCCATTTTCAATTTCTGGTCAATCTAAATTAGATTAATTTCACACACCAGCGAATCCCTGAAGAAGTGTAAATTAACTCCATTTTACCCAGCTCAGCCAGATGATGGCAGTTATTTCCTTGATGTGTAGCTTTACATCACCCACGATTTTTGGCTAAGATTTCAGTAGGAATGAAATCCATGTATTGAGCCTTTTTTCCTCACCCTGTATGAGGCATCAGGGACTGAGACCCACATCTAGTGAAGGGAGGCTATTTAATTTATGGCCTACCAGGCCAAAAATGTAAGGGCCCTGATAGCTGGCCTGTTTTTATTTTCTACTGTTCTG
Organism: Streptopelia decaocto; assembly: GCF_964273445.1. NCBI lineage: Eukaryota > Metazoa > Chordata > Aves > Columbiformes > Columbidae > Streptopelia > Streptopelia decaocto. Next base: position 58,295,156 of record NC_138656.1, read on the forward strand.
GCTTGAAATTCTTAACACGCACTCAGGTCCTGTAAAACCATGACCAAACTGGTTTTATGAGTGTGGTTACATCGTTGTTTTATGTTCTGAAGGAATTTGTAGCACACCACGTAACTGTTAGCATGGAGCATCTTAATTTGATTTATGTCCCTGATGCAACACCAGCTGAAGGTGGTGGAATAACTTTTCTTCATGCTGATGGGAGTTGAAGTGCACTGGACACAACACCTGAGACTTTTATTTAAATAATGTTCCCTGCCTGGAATTTTTTTTACTGATTATTCACTTTTTTTAAAAAAAAAAGTATTAAATTGTCACGGACGCACCCCAAAGTTAGTTTAGACAGACAACAGGGTCCAAAACAAACTTTTATTCAGTAAAGAAGGTGCAGCAGATTAACCGGTGCAAAACGGGGTTTTAGCTCTCCAATAGTGACATAAATACAGGTTCGAGTATCAGTAGAGTTAATTATTGAGGTGTAACAAATAATAACAATGGAGATCCACAGTGTGCGTACACGTGGCTCACCAAAACCAACGCCAGAGCCATCCCTGACTCCGGGAAAAGTATACACTTGCCTGAATCTGGCAAGGAATTATTAAAGAAAAGACACGTGCTTATATTTGAGCACAGAATAAGCACCCGCCCAAGTGGTGAGGAATTATTTCATTCACCTACACATGGAGATGAGGCAAAACAGCATCCCAGTCTGGGAGGGCTCTCGGCAGCAGCACTTGACCCGCGCTCCGAGAGGTCCACACAACGGGTGGCAAAACCTCGGCGGGAGGGGTCCCGTTTTTAAAGCCTTGTCAGATCTGACTGTGGGCATTCCAGAAGCTTCTCTGCACCCCCACTCTGGCTGTGGGGTGCCCTGAAGCTTCTAAGCACCCCCACTCTGGCTGTGGGCGCCCAGCGGCTCCTTGGCGCCTCTGTGCCCCCCACTCCTTCTCTCTCTTAACGACCCTGATCAACGGGTTCTGGGGTCAAACAAAAGAATCTGTTACCCCCATTGTAGGAAAGGGCGGAGATGTGTCTGCACCTTCCATATTGAAGGAAGAAGGGGGGGAGGAGAGATGGGGGTGTGCATCTGCCACATAAAGATACAAGCATAAAACAAAATTACAAGGAAATTGATTGCCAAAATACTGTAAAAGAGGACTAAATATTGAAAATGCTTGTCTAGCTTCAAAAGTTATAAAGTGATGAGATGATTGTTTGCTCCAAAAGTATATATCTAAGTTTAATGCGGTGAATTTTTATATATAATTTGGAAGAAAATCTTTGTCAGAAAGATGATTTGCTGCTACATCAGTGATGTAAGAGGGGGAAATCAAGACATAAGTATTAGAAGGAGTGGGGAGAGAAAGATCATGCTTCACTGATCAATTTAGAGTGTTTTGGGAGAGCAGTTTACGACTTGGGTGGCTTGTGTGCTGAATGGTGAAGGGGTTTCCAAATCTGGTTTGACTCTGGGTCAGTTTGAAGAGAAGCTCCTGGAGGTAACATCTCCCACTGAAGTGTGTTGGTCCCGGTTGCACTGGCAGGGCTTCCACCACACCTGTGTAGCCACCCGCAGTAATCCCTGTTGGCCAAATAGCATTAACCCGACCCTTTGCAGAAGCTTTCTATGCATTTGGTCAGGTATCTCCACTATCATCCATATCTAAGCACTTTTTCAGGATGGATGTAAGAGTAGTAATATCTGTTGCTCTTGTTTCTTGTGAGTTGATTGATGTTTAAATGGTCAGAGTTGTTTATTGATACATATTTTTGTAAACAAGTGGTTTTGGGGTGCGTAGGAGCATTGGTCATGGAAAGCTGGTTTGAAAAAGATGAGTTCTGCGTTCTGCAGGGGCAGAGATCTGGAGAGGACCCAGCAGGCCAGGTGGTCTGCTTTCCTGCTGTCACAGGTATTTCGTCATTAAAAGTATGAATGCGTCTTGGTTGACATTTTCACTGTTTTGGTGGAATGCAGCTTTTTGCCGCTGAAGGGGACCTCGCAGAGAGCCAAGGGCGGGTGGTGGGGAGAGGCGGTTGTCTGAGTGGTGACCTCTTGCAGGTCTCTCTGTTCCCTGGGCACAAAGAGCAAGCAACTGTCTTGCTGCTGTGCTTTTAATGAGCTGCAGAGCAAGGGATGCCATGTCTCACATCTTGTGAGTCTTCTTCTGATACGCAGTAATAACCTTCACGATTTGCCATCTATGCAAATCAAAATGAAATTTCCTTTGACCAGTGAATGCAGGAGTCAGAAGGAAGTGAAGGTTTTCATGTTTGTTTTTTCTTTTGGTTATTCTTTTGGTTTTCCTCTCTTGCCAGTTCTCATATAGCATTGCAAACATTTCAGGAAACTAACCTGCAGGAGCACAGCTCATAAAAGATCAGCCTGCTGGAGGATGAGGTTCTGCTTATTACAGAAAAGCTTCTGAGACAGTCACAGCTGAAAAGATTACACACTTCCACAGGAAATTAAATTTGATGTAATACAGTGAATGAATGACAAAATAGAAAGGGCATATATAATGTATTTGTGATTATTAAGTGGTAGAAAAATGAAAACTTGAGATCCAATAAAGTGCATGTAATTTAGATATGGATACAAAATTCCCAACAGTTTTTTAAAAAATTTGGCCCTCCACTTTCCTTTGCCTCTGTTTTTGTTATCTCAATGTTGAAAATCACTGACCTCTTGTAAAATTATGTCAGCTTTTGGGCGTGTTAAATTATAACGCTTTTAAAATAAGTTTCAGAGAAGTATTATGGAGTCCAGTTAGATTGCATTCTTCAGCAGATGGGGCATATGTGACACCAGACTGGGAAAGAGAGGCAAGAGCTTCTTTCTTCGCTTTGTCCTTCTGCCATGTGGACATGCAGTGCTGGCAGAGGGGGATGCTCTCCTTCCCACCTGCCCATGCCCCTTGCTATGCTGCAGAGTGGTGCTTGATGGTAGCTGGAAGTCCCAGCCCCATCCTGGAAGCCGAGCAGAGGCCGGTGTCACAGGGGTAGTCAGGCTGCATAACCACTGGGGACCATCTGGGTTACACACGCGCTTAAGGGATCTGCTGGTACTGAGGTTCTTGCTGCTCACCCAAGGTGATGTGTCCTCTCTTCCTCTCCTCCTTGGGGTCAGCGTAGGCACCACGGTGAGCTGGGATCTCTGCCAACCAGGTGCTTCATGGCAAAACGTGGGTTTTCTTTCAACGGGGACAATAATAACTCACCGCATTTTAATAACTTTACCTATAAGATCTTGTTACCTGCAATTGGAAAGAATAAGCAGAACTCTGGGAGATTTAACTTTATTAACCATCATAAATCCTTTGGCTTTTGACTCTAATCAGTCCCTGGAGTCTTTTTAATGCTCCTGACACTGCACTGGCCTTTCATCACAGCACAATATACGTTTTCCTGTAAATAGAAAACTGATGGTGGGAGCTTTACCTAAACCTGAGGTAATGGACACAGTGGTGGGGACATGGGACTATCAGATGCTCGCTGCTGGCAAAAGGAGGAAAGGGAGCAGGTTCTGCCAGAACGGCTCTTCCCTTGGTGGAGGGAAGGAGATGGGATGCCAGGGCAAAACCCTGCTTTGGAGAGCCCTGCTAGGAGCAGCCCCCAGCCCATGTCCCAGGGCGGTGAGCTGCCGGAGCTGGCCAGTGGCCAGGGGCTGCTGGCCAGGAGGAGGTGGCTTGTGGCACAGGGACCGGGCAGACCTGCTGGGACAGAGACGCCGGGTGAATGGATCTTTTCTGTGCCGGGGACAACGCTAAAAGGAAGGAGTGTTACCAGGTGGTCGAGGGGCAGGCACCTAAGCAACAAACACTGCCTTCATAAAATGACTGCCTGGGTTATTGCCTTGCTGTCCAGCCTGTGCACAAAACCCTCTGGAAAGTGAGAGGGGAATTCCCTGGTCGGTAGTCTGTCTGTTTCTCTGCTGTCCAGGAATTCATGGGATGGCGAAGGCATCCCAAGAATCTGCCCCTGTGTGCGGGAAACTAAATTCCCTCTTGCATTTTCCATATACACAAGTCAGCAAGTTTCCTTCAGCAAATGCTTTGATTTTAAGCTTAATACTATGCAAATATTTAACTTTGGACGAAAAAGCCTCAAGCTGGCTTGAGACCATGGACTGGCTTCCAGCTGTTTCTGCAGGTACAGATCCAATGTTTATGTACACGAACGGTTGTTTGTTTATTTATTTATTTATTATGGTAATAATTTTATAATGAATGTGGGTATTTGTGTACCCTGTTTTTGCTTTGAATGTAAAAATCTATGTATTTTCAGTGTATGCACAGCCATTTTCAGAAGCTTTGGCAAAAAGCTGAGATCAGCTGAAGATAATCACTACAGGCTGAATATTTAGATGACACAGAGTTGTACTGACTAATTTTTTCTCTAACTGAAGCACCCAAAGCTATGCTCACCATTGAAAGCCCACCAGCCTAGATTATGAAAGAAAGATATGGAAAGATCTTGTACCTGCTGCAGGAACTTCATACTGTTAATTGGTTGTGCACACAAATGAGTGCAAAAGAATATTCAGAAAGAGTATCAAAAGCATTAGCAATAACTATGTTAACTAAGTTTCATAAAATCTGCTTAAATGCTGTCTTGATGTAAGTAATACTTTGCTGCATCCACGCATATTTCATATATGTATACTTTCTCCAGCTCTCGTTTCAGCTGCTGCGTGCCTGCAAACAGCCTCTTTTAATAAGGGAAAGTCCATGGTCTTGTGGACCTTCTATAATATGCTCAGTGTGTGAGCTATTGACTTCATGAGGACAAGAATAGCTATGTCAAATGTGTTTCATTTGCATGTGGTGAGATAGAAAAAGCGAAATCTGTGTGAAGATGAGCAGACGAGAAAGACACCGAATGCCTTAAATACTAAGAGAGCTAATGCTATGCAGTGCTTTTGCTTCTGTTACAGGAAGTGTAAGAACAGTATGCTTCCTGGCGTACATCGCCATCTAAACTGTGAAGGTTTCAGTTCCATGGCAACACGAAGAGCCCAATGGTGCTTAAGGTGTATGTATTAATGCATTCAGAGTGAGGTCTTGGGAGCGAGCAGGGGGAAAAATAAAACATGCGGAATGTTTCCTGTTTGTGGACTGATATATAAAGTAAAGCCTTTGTTCTTAGAAAATCATAACTGACATGTATACAACTGCACTCCCTATTTCTCTCTGATTCTCCTGTAAATGTGTTTTTCTCAGGCAAAAAGCAAATGAAGAGGCTGTTTTGTTGGTGTGTTTTGTTTGATTTTTTTTTTTTTTAAGACTGTAAGTGCAGCAGCACTTGAATGTTGCAAGAAAATGCTATTAATTCCTGAGACTGTTGTATATCCCTGGAGAAAAAACTCGGGGCGGGGGGGGGGAGAGGGGGCAGTATTTTTTTCCACGATGTACTGCTTTACAGAGCAGAGTGAAGCAGAGATTTTTTTTTTTTTTACTATTATTATTATTTTCCTTGATCTTTTTGATGTGCTCTCTTTCTGCCTTTCTCCACAACCACCTCCAGTTTCCCTCACCTCCCCTGACTGAGGAGCAGGAAACAAGACTGAGCTCTGTTTCCTGACATCCAAAGAAATATTGAAGTACGAGGAAACGGTGTATTTTGTTTTGCCAGCGGACTTGGATTTGCAGACCCGCTCTAGGAAGGCACCTGCTCCCAGGCAGGGTCAGGAGTCACCCTCCGGAGCAATTGGGCAATCGGCCAGGGAATAACCAATCGTTACGTCAATTTCGTTTGATCTGCTCGGTTGGCTGCGTGAATGTAGAATGGGGGACGGTGGCAAACGTATTCTGCTCATGGTGAAGAAATACCAAAGGCTGGTCCTGCCAGCTGTGCTGACGGCCAGCGGGTAGACAAATTGCAGACTTCCAAGGTTTAAAGTCAGGCTAGGCAGTGAGGAAACCTCCAGATGTTGGTATTTCTAAGGCTAACAGCAGTGCTAATCTGGCATGGTAAAGCTGACAGAAACTGGCAAGTTAAACTGGATTTACAGCTGCTTTGCATTGCTAAAACAGGAAAAGCAGCCAGAACGTATCAGTGGATCTGGCTTATAGATTTTAGTGAGGTTTCTCTGTGTAGCTGGGGAGAGAATACAGCTCTGCAGTTGGAAGTTGGTCAACCACTCTCTTCTTGCTATGCTAGGAGGAATAAAATCAGTCTCTTATCTGTATCCTTTCTTTTTTCTTTTCCAACTAGCAACAGGAATATGTTTTTTCTTAAAAACAAGGCTTGCTTTCATTGAAATGGGAAGCCTGCCTTTGAGATTCTACTTGGGGGAAATTTGTCCCTCTTCAGGAGACTGGCGCAACATGGGTAAATCTTTTCTAAGGGAATAAATAGAACTGAAGTGATTAAGTGACCGTGTCTTGGCATTCTACAAAGAGGTGGATTTCAACCTCGAGGCAGCAGAACTGCAAAGTAAGAAGGTGTCATTTTTAAACAGCCACTTTCTGAGGGAAAGAAGCACTGGGAAGTCTGAGCCACTTGCTAGTGCTGCATTTCACACTCTCCCAAATTTGCTGTTGTGGTTTCTAGTTTCTGCACAGACCCCCAAAACAAACAAAAAAATAAGTAGCTCATTTAATGCTAGCATATGCTTCCCAAATTATGTGGCGCCTTTGTTTTTCCAGTTTTGGACAAAGGGTCTGTGCATATAACCCTGAATGAAGAGGAGGAATTACTCCAGCCCACAGTTAGTAAGGGAGGTGAAGGATTGCTTTGTAGATGTCCCAACCCAGCATAACCCTCTGAACAGGCTGGCTGCTGTTTGCAAGCACCTTCCCAGGGGAGCACCTCATTCAGCTTGGCAGGAAGGATGAAGAGAAAGCACCAAGAGGAACATCAAAGAAGGAAGAGAAGGAGGGGAGAAATCAAGGACAGGAAGAGTGAGGAAACAGCAAAGGCAGAAGGTTGAACAGAGAAACAACAGGGGGGTGGGAAGAGCACAACACAGGAAAGATATGATACTCTGGTGCCTATAAGGGAAAAGTTGTTTTATAGATGTAATGTAGACCAAACAAAAGAGAAAAACAAAACAAAGAGGGCAAGAAAATTATAATACATGAAGTGGGGTAGGATATCTAAGTGATGAGGGAGGAGAATTCAGATTGACATGACCAGAAAAAATGCAGAAACATACAAATAAATGTCATATACTGGTCCAGCCAACTTTAAATAGTAGCTGCTAAATTTGTAGCATCAAGATCTTGTGACATATTCCATGTGGAGGTTTTGGAAGCTGGCAGGAAGCAGTGAGGCCACATCGGGAGGTACCAGAGTGGGTAGCTGGAGGCAGATCGATTCTGTGCACCTTGGCTGGAAGCCTCGAGACAGTATGAACATCCCCAAGGAAAAGTGCCCATCTTGCAATTGAAGACTGGCAGTTAGAAAAACGTGTCTGGTTCTCTCTGAAGGTATCTGAAGAAAGGCTGTTGCCACACAGGTAGGGATAAGGGCTTCCTCTAGATCCCTCTTTTTCCACTTGTTCAGGCTATCTAGGCTACCAGAAATTAGCAGCTCAATGGAAGTTTTAGTTCTGGCTGTGAACGGAAGCTTTTGAATGAATTCTGCATCAAGTAACAAATGTCTTCTTTCCTCCTCCTCTCCACCTACCTTGTTCCTAAACATTAGCATTTCATGTCACTTAAGCTGAGTTCAGTGTCAGACTCACCAGATCCTGCTGAAAAACACACCCCTCTTTTGTGGCAAGATGAAGAAGATGAGAGGCTTCTGGTGTTTTTCTTCCTCAATCTCTGCTCTGCTGGGAGAAGCAGCTAAGGCTGCGTGAAGCTGTCTCCTTCCCACTCTCCTGAACTTTGCTCCTAAAAATGCTTCTCCCTGAGCGGCTTTGCTGCTCCTCTGAAGGAGGCATGGCTTGGCCCACTTAGTGCCATCATTTGCAAGAGGATGTTTTCTCAGATTGCGGTGACTTTTGTAGTAGGAGGCTGAAGAAGATTGCTGTGGAGGAAAGTCATGGGCACTGCTAGCTGTGCCATTTGAAAATCGTTGCTTGAGCATGAAAGAGAAGAAAAGGATCAGGAATTATGAGATTGAACCCTGCCTGAAGCCCCAAACCTCCAAATAATTTCTGCCATTTCTGCTTCCTGTTTTCTCAATGCTTGGTCTGTCCTTGCATTATATTTTTAAACTTTCCTCCCAAACCGCAAAGGTGAGAAATTCCCTTTCTCTGAAATAGGTGGTTTTGTGGGCAGTGGTGCCAGTATGTGTTCTCCCATGGCCCATTTATCCCTGTAGGACTTCTCACCCGCCTCCTTCATGTGGCTGGCAGCAGGCGGAACGCTGCCAGCTGCCTGCTCGGGCTGGGGCTGCCAGCACCCAAGGGCTGAGCTCAGGGCATCGGTCTGGCTTTCCTCCTCAGAGCCAGCCACCGATTCTCTCAAGACTTGTGAGAATGTAATTATTGAAATATACTGAAATTTGTTGTCTAGGAGAGAAAAGATATGGATGTCTGCAGTGGTGCAGAAATGTGCGTTTGCATAGTGAGTTTGTTGTACAAGAAGGGGAATGTTTCTCACTGAGCAGTTATATCTGAAATACTCTACAGTATGCGGTAGTATTTATAATAAAGGTGGATACTTTTATGGTAAAAGCATGGGGACCTGAGCTTGCCTGGAGACCTTAATAATTTTTCCTACTATAGAGAAAGCAAGTGGTGAAGAGGCACAAGAGGGAAATGTTGGAGAAAACAGGCTTTTTGACAGTGAGCACAGTCTCAAGGCCTTGGTTGAGTTAGCAGGGATGTTCTACAGTGCACCGTGGTTATGCCGAGATGTGCTGATACTTGATGGTTTTGATCAGTGCTGAAAAGCAGAAGCAAAAAATGGAATAATGTGGCTTTGGGGTGCTGTAACACAACACTGAGTTGCCTGAAATCAAAACCAGTTTGAGGTGGAAATACGACAGCTGATGTTTGTGGAACCCCAAATCTCACTACCAGTAGATGGATTTACTTCTGAGATGTTAGAGAAAGCTCACTCTTTCCACAGATGCTGTGTGAGCAGGGCAGCCATTTCTGCACGACAGGAGGAGTTTTTTCCCCTTCCCTCACCTGGTGTCCAGTCCAGCAATTAGGAATCAGATTTAACCCTCAGTGTTTGTTTCAGACCCTGTGAGTCTTCAATTCTTTTCCAGCAGCAAAACAATTATTTTTGATAGACACAATAGCTGTTTGTTAATTTGTTTATAATCAGTTTTCCAAGAGGTTGCTTTGATGTGGGAGGAACTGAATTCTTTGGGTGCAAATGCTGGCTGCTGACTCTGTTCTTAGTCATTAAGAGATGTTTTTCACATTAAAGTGCCTTTACTTTTAAGGGAAAATGTCAAGCATCTTCTGATACCAGACATACGAAATGTGTGGTTGCCTAAACAGAAGCTATTCACTGAGCTGCAGCACATGAGGGCAGGAAGGTCCAAGGCCAGCCCAAACCTTCGCCGGCCTCTCGAGGAGATGCTGAGCAGTCCCGTCCTTTCTGGCTGCTCCACAGCTGCAGCCACCCTCACCAGCCCCTGGGACCTGAGACCCCACGGATGCTACTGACCTACATCCCTGGCAATATGCCTTCATGTGAAAAGATGTCACTGTCCTTTTCCAAGAAGAGTGTGTCTTTTTTTTCAGTTGCTACCTTTTTGTATTTTCAACCTGCAACTCTTTAAAGGCTCCCTGCCTCTGCAGTTCTTGCCTTTGTGTAGGTTATTTTTGGAAACTGAGGAACCAGGAGGAGGGCTGAAATTTAGAGGAGTTAACTGCAGTAGAAGTGGAAAGCTCTTTCCCTTGGTGTGCCCTTTCTTCCTTCATCTTTCTTCTGGTGACCTCCGTGGTCCGACCCCCATTGCATTGCTTGTTTCAGGGCAAGCTGAGGCCGATGCCTTTGTGTCCCGCGAGTGACTGCTTCCTGTGCAGAGACGTGCCGCTTCACAAGCGGCCATCGCTTCTCTTCTGCTTTTCTGGGTCAGCCACTTGGCCAAAAAGTGGTAGGTGGTCAAGCAGAGTTCCCAGAGCTGTGAAGCACTTGGGAGGTTATCTGCCTTAGGGTAAATTGTATGCAGAGTGGAATGCGTTTTCTTCCTTATTTCCTCTGTGAGGCAGCCCTCAGGGGTTGGCTTTTTCTGGAAATGCTGGTGTACTTTTACTTCAGAAGTGTTGCATGCTTAATGCCAAGCTTTGCAAGAAAAAACCCAAATTCTTTTGTAAGACTGGGGAACAGCAACCGAAGGCTGACCTGGCAGGGAGACCCGGAGCTTACCTTTTGACTCTGGGGCATGGGGCTGGTGGTGGCGAGTCTGGACCCCCAAAAGGTCTGAGCTCTTCTACATGGGGGTGAACACTTCATATTTTCCATTTTGAATGCAAACATGTAAGAAGAAATTTTCTGTGAAGGAGCAACCAAGGACTTTCATTTTTCTGTGTAGGTTTTGTAATATCACTAGTGCATAGAAAGACATTGACCACACGGTAGGTCAGGCTGCCCTTTTGATAGCTGAGACAGTATTCGGATAATTGAGATGCCTGTGATCGCCTCTGAAAATTTGCTGATGTTTATACTGCTGTCAGGTATTGAAGTCACACCATATTATTTATTGTAGGATCTTGTGATGGATTTTAAAACAGATCGATATCGCAGCACAAAGTGGGAATTTTCCTAATTTTTTCTGTGGTTATGAGAATGCCTAAACAGCAGTATAGTGCAGTAAATGTTAAACATTAAAAACTGGTTTTGTGTGTACTGATAAGTCTAGGTTGGTAAGGGAGGAAGTAGCTTGAGTTTGGTTGGTAAAGCTGATAGGAGTATGGTGGAAATCAAAGCAGAACATGATTGTAGACTCAAAGCAGTAACATGCTGTCTTTGAAGGATGGGTTTGGGTCAGTGACATACCAAGAAGTTATAATAAGGAGGACTTTAACCTTAAACTGGAAAAAAAAAAGAGGCAGATTATTCTGTACAAGGCGCTTCACAACCGATGCAAGAAGTCAGCTAAATGTAGAGAGAACGCAATCAACAGAACACGAAGTACTCTCTTAAAATACATAGGAATGGAAGGGTTTTTACTACTCTGCTATGCCAGAGATCAATTAAGCTGCACAGAATGGCTATGAAAAATGTTCGCTGTAGGGAAATCACCGTTTTCCGTAGATCCAAGGGAGGAGTGCTGGCACGCTGCCGGCAGCGATTTATTTTCACCCAGCCGCAGCGCTTGTGGCTGGCACTCAATGAAACCTTCCAGGGTAAATTATTTATTTAATTAAGAACAGCCACAGTTGCACCAAGAGACTGGCAGCACAGCAGCAGGAAGTCTGATAGAGGTTAAGCCTAACCTCTTACAGATAGGCTGCTTATGTATACTATAAATAAGTAAAATCGTAAATAAGTGTGTGTTGGCATTTTTGTTTAAGCTTATTAACAACAGTTCATAATGTTGAATGTGGTGTATGTACTGTCGTGCACTGTAGTCCTCTAATTTCACAATTAACTAACGCAGAGACTTGTGCAACAAGCTGACATCAGATTGTTGTTAACTGAACTTTTGAACTTTTCATAAGAAAAGGAGACGTCAGTAAGAGAAAAGCCAAATGTATGAGTGTGCAAGCATGAGCAACCCAAAACCTTTCATTTCAGTAGGCATTCCCATAAGAGCAAAGAAAGAAATCCCCCTCTTCTTACCCTAAATAGGCACGGTAATGCTTTCTTCTTAGTTTAACATATGCCAGAGATACCAGTTCTAGCTGGTGGTTTGAGGGAGTCTCGGGAAGAGAAGAATTTGAAAATAAGAAGATAAACTGTCACTTGAGGAGAAATCCTTTGAGAGTCTCTACAAGATTACATATTGTTATCTGTGTTGCCTTTTTTTTAAAAAAAAAAAAAAAGGTGATTTGGTAATTGTAATTTGGTAATCAATAAATTTGACTTTTGAAGAATTCATTCTGAGTTTGATCCTTGCTTTCTTTCTCTGATTGTTAAGTAACAAGAAAAAATCTTGCAAGAGGAAAAAAAGGACCTCTTTAAAGGAAACCACTCATGGATTTAAACTTCGTAGTTTGGCATGAAGGAGAAAAATGAACAAACATTTTAAAAAATATCAGAAATGGACAGTTTGGAAACATCCAACATACTTGGTTTTGGATGGGCCTAATAAGCAAATCACCACAGGGGTGAATTCACCTCCCAGGGGCAAGTTCCCCATTTTGGCAGGCACGGGGGGCGGCAGGGGCGGGTGGGCAGGCTCCCAGCTGCGGGGCCGGGGCTCCCTCCTTCGCATGGAGTGGTTTGGACCTTCCCCTCGCCTCCCCCTGCGCCTCCTCCACGGTCCTGCTGTCCCCGACAGGTCCGTGCTGAAGCTGTCGGCAGAGAGGTCTGACATACCCCTTGACTCCGAGAGGCTGGCTTTTCTCTCCAGTGCTGCTGAAACTGGGAGCGAGCGGGTGGCTGGGGTTGAGGAAGGGTTTCCCACCGTCCTGGCTGTGGTTTCGCGTCCTGGAGGGGCTGCTCCTGCTCCCCATCCTCCACGGCCGCCTGCCTGAGCCCACGCTGGCTGGTTTGGGCAGCTGGAAAGGCAGCAAGCTGTTGGGTGGCCAGGGCTTTCTGATAGTTAGCACCTTGGATTGACCCCCCCATGGGCACAGGCAAACTCTAGAGGTGGCAACCCAAACAACAAACTGAGTACAGTGACATGAAGAAACCTCAGATCCTCTTGCTGCAGCTGCAGAAGAGGCTATTGTTATTAAATGCTAGTTTCTCACTAGCAAAATCTGGTGCCAGGTTCTCGGGCAGCAGCTTTCCTTAGTTTCATTGTTTGATTTGCTTTAGAACTTTGGCGTAAATCCTGTAATTTACTCTTAACTATGCTACCAAGTGTAACCAGTTTGGACTATATAATAGGTAATGATAATTTTAAATTTAGCTTTGAATGTACTTAATTCAAAAAATAAAAATGTTTATTTTCACATTATATATCTGAAATAAGAACAACTCCAACCACCACTGTCCATTGTTACTTGTCTTAGATTTCTTCAGGGGTGTTTGCATGCAAAGGCAAGTATCAGATTCCTACTTCCAGATACAGAAAAATCATTATGTAGTCTCAGAAACGTCTACTTCTATAACATTTTAATTTCACTTTTCAATTACAATCAATATTGCCTGTTTTGCCAATGCTAACATTGGGAGGAAAGCCCAAAGAGATTGATGTGCAGACAGAATGAGAATAACATGACTATTTTTATGTTTCTGACATCAGTGTCCTGGTTTATCTACTGTTGTATGACACAGTGACTAAATGCTCCATACTATTCCATCCTCAGTGAGCCAAATGTCTTTTCCAATATTGCCCCTTGTTTCAAAAGTCGTAGAAACTTTAAATAAATAGTTTGCTAATTTGCGGTGTTCTCTTACTCTCTGGAAATCTAATAGTCTATTTACTTTTCATAAACAATATCCCTGCATGACATTAATGTATATTTCTAATTGGATACTCATGGGGCAGTGAGAGCTAACTAATGAGCTTCCCACTTCAAATACGGATTTTTGAAACCATCATGAAGCTTTGTCACAACAGGATATCTCTGCACTCTTTTGTAATTAGATGGGTACATTCATTTGCCGTCATGATTCCTGTCCTGTCCTTTACCTGTTTTCATTATTTTTTGCTCTATATTGAAAAGCAAAACATTTTTACTACTGGGGAAAGTAAAAGCTCCTCCTACCAGATCCTCATTTTCCCATATCTCCTTTTACCCCATAGATCCCACCTTCACTGCCCATCTGTCACATTCCAAGAGTTTGCTGGGTCCCTTTATGTTCCAAGTAAACAGCCTTTTCAAAAGTCTGTTGTCTTCCAGCAGTAGTTGCACAAACTGGCCTTGTGCTGTATCTCCTGTATGAGAACTGACAGAACCGACAGCTGGTTGCAAAAAAAAAAAAAGAAAAGAAAAGTGAACTATACAAAAAATTTCACTTTCCAAATGGAGTAAAATGCCTGTTTTATATGAACAAAGGGTTTTGACTATTCCTTGTTCAAACAACCCTTTGGTCTTTTAGTGATGTAGGGATTCAGATTGCACCCCCTTAATGAGTATTGACAGAGTCTGCGGTGTCCTTTTCCTGTGGATGTATGTGTAAGTAACATTAGCTGTAATGCTGTAATAAGGTACTAGAGAAATGGAGCACCAGGACCCTTCCAAAATGCCTGGCTGCTGTGATTAACCTGTTCTGTCTCAACAGGCAAATGGCATGTGGGAAGTGAACTTTCCAAGCACAGCTGGATGTTGCAGGAGCAGCCTGGTGCTTCCCAATCATATGAGTGGTTTTTGCTTTACAGCTGTTGTTCACACACAGGAATAAGAGAGTGTATGCTAGAGCTTTCTTCTTCCCAATCAAGGTGTAAAAAGACTTTTTGAGAATTATGAGCACAGCCCTAAAGTTAGTCAATCTCAGAGTATTTTTGTTGAGCTTCAGAACATTTCTATGTTTACTTTATTTAATGGTTGTGGACATCTCTACGGCTTTAACTAAATGCATGGAGACAGACAGCTCTGTCCAGCCTCTGCTTTGTGCAGATGGGCAAGGAGAAAGAGAACAGAGCCATAACCCTGCATTCCTCACAGCCTCCCCACCTCTTGCACCTTTTGAGGGGCCAGTGGCTGCTGGTGTGACTTGGAGCAGACGCACCCGCTAGTGGGGTTGAAAAGAGCTGCCCTGGCAGCCTGTGCTCCGACGGGCACCTCGTGCTTCTCCCCTGGTGCCGGGGACACCGCATTCCACGGTGTCTTCTGGGGCAGCTCTTCCTGGGTGGGGGCTTCCCTCCAGCTAGGGGGATCTCCTAGCTGGATTCAGGATTCAGGCACCATTTTATTTGCCACACCTGGGACAGTAGAGGTGGTGTCCAGGTTATGTGTTCGTATCCCTGCCTCGCAGCTTTTACAGCTTTGAAGCTGCAGCAGTGCTACAGGCACATCCCTGCCACAGTCATGCAACGGTGTGGTGATGGAGCCATGTACCTTGGTCATACCTGATGCGAGGGGGTGGAGGGAATGGGGAGGGGATCAAGTCCCTTCCACAGGTGTTGATGTGGACGAAGAGCCACGCTCTCTCCGCCTGCTCAGGCTTGTGCCGTGGCAAAAGAGAGGTCCTGGGCTGTGAGTTGTGAAACTGTCTGATCCATCACTGACTAATGTTCCACGAATTTCAGAATGTGTGGCAAAACATAGTATATGGCTTATAAACCGTTTAAAGTCTCCTGAGGAAGATGGGGATTGTAATACCTGCTTCTGAACAGGTGAGGGGCTTCGTGCGTTTCACGTGAAACATTGCAGGTTGTATTTTCCCATAGAATTTGCAAACTTGCTAAAATTTGTATTTAGGTACTTCACAGGTTCTTGGTGATGAGGTATTTTACATGTTTACACCTCTCCTATTCTTCATGACACTTGTGTTATTGTAAGGACTCCTACAATTGATGGCACTAGGGGATTTGAATGTTTTGACTCCTACACCTTCTGTAGGAAGGGAGTTGTTTTATTCCACGATGTTGCATTGAGTGGCCACCAGTGAAAGTCCTGGGAATGACAGGAGGAGAAAAGAGAGACCAGTACTAGGTGTCTGCAGAAAATTGGTTATGATAATCAGCTAGAGGGCACTAATGAATATCTCTTCTTAGGGCTGTTAAATTAGGCCATGTGGGCTGCCAGCATCTGTACGCATGAGAGAAACATGAGGGCTTTGCAAAACAGTTGTACTAAAAATAATTTTTCGTGTTATTTTTAATAATGTTATCACAGATGTAGAAAGTGAGGTAGAAGTTTGTAGCCTGGGACATTGCTTTCTCCTGCTTTACAGGGTAAACACCAGTGTTTGTTTGGCTAGGTAATGTTTTCCAAAAGTATGTCAATGAAGTGGGCATCAGAGGCACAAAATACTTTGCTGTATTTAGATTTTAAATATGCAATAGAAAGTCATTAACTTTTAGACTCATAAGCACCAAAATATCTTCTCAAAAGGGGGCTTGGATGTTAAAATCAGTTAATTTAAAAAAATAAGATTTTCATATTGACAGAAATGCGGAGTCAGTGTTTCACTATCAGCAGTGATGATAGGCTCAGTTATATCCTAGTAAGTTTGATTACTGTGAGGGCATGAGAAGGATCCTGCAGCTGTTTCAGGGGGCGAGAGTGTTGTGGGATTACTAGTTGATTGGTTAATTTAAGGTATTATTTTAATAATTATTGATGCGGAAAAAAAAATCCAGTTGCACAGAATCATAGAGTAGCGTAGGATAGATGGGATCCCTGGGGTCATCTTTCTAGCCCATGCTCAAAGCAGGTACATGGTACATGGTTTTGTATGTCATCAGTCACTTACCTCTACATGGTTTTTATTTGTGGATGAAAGATTAACTATTCAGGTCTTTTTGTTTTTCTTTTTTTGAGTAATAGAGAGGCAAATGCCAAAGAGGAGTAAAAATTAAGCCAAAAGTATTTTACAATGAAGTTGATGCAGACAGCGTTGAAGCATCACCAAAAAATCCCACCCGACTTCACATGTATAGAAACTTCTATTTATAACAAGCATTGCTTTTGGGTAGCACAAGGGACTTAATTTGTGAATTAATTTTAAATTGTTATTTTCATTGTTGGCTGATATACAGAAGGAATTGGTAAATAGTAGGAGCAAAGGCTATACGACATTTTATAGCCAGTGGTTCTGTTTACACTTAATCCCTATAATGCAGTGTTAAAATTTACAAAACAGCTTGTAATTGCAGTAGTTTATTTAAACCAGCTATTTGTGGTTATGTCTGCTGAGGAAACTTAAACTCCAATGTTCCCCAGCCATCTAATAGCAGCAAATTGACTGTGGGTCTCTTGTAAGAATATCTAAATGTAGGCTGTTGAATAATCCCTTTGGGGGCCCTGTAACTATTTTTGTGCCTGGATATGCGTCATCAGTGGGTATTTTCTCTGGTGACTAGCTTACATCAGTAGGTCTCCTACCATACACTCTATCACTGAGTGACTTATGATTGATGGGAGTCACGGCTGCTGTTTAGCTTTTATCTGTGACCTCAAATAATGGACAACAGGAATTTCCAGGCTGTTAAATTCCTTGAATGACTGAAGACACGGGATGGCTCTGCTGATAAACGCAGGTAGTACCCAGATGCTGGGTGTTCACCAGGGGCCGAGGCGGGGAGGAAGGAGAGGGGGGTTCCTCGGCTGCAAGGCGGTGAATCCCGCTCCGATGCGTAGCCGAAAGGTGGGCTGCCCCGGACGCCGGGGAGTGGCCATGCCGGAGGACCTGCTGAGTGACGGGCCGTGATGCTCCGAGTCTCCTGAGCTTTCCAGCCATACGTGTCTGCCGGTGGCAGCGGCGTTTCAATGTGTTTAACTGGTTGATCTTCAGGGCACTTCCTCGGTCTGTTTTATCCCAGGGAGACGCACAGTTTGCAGCTCTGTGAAGGGAAGCGCTGTGGAATTTCAGCTGCAGCCTGGTTGTTTTCTTAACCCTTTTTGTTACTGCCTGTGAACAGCAATTGCATTTATTGGAGTGCTTTACGCAGGTGCTACCTGGGCTAAATCTGAAGGTGCAGTAGGCTGTGTGGTATTAAGGTTGAGTTACACCTGCCACAGTGACCCACTGAGCATGTGATCGTTGTTCATTTCCTGGTGTTTAGCACCACATATCATCATAATAAGGACTGCAGATCCTGAGTTATCCCCTCTTTCTCCTTCCACTCTACCTTTCTGTCAGAAGCTGACATGCAAAATGAGGCTGCAAGACAGCTACGAGATTTTTGTAGAGTGTTTACTTGTGATGAATTTCACAGCTTGAGTCAGCCCTGTGCTGAGGCACTTTGTCATTTCTTCTTCTTCCCTCGCCCTGTTCTTCCCACCTCTCCTGGGCTCAGTCCCTCTGATACAGCTGTGACAGGAAACAGGGGATCAGTTCTCAGTGAGCTCCAGCTCAGAAGCCTTAGTCCTCCTCCTGGCAACCAGGGAGTGAAAATGACAGACATGGATGCTCTTGGTGTGATTGATGATTCAAAAAAGTCCTGAATGCTGTTTATCGCGTGGCATTGTTTGGCTGAGGGAGGACAGCAGCTGGATCCAAATTCCTCCTCACCACTTCTTCCTGTTGGCAGGTGGCCCTCCGCAGGGGCTGGCCTTGCAAACTCTCACACGGGGCTTATGTATGTGAGTGCCTACTATTGTTTTTCACTCAGATGACAGCGGAATGGAGTTTTGTGCAGGATTTTGAGACTCAAAAACTTTCGGAGGGAAAACAGGCACTTTGTTTTAACTCGCCTGCGTGCCTCCTCCTCCGCGGGTCCTAGACCAGAGGTCGTAGTTAATGAATGAAAACAGGCTTCCCGCAGAAGCCAGTTAACTCATGTCTGTGCGTTGGTTGACAATGGTGCTACACAAAGCTGCCTTTGGCAGCAAGGCATGTGCTGTCGTGGTGTGGATGCCCTTGCTGTGAGGAATACAGGTTATCTGTACCTTCCAGACAGGTGCTTGGTCCAGCACAGGCACTGGGTCTGAAGAAGGTTTTCTCATCTGTTCTCTTGCTAGTTGAGTGCTGGTTAGGAATTGCATTCAACAGAAGTAGTAGAAAGAGAAGTGACAATTAAAAAGACGCTTGGAATATCAAGGGACAGGAGGGTATGAAAAGGTTTTCATTGAACTGTGATTTACAAGTATACTCTTCCTTTGTTTCTATATAATTTTTTTTTGCAGTCACTTCAGTAAGACTTTGTGATTGATGACAAACTGGTTATATAATTCAAAATCTGTAAAAGGTTGAGCACAAAAAAATTTGACAAATGTTCAGTCATTTGCATTAAAATTCAGTGAATTTTCCTGGGGCACTGGGCTTAGAAAATGTAAAGCTTGCTAACTGGTTGATATTGCTATATGTATTATTTGCCACAGCTTTCTAGGAATTGTGCCCATTAACATTTTTGGCTAATACCGACCTCCTTTTCCCCATTTTAGGGGGATTGTATTTTAGGGTAATGATAGTATTTTAAGGTAGCTTTCATTTGCAACGTTTGTGTGAAAGCTCAGCATCACCAAGTTTCCAGGAAGACTTTGCGGGCCTTCAAAACATTTCAGAAAGGGTTGTCATTTGCTAGGAAAAAGCATTAGCAAGCTGCCTGCTGATTCCCAATGCGTGGCACTGGGGATGTCTGCAAAGCAGAGGGATGAAGTCCAAACTGACATGTGGCAGTGTAGGTACCTCCCTCTGTGCTATGACAGAGGTGTCACGTTGGCAACAAACTATTTCAGGTGCTGACCCGGCAGTGAAGTCACACCACGTGGGTGCCTGGGTCCAGATGCCTATGCCCTGTTGACTTCAGTGACTAAGTGCAGACACAAAGTTCTGCTTGCCCAGCTTGAACTGAGGAATGATGAGTGTGCTAGCTAAAGCCTTGTTTTTCCGGAAGAGCCTTGAACAGGTGTTCAATGGCCACCTTTAAAAGCTTGTCAGTATCTTGTCAGTTGCCCTGGACAACAGTTAGCCGGATATTTCATCTTGGTAGTTAAAACAATTAGGTGTCTTGAGCAAGGAACACCACAAATTCACTGGAAGTCAAAGCATAAGCTGCTGCATCTTGTACTAACTTCATTGGCAAACCTCTCCTTCCCCCGCAGAAGCGTGTTGGTGTGCAACTGGTTCCCAGTGGGCGCAGGGTTGTAATTACCATACTGGGGAGGTGGAAACAGAAACTGAATCTGACACAGGAATATCAGGGGCTTCAGTTTGAATTTTTTTTGATGTGTCAGTTGAAGTAAAATATTAAATACTACTCATTTCTCTCCTACCTGTTAAATCTATGACTGCATGCTTTGTACAACTGTGGTAATGTTGGGTATTTGTTGAGGGTCATAAAAATGAATTGATATTTTTATAGTTTTGTATTGTTTTGACATAGTACTATCAGTTCTTAAATACTCTTGAGAATAAAGAGGTGCCCTGGGATGGGAAGAACAGAAAGGGCAATACAAAGCTCACCTCGCCCATGGCCCTCCCTTCTGGCAGCCCTTTTTTGCCTGAAGAATGTGGAGCAGGCAGTGCTGCTCAGTCATTCACAAAGTGCAAGTAGAGATATGTCGCTACTATGGGCTGGCTATACATTGTAAAATTATTCTGAAATATGAGGTAAAGTAGTGATTTCACTACTTCAGGGCACATGGCGTCTTTTGGCTGTATTAGTAGGGGAGAGGGACCTGGGGGTCCTGGTGGACAGCAGGATGACCATGAGCCAGCACTGTGCCCTTGTGGCCAGGAAGGCCAATGGCATCCTGGGGTGTATTAGAAGGGGGGTGGTTAGTAGGTCCAGAGAGGTTCTCCTTCCCCTCTACTCTGCCCTGGTGAGACCACACCTGGAATATTGTGTCCAGTTCTGGTTCCCTCAGTTCAAGAAGGACAGGGAACTGCTGGAGAGAGTCCAGCGCAGGGCAACAAAGATGATTAAGGGAGTGGAGCATCTCCCATGTGAGGAAAGGCTGAGGGAGCTGGGGCTCTTTAGCTTGGAGGAGACTGAGGGGTGACCTCGTTAATGTTTACAAATATATAAAGGTGAGTGTCACGAGGATGGAGCCAGGCTCTTCTTAATGACACCCAATTACAGGACAAGGGGTAATGGGTTCAAACTGGAACACAAGAGATTACACTTAAATTTGAGAAGAAACTTCTTCTCAGTGAGGGTGACAGAACACTGGAACAGGCTGCCCAGGGAGGTTGTGGAGTCTCCTTCTCTGGAGACATTCAAAACCCGCCTGGACACCTTCCTGTGTAACCTCATCTAGGTGTTCCTGCTCCGGCAGGGGGATTGGACTAGATGATCTTTCGAGGTCCCTTCTAATCCCTAACATTCTGTGATTCTGTGATTCTGTAGTTCAAAATCATCTTATTATAGTAATAAATACTTGATCTCTCAAGGTGATCTTTGTGTTTCCATAAAGTCCCATTGAAATTGTTGAACCAGTTCCTAGATACTAGGAAACTCCAGTTTTCGTCAGCTTGTATGAGGAGGGGCTTGAACTGTTTCATTGTTTTGTTTTGTGTTTTGTTTCTCCAGGTGGAGGACATATGGGGTAGCCATCACCTCATTTACACATTATTTAGCTGTAGGGAAAAATAAGGAGTTACCCATAAACAATGTTGATGTTTGTAGTAAGTGTAGTAATAAAGAGTGAAGAGGAAGAGAAGCAATGCAGTGACATAGTATAAGGAAAATATAGCATAAAGAAAAGTTATAAAGTTTGAAAAAAGCTATTGGTGTTTCATTTTTGCAGTATTTACTGTTTTTAATCCAATTGATAAGATAACTGAAGAGCCTTTCATCTTGTTGATTTTATTGTGTACAATGATGTGAATGAATGGAGTCAGATAACGCTTCAGCTCTTCTGGCACGCTCTGTGCCTGGTGACCTTGGTCCTGAAACCTTTGCTCAGTCTTTCCTGCAAGCATCTAGCAGCTTCCATCAGACTTGGAGATCCAGGACCAGGCTGTCAGTAAGTTAACAGATTTGTAAATGTTACCCTGGCATTAAGTCAGTTTGAAAGGAATCCACCCATTTGTTTGCACATGGGGAAGAAGAGAGAAGGAAGATCCTGCAGGTGCAGCCTGTGTATTGTGGCAGATGGGAAGGTACCTCCTTCCTATTAGTGGCCCAGTAGCAACTCCTGTGAACTGTGGCAAAGTCTTTTCTTCATCTTCTGTTTTGTTTCCTGTATATATAGAGTGCAGTGATTCCTGCAGGGATTTTTGCTCTTGGCAGTATTTCTCTTTAACACCACAAAGTGAGCATTTTTCCTGCAGGACGTCAAACAGCTCAACAAGTGAATCAGCGCAGAGTCCCTGTCCATCTGCTCACAGCCACCAGCTCTCCCCACAGCCGCCTCTTTGCAGATGCAGAGCGGTGCATGAATCCTGAGACAGGAACGAATAAGCGACAGGGTTATCCTAGGTAAAGCGTCCCCGTACCCCAAAGAGACAGCGAAGGAAGAAGCTCCCTTCTGAGCCAGGTTAAATCTTTATGAGGCAGATTCTGGCCCTTCGCAGGGTGTTGGGATTGGCTTGGAAACTTAGTGTAAAGGAGGCGAGAAAGAAATGCCACTCACTGGCATCCCCAGGAGCCTTGATAATGTCAGGACACCAGACAGTACAGCAGTACTTCAAAAATATCACCATTGTGAAGGATTTACATGATACTGGAATAGCAAATAACATAAGTGCAGTACAAGGCACTAATTCAAGATTGACGAGGAGTTTGCCAAGTGTCTGTAGTTTCATGTCATGATTTTATCCCTTTGCAGACAGGCCTTTAGCTTTGAGCAGTTTTACAGAAACTCATCCAGGCTTTCTTTTTCTCAAGCATGATTGCCAGTTGATACCCTGCTCATTAGAAATAATAGCAATTAAGTTAAAAAAAAAAAGAAATTCCTTATCAGGTAGTCATTTTGTTTCACAGACTTATTCCAGCATGCTCAAGGTCAGACTCTCTGCAGCTTTCCTTCTTGTACACTTATTTATACTTTTAGGCAGTGAAGTTAATATATGTTTCTGAAATGTGATTGCACTGCATGCTTCTTGTGACTGTCTTTGCTCTGGGACAGAGGAGAGAGAAAGTCATAGAATCATAGAATCATTTCGGTTGGAAGACACCCTCAGAATCATCAAGTTCAGCCATTAACCTAACACTAAACCATGTCCCTAAGAACCTAATCTAAACACCTTTTAAGCACCTTCACCACTTCCCTGGGCAGCCTGTTCCAACGCCTGACAACCCTTTCTGTGAAGAATTTTTTTCCTGATATCCAATCTAAACCTCCCCAGTGCAACTTAAGGCCATTTCCTCTTGTCCTATCACTTGCTACTTGGAAGAAAAGACCAACAGCCTCCATGCTACAACCTCCTTTCAGGTAGCTGTAGACAGCAATAAGGTCTCCCCTCAGCCTCCTTTTCTCCAGGCTAAACAGCCCCAGTTCCCTCAGCCGCTCCTCATCACACTTGTGCTCCAGACCCCTCACCAGTTTCGTCACCTCCTCTGCACTCTCTCTAGTACTTCAATGTCTTTCTTATGATGAGGGGCCCAAATCTAAACACAGTGTTCAAGGTGGGGCCTCACCAGTGCCACGTACAGTGGCACAATCACTTCTCTAGTCCTGCTGATCACACTAAGTCAGTTCATGAGTTCCTGGCACATGTTGTCCCTTTCTTGGGAGGTAGGATATTAATCCGCAGTGTGAAACTCCTTCTCCCCCTCCAGGGAATTACATTTCCATATATAAAGGCCAGCCAGAAATCCTAACCCAGAAATCTTTAATTTGGGAATGAGAAAGAAATGGAGTTATGACAACTACGAGATGTAAAAATCTGTAAATGTTCTTTCACTAAAGTACAGGGAGAAGTGATAATAACCAAATTTTTTAGCATAACCAAATCATAGAGCATCACAATGAGTAAAGAGAATAGGAACCTTTGGGGTTGCTTTGCTCTCCATCCTCCATGAAGCTCCAGGCCACATGCTGATGAAATACAGCCTGTCTTTCCATGCGAATGGTGGTTCCTTTTTCACAGTCTTGACTTTTGACCAGGAGTTCAGTTTCACTGGAACTTTGCTGCTGGTTGCGGAGGGAGCAAGGCTACAAATCAGATCAGTTGTTCTTTTTAGTTTAGCATTTTCTAACTTGATTTCTCTTAAATTAGGTATCACAGTGGTAAAAGCATCAAAGCCAAGATCACCTAGAAGGGAACAGCAGTCTCAAAGAGATATAAAGGAGTAAAATGGAGCAAAAAGAGTAAAGGAGCATTAGGTTAACTACCAGGAAGAAAATTATTACAGCAAAGGTCTGTTCTCCTGATGGAAACCGGAAGAGATGGTTAGTTTGAGTCACTCAAAATTGACCTGGACAAAACACTGTAAAATATGTTACATAGGCTTTTCTTATTTGGGTATGAGATGATCTAATAGACTTTTGCCATTTCCTTTTTGATCTAATTTCTGGGATTCTATCATCACTTTTAAAAAAGATAATTTTCTTGCATGTCTCACTACAAACCTTCTTCCTGAAACTTTTTGGCACTTTTTACCACAAAGGGAGGCATTTGCAGAAATACAACATGGTGGTATTTTGAAGACTCCAGAAAGATTTTTCATGGCCACATCTTGCCATTGCTCCATTGTAAAACTCCCAGAATACTTGATGGGAGTTTTGCATTAAAATTGTGTGGTATTTATATCTAGCCACTCTTCAGGGTCCCAAGTCATATCCATGCTCTATTCCCAGAGTAGCCTTCCTCCAGTTCTTTAAAGCTACACTTTGGCTTTACAATAAATAATAATCATGCCTACCATACTGTAACTAAAATATTCAGACACATGAATCTTTTTCTTGACTTCCTATAAAAATGTCATTTGTAGCTTTATTTTGTTTGTTCTGGTTCGCCTATAATATAAACAGGAGTTTATTAAAGCATTAGCTCTAAGTTGCCATTGGTTCTTGAGACTGCAAGTTCTTACAAAAAATATTATTGAAACTGCAGGGAAAAAACCCGTATTACAGAAAAATGAATAATGAGTCTGTTTTGGTATGGATTTTTTAAAAAGTACAGCTTGTAGTTGAACTAAATGTACTATTACTTCCACTGCAGCCAGGAAGCCCTCATAGACTTTTGACAGCGCCGCCAAAAAATTAATGCTTCAGCTGTTTAAAAGATATCAGAAGCTTGTTTGACAATTGTAATCTCTTCCAGGAATTTCCTTTCCTATTTTCCCTCCCTATAAAAATTGATAACAAGATGCTTACGTAGTAGAAATGGAAAGTCAGAGGTATGTTACAAAGCATTGTGCATTCCTTCCAGCCTCACAAGATGAGGCACGACACGGTGGGCTAGGAGGCGCGGACACTCTCTTGTGTAAGTAGCGTTTGCTTCAAGGATTAACTGCTTGCCAAGATAGTGCAGATTTAAATGTTTTCTAAGCCATTTTTGAGTTTTTACGTGACATGGCAGCCAGCAGGAGAGCTGTTGGAGATGGCTGGGTAGGAACTCAAAGCAGTGGCCAAGGAAACACAAAACGAAAGGAACCAGAGAAATAGGCTGCATGTGCCAGCATCAGTTGACACAGCAGGACTACGGGCAAAGGAAAGCAGCATCAGCCTGGCTTCCCTTGAATTTCTTTCCTCATTTTTACATGCAACAAAATGTGACAAACTGAAATGAGACACAGCTTGAACTTTTGTTCTGAAGTGTTATCGAAAAGGTGCTGCAACATGGACTCAAAGGTCAGAATTGTTCCCTTTTCTGTAACGGATTCCCAGGGCAGCTGTTAACACTACTTCATCTTTTAAAGTTAATCTGTAATAGTGTTCACTTACATGTAATACGAAATATATAGTATTACTGTGGCTGTGGTGAGGAGTGGTTTGTTCTTCCTTAATGACAGAAAGGACATTCTGTGTTAGGAAGAGTGAGATAATTAAAGAGGTTGCCAATAAAAAAGCCACCGTGTTTGCAGAGGGTGCCCTTGCGTTCAGCAAATGCCAATTAGAGAAATGTCACTTTATGTGTATGATGGGTTATTACTGCACAAACACTTGTACAATTACGCATCGGGTCAGAAGGGCAAGTTACCTTTGCCTCACAGCCATTATTTTAAAGCAAACAGAACTATCAGGCACACAAATATCAGGCGTTCCAGAAGGGCAACAGGAAAGTAATGAGTATTTGAAAATGCAGGCTAAAGAGAAAAAGTATCAACGTAACAAGCCTTGGCTTTTTGGGAGGTAATTTTTACCATGTTGACACTACATGGATTAGAAACATCATCTTAATATAATGGAGCAGCAAATGCTTCCTTCCACCACTTAAATAAAGTTAATATACTGTTACGTTGTTCTGTGAAGAGAATATACATTTCTTTTGGTTACTTTATTTGATATTGAAATGTGTGTGGGTTGTCCACGTGACTTTGTAAACAAGTTTGTGAACTTCTTTCTGCTGTGCTTCCAATGGTCTGGTATCACCAACATCTTCCCGATGCACCCTGTTCTCAGCTCTTGTGCAGCTCTGTCTGACTTCAGTAGATGGAATAAAAGGCAGCCCTGCAAGTGACCTGGTGCAAGACGTGGCCATAGGTGTTTATTACTTGCACCTGTTAGCAGGTGTTCTATTTCGTATTTTATTTTGCATGTTTTGGCTGA
This sequence comes from Streptopelia decaocto, assembly GCF_964273445.1. Classification (NCBI taxonomy): domain Eukaryota; kingdom Metazoa; phylum Chordata; class Aves; order Columbiformes; family Columbidae; genus Streptopelia; species Streptopelia decaocto. The sequence continues at coordinate 58,321,395 of NC_138656.1, forward strand.
GGCTTAATTAGATGCAAGTCAAAAGAGGCAGAATGCTCTGAGGATGCTGTGACCATCTTGGGTGCATACAGGATGGCTGTGCTATGTGTGGCTTTGTGAGCTTTGCTCTAAGCGTCTCAGGTTTGTCTTGTTTTCTAACGTGGTTGCCATCAGTGCTTGTGCTGGCTTCTCTCCGGGTCATAAGGCAGAACTCACTTTAGCAGGGACTATGTTATCGTCAGTGGCCTGAACCTTTCTCCTCGCTTGACCTCATACCTCAAGGAAGCTCAACTGGCAAACGTGTAGTGCAGACCTTTGTGGCAACACCCTTTGGCGTGTGTGGGCTGCTGGTTAGGTTGCCCTGCTTCCATATATGCTGAGGTATTTTCATTGACATGCTCTTTTCACAGGTTTGAAATTGCTGTGGCTTTAAAGTACCAGCTTTCCCAAAAGAGGAAGCACTGCGCTCACCCGAGGACCTGCTTGGACCCGGCCTCTGCTGGGGCAGCACGGGGTGGCAGAAGTTAAATGGAGAACATTAGTTTGAAAAATTTTATGAGATCACCATCCTTTTAAATTGGTTTACACAGATGGCTGTCTGGTTTGTTGCTTTGTCCTTGCTTAATAGTAACTGTTTATGGAAAAACGAATTGCTTTGCAGAAGGAGGTCCAAAAGCTCATGCTGTTGTTTCCTTCACTGGAGATCTTCGTGTTATTATGGGCATATAAAGATTTGGCCTGAAACAGAGATTAATTATGAAGCGTGCAGTGAATAATTAACTGTTTGACTTGTTCCTAAGCTCTGTAGTCACCGCACTAGAAATGATTTCCCAAATTGCAGGAGATAAGAGAAGGTTATTCCTGGTTTCACAATGCCCACATTGTTAGGGCTTTGTGCTGGGTGTACTCTGACATCAGCTGATACCTACGCAAGTCGAGTCCAGCTTCTCATCCAAACCACTTCCTGGGGTTTTCTCGGGTAATGGCAGTGATTCAGAAGACACCGCAGGGCCTCAGAAAGCTGTTTCTTACATGTCACACCCGGACTTGTGACCAGGAAGAAATGAGGTTCTTAGGAAAGAGTTTTGGTCTTAAAATTAGCCATTTTTTTGTTTGTTCTGCATTCAGATTTAGATGTGCATTGTTTGGCTTGTGTCCTGCTGACCTGTTCGTAGACTGGTGGTATTGTGGAAGATGGAAGAATATGATGTATATGTATGTATGAGGCCAGAGCCTGAGACTGGCTTCCAGGCAGAAACGCTGATTTTTTTATCCACATTCGTTCCCACCTGGCAAAAAAAGCCCAAGAAATAGATAGGATTAAATTTTTTTAAAGGAAATCAGATCTAAATAATGGTCCTTTGTGCTTTTGCAGGACTGTCTACTTAAGAAGCTGAGAGGGAGTTAGAAACTTTGATGAAGCCTCTATTCTATGAGGTGGGTATGTATTTTTATTACTATTTTGAAAAAGCTTAGAAAATTCAAACCATTTGGCAGAGTCCAGGTACAGAGCTATTTAAGAGCCATGAACAGAGTCCAGAAGTTTTCTGCAGCGGCCCATGTTCTGATCAATACTTAAAAATAAGGTCTTTTGCCCTCCTCTGGAAGGAAGTGATTAGTTTTTGCCTTCTGTTAGCGTTTGAAGTGGCTCTTTTAATTTTTGATTTCTGAATAATGGAATAAATGACTCTCACAGATACTTCTGCTCTGCTGTCCTCCCGTGTGTGTTGTGTGGTAGCCTTAGATCACAGTTTGGGGAGAGAACAGTCTGTGATAGAGGAGTCAGTAGAAATCAAAAAGTGTCCACTGGATCCAGGTCAGACATAACCTGGGGTTCAGAAATGTGCAATGTATTCATTACTTCTTTGTTTTAGTATTTTGTCACGGTCAGATGCACCAGCAGTCTTTTAATAAATCCCCTTCCGCATTGAGACTTGCAGCTCAGGTTCGCAGACCCATGAGGGCTGGATAATTTGAATAACTCTGGGAAGTGAAACCGAACATTTGTAGGTCCAGTGAAAAACTTGTGAATCCATGTAATTTTGATAGCCTTTGTCATTACAAGATACTGCATGCAAAACCATCAGCTCTGCTTGCCTTCTGCATGAGCAGCTTAAATGTGCACTCTCAGTGCTTCCATGCACCGGGCTGGTTGCCTGCCCCTGCTTGAGTGGCCCCTCTCCTGGGGGACCTGGTTTGGGAAATGACCTGGAGAAACTCCTTCTTGGGTTCTTGGTTATTCACACTGGTTTCCCTTTTGGCTTTGGGAGATGAACCTGGAGATTGAGCTCCTGCATCCTGCTTCATGCCATCAAGATCCTGGACTTGCTGTGGCAAGGAGTAAGTCAGGACTGGAATGTGTCTCTTAAGGATTTGGGTTTTTCTTTAAAACAGCATTTGCCTTTAAAAGCCACTTTATGAATAAATTACTCTGACAGTAAGTACCAAAATAGATATCGATAAAATATGAATTTATGCATGCCAGCATTTATCTCCTTTGAGTCTATTCACAAATACACACTGAAAATTGACTGTAGCTCCATATGGCTCCCCGTCTCTTCCCTCCCCTGCCTGTCAGCTTCTCCTTACCTGGATGAATAAAAGGGAGCAGAGTGCTGGGCCATGGGCTGAAGGTGGGCGTAGCAGAAGTTATATTCAAGATGTTTTTCTCTGGGACATCACTGTGACTCCTCAAGTGTCTCAGTTCAGACCAAAAATGCATTAAAAATACGACACACTTTGATGCCAGTCTTAGCTTCACACTCTGACAAAGGAATGAAAATACTGAGAGGGCAAGTTACCGATGTGCATATTTGCTTTCTGGGTGATAGAGGGTGTACAAAGGCTTTTATTGCTTTAGAAGCTTTTCAGTACACATTATGGCTGTTAGTTAAAATCACTTGGATTTAATCTGTAATTTACATTTGTTTGAATTAAAGATGTCAGGCCTGGTTGTAATTTGTTCAACAGGGCTATAAGGTATGTCCACCCTGAGACCTTCCGTTTTCCAAGCATAAACACCATTTATTTTGCTCAATTCTGAACAGTTTCCTTTCAAAATCTATGGTGAGATTTGTAGCACATCATTTGGTTGAAATTATGCAAATCCATTGCTGTAGCGTGAAATGCTGTAAGATATTTGGGAGGGAAACCACCTGTTTCTTCTGCTTTAACATCCCGGAGGTGGAAGGTGCAGGTTTCTCACCACTTGCTGCCTCGCTGCTGGCGCCGCGCTGCCGGAAATCCCGCACCACCAGCTTCAGCTCTTTTGGTGTGAACCAGCTCCTCAAGGTCTCCAAAACCGGAAAGTTACGAGCCCATATTAGGTGTTGTTGCCATTAATCAGTGATTCCGTAATTACAGTGTTACCTCAGTTTCTGGGGCCATGTGGGTGGGCAGCTAAGTGGTTGTCTTCTGTTGGTGATGCTTTAGTCAGATGGTGTGGATGCTGAAATGGTCACAGCTGATTTGGAGGTTTCTTTGGAGATTCCTTTCTGCTGCTGGCCTTAGAAACCAAACGTGAAACCACAGGTAGATAATTAAGCTATATTGTCAAATTCAGAGCAGTTAGATGAAGTTTTAAAGACACCTAGGGGGATAAAGAGAGAAGCAGCTAAGGAGGAACTAAAGACAAAACTGCTTGGAAGAATGTTTAAAAGGCAGAAGGTTCTGCAATGCTAGTGCTCTAAACTAGGACAAACCCTTGACAACTCTTATACAATAAGACACCTTGTTTCAGAACATTTGACATGTTGCTTCAGGTTTATTTTGCATTAAGATATTTTGATGGCATAAAGGTGTTCCAACTCATCTTGTATTACTTGTTAAATTATAATTCACTGGGTATCACAACAATACTGTTACACTGCTAGTATTGAAATATCTTGTTATATCACATTACCTAATACTTTTATTAATCTTCATTTAAGCCAGGGACAAAATTTCTATTTTTTGTGGAACTTTTCACTTATATCAAAATCAGTATATTTTTCCTTCAAGAGTCTTTTCAGTATGAAACATTAGGATGAGTTACAGAGTTTTGCAAATTTTTTCGGTTCTAACTATGCTGTTTCATTTTTTGAGTGAAACATGCCTTCTTTTATTGTCTATAAAACCCATAAATCCCCAGAATTACGGATTTATGATTGCATAGGATTTCAGCACAGATAGGGCTATGAGAATGTTTACAGTCAAATGGTCTCAGGAATAAAAATGCAGATTTTTTTACGTGTGTATTTTGCGAATGTAGGACTTGCAGACACTCCGAGCCATGAACCAAAAGCTTCAGATCCAGCCAGCAGAGAGGAAGGAATTTGTCTGCTCTACAGCAAAAGGAAGTATTTGCTGTGTTAGTGCAGTACATGGCCTTTTGCCATCTTCGATAAAGTATTCAAGGGTTGTGCACCCAAAGTCTGCTGCCCTCTTGACCCACCATCCATCACTGGCTGCAGATAAGGTAGATGAGGCGCAGCTCCATAGCAGAGCCCTTGTTTCAGCTCCCCCAAGCAGGGGAGCTGCAGGCAAAGCAGCTCCTGGTGATTCACCGCACTGCTCAGCTTCCCCACCTTCCCTCTCTTACCTTCATATTTTCTGGCCCCGGTCTGTGCTGGCCGAGGTGGACGGACACGCGAGGAAGCTGTGGGATTGATCTGCTCTCCATTCAGCTTCACTGGGTGTGAATGAGACGAGCGTCTGGGATTTTTTTTGCTGTAATAAAAAGGAAAACCAGGGACAATTATCATAGCACTGTGCCTTGGAGATATATTTAAATTTATTTCCCTTTTGACTATTCAACACTGTTGATAGATGATGCGTAAAACAGCAAATTGCCTATCATTTTTTAGGGCACTGTGAATTGCCCAGTCTTTATTTTCCCCTCTCTCAAAGTAGTTCTAGTTACAGAGATGCCAGCATCCCCAGTAAGTATGCCAAGAATGTACAGTTATACTGTATACTGCTAAATTAACAGACAGGAATAGTCACACCAAACCAGATTCTGCTCCCAGATGGGAAAGTGTCTCCTCTAGCCCAAATTTTAATGACTTTTTTTACATGAGAAAGTTTCACCAATATAGCATACAGTGTGATTTAAAACAAATTCTGTCGTCTCTCCGTGTTGATGACAGGTAACTTGTTGAAAATAGTGATGATTACTTTGTCTTCAGTGACCAACCAGGGGTTGGCAATGTCTGGATATTAGGTAGATTAACTCTTAGTATCTTAACCTATTGAAAATTCAAAAAGTTCATTTTTAGTTTATCATTTCTGCTTTTCTAAGCGCTGCTTTGAAGTGAAAACCAGGGTCTGATTATTATTTGACTTGTTACATATTTATATGCATATAATTCTATTGGCTTTATGAATTTCGTTATAATTTACATTCTTCTAAGTGGCAGGAGAATTAGTCCTAGATGGCATAACAGCAATACCAGAAGAGCTAACTTTGATTGTTGCAGTATGTGGTCCCGATGGTGTGAAATATTCTCAGACACACATTTCTGTCTCCTGAGCAGGAAGGCTCTGTTCATGAGATGATGAAATCTGTGGTCTTTGATGATTTGCCTGTGCTAACTGGAATGCCATGGGAGATTTTGGCCCCCTGAAAATTTTAACAATGACTGTGTTATGATCAAATGAGGTGGAAGTTTTACAATTCATTTAAAAGAAGGGAAAGGGTCTTTCATTTTTACAAATACTTTACTTCAGAGATGCTGAAGTCCATAGCCCAACTTCTCCTTGGAACCAGTTTAGGTTCTTGCCATGAAACTGAGTGAGATATGCAAGTGCTAGAAGAAAAGTTAAAAGCAGCGTACGCACATGTTCAGATAGAAGTACACAGTTCTCTCTGGTTGTACCAGACACTGTAAATACTGTATCTCCCAGTCATTACATGTGCTCAGACACTGGAGAGATACTTTACATGGGATTACTTTGTGCTGTTTTCCAGTTTATGGTATTTCTACTTTTTAGTGCACTGTACTACTCGATTCCTGTTTATAAATCTTTTAAGTGTGCACATTAAAAAAGTAATTAAATTGTCATTATAATTTATAGTATGCCTGAAGTCAATCACCTAATTAAACAGAAAGAGCAGAGAGGTAGTAGGTTCATAAGCATTTATTAAGTACTACAGTATTAATTATGCAGGACTTCTGAACCAAGCAAAAGAGGAGAGAATGGAAACACCAATCTAAAAAGGCTTTCCATTGCTGCCCTTCTCAATTTAATAATATGAGACATCCCCCACCCCCAGTTGGCAGGACAACACTAATGCTTTCTTTTTGTTAATTTTTAATGAAATTATGATGGAGTTTTTAAATGATGATCATTGCAGCATTTTCCTGTAATATTTTTGAAAGAATAATATGTCCCTGTGCAGGGACCTATGAATATATGACTAGAATTGGAAGATACATTTAGAGTTATGGTTTGGGGTGAATTGTGCAGGAACAGGCTCCCTTGGCCATCACTCCTCAGCGTCTCAGTGCTGGTCCCAGAAAAAGGGCTCGGGGGGCAATGGAGGGGGGGACTGAGCCCAAAAGAGGAGGCTCTGGGTGGCACTGGAAGAGTGGCAGGGATGGGTAGGGACACCGTCGTCACGAGAAGGTTTGCTCCTTCTTTGCAACCTTTCTCCCACCTCTAGCTGTAAACCCACATTGCTTGGCTGGAAGAGGGTTCAAGGTGCCGGCTCATCCTGCATGGATGGGGTCGAGAAGGGCGTCTGCAAGGTGGCTGGTTGTAGGTTGCAGCCCAAGAAGTGGAAGTGCTTTTTATTTGTGAGCTTGTGAAACTGGGCTATCTTACTGTGTTTGGTTTGTATTTTGCTGCATCAGAACTGCCTCAATACAGGAAGGTGATGAGGATGGAGCAGAATTTAGAATTTCTTAGAATTTCTACTTTTTTCCTAGCTTGTTAGAAAATAAAAACAGCTGATAACACACTGGAATACACTTACCTGTGGTCTGTGTTGTTCCTGCCTGATTCATTTCAGCCTCTGTGGCCCTTGCACGTGAATGTTAGATGTCAAAACTTCCCTTTTAGGTAGCAGAGGGATCTGATCCTGCAGCCTGGACCTCCTTGAAAGCCCTCTCCTGCTTTAGGGGAGAGAGAGCAAGTGAGCAGGCAAATGGGCAGCTGCTGGCAGCATTTCAGAGGGCAGGCGAGGGCATCGTCTGTGACCTTGCACTGATCCATCAGCCTGCAGCGAGCAGAGCCTCACTGGTGCTGCGGAATACGAATGCGGCTGGTAGGCAAACAACTGCAATAAACCAGGATGAAGACGAGTAGGGGTTTTGAACAGAATTAAATGTACACTTTGCAACTCAGTCAGATGCTGACGGTGAGGGCTAAGCTGAAATCCTGGGGAAGGAGTCATAGAATCAATACAATCATAGAATGGTTTACATTGGAAGGGACCTTCAAATGTCACCTAGTCCAACCCCCTGCAATGAGCAGGGACATCTTCAGCTAGATCGGGTTGCTCAGAGCCCCGTCCAGCCTGGCCTGGAATGTCTCCAGGGATGGGGCGTCTACCACCTCTCTGGGCAACCTGTGCCAGTGTTTCACCACCCTCATTGTAAAAATCTCTTCCTAATGTCTAGCCTGAATCTCCCCTCTTTTAGTTTAAAACCATTACCCCTTGTCTTATTGCAACAGGCCTTGCCAAAAAGTCTGTCCCCATCTTCCTTACAGACCCTCTTTAGGTACTGAAAGGCCACAATAAGGGACACCTTTGCTTTTTTTCTGCAAGAACTTGTAGCAATAAAAGTCTCTCTCCCTGTTCACCAGAGGTGAGGCCTTTAAAATACTTGTAGATCAGAAGTCTTTAAAAAAAGATGGCAAAAAAAATCTTCCGTATAAATAGATAGGAAGGTGTTGGAGACTTACCTACTTGTACTGTCATGATAAAGTTGGTGTAACATATTTGGAACCTAATTGCACAGGTATCAGTGCAATTGGAATATATTAAATATGAATCGATTTGCAATATATAATTATGACATAAGGGCAATATCTGAAAATTGGACCTTACTTATCTGAAAACTGGAGAACTAGTTCAATAACTATTTTTTCTGGAAGAAATTGAGATTGTGTGGTTGGAATATAAATCCATGCTGAAGGCCATTTCTTTTCACAGTCTTTAATAGGCTGCACTGAATTGACAGCAAAAACAGCAAAAAAGAAAAACTAGACTGAACAATCAAGAAAATTTACTGTATATAGATCCAGAAAACACTGGATCTATTTACCCATGACCGCTGCAACATTCTGTACCATCTTCTTTCGTTCAGAGATGCAGAGGACTGTGCACTAAGGCCTGATCCAGCAGTTTACCTGGCAGCAACTTGTCTCCTTGTCCCACACAACCACTGAGACATGGGCTTGCATGCCTTGCTGGAGGGAGACCCGTGGTTATTCCTCTTAATCCAATAAAATCAATAAGAGTTTTGCTACTGTTTCAGAAAGATAGAATTGGGATTCCCTTTACAAGAAGAACAATGTTTTACCTTATATGGAGTAAATCAAATTGTTGACAGCTTTTCATCCCACAGCTCATAATAACTGTATAATGAGCACAGTCATTATGCTTCAGGTTAGCGCTGCAGCAGTGTTATATAAGGAATGTAACTTGACAGTTATCTGGGGAAAAAAAAATTATATATATACATGTATATATGAAAAAGGTGGTGGACTAACCAAGGTCTCAGATGAGATAATACAAGTTAGTTTATATAATTCATTTTATGGTCAATAAGCTGGTCGTCTGAGCTGCGTGTTGGAAAACGTAACACTTGTCTGTTTGTATCAGACTTTACAGCTGTCTCTAATCCATAAACTGCTCGTGCCATGCTATTGTTAAGTGTGTTTTCAGCTTCTCACATTGGCAATAGGCAGAGGCAGTCTCAGCAGCAGTGTCCTCTCTTTGTTGAAACAGTGAAAAACTAGAAAACACAAACCTTCCCCATATTGATTCCGAAAACAAGTTGCATGAGTGTTATATTGCAGCTATTTGAGGCAACTGTGGAGCGAGCCATTCACATACCCTCTGCTATTCTTTTTGTCAAAAGAGAGGAAAAAAAAGTCTCCATGTGTGAAAGCCCCTTCTTTACCACTTTCTTTGGGCATATATTCTCACTGGGGAAATGAACTTGGTTTATGTTACAGGCAAATAATTGATTTAAAGTCCCAGATTCTACTTCAATGCATGAGCATTGTGATACAGTGATACACCAAATGAATATTGTATTTCCACAATGGTGGAAATATTTGGAAATCCTCGGTACTGAAACTGGTGTAGGCTTTCTGTAGTGGATAGAGAACTTGGCCACCTGAGTCTGTTTTTATGGATTGCTCAGGAATCCCTCAGAGGGGTCTGTGTGAGGCACTGGCAGAGTTAGGAGGGGTGTGTGTTTGGTCACACACGCCTCGCACGCCTGGTGTGTGACTCCAGAAAGCTCAGGCAAGGACTCACTGTACACCTGAACAGGCCACCAGCTTCACCTCTGCTCCTGGACCTTGTCTCTGTTGGGAGCACAGGAGTGTCACAGTCGTTAATACATATCAGGTGAAGGGTGTTACTGAAAAATCAAAGTATATGATGCCTTGCCATGACTACACCTGACTAGCCATACCAGAAGCAGCTTTTAAGTTCCTGCTACTGGAACTTGGTGTGGCCTCGACAGCCTTCAGACACTCTGTGTAAATCATCAGGTATTCTTGGTGCTGTTGTGGCTTCACTCCTAGCAAAGCCTAATGGAGGTTACCTATGTTTATATAAGTGGTAACACTCCTTGCTCAAGTTTGAGTGGAAGTTCCCTGGAATTACAGAGCACATCCTGAAGAACAGCGGTGTTAAATTCTAGCTATCTCATTAATGTGCATATTGATCTTGTATGTGTGATTTTCTCAAGGTGTTTCTTGGGAGAACAATATTGAATTTGAAAGAACAAATGCCACTATGAAGCAGGGAGATGTGTGATGACATATTTGTAACTTCAAGCCTCATAAAATAAATTACTAACTAGACTTGGTGCCAACGTTTCAAATCCTCTTCAGCCCACAAAATCAAGAGCCAAAAGGTAACCTCAATTCACGGGATTCTTCAGGAAGATGGGAAAGTCCAAAGTCAAGATGATAAAGTATTTGAGATAAGAAATCTTGATACATTGAGTCTGAAGAAAGTGTAAGTCAGAGCATTAACTATTTGTGTATGTGAAAAAGGACTGGAAAGAACAGAGCAAGGTATTTTCACATGTTATTGAAGGGAAAATGGGGGAAAATACTGTGGTTAAGCTGCAGCAGGGAATGCTTTGCCAGACTGTTCGATATTGGAAAGGGGTTACTACTATGCAACATTTAGGTCAGTGGAGCAAACTGCCATGGGAGGGTGTGGAGTCAGTCAGTCATGGCAAGACTAGAGAAGTGTCTATTATAGATGATCTAGGAGGACCCGTTTAGAGGTGTCTTTCAGTCCAAATGTTTCTGTGATTTGTGTTCTCCTCAGGTACAACCCATGTCATATTGACTTATTTTTGCAGTCAGTATGTGGATTATTACAGCCCTATTGACAAAATAGCCGCCTGTGCTAATGACAGCATGTGAACTAGAAATATTACCAATACTACTTTGCATGTTACAGCAGATGTAAAATGCCAAATAATTATTACATAAACTCAATACTGTGTTTGTGTATATGAACAATCTCTTGAAATCTGTGTTAAAATTATAATATCTTATAAATATTCAGATTATTATTAAAGCATTTTGTTTTCTTCCTTGGAATAAAACTTTTTTTTTTTTCCCCTGTGGAAATGTATCCATATTTTAAAGATGGGAAATGTATACAATTTTAGAGAACAGTATTATACAGGGGGTGAGATAACACTGTGTGTCCCCATGACCACACGGACTATATCTCTCCTCCTACAAATGTTCGTCGTAGAGCTGGTTCCCAGCGAAGGGTTCAGAGGACCTGCAGATCAGTAAGCTGATGTATGTGTGTGAACGTACGTATGTGTGTACCTTTAGGTAATGGTGTCATAGTTTTACTCAACAGTTACTGTAGTCAGTGGAATTTTTAATTGAACCCATGGCACAGAAGACATATTTTCTCTATTCTGTGTTATGATTTCTTTCATGGCACTATATTGTTCAAAAGCAGACTCTGTTGTTAAGTAATTAAAGTCAGCGGATGGGGAAAGATTTGCTTTTATCAACAGAAACGGCATAATGTATACCTAACCACCCATAGCAGGGAAAATAATTTCTCTTTGGGCTCAATCCAGGTTTCACTGACTTTCACGATACTTGGATCAAGCTTTCTAATCATGTTATTGTGATGATCTGCAAACCCGCTGGGGACTTCATTGCTCATTGCCAGTAGTGGTTGTAATGAAATGATATGAAGAAGACTGGAATGTGGGTGCCAAAACCTGGATCTGCAGTTGAAGTTAAGGATTTCTTTGATTTATCAGAAGGAAAGAAAAGAAGCAGCTCCACCAAAGATAATTCTGATTCCATTCACTTATTTCCTTTAAATCCCATTTGAAATTACTGCAGGATTGGTGTCTTAGTAAGCAATCCTTAGAGAAGCGGTGAGAAGTGCTTTACTGTATCCTTAGGGCACACTAGGTAGATCAGGCACAGTGAGCCTGCCTGGAACCTCTTCCTGGGATCTCCTAATTCTGCTTGTCTCCTATTAAGTAGTCCTGATAGAAAAATAGCTTGTTTTCTCTGAGTGCTTGCTTTTCTGTGATGAGTGGTTTCTGCTGTTCACAAAGGTTCTTGAACAGCCCGTTGATGGTTTGGGATATAATTGGCTGAATTTTAATATATCTGTTGTAACTTCCTGAATAAGAATCAGTGGTGTTCCTCTCTGGAAACACTCAGGTGGGAATCTGAATAACTCTTTGGAGATGTAGAATTCAGTAGGAGTCTTTTCTGTCCTTTTTTCTCCAACATATCACCTTTAATTGTGTCTTGTTCTGAATGGTGAGTATTATTAATCACGAGAAGCCTTTAACTTGATTTCTTGTGTTTCTTAGCAGTGACATTATGTTTTCCTGGCAGAAACATTTTTCCTGTTGTCAAGGTTTAAGGACACCTGTCTAGCATGTCGGTGGTGTTATCTGAAAGCTTTTTTATGTGCCATGCACTTTCTTGGTTTCTTTCTGAGGGCAGTTTTGCCTCAGCTGCACTTTCAACAGTCAGTGTGGACTCTTGCCATTTTTCTGTTTTGTACTAGTATTTGAGTAGAAGCCCTAGTGTAGAATCAATCTTCAAGATTTTAAGGAGACAAGTCTTGATGAAACTGCTACCTTACAGTACTTACTCTTCTGCCTGCAGCTGCACTAAAGCTCTGCAGAACACAGCAGAGAGAGCAAAGGCAGCTTAAAAATAAGTTTTTCCATTTGTCTGGTTCCTGGGGAAACCAACCAGGCATTGAAGAGACTCCACACTAATAGGAAACAGCCTCAGAAACCAAGTTTAGCTAATCCCTGTCAGTGTCTTTAAGTCAGCCATAAGGCCTTTTCTTGTCATTTAGTGGTAGGGTATCTGTGTGAGCTGGCACCTGACTTTTGGGCACAGGCATGAATAAATTCAGTGGAGGCTCTGCTCACCTGCACTGCCATTTGTATTTCAAAGGTCAGTAATTTTCTTCTTTAAAATATATTGCTTTTTAGTGACCTTTTTGGGAATAGTAAATAAAGGTAGTTTAGAGAGGGATTGGTTTAGTACACTGTTTTGGAGTCTTTAATTTAGACCAGCTCTGTTATCTTGGCCATCACAAAAGGACATAAGGGTGGTACTTTGCCCACAAAAACATTCATGAGTCCTGAAAATTCAGGAGAAAACCCGGGTGTCTGCCCTGAAGTAATGAGTCTTCTGTCAAGTACCACATCACAGATAGTTGTTACTCGCGGCTTTTAAGTTCAGTGGGGTTGCTGACAAGCTTATTTCTTCAGCTAGTACTGTAATGATACAGAAATTGAAACTTTCCATTTGCCTTTCCTATGACTCTTCATCTGTGCTGCAGATCTCAGATGGTGGATGGGTGTTGCCTTTGCAAGAGGCCACAGAGTTTGAAGATGACACTCTGCCCATGCATCATCTTTCTTATTAGCTGGAAATTTCTGCTCCACCACTCCACTCATTGAAAGGTCTTAGCCAGCAGCATTTTCCTTCAATGAGACATGCTGGGGTAGATCAAATACCTACAAGCTTTTGTATTGTGTTGTTTTCCTACATGATGCTGTGGAGAACTGGTTGAAATTCAAATGCAGAAGTGAACCAGAACCTGTCTGGTAACTATATTTGCAGAAGCTTTACACTGTTTTCCAAAACCTAGCATTTTATCTGAGATTATTCTTCAGGCTGTTGATGACATTTTTTGGAGCTGCAGTGTTCTCAGTGACGATTGCATCAGGACCATCAGTTGTTATTTCCAGGTCCTCAATTTTCTTTTCAGCCTCCTGCCGTTTTAATCCCAAACCTTCAAGCTTCCTGTCCATAGAAACCGTAGTAGCCTAGATTAGGTCCAGCCTTCCAGAAATATGTACCACATGCCTTGTAAAGAAATTAGATAATACTGGGTGGCCAAGGACCGCAGCTCTAGACATTGCCAAACCAAAGGCAGGTAAGCAGGTAGGCTGTATTCATAGGTTGAAAACTGTGCCTGAATATGCTGCCAGATCCCCCACTGATCTGAATTTCCTCAAGGGCATGTTAAAGTCACTGCCCATTCTCTCATAAAAATCATAGATTACAGTGTTAAAATCTTACATCACTTGGGTGATTGTGACCAGTAGGTCATACCATATAGCACAGCTGGAAAATATCTTTTCACACAGCTCCAGAAAGCAGATCCACAAATTCCTTTAAAATACATCTTAAATCAGCTGTATTTTTCATCATCCTAGTGAATTTGGTTGTTTTCTTAAAGCAGCACACCCAATCCCAGGCACTTGGTTTGGCATAATTTTTCCTGTGTTGCTGTACATCATGGCCTTCCCTTCTTCATGCAGGAGAAGGCTGTGCCTGCAAAGACAGCAGCACCAAGCCTGTGTCTGCTCCCTCCTTCCCGTGGCTCCGGGGAAGGGCATTCAGCCCAAGCTGAGCCTCACCGATGTGTGCAAGGCCAGGAGGGTCAGCCTTCTCCTCCAGAACGGTGATGGAGCAGCAGCTGGGGTCAGCCACAGGCACCCTGGAGATTTCTTTTGTTTGTGGAAATCCTGTAACCTTTCCCATCAGAGCATGCGTGCTGAGGCATTTTATCTCTGCATTTCTGCAAAAGTGAATGAGAAGCTAAGATTCATGTTAGTGGCAGAAGCCAGTATTGAAGTCTTTGGAAAAGACTCCTCACTCCAAGCAAAGGAAGAACATGCCTATTTTACAGACCTCTGCTGTCATAGCTGTCTTGGCCAAAGGCATAAAGAAGCTTGACCCTTGACTGACAAAACCTCTCATTGTGGATACACTTAGGACAAAACTTTACTTTTACTGAAACACTTTTTGCTTGCTGGATGAGGGAAAAGGGACCTCAGTAAAATGCTGTGCCAGCAAATAATGTGATTTTGGTGGTGCAAAAGAAGGCTATGCTGGGAACACACTGTCAGTAGAGTTTGCTAGGACAGCTGCACCAGCAGAGCTATCCTGTTCTGGATATAGCCTTGTCTTCTGTTCCAGTTTGTCATGCATGATTTATCTTTCTGTCACCTCTTCAGGTCCCTGGGCACCTCTCAGCGTAAAAAGAAATTAAAACACAATACAGATGAGTCTGCTCTGTATTGGTGTCTTGACCTTTAATATATCAGGTTTTCATATTGCAACTTTCCCAGCAAATAGGCTGTCCTACAAGAACAGAGGTTGCTTTAGTGATCTGCAGAGGTCCCACCTCAGCCATACTTCAGTTTTATTTGCTTCTACCTACAAACTCTCAAGCTGCCTGAAAAGCCTTTGAGAGGAGATAAGGTTTCTGATTCCCTTGAAGATCATAACCATGAAGTCCAGCAGTCCAGTGAGGAAAAATTATCATCAAAAATCAGAGAAAATGGCCTGGCAACTCAAGTGTCAGAAAGATTGCTTAATGTTTTGTCCTGTTATGCCAGTTTAATTTTTATCAGACTTCGGGTTTGGTTTTTGTTGTTGTTGTTTGTTTGTTGTTTTATTCCCCTTGGTGCTCTCACTACATTTTTCTTCCTTTAATAAAGTGTTTGCATCTTGCTCTGTGCTTTTGTAGCAGCATTCCTCCTGAGCAGACCAGAATGTTGCTCTGATGGCAGGTTCGCAGTCAGACTCCTTAGATCAATAAACCATCTTAGTTGCTGAGTACACCAGATGTGAATTTTAAAAATCCACACTTGCACTTACAATACCACAATGGCCAGAACCTGATTTGATTGGGTTTCAGTCTCCTGTTTTTCTCTGCAACTATTGAAGGTGCTGTGGTGGGGTTTTTTGGTTTTGTTTGGTTTTGTTTTGTTTTCCCAAGAGACAGACAACTGTGTCTTTAAAGGAACAAAACAACTGTGTCAACAGATGGGGGAGAAAATGCTGTGTCTGAAATGGTGCTAGGAATAAACTGTGTTAAAAATAGGTAGTCTTGCCACAACTGTCTCTTTGTCCAATGTGGAAATCCGTCTTTCCCATACTAGCATGTTATCAAAACTATACTAAAAGTCTGCTAGAAAAACTGCTAAATTAGTCTATAAAACGCTGCTAGAACAATAACTATCCCTCTTCCCGTCTAATTGTAACAATCATGCTAGTAAAGGAGAAAGGCAAAGGGAGCTGTGCTGCCACAGGAGAGCTCTTCACAATTCCTTTGACTGACCTTGACCAGCAGCATCTCAGACACTTGTGGATATAGATTTTAATGATGTGAACCCCTTTCCACCTCTAACAGTACTAGTACAATGAGGACACCAGAGGGTGTCAGAATTTTGCCCTTTCTTAGAAAGGTTGTTTCACTCCTAGGTAGGGAGAGAAATAATTTTCCTGTCCCACAAACTCTCCGGGGAGAACCCATGGCAGTTCTGCTAACCAGTTTGTTTGCTTGTTTGTTTGTTGGGTTTTTTTAAAGAAAACTCTTGCCCTCCTCAAAACAAGAAAGGAAGCTGAACTACCTGTGCTTGTTACTAGCAGAATTACAGCTGCAGTTTAGACATTGCATTTCTGCTTTCCATCTGTTGTCTCACTTATTTTTGCCGTCTGTCTCCTTGCTTTCAATTGTCTCTTCTGTGTCTCAGTTTATCCAATTTTCAGGGCTCGCCAGCCATTTCAGCATTATCACTGTCCTAATGGCTGTAAGGAGAGCAGAGAAGCTCTTTGCTAAATGATTTTTTTCCCACAGTGCCTCTGCACTTGCTTTGGTTGGTTTTTGTTTGTGCTTGGTGCTCCATGTTGTGTCATCTGGGAAGAGAGGAGATGTTTGCATAATGTGTATTTTGCTGGAGTTGTTTAATTTCTGCAAACATTTACACTCTGCAGCTCGTGGTGCCTTCAGGGCAGACTGTAATCTCAAACAGAGAAGGAAGCAAAGGGTCTACCCCATGCTGGCTGTCTCTGGCAGCCTGGAGGAGCTGGAGAACAGGTAGAGCCTGGCCCTCAGCACTCCCCTCCCTGCAGCTCTCCCAGCCTGGCTGGGGGGGTCCCACTTGGGAGGAAGCCACCTTGGGCAGCTAAGCATCATTTAGGGCAGCCCCACAGCGTTTGTAATTGATTCCTGATCTCTGAGATTGGACAAAAAGCAAAGGTAGATAAGGCCCCTTAGTCTGGGGAGAGGGGCAGAGGGAGGCGAGCAGTGCAGCTGCTGATGCTGAGCCTAAATACCCCATGAGCAGTCACAGCCCTGCTGTTTGCAACAGGATTTTTCTTTCCCACTTGTCCACAGTCGAGGAGTGCTCCTGGGGATCCATGCTTGCCTGGATTTTGTCTCTGTTAGATTAATGTTGTTTGCTAAGACTAAAGGAAATTTAAAGGACAATAAGAGGTTTCAGAGGACTTTAGAGGCTGTCCAGTTACTTCAGTGCATTCAGAGGAAAGAGGCACATGCCTTATCCAGGTGTGTATTAATTATCCCTGGTCCTTCCTCATTCCCATGGGAGGGAAATGGAAACAGAGGAGTTGAAACACCCGTGATTTTCCGTTCTACTTTCAGTGGATAAGAAGGCTCTCACTTCTCTCTGTGCAAGGGCTCAGGAAGGCCCATCAGCAATTCTGGATGTACAGGATTTCCTATGGTAGCTTCTTGCCTCATCTTTCCTTACCTCCTTCTGCCTCTGTGGTCCCCTGCAGTCTGAGGGTAGTATGTATGTATGTCTCTGTCCAGCCCAAGAATGTCCCATGGCTTTTCAAAATTTATTTTTGCTTAACCAATCTATGGATGAGTTAAAAATACTAGTACTTAACATGCATAAATGACAGTTTGATTAACAGCTCAATTCTACCTTCTTCCAGGAAGAAGGAAATCAAGGGAAGTTTTGTGCAACATCTTCAGTCTATGAAAAACCCATATTCAGAAAGATACACGCCACCTATTCACTTTTGACTTGAGCACATGCTTTGCTTTGCTGAATTGGCTTTACTGATTAGAGATGGAATTAAGCATATGCATAAATGAGTTGCTTAGCTGTGACTGATGTTGCGTAATTTGTATGCTGGAGCTTTTCCATGTAATTCAGCGAGAGCAGAGTCAGGGCGCAGCAACAGAGAGGTGATGCAGTTGTAATTGGCAGGATATGCCAATTAAAACTTATTCCCTTTCTATTGTAAAATGAGGTTTTGTTTTCTCATTAATGCCAGTTTCAGATTATGGTTGTGAATTGTTTTCAAGTCAGTGTGGTTTCATGGGACAAGTATTACAAAACATTCTTGCTTCAGCTATAGGAATATGTAGCTAAAAGGTATTCTATAGCTGTATCCAGGCTAACTACTTGCTGCTGAACTGCCTCATTTTTCAGACTGTTTCATTCTTGTGTTGGACAGTAAAATCATTAGAAAACATTCACTGGCAGCATTTAATAGCATATATTTAGAACCTGAAATAAAGAAACCAGACATTTGTGATGCGCCACTAATCTATTATTAATTTGTTAAATTCCACTCCTCCATACATGCAAAATAATAACATAGAAGTTATTAAAATGAAAATGATAAAATCTTTGTATTCATGGCTTTTTTTTTCTTTAATGTACCAGCTCATTTTATTTTTCTGAGAACCAATGGTGATTGCAAAGGTGAAAAATTGCAAACAAAACTAAGGAGAAGTTCAAGTTAGCCGAGGAGCCAAAAGTGTGATTCAGGAGCTGAAAATATCTCTGCACTTCATGCACCAAACTCAAACACTGTGCTTTGGCAACGCCCCCTGGATTAGAAGCGGAGTTTGAGGTCATTCCTCCTCCAGCCTGCCATGTATGGATAGGGCCCACGCTCATGACAAATTACTGTCTTACTAAGCGCACACCAAGAGCGGAATGACATCAGTGCAGAGGGATCTTGCCTCACTGTGGAGGACCAAAGACCCCACTGCTGCCTTTCTCTTGTTTGTCTCTAGACCTGGAGGACCAGCGAGGAGGTACTGGGAAGGAGGACACTTGAAACACTCCCTGTCTAGACATGGCAATAACAAGGAATAGTGAGGTGGAACACTCTTCTCCTTGTAAAGAAATTGCACAACGTCCAGCAGAAGTGCTAACAAAGTGTGTGGTCAGAGGTGCTTTTGTGGCCCCTTCAGATTTTTAAGACAAACGATCAGCTACCAGTGATGGTGCTTTATCATGGCTGCCAACCTGAAATGACAGTAGTGTACCCTGTGCTGGACAAACTGTCTTTGCAACCAGGAGCACAGTGTCAGAGAATGATTTCAGCTTAGCTGGCGTAGATCCAGAGCGCATCAAAGTCTGTCTTTGACTTAACACCAGTCTCACTGAGGTGTTAGTTTTATTTTATAGAAAATGTTGCCTTAGATTTTGCAGGTAACAACAACCAAAACTCTAAGCAGACCCCAAGTCCTTAGATTATTTTCTGCACAGACAAATTTCTGTTGTTCGCAAGCATCTCGCTTCCCTCCTGGTGTCCTGCAGGTCTGACCAGTTGCCAGCTTGTCAGGGGCAAGTCAGCTTTCTTCTAATGCTGAAACTGTCCAGCGCTGCTGCCGTCACTCTGCCATGGGCTCGAACTTGAGATGGTCTTTCCGTGGAGATGGAGATAATTTTGACAGCTCAAGTGATTGTCCTGGGCTTGTAGGACACCTGTTGCATTGCAGCCCACCTGCTTGGCTGCTACCAGTGGCTCTGCCTCAGTTTCCTTGTTGTGCACGTGGCTGTATTGTTTTTTCCCAAGGCATGGGTGTTGTAGCAGGCTTAGTCATGCAAAGAGGGAAGGAAAGCCAAGGCACTCAGTGTAGGAGGTTCCTCATGGTGATTTTGTTGAAACCTGTTTGGATGCACAAGGGTATCAAACTCATTTTCGCTGGGGACCACATCAGCCTTGTGATTGCCTTCCAAGGGCCGAATGCAATTTTAGGACTGTATAAATGTAGGAGTAGTTAATTTATACAGTCCTAAAATTACATTCGGCCCTTGGAAGGCAACCATGAGGCTGATGTGGCCCCCAGTGAAAATGAGTTTGACACTCCTGGTAGAGCATGAGCTTTACCTGGAATCCTATCTTGGGTTCAGCTGAGACTTGATATTTCCACTTTCTCTGCCTACTCTTGAAGGATCTCCATATGTACTCGCATCTTGCTGCCAGCTGCCTGCACAAACAGCCCCTCTTCTCTTGGCAGCAGCAGGCAAGATGAATGGCTTGGGCAATGTGTGTATATGGACGCTGGGTCAGTTGTCAGCCTGACCACTGTCTAGAAGCATCAAACCTGGTTATTGAGAGCACTCATCTCAGCTGGCAGTGTCCAAACTGTTATTTGCAGTGAGGTTACGGACCTATACTTAGGAGGATGTGCTCTTGCTAATTTAGCTCCTGGCTGAAGAAAAAGTAACCCAAAATCATAGTTCCAGCAGTGGCAGCAAAATAAGATCCTGTGCAGAGTGGGCTTTGGGGATAGAGAAGATAATGTAGGGAGGATCCAAAGAAGAAATAATCTCCTTCATTTTAATGAAGTCATCCACCTATGTGTAAAGTAAACAAACAAAGTTCATAGGTGACATTCCAAAAGTCACTTGGCATGACATAGCTTTTAGGTAAATTTTGTCTGGATTGCTAACTTTCTGCAGTGCCTAAGAGACAATAAGATGAGCTCAGATAACACATGTTAGTAAATATGACTATTTTTATTTCTGTAATATGTGTACATACACATACATGCATACACACAAATGCATACATACGTGTGTGTATGTATGCATATGAATTAATGCATGTATAAATTGGAAAAAAATTTACTAAGATTTCTTGGTGCTCTTTGCATGCAGATCTGCAACATGGTGCTAGCATGCAGGAACCAAAATATCAAATGAAGAAAAGCTGCGAATAAAGAAAATTTAAATGGGCTATCACAGTCCTATTAAGAAAAATGTGGAAGCAAAAAAAAGCATAAATACTGAAAAATAAATTAGGCTTCAAATGTCTTTCTGCTTTAGTGATGAAGACAAAAATGTTTACAGCATAGAGACATTTGATTAAAAAAGTAAATTATATCCCTTTAACTTTGGAGGTAGTTCAAGATTTGGGCCATTAATTTCATTAAACTGCTTGTAGGAAAACACATTTCTGCAGTACCAAGAGCTTCCAGAATGACCCAGAATTAAGAGGGCAAAGGCAGAGACACTCTAAGTATTTTAATTCATGTATTCATGGATGATTTGTGTGAACACATTAAGAACACCAGTAAAGTAATGGGAATAATTTCCTTCCACTTTTTCCAAATTCAATTGCATATGGTGTGATTGCATTTGATCAGGACATGGACGTCATTTCTCAGATGATTTTGTTCTGCTGTTGTTCATATGAAGTCAATTTAAAGTATGACATTGCTTTTACCTTCCTTAAGTAGGAAGATGGTTTTACTTCTGGAGTTAGCTGCCAGAGCTATCAAATTGTGTGTATAATAAATTGTGCTTTGTTTAGAGAACGATAACTGTAAAATATTGCCCATTCAGAGAAAAAGTACTGAGACTGACACTGATGCCTGAAGCTTAATGCATCAGAGCTGCAATCAAGCAAATTTTAGACTTCTTATTTCTCCCATTACAGATCATAGAGTTCTCCAGACTTTCTGTGTTTGAAAAGGAGAAATGGAGCAAAGAGAGCATTAGAAAATCCACACAGACTGGGTTCACAGTCTCTGCATACCACAGTACAGAAGCTTGAATGGTCAATTCATTGTATTGAGTAAGAAAGCATGTATAACAGAGGATTTGGACCCATGGAGTAGTGAGAGATTTGCATATAGCCTCACTGCTTTGAGTTACCAGCCATGAATTCAAGCCCTTGGGTAGTATGCTATAGAAGCATGCGCTTTTTTCTAACTGCATTGCCTGGCTCTTCTTTGGTACGAATTATCCTATACAATCCTGGACCTTGGCTGCAATTTAAATGGCACGTGGCTTTCTTATTGACCTGTTCAAACTGAGGCTTTAGGTGAATTCACAAACCATGGCAAGGCGCGGTCTGTGCTGCAATGCGATCTGCTGCAAGCCAGTTAAGGAGTAACATGGGCATGGCTTTACTTGCCCTTTGTACTCTTGAGGCAATTTCACCCATTTATTGTGCTATTTCAGAACCTTCAAATAATTAGCAGTAAAATATTATCCAATTGCTTTCCTTAAACTTCAGTTTCTGAATAAAATACACAGAAGACTTCTGGTATTTTTTACCTTGTGAAGCACACACATATCTTCCTGTCGCCCCTCTACCTCCAGCTGACTTTGCAGCGTCAGTGTAACAGATACATAAAAAGTAATATAAAAAAAAGTCCTTGTTCTTATCGATCCATGAAATGAGTTAATCTTTATGGTCAGATGATGCCAATGCCTACTGCTACATTTAGGTTTCACCACTGAAGGTGTAGTTCTACCATGACAAAATGATGATGGTAGCTGCCAAGGGAGAATCTGGCAGTGTAGGAGTTATTATCAGAGCCCTTCTGCCTGTGTGTTGCCAGGTCCTAATCCTGGAGTGTCTGAGATACAAAGTTCAAATTGAAAAAAACCTCTTCCAAGCAGTAAGACACGCCACGCTTCTCATACTCTCATTTCTCTTCTGATGTGCTTGTTTAATCTTAGTTTCCGTGGCTGGCAAACAACGGCAGCAGATAAAGCGAGTTGTGACCAGATAAGACCAAATACTAGCAAATGCTCAGCAGTGGTGGTTGCATTGCTGTCTGTCCTTGGTGGGCAGTCGCTGAAGGCACACTTGTTTGCTTCTGCTGCCAAAGAACCAAGGATTGCACAAATTTTACTAATGTGGTGATAAAAACAAATGAAAAGTTCCTGGGTTTAGTATCGCAACAATGCCTCTGGGAGCTTTAATTGGGCAGTAAAATCCTGTTTGATGACACGTGCGTTATCTGGGCTCATTAGAGACTGTGCAGGTTGGCTGTTCCCTCAGACTACATCCTGTTTGCTAGCACCAGGGCTTCTGTAAGATGGTGGGTTAGTAAGGAGGCAGTAGCAGACAAAATCTTACTACCCTTAACCAGATCTTGTGCTGGATAGTGTTTTTCCTAATTGTAAGCAGCGATTAAGCCTCTTAAAGACTCAGAAATGGATCTAACTGTCACTGAAATCAGGGCAGTCTTTCATGCTTGGATCAGAGGCTAAAGTATGCTTTCAGGAACACCACTGAAGACAGTGAGGTTACCACAGCGAGGGGGAAGATGCTGGTTCCTATCAGTTAGGAGCTAAAAAATAAATTAGGGAAAATAGAACATAGTGTTCCTCGTGGACTTCAGTTTAAATATTCTTTTTGAAGCTGGAGCTGCAGCAGTGTGATTTTGCTTCATAAATGACATATTTTACTAATGGCTTCATTCTCTTTGCATTGAAGTCACCTCTGCTCCTGCCAGCGTGCTACAGAGAGCATTTAGTGTAAATGAGAATAAAGACCCTTGTCTGCAGGTTGTGGATTAGGTAAACTAATTCACAGTGCACGTTAATTAAAAATAACTGTGTGCAAGTGTAGCCAGCATCACTAAAGCCAGTCAGGCCTGTGAAAGCCCAGGGCGACCTGGTTGGGGGCTGGAAGGTGTCTGTACCTCACCAGAGAGCTGCAATCCAGAGCACCCCTGGGTCCTACTGAAGGACGGGGGAATAAGGACTCAAGACTTCTTTATTGCTTTGCTTTGTTTTTCGAGTTGAACTTATCTCAGGACAGTTGTAAAAATAGCGAGTGAAATACTGGCCCTGCTCAAAAGGGTTTTGCCCTTGAGTCCAGTCATGCCAAGGTTTCACCCACAGATTAAAACCGTATTGGGCCCTGTCTGTTCAAGGGTTCAGAAGTAGTTCCTGGCTCCACATTCAGATCATTTCCTAGGAAGTTGTATATTGTTGTGATAAAGTGTCATGATCTTGAACCAGAGCATATATTATTTTATATACTCAGCTGCTTGTATAGACCACTGTTGACATTGTCAGTAACACTTAACATTTGCTATTTGTTTTTGTTGCCAATAGCAAATATTATGGAAAAAAACAAACAAAAAAAAACAAAAAAAAACATAAGCATATGTCTTTGATTGCAAACCAGTTCCAGGCCTGCTTTACCCTTCATGTTTTGGGACCCTGTTTCCACCAGCTCACATCACGGCTCTGCTAGCGGTGGCACTGCTGCGTGTCACCCACCCCGTGGTGGACAGGCCTTGCCCTGGGTATGGGGCAGCCTGGGCAGCTGTGGCATTCGCTGGAAGCAGAAGGTTTGCTATTGGCTTCAGTGCCAGTATGTCTAGGCCATGGGCACAGATCTGCAAGTCCAGTGTGCTATGTTTGAGATTTTCCTGTCCAAGTCCTCTGGCATGCTCCTCTGCCATGACATTGTAAGCCCTTGAGGAACAGGCACCTTCTCCTGCTGCAGTGGACTGACTGCCCCCTCAGGGTGGTCAGCTGGGGCCCAGCGTCATGGCCAGGGCAGAGAGCAGAAGGGGTGACACCAGCTGCACTTCGCTCTGGGGACCGTGTGTTCCCCTGGGGTGCTGCCCTGTCCAGGAGCACATCCACCCTGCGATGCTCACACTCATTGCCCATCCCTGTCACGTCACCTGGGGTGGCACCTCGTGTGGGCGTTCAAGCACAGAGGGAAGTCTGGAAGAAAGCGCCCTGAGCAAAATGCACACTGTGATTGTCTGTGTTTTCACACTGGTCTTCGACAAAATCAGAATAGCCAGGCCCATTGGAGTATGTGATCACTAAAAGATCACTGAAGGTTTGTTGTCTTGGTATTAATGAGGCAGGTGTTTCAGTCAGCTCTATTATGTGCAAATTAAATATGAGTCTCCAGTTCCTGATGCATTGCTTGTGTGCCCTGATTAAGGGTAACCTCCTTGTATTCAATAACCCCCTCCCTGCAGGTGTAAATAGGGCAGCCTGTAGCCGTCTGATGCCTCTAACACATTAACGAACATGTCTTCTGGTGCTCTGTGCCTTGGACTCACAGATGTACATCCACTCCTGCATATGCACACACAACAGATCTTTTGTATACAGAAAGTGCCTTTTGGTGGCCTTTCTCAGAGTAGCAGAGTGATTTTCACAGTTTACATTAATAATTTTTTTTTCTGAAACAGACTAGCATCATATGGAAAGGGAAGTTTTAGAGGTGACCTCACTTTGTGAGCACAGTGCTAGACAGGAAAGAAGCAGAAAAAAAGACAATTGCACTGCTCTGATTTAATAGCAAGAAAGTATTTGCATTTAATTAAAAATATGTGCTGTTAAATTCTGATTTGGGCAGGGTCTTTTCAAAATTAGGCAGGAAACCTGGAACTGCAAGCCCTAAAGGTAAATAGACTACAAAGGCACTTCTCTGCTTTGTGTGTTTACACTGCTTGTTGTATACATCGTGTTTGAAAACATATCGTTGTATGCACCTTTTGGTCTTGCATATCTATTGTTTTTACCTCGGAATATATTAGTTGATGTCTATTCTAGCCCACAGCTAGAATAGCAGCTGGAAACTGCAGGAGAGCTACTGATTGCTGCTACCACATTGCTCTGAGGGAAGAACACCCCAAGTATCACGAAGCACTGTGACGGAATCTCTGAAGTTCTTACGAGTATTGATGTAGCCAATGCCATAATGTCAACTAGGTTATAAAATCAAACAGCAGGCTGAATAGACCACAATACTTAAAAGTCTTTCATACTTGTTTTCCAAACAGGTGGAAGAGAGACTCAACAGCCATATTCGCTGGAGCAGTGAACCCAATTGCCTTGACTGGAACTATTACTCACTTGCACCTTTGACGGCAGCAGCCAGGTAGGAGAGCAAAGAAGGAACAGGTTTGAGTGAACTGAGGGAGTGGGTCTGGGTGAATAGTTTTTCATTCTCAGAAGGCTTCACGTGGAAGTCACTCACATTTAAATACTGATTACATGTCCTTTTGTTACCACTGAAGTCAGCTCTTGCTGAAATCAGAGGCATTTCTCTTTTGGGGCAGGTTATGTTTTTATTCATTTGGAATTGCTGTCTTTGCTTTATCCACATATTTCATTTGTCATCATTTTCCCTCCTCTATGCAGTCCTTGCATCAAGTGCCCAGGAAGCACACTTTTTGAACTAAATAAATAAACAGAAAAATGTACTTGTAAAAATATCAGAAGAAATGGTGGGTGGGGTTTTGATATCTGAAACTTTTTTTTTCATTTTTAAATTTTCTTAAAGTTTAAGAAGTTGGTGATTTCTGCTTGACCATCTTGCCATTGCTAATACCGTTAAAGTATTTCCTCTCGGTCATGAACACTTGGGCAAATATAAACTTTAGTTATGAAAGTGCTGACACTATAGAACAATGACATCCAAGCTAGCTTAAAGGTAATGGATCCCCAACAGCAGTCTCACTAGGGCATCAGATAGTTCTGAAGCCAGTTTATCTTGTCAAGAAAAGGTCTGTTTTCAGCTACTCATTGCAGCTCCAGGTTTATTTGGGTTGGTAGTCACAGGATGGACAGGTTTCACATTGACTTTGTCTCAAAAACTGTGCCTGCGTGCAGTACAGAGTTACTTTTGTTGCTGGAGGAAACCTGAGACACTGCCAAGCTTCTCTTCTCTGTACTAGCACATCCTTGATGGTCAGAGAATTATGTTAGCCCTCAGAATTTAACGAGACTGGCTTGAAATAATGAAAACTTAAGAAAAAGTTTGATCCTTCTCATTGGCCTTCTCTTTTTTAAAATTATCCAAGATTTATCTGCAACCATAGGAGCTGAGCATATAAGGGAGACACCGGAGATTCTTATGTGGAATTATGACCACCGGAGAAGGTGTTAAAAAAAAATGCAGAACATATTTTGAGATAAACCCCCCCAGATTTTTCAGAACTATGTCAGTGATATTTGACCTACATTTCATTCTATATATGAATTGAAGGAAAAAATGGAGGGGGTTAAATTTAGATGAGCTATCCCTTGAACCTTTGCTCAAACCTGGAACTGGTCCCAAATACTCTGCAGTCCAGGGTGGTGCTGTATGAGGTATCTCATCATATAGATCCCTCTCCCAGTCCCTGCAGTGGAAGCTGTGTCCGTCTGTGTTGCACTCTTTCCCCTTTGCGGTCCCTCAGGACTAACAGAGATCTTTCTGTGCAGCCTGGGATCAGAGCTGGGTGGGCGAGGGGGTTGCAAACTGATGGCTGTCAGTAGGGTGTTGCCAACAAACATGTTGTCAAAAAACAAGGCATCATCCCTGCCGGAGATCCCGTGGAATTTATGTTGAAAGTTCAGCAGGAAAACAAACTGTCCTCATGCACCTCTGAGCTCTGTTGCCAGTTTGGGAAGCTTTAACGGTGTGTGAAATTTATAAGCAGGAGTAATGGAATACTCTGCAGTACAGAAACCCAGCCATGTCCTGACTCACCAGGCAGGATTTAAGTGTAAAACTGAGAACTTTGGTACATAAGAGCATGGCAGCCATCCCCTCAAATGGGGTTTTAGCATAAATTTTTCAGGTTTTATTTGTGTGGAACTTAATGGTACTTCTGTGCCTTGGGCCCTTATTGCTGTGGCTCTCTTGTATGCTGAGAACTCTTTGTGGCAATGTGTCAGCAGAGTAATGGCACGCTTTCCCTTTTTGTTTGAAACATTTGAATTTTAGAATAGATACCCTCAACGTAGTTCAGACCAATGTTATTGTAACTATGACAATTTGTACTGCTACCTTGCGTGCTAAAGATATTAAGGCAAGCACTTAATACTGGTAGGATAGTAAATATGCTGTGTGAGCTAATAAAAGGCTCCCATTAAGTATCTGAACCCTATTACTTCCTACTTTACAGGTGAAAGCTTACAGTCTGACTCCACTGCTACATATGGGGCAATAGGAAGGCACATTTTTTCTGAAGACCAGAGCATGCAATGCTGCCAAACCAGCATTCCCAGGTGCCCTGCAGGGGATGATTCTTGCAGCAGAGTGAGATTGCACAAGCTGCGGTGCAAAGGACTAGCTGCTACATTTTGGCTGAGAATCCTTTGAAAATGCTGGTCCTGATTCTCTACCAGTTGAAACCTTTATTTATTTATACCTGGGTAAAGTGAATGCTGAGCGAGCATAAAGT
Organism: Streptopelia decaocto; assembly: GCF_964273445.1. Taxonomy (NCBI): domain Eukaryota; kingdom Metazoa; phylum Chordata; class Aves; order Columbiformes; family Columbidae; genus Streptopelia; species Streptopelia decaocto. Next base: position 58,349,095 of record NC_138656.1, read on the forward strand.
GCCACTACCCTAGTGCTAAAGGAGCCGTTATCCACTTTGCCCAAATATAAATGACTGTGCAAAGGGTGAAGCAAGTTCAAGGTCTCTGTTTTTGTGATGACATTGCCCCTAGCTCCTGCTGCTCATTGCTGATGGTGTGAACAGGAGGCTGCGTCTTCATGGTGGTTTGAGTTCAGGATGCGCAAACACTGGGGGAAGCAAGAACACTCATTTCTTGTCCTGCTATTAGTGAGAGAGAAAAACGTGTTTCTTCTTCCAAGTCCAGGAGGTGGCCGAGCAGGGTGCCGGGACAGCAGATCCATTTGCTGTTCTCTGACAGTCTGGGGTGGGCAGAAAGAGACTCGAGAACATCCGGAGGAGCCAGAAATGGGCGCTGCGGGGTCCCACAGTCCCCGGGCACGAAACGCCGCCGAGGCCGAACTTCTGCCCGCGGCCGCCGCAGTGCCCGGGGCTGCCGGCTGCGCGCCTCCGGGCTGGCGGGTGCGCGCCTGCGGGGCGGCGGGTGCGCGCCTGGGAGGCTGTCGGCTGCGCGCCTGCGGGGCGGTGTGTGCGGGGCCGGCGGCGGCTCCAGCGCTCTCCGCGCTGCAGTGGGGCGGGGGAAGGCGGCGGCGGCAGCAGCAGCGGTGGCCCCGGGCCACCGGTCGAGGTCTGGAAGAAAAGAGGCTGCGTCTGCCGCAGCTGCCGCCTGCCAGCCCTTGTCCCCTCGGGAACCTGCGACACCCGTCTGCTGGCGAGGAGGTTCAGTGTTTATCTTCTGATTCTGTTTATTTCAGAGCCTTTCCCCCCCACACTCCCCCCACCCTTCTCCCCAGTAAAAATCAGGACTCGGTTAATGAAATCTAACAGCTTGGTTTCATTTTTCCCCCATACACAATATGTGCTTTGTGCATCTCCTGTGCAGCCATGATAGCTGGCAGTGCATTAACATGCTGTACATTGGAAGGACACGGTCCCTGAAATCCTCTGGCACCTCAAGCTACTGCTTTCAAACTAGAACAGAGACAGATAAGGATATCGTGAAGGAGAAGCTCGGTGTTGCATATTATAAAATTGAATCCTAAAAAAAAATTGATACTTTTGGCAGTACTTCATATCTTGTAAATAGAACCCATATATATTCATGCGTATTTTAAGTAGAATATAGTGTACTGCAATTTCTGCTATCTAAGCAAATATCTTGGTAGAGTAATTTAAAAAGAGATATTTTTTTTGTAGCCAGCCCTGCACCAATGAAATAGCAATGCTGGCCTATGTTAGGCATTCTGAGCCAGAATCTGCCAGCTGTACCTGCTGAAGGCAATGAGGATGCTCAGGAGCTGACCTAGCCCTGGGTGAAGTCAGCAGTGGCTGGCTCCTCCTGAGCAGAGCTGCGTGTAGATTATGTGCAGCAATGCCTGCTGCTGTGGAAGGGACCCCTTTAAAAAGCACGAAATGCAGATTGTTTTGAGTTACAGGCAGCAGGAAGGATTCTTCCTCTATAATACCTGGATAAACTTGTATTTATGTAGCTGTATCATTTCTGCAAGTAACCTACCTTTTATTAGGGATAGGTTGTGATAAGGTAATAAACTCTAAATTACACTGATGTGATTAATTTTATGTAACTTCTAGTATGTGTATATGCATATTCACATCTATATTTCCCTCTGTCTCAGACTATGCCAAGGTTACACATTCAAGGCTTACAGCTGCTGTTTTAAGTCTGCCAGTGACATATATTCAGAATTATTGTAACATGCCATGCTGTAGTAATGCTAAATTAAATGTTTCAAAAGATAAAAAAGAAACCGTAATATTTGTTGGTCTTTAAAGGTATTTCTGTGAATCTTGCTTTTTGTTGCTCTGTTCTTGTCAGAAATTTGAAGAATTTACGTTTTTGAAAAATTACATAATATCCAGAGCCCTGTGCAAATCTGTGTGAGCTGAATCTCTTGCTCACTGACACTTTGCTAAAAAGTTCTGAGACTGCAGAGTTTCAGCCAGCTGGGAATTTCAGATCCACACTAGCAGTTATCTCCAGATGGCTGCACTCTTACTTTGTACCAAGCCTTCTAGCATCTCAGTGGTTGCATGTTTGGAATGGTGATGTATACTGTTCCACTTGTTTTTGCCAGAAAATGTACAGGGCATTGTATGGTAAGTTTTGGCACATGCTATAGCTCAAAGAAGAGGTGACAAAGACAGTATGGGGAGAGAAGAGAGGAAAGGAGAAGGACAGGAGAGGAAAGGAGTAAGAAAATGCAGCAAGAAGTGTTTATGTCAGCATAATGAATTCAGTCTGACTGGCAAATACAATTTGACTGCAACTTGTGAATTTCATTGAATTTGATCCAAGAAAGACACAGCTGAGCAATCTGCAGGAAGCAATCTTTTCCTAGAAGTATGTGGCTCCAAACTGTACAAATTCTTCCACTGGTTGTAAAATGTCTGTACGCCACTGGACCTGTGTAATCAGATGCTTTTGAAGAGAAAGTTGTGTATTGAGACAGCCAACTGAAGAATAACAAAAAAATAACTGAATGTAGAATTTTGAAAGAAGAAAACCTATACTATTTGAAGTTAGCCAACGAAGCCTTAGTGATAAAGACAGTTAATCATTTCTGGTGCAGCTGTTTCCTGACATTTCTGCAAAATGTTGTGGAAAAATTAATGCAGGTTTGTTCAGTAATGGTTTCAAGCTTGGCTAGTGGAAAATATGACAGTATTTCCATCGTCAATTAAGAACAAGCAAGGCTTTTTTTTTTTTTTTTTCCTGTAGGGGAAGTGGTATGCAGTTTGTACTGCACAGGAAACTGTAGACTTGAGAGCAGCTGTGTGATAGTAACAGGTATGCGGAGGACATGGAGAAGAGCCTGGGCCCTCTTCTTTTATCATATGTGTTTTAGTGTAGTACAGCTCCCTCTGTTATATGCTGGAAGAGGCCTCTTACACTAATCTAGCACATGGGATATTCCTTCGAGCGTCTGACTCTGAAAATATATGCCCTTCTTCTTGCTTCAATAACAAAGCTTGTATCAATAAGATTTCCATTGTGATTGTATTTTATTATTGTGATGTCCTGAAAGAGTGACTCATTTTGGTGGAGAGACACAGGATTTTTTTAACCAATCTATGAAATTCATTTTGCTTGCTGTTTGATCTCAATGTGTGTGATTTTCACAGCCATGCAGCACGCCTCGGTGAGCACGTGTGGTTGCAGTGCTCCGTGGGTGCAGAGCAGCAGTGACCCTGATGTCACTGAGTAGCTGCTTTGTGGTCGGGGTAGAGGGCAACTTGTCAGCCTCCTGCACAGCACAGACACGGGGCTACGCATGTGTGTGAACTTGGTATCATATGTGAGTACATAGTGTTGCAAATAGGCAAGAAAGCATGCGTTTCAGAAATGTGAGTGTGGCCAGACGGTGCATTCCCCTCGCAGATCAGCGTAGCTGAAGGTCACGGTAGCAGCTGAGCAGCGGCCTTTGTCCACTCCTTCACCTCGTCGCCCGCAGCACCTGGCAGGCGGCCAGCTGCCGACAGCCTCCTCAATGGCACCCTGGGGCTCCCGCTCCTGCCACGGCCCCGCTGGGTTTGAGCTCAGCTTCGTTCGGGGGATGCCAGATCTGCTCCGCTGTCACACAGGCTGCATGGGACAGGAGGTAGTAGAGAAAGGGCTGAGATCTACTCTTGAGAGTAAGTTATGAAAACCAGTTCTAGGTTGTCTGTAAAATTAACATTTTACTCACAGGGATCTATATTTTATTTTGTGTTTAAAAATGTGTTACTGTGAAAATACAGTGGTACAGAATTACTGTAAATCACTGCAAATTTTTAGGTGAACAATTTAGGTGCTCAGTACCTCTTTTTGGACTGCAAGGAGTTGTACAAGCCTGCCTAGTCTAATAGCTTTTTTCTTCCTCTGAATCTCTGAGATACTTTGAGCCCTACCATAAATATGATTTCTAGCCTGTTTACACAGTAAGATGATTCATGCTAAAGTGGTTGATAGAAGATGCATTATGATGAATGGTTTGTGCTTTTCTACTATCCCTCCAAAGAGGAGACGCTTACTCAATGTTTCTCCTGCAAATTTAGAAGACCCTTAGCAAGCTCACTAAAAATGTTTGTCCTACTCTCTGTAATGTTAGCTGTGGAGTCTGTAGTTCTTATTGATGAGTTTAAGCCGGTGTAAAACAACAACAACAATGAAGTTACATCCATGATCCGTGACCAATCACATAAAAGTCTAGACCAAGTTCTGTCTGGTGCAAGTCTACTGTGAGGAGCTTTGTTGAAGACTCTCCCAAGTGTACAGTGCCTAGTGCAGGTAAACCTGTTGCTGAAGTCAGTGGCAGCTTTACCAGTTTCAGAGCATTAGGAACAGCTTATATATAGGAGCCTGTAATTAATCTTGATTTGGGACATTAAAAGATTAATACTCCAAACATTCCATCCGTTACCACGTGTGTACCAGCACTGCAGTCAATATACTGTCGTGCCTGTGGTGGGAACACTTGTGTGCTGCAGGGTGTGCATGGGAGTAAGGGAGAGATGAGGGCTCTGTTCTTGCAGCTTATCTGATGTGGGAAATCTGGGGGCACTGGGTCAGACATGAGCTGCTTTTCAACTTCTCAGCATGAGAGCTGTGCCTACAGCTGCTTAGGAATTTCCCATAAAAACAATTTGTCAATTGAAAGCAGAATTTCTACAAGAACAAGTTTTCCACTGGAAAATCTCCATATTGCTATTTTTATTTTTTTGTTTTCCAGTGGAGATCTCTGAATTAAATACTTCCCTTTAAGTCATCTTACTTCATGGAGAAGATCTTTGATTAGCTGAACTGAGCTAAAACCATTTCAGTTGCCATTAAGTTGTGCCTGCCTATTATTCCCTCTCATCTCATGGCAAATGGCAGTACAAAAACTTGATGCTTAACAAGTTCCTGTGGGCAGGTCACATTGACAGTCCTTCATGGCCCACACTGTATTGTAGTCACCCATGTGAATAAGTCTACTAACTACTGAAGAAGCAATGTCATAGTGAAACATTCTAAAATAGGGGCCCTAAACTCTGGGAAACCAGAGGAACCTTGGCCATTTGTGAGCTTGTACCTTTGCCAGTTTCCCAAATTTTTGTGTATTTTTTACTGGTTATTCCAAACGTCTATGGGGGTTGTAAAACTCTTGAATTCCATTTAAGATTAATGGGAAATAAAAAGTAAGCATATTTAAGGGATTGGAAAGTTGGCTAAGGTCACACCATCAAAGTTCTTGAAGGACTCCCACACACGTTTTGCTTTATTGCCTGCCCTAACTGTGCCTATGGAAGGCAGCTGGGTGGTGGCTGGGACATCACTGTAGGTGACTGGGCACCTGGTGCTGAGCATATGGGAAGGGAGAGAGGAATGCTGCTGACACCAAGGTATTCACTGAATCACACAGTGACCTCTTATGGATGCAGGTTAGAAAAGAATGAATGCACACACCGCTTTTACTCTTTAAAGTAACAGCTTGAATAGTTCGCCAAGATTATTAGTAGATGCTCTGTTCTCCTCAGGGTACTGTGTCACCAGACTTTTATGAATCTTTTTCATGCTATCCCTCATCGGTTTTCCATCCTGTTCTCATTTAGACATGCAGCTAGTTCTTCCTAAAGCACTAAACCTTTGGCTGTATTGCATGGTGACCAGCTGACAGATTTGATGGTCATGGCTAGTGGCACACACAGAGGACTAGCTCCTGCTGTCCCCAAGGGAAACACGTCCCCCCGAAGGAAATGGGCTGTACCAAAAAGCACGCTGCGTGACAGCCACTGCACTGGAGGAAGCTCGCTACCTACATGAGGCTGAAGGCTGGCATGGATTTCTGCACCTTGTGCTCACAGGAAGCTGCGTGGCAGATGTGTGACTTTCCCTCAGGCAGCCTTCTCTGTGCTCCTCAGAAAGGCATGGGAGTTGTGGTTAAATATTACAGTCTAACCTTTTAATCAGAGACCTGAACAGGAGCTAAGTAGCTTTAAACCATTAGCCCCATTTTAAGTATCTTTTCCATGAGAGGAAGGGCAGTTGACTCTCAATCATGTTATATCTTCCAAATGAGTGACTCAGAATGAAGATCCTGGGCTCCCCTTACCTACAGCAGAGCATGGTGCCAGTGCATCTAATGAAACCGATAAGTTCAAAAGTCCTCCTCTGTCCCTCATTCCGCTCCTCTCGTAGGATTCTATTTCTCTCTCCCTCTTGCTCTGTTATTGGTTTGCTTTGGCCATCGTAATTTTCACTGGGTAGCCTGAATCAGATTTCTGAATGCTGACTGCTAGATCTGAGCCTTCTCACTTCTGGGAGGACAGGAGTGACAACTTATGAAGAACCTGCTTGGCTGTGAAATCAGGAGGGCTTTTTGAGAGCTGCCTTAGCCATTAGCCCTGCCAGCATCTTAGTTCTCACCAGAGGGTGCTGGGAGCCCTCCAGTCCTGAATCCTTCTGCTTCCCCACTGCTCAGTTGCCCTAGTGCTGAGGATGAAGGTGACAGATCTGAACTGAGAGGAGAAGAAGCGGCACATGTAGACTACGGACTGGTCATTTATTCTTTATTTAAATATGTCAAAAATTACATTTAGCAGATACCAGTATAACTCCTTGGCACTTGAGGGAATGCCAGATAGGCTTTCCATGCTAACAGGGAAGACTTAATTGTGACTGAAAAGCTGAATACAGTTTCAAAGGTAACACAATGTGATACCACCATTTCCACCCATGTACTGTCTTTTTTGGGGAAAAAAAAAGCCCACCTCACTTTTGATTCCCTGTGCTAAAAGAAATAGTGTTCTTCAGTTATAATTGAAACTGGAGATTTCATTCACCTGTTAGAATGTAAAGACTAAGTGAAGGAGAGATCTTAGCAATTATTCAGACCGTTTGGCAATAAAAAAAAAAATGGCAAAACCTACGCTGGTTACAATCAGTTGGATTTCACACTTGTGTTACAAAAGCCATGAATGGCCTCAGTTCTGCATTTAAGACAGGCAAAAATTGTTCTGTTTAGTGTGTCCTATAATTATCTAGCACAGAAATATTTTGGGGAAGTGTAAAAATTAATCCTCAAAATTTAAAAAGGGGAAGGAATGCTGATGTGGAAGTATTAAATTAATGCCATCTCGGTAACAATTTTACCAAATGTAGGGAAGAGTCGTGCACTTCATGTCCTTGTTACAAGATTACTGGATAAAATACTCCCACTAAGTTAGAAATCCACTGTAAACAGGTCTCTTGCTGTTAGAGTTGATGTATTTTTGAGGATGCAGTGGCTCTTAGAAGGAGCAGAGCGCATTGTGCAATAACGTGACCTTATGTTGCATAGACACTTCCAGTTTTGGAATGCGAAATGTCTGAAACTGGGAGTGGGTGGACAAGAGGTGGAGCCAGCCAGGAGCCTGGGTGGCTGCGTTTCTGAGAAACTCTTCTGCTGGTGAGTCCTGCTAATTTGCCAGCGTATGGCTAAAGCCCTGAATAGTGCTAAGTCAAACCACTAAACAACATCAAGTCGCAAACAGACACGGAGCTATAGGGCGATATTTTGGAAGTTAAACGTTGTAAAACTTAGTTGAAAACAAGGCTGAATTCTTTCAGACCCGAAACCACAGCCTCTCCAAATGCGTCAGACTCCTGATGCTGAAGCGAGGTCAGCTTCCTCCCCCCCACCTGTGAGTCAGGACAACTCTATTAAAGGAAGCTTTTATTGGAAGCTGTCAATAGAGAGGTAAACGACAGGCAGATGGTGAGGACACACTGGGAAAGAATTTGGATCCTGTGTCTGCATAAATGGTCACCAACAGGGAGAAGACCATTTTTCTGGAGAACAGAGGGATACTGAGGAAAGAATAGTGTTTAAGCAAGAGGTAGGTTCACCTGGTTTCACCTTCTCTCTAATTAAACCTAGGATTCAGAGTCCACTCAAGTTGGCATTGTATCCACTTCCCAAGGGAGACAAAGGCTGAGTCTCTTGTGGGCTCAGTGCCCTCAGTGTTTGTCCACATACTTTTGCTGAAAATCACAGAAAAATAATCTTAAGGCAGCTCAGTTCCCTGTAGGGAGAAAAAAGGAAACCAAGGAGGAAACAAAGTATTGGACTAGTGGGAATTTCAGCAGCGTGACCCTTATTTTCAGGGAATGTAGACATCTTTTGGAATAAAAACTTTTTAGTGTAGTCATGCACTCACTCTTTGCTATAAATTCAGTCTTGTTCCTGAGTGTATCAATGCTACTGGGGCTTAAAAATGTCAGTGAGCAATGCCTTCCCATTTATATTAGTGCTCCTTTAACTTTTTCCCTGTTGTTTATTATTTCTCTTATTACCTAGACTGCTCTAGCAGGGTGTTAGCATAGATGAAATTCCTGTAACAGGCATCATTTGAACAACTGAGACCTGTGGTTTTAGCTGTGCTCTTCTTTTAATGCTAGCAGGTGCTCTGTGCTTCCTGAACTCACTGTTATGCTGCTGGAGAAGAGATACCTTGCAACAGCTTTGTGATTAAAAAGATACCTCTAGAACTAATTTACAGTGTCAGTAATTGTATTGTTTCTATATGAGATTGCTAGCAGAAGGAAAGAGATCCTGGAAACCAGCTGTAGTTATTTAATTCATGACCTGTCAGAAAAGAAGGTTTTGGTTTCCAGTCCTGACGAGCACCTCGAGTGAAAAGCAGAGCATGGTCCTGGTGATGCAAAGAGCCAGCCTCCCCAAGCCCTCAGCATACTGGGTGGCATTGTGTTTGAGTGATTTTCCTGAGAGCATCCCATGTGGAGTTTTCTTGAAGGCTTATAATGTACTGGTTTTATTCACTTTCCATTTCACTGATGGAATAATTTTATTAACTTTCCCACAAGCTGATTCAAACTGCATAACAAGGGGGATCAAAAACGGTTACTCTTCTTTGCACCTTTAATTTTCATGTCAATGTTAAGATTTGGATTTGAATCTGTGGGTGGTGCATTTTAACAGCTGCCTCAGCAATGCTTTGTTCCTAGAGGTGTAAGTAACCTTTTCTTTAAAAAATGAAAAATAACTTGATGCCCTTCTGGTGTCTGTCTGGCTGCCAGGCATTCATTAGCAAACACTCAAGCAAATGGACCTCTTTATGCAGGTATGTCTGAGCCTGTATGTGGATGTACACACGCGGAGTTTGAGAAAATAAGCTGTGCTGGGTAGACTTGCTGCGGCAGGTATCTGCCTGAAATTGGATTTGTGTTTTCCACTCAGAATGTGTAACGGTGTTTGCAAAGGAAAACCAAAACAAACCAGAAATACACATTCTTAAAGTGTAAAACAAGGAAATGGTTACTGTGTGATGCGGGAAGGAGGGGACGGGAGCACAAACCTGAGCAGGGCAGCGTGGCCTCCTAGAAGAGGCGCAGAGGTGCACCTGGGGCGGCTGCAACAGGCAAAGGGAGCTCCTGGCTGTTTTGGTGGCACGTTCCCCCTTTAATGTGATTCAGCAAATCGTTTCCCCGTTGGACATGGTCATAGGATGCTTCCTCTGCCTTCCGCCTGGTCACCTGCTGTCCAAACCTGCTGTGAGCAGCCCACAGGAAGCATGGCAGCCTTGGGCCTCTGCTGGCCTTCCCCTGGCCTTCCCCTGCCCTTTGCATGCTCCAGCACGGTGCTGGTGCAGCCAGGCTGCAGGATGGCCGCCTCGCTGCTGGAGTCATCCAGATGTCATGTGAAGCTGCAGTTTGGTTCATATCAGTTCTGCTCTTGCTACTTTTTTTGCTAAGCAGGCTTATATAGAACATAGAAGTCCAAATCCTATCTGAAGATTAGATGTGGCATTCTTGAACAGATCAAGGAGAAAAATAAATTGTTACCCTGAAGAAAGCTATGAAGAAAAATACCAGACTGATAGCTTCTTTGCTTTTAAGTTTTGCTGATCAGAAATCAGAGGCTGAATTTTGGATCAAACTTCTGTAGCGGTTCTGCAATCAAATACTCACAGCTTGTGAAGATGAAAACTGCAGCTCCTCCAGCTTGCTCTAATGAACCGGCAGCTCTTTGTTGGTGCTACCAGAGCAATTAGGCTCCCTGCTAGAAGGGTGATGTTTGTTATGCTGTTGCATCCAAGTGATTTGGGTTATTTTACTCAAGCAGACCTCACTGACCCACAATTAAAATGGCATTTTCATCTCATACTTAGAGGCTGAGAAAAAGCTTTTGAAGATTTTATTTGCTCTTATGATGAGCTTGGTAGAGGAATGAAATCAAACAAGGGTCTTTTGTTGCGGCAGTTGGGTCGTGACTGAGACAGTTGGCTACTTCATTATAGCAAACATGTAGGTGGCCTTTCTCATGTTTTGAGATCCAAGAGAGGAGCTGTGACTGTAGTGACGCCTCTGAGGGGAGAGGAGCCAAGCCTTTGCAGAAGCAGGGTCACGTCAGCTGTGCTGTATGCAGCACGTGTTGACAGTGAGCCCTTTCCTCTCAGCTGCTTTGCAGTTACCGGCTCCATCTTTCTGGTGGGATCAGATCTGAGTGGTGGGATCACCCTGAGTTCAGGCAACTTAAAATCTGTCTTTAATTTTTTGCACCTGTTTGATTGTGGTTTTTATAGCTCATTTTTACCCGTACTTTCTCTTCAGTGTAGTAGTTACCAGCAGCCTTCCTTGCTGGTACTGGTTCAGCTCTGAGGGCAACACTGGATATAATTTGGAGGATGATTAGGATGAGATCAGCTCTTGAAAGCTAAGTTAAGTTAATGATGAAACCTGAGTTTTGTTAATAATACATTGTAATTATTACTCCTCCCAGCAGGGCAGATATCTCATATTTCTCATCTTTTAGCTTGAGGATCCTAGTTACAGTGATCTATTTGACTTTTCGGCTGTTTTGCCCCTTGTTTGGGTCTGCAAAAGGAAGGTGTCCCATCCCCTCCACCAGATTTCCATGAGAGCTTTCCTGGGTAGATCAGTGTCTCCGCGGATGTCGGTGCGTTGCACGAGCTGGGGCGCAGAGGGGTTGAGAGGAGGATACGTGATCAACAGATGAAGCAGCAGAATGTTAATAATACAAGACACCTAATTGGACCTGCCCTTTTGCCCAGCAGCGGGGATACATGGCATCGCACAGCAGGCGCCAGGCCCGTGGCAACCCGCTCATATCTCATACAGGTCTTCACAACGGAAAAATTGCTTTATGAGCTGAGCTGCTTGCCTGCTGTAATTGCCAATAAAGCATTAATCCTAACCTTTCGTAGACTGCATCTATTGCTCGCACCTCAGAGATGCCAGGCCAGATGGGAGAGGTGACATAAATCACGGTGTGCGTTACCCGTGGGTGAGTGGGAGGGGAGCACACCCCGGTGAAAGTGACACCGCGCAGGGGCGGGAGGGGAGGGCTGCGGCAGGAAAAGTGACCTGTGGCAGGATGTAGGAAGATGTGAGATAGCGCAGCCCCTCCTTACCTAATGCTGTATCTTCTTTCTGCCCTCCTGTGGCTCCCGTTGGAGACCCCGCTGCTATTCTGTGCCCGTGCCCGCAGTGGGATCACCCTACCCAGGGTGTGAAATCGGTGGTGCTGTCACCAAGTGTAGACCTTCATTTTGTGGAAAGTGCTGTCATGGAACCACTGTCACACCTGAGGTGCAGGCAGCCACCGAGTGCAGGCTCCCTCCCCACCTCTGCCACGTGCTTGTGGCTGCGCAAGTTAGATACTGATTTACACTGAAGAAAATAATTTTCCATCACCCACGGTTTAAATATTGGCCAATGGAGAAAGCCCATTACAGGAACTTACGGAAAATAAGAGCTACCCCCCCTATTTTATTTTACTTCTGCTCATTATCTTGCCTGTGTCATGACTGATTGTGGTATGTGACACTGCAAACAGAAAGTTTTCACACCCTTGAACCCCCTGTGGGTGGGCTTTGTACCCATCCAGCAGATCCTCATCGCAGTCTGGGCAGCAGAGAAGGCCAGGAGAATGAAGCCCAGCAGCCCTGGAGACCCTGGGGAGGGAGGGAGGTTGTGTTGAACAGGGCCAGGCTGGATGTGGTCAGGCAGCCTCTGGCCCTGCTCTGCCATGATCCATGGCTGCCCCCTTCCTGCCCTGTCTGCCACTGTGCTGCTGTCCAGCAAACCCCCCAGGTGATGGATCCCACTGAAAAGTTACTATTTCTTTCCCTCAGATTATTTTCCGGTGAACCCCTTTCTTGGTTCTGAACTGAATTTGTGCATGGTCAAAGATGTCTCTTGTGGGGCCGCTGAATGCCTAGAGGCCAAAGGTCCATGTGGGTGCAGGGGTGCCGAGGTGGCACCTCACCATCGCAGCCCCTGGGATGGGGCGGCCGCGCTGCCTGCGCCCCTCAGTCCATGGGGAGCCAGGGGCAGCTGCTGTGCTCTGCTCTGGCATCTAGAGCTTCAGGGAAAAGGTGCCAGTCTATTCTACACGATTTTGGAAAATGACGTGTAATAACAAATACTGTATTAATTGTACCAGTGAAAGTAATTTTTCATTTTTCTCATATGCTTTTTCCTGTTTGTTTTTTTTCTTTTTTTTTATTTCATCTTCTCCTTTGTACATTTTTCTTTAGATAGATAAAGTCTTAAGAAAATAAGAATATATGACTGTTACTCAAACAAAATTTCGGCTCCACATGTGACTGAGGTGATACACAGAGGTTCTGATCATTATGCTTTTAGTTTTATAACTTAAGAGCTATTCGGGTATGTGGTCCTGTCTCCTGTTAATATTATGTAAATGTACTGCCAGAGTATGGTCTTCAATACTTAAACCTACTAGTAACTATCTTTACATTCATATTTCCTCTATTATAACAACATTTACTTCTCATTTCATATGAAAATTAAATTGTCTGAAGAATAATATCATCAGCTGATTTGTCTTGCATCACAATGTTTATCTATTCTAGTAAAAAATCAGTGGCTATTAAATTTGCTGCTAAGGCATAGGATGAAAATACAAACTATGATGCTGAACAAAGAATGGTGGTATCAATGGGAATTAATCAAGAAAAGAATAGGCTCTCTATTTCCCACTGCATATAATGTTCAAAATACAATCTTATTAACTTCAATTACTTTAAAAGAAATTTAAAATCAGAACAAAATAAAAATTGTAATGTCAGAATAATCATTTTCAGTGACTCTTTCATGTGAAGTTGACAATGTCTTACAGTGGGCTTTTTTCCCCCTGTTGTAAATAAGAGAAAAGTTCTGGTATAAACCTGTGCGTTTTTGTTTCACCACAGCCCCAGAATGATTGGTGTGAGGTATTTGGAGCCCCACAGGAAGGCTGCATAATAATGAAACATGAAACCCTCATGTAAGCATCAGCCAAAGGAGTCATGATATTAAACAGAAAAACCATGATTGTAGAAAAGGCCATTTCCTTGCACAGCTCATGTAGAGCACTAGAAAGTTGGCACGTGTATTACTTCCAGTAGTAATATTGCAGCAATGGACTTAAAACAGTTGCAGACATTCTGAAGAGAGTCCTTGGGTCCAGACTTGCCTTCCCTTGGGTTAGGGGGAGCAAAACTCACACTGTGCAGAAGCACAAAGTTACCCTGGAAAGAGAGGTTGTTGAACATCTCTGAACTTCTGTGCTGAACATAGTTGTAGCTCATCCTGTTGCAATTAAACCTGTGAAAGTGTCAGGACTCCTGACACAGTAAGGTGCGTCGAGTCTTATGCTCTAAGTGTGGTCAGTGTGGCACTGTGAGGACGGCTTGCAAGTGCTAGTGGTATGGAGATGGGACGGGACATGGAGCGAGCCCCTCTGTTCTGGGCATGAGGGAAGTCCTTGGCTGCAGCCAAGTGGAGCAAATTGATGGTGGACGGTGTCTGAGCACCCGTCTCTGCTCATGCTGTTGTGCGTGCCAGCTGACATGCACAGGTACAGTGCCAGCACTTTAAAGTTAATTCATTAATTCCTCTAAGTACAGGTATTTGGGAATCAGAAATTCAAATGTGTGGTTGAAAGCACTTCTTGATGTTGCTCCTAAGATACTAAGCTGTATCACTTGGCCAAACAGTCATTTATACTCATGGCACTTTATTAGGCAGCGTAGGAGTGCCTTAAATGGGAGTAAGTTATATTTACACTCTTCCTAAAAGCTCCTTTGTGCTGGTAAAGTGATGTAAACTGGCCTCAGAGTAGATGAGACTTGCAGAACAGGGCTGTAAAAGTGCAACTGCATCTAATCAGTCTTCAGGCTTATGTGTCTGCTTCTGCTGGGGTGCAGCCTTCTCTTGAGGGCCGTGCTGGCTCCATGCTGGCACAGGACGTGTTCCCCTTCCTTCAGCTGTCAGAGTCTCATTTCTGTCCCCCAGAGAAGTTTGCTGGTACAGCTCTGGCTTTGCTTCTGAATCTGTTTCCTAGTCCAGTGGGCTGTATTAGGATGCTTTAATAGCAAACTCTCATACTTTAATCGTAGGAAGTCAGGATGCAAAACCCACGTAGAAGATCTACCTAATCTTTTCACATTTAATCTTTTTGTAATGTCAGTGAAAAAGGGGCAGTTTCAAAATCTAAGTTCTCCCCCCTCATGTTCTAAAGTTTCTCAAGTTATGTTTAGAAACAGGAAGCTGTTTTGCATAAAGGTAAGATTGTGTTTTTAAACAAGAAAAGTTGCTGTTAGACTGGCTAAATATACCCACACAGTCATACTCAGTGGGTAGTCCTGGCTATTTTTAGGCTTTATTTTTGCCTCTATTTATTTATTTTATTTTTTAGTGACACCTCCACTGTACCTTCAGCTTGTAGCGAGGCACCACTTCCTGTGCCGGTATGAAACTTGCAATTACAGGAGGAGTCAATCTTGTCAGGTGTCATTTATCATGCGTTGCAGAGGGCTGGTTTCAGCAAAGGAAGAACAAAGCTTAATAAAGAGAGAGAGAGAGGGAGGAGCATTCTCTTAATAATTTGCCCTTTGCAACAGCAGACCCTTATCTGATCACCCACGCTCATCTGGCTGCTGACGCTGTACTTGCTTCATTAGTACGAGCTATTTTTTACTTTTGTGTCTTTTGAGGAACCGAGTGGGCCTGCTGGTTTATAGTGATTCACCATCTCCAGGCAAACAGGGTGTCCTCAAATCCTGAGAGGGGGTTAGGAAGAGAGAAGTAAGGGGAAGAGTTCAGTTGAATAAGCAAGTTGATTAATTGTCTTAGGTGGTCTGAGTGCTAAAACATTGTACTTCAGTCTTAAGGAAAATAGCCTTTGCAGTGCAGTTTTTCAGGGTGTTAGGAGCTATCTCAAGGAATATTTAGTAGTTAATTAGTTTAAGTGTAGTTTCACAGAATCACAGAATGTTAGGGATTAGAAGGGACCTCAAAAGATCATCTAGTCCAATCCCCCTGCTGGAGCAGGAACACCTAGATGAGGCTACACAGGAATGTGTCCAAGTGGGTTTTGAATGTCTCTGGAGTAGGAGACTCCACAACCTCCCTGGGCAGCCTGTTCCAGTGTTCTGTTACCCTCACTGAGAAGAAGTTTCTTCTCAAATTTAAGTGGAACCTCTTGTGTTCCAATTTGAACCCATTACCCCTTGTCCTACCATTGGTTGTCACCAAGAAGAGCCTGGCTCCATCCTTGTGACACTCACCTTTATATATTTGTAAACATTAATAAGGTCGCCCCTCAGTCTCCTCTTCTCCAAGCTAAACAGCCCCAGCCCCTCAGCCTTTCCTCATTAGGGAGATGCTCCACTCCCTTCATCATCTTTGTTGCCCTGCACTGGACTCTCTCCAGCAGTTCCCTGTCCTTCTTGAACTGAGGGGCCCAGAACTGGACACAATATTCCAGATGTGGTCTCGCCAGGGCAGAGTAGAGGGGAAGGAGCAAATACGAAGCCCTGTATACTTGCGCGTATACTCCATGTGTCCATTTCCCTGTCCCCCTGTAAAGTGGATGCTGGAGGCTGGACTAGGAGATGTTTGGGGTTGAACTCAATGATCTCTAAAGGTCCCTTCCAACCTAACTCATTCTATGATTGTGTGTTGACACTTTCTTTTGCTTGTAGTGTGCAAGTGTCATTGATGTATCACGAACACCCAAGAGGCTTTTGGACCAGATCTTTAGCTGATTTCACTTCCTTTTCTGACAATGGAAAAAAAGCTATATTTGGTGGAGTCGGCCAATCATGATGCAGAAGAACGAGAACCCAGTATGTCTGGAGGTTTCTAGACCTGAGCAATGGTTGCTTTCCCTTTTGGTAGACTGTCAGCCCTGAAAATGTCCTTTTAGAGCTTTGCTCCTTTTAGAGCTGAGCCAGATTAATTTGAAATAGCACTTTTTTTTTTACTTTTTTTTTTTTTTTTCCTGAGGGTTGTAAAGATAGCAGCACCCTTAAAATGTGCAGTCTAATTAATGTAACTTGTATTACTACTGTAGTGATCAGAGTTTTGAGGCAATGCTAAGTGACTAGATTTGCTACAGCAAAATGCCTGTATTGAGTCATTAGTCAAAACGAAACATTTTGTCTGCAGAGTAGTGACTGTTGTGACATCTGTGCGATATATAGGATTTGGGGCTTAATAGTTGATCTCAGCTAAACTTTAACAAAGTGGTCAGAATGGATTGAACTAAAACTGCCACAAAGGACCGTTCTACTTTGGGTGCAAAAAATGGAAAAGAAATGGTAAGAACATACTACTGATGTTTAGCATGCATCTGTTTTTGTTTTGACATGTGGTGACCACAGGGTTTGGTAAACAATGACAGGTTTTAAAATAAGCTTGTATAATAATTGGTGTGAGTGAAAAACAAATGCAAGCTCAGATGCTATAAATGTCTTCCTATGTAATTCTTCCCCAGGTCAGGGCGTCCGTCAGAGGCAGCACATTTGGTCATTCAAAAAAGTGTTGGAAAGACACTGATATTTTCATGTGAAATGCAAGTGGCTTCTTCTGACATGGTGTGAAAGGAGGCATAGCTGTTCGCAAAATCTGCCGTGGTTGCATAATTAAGATTGCGTAACTTTTAAACTAAAAAAGCCTGACTTCCCAGAAAATTCAGCGGTATTTTCCCTCTAAGATGAAAATGCTAGGCAAAACCCTGATATTTGCCTAATATTTCAATTTAGCAACATTATAATTCCTTAGTACCTAAAGTGATGCAATATTTACACAAATTTGGATATTTTTTTTTCCTGGGAAAACCTAGGGAAAAGCTTTATGGTATCTCAGCAGGAATTTACCAGCACAGCTCTGTTCTCCCGAGCTGCTGCCCAAGATTGAAGTTCTTGTGTGAAAATGAAAAGACATTACAGATTTTGCATGACATTTCAGTTAGGAAAATTGTTATATCTGACAACTCTAGCAGTTTGAACTCTCCAGTGATATCGTTCTTACCCTTCTTACTGTAGATGATGTTTTATAAATCTAGAAATAGATACAAACCATGTCCGCACAGGAATCTTGCTCTTTGCATACACTTCATCTTTCACAAGTGCTGCTCAATTCATAATTTAGTTAATTTGTCTTTCATAAGGTGCAAAATTTCCCTTTCTGATTAACATTTCTATGTGTTAAATTGAGAAAAAAATCTTTAATCTCATCAATTTTCAGCAGTTCTTGCAAATGATTAATTTAATTTAATTACAATCCCAATGGCATCACGTAGCATCATTGGTTAGTGTCTGAGCATTTGCTTTTCACAGATTTTAGGTATTTTGTGTTTTGGGGGCTACATCATGCCTATTGGTTTACATGACAATGGTTTGGGGCCAACAGCAGGGCCAAAGCTGCATTTCTTTTCTACACAGCAGGCATGAAAAACAAGTAATCCTACAAATAGTGATCAGTGACTATTTTGCACTTTTATAGTTTGGCATGTAACATTATGTTCAATTGCTGTTGCGCAGAAGAAAGTGAGATAGAGTTGAGTTTTTGCTGATAAAGAGAGGAGCCTAAGAATTATGAGCTCGTTTGTCTCTCAGCACCACTTTGGATACTACCATAACTTGTTAATGTGTATTTGGTAAATATCGTTTACTTACTACTTAATTTACCCCTGAGAGAAACTCGTTCTTCTGCAGTTTAGGACGAGTAGGATTAGGCATCATATAAACCTGATTCCAGCTATTGAAACAGTGTTTAGGGAGGACCTTACTGGTGGGCATCTATTTCATACTGTGCTATACATGGGAGCTGCTCTCTCTTAAGTCACTGCACACTGTTAATATGATTCAATAGAAAATGGTGGGAGGGGAGAACAAAATGACTGTGATATTTTTATTGCTTTCTGAAATGTTAATAACACTGGAAGGGCTGTCTGTCAGGTCTGCCATTGCTCTGCCATCACATTTTAAGGTCCATGTGGGAACTGATTGGTATTTTATTTGTTCGTTTTGGGGTTTTTTACTTGTTTCCCAAGGAAATAAGTAACAGCATGAGACGATCAGCAGTTTATATAATTCTCTTGTTTAATTTCATATCTGAACAATCACAATCTTTTGCTTTTGTATAGAGATAGATTCAGGATGTCTGCGTCAGAAGACAGTCAGCCAAAACAGGTAGATTTTGTGTTATCTGGCACGCTTAAGCACCTCTGACAGACTCTACTTGTGCAGCAAGGTTAGGCAACCAGAAACAAAATATTTACCTGATCTGTTAAAAGCAGTGGGATCAGAGAGATCAATTAGCTGCTAATTGACTGACAAGGTTGTTTGTCCTGTTGGTTGTTTTGGCGTCTCTTTGATAACAGGTTTTTGTTCAATTCAAGAAGAACTGTGATTTGTTTGCAAACTTCTACCTCTAAAGGAAGTGTTTAAGATTAATTTGTCTCCTGTGTAGCTTTCTCCCTCTTTTTTTTTTTTGGTCTTAAATAGCCATCCTGTGGAAATAAGTCTGTGTTCATTTGGAGTTTGGCAAAGTGAAAGCTTTTTTTATACATTTTTTCCATCCGGTAGCAATGTGTACATTCTATATGATGCTGAAGCAGGAAATAGTGATGTACTTTAAGTTAGCAATCCTTGTCATTATAGTGAAAAGGTCAGTGTTAAAGCATTTCTGCTGTAGGCTTTTTCTATGTCTTCTTAAAATACACTCAACTTGAATTTAAGTTTTTTGGGGGCTTCTATTTTTCTATAGAGACTGGCAATTTAAAATTATATTTGAGATGCTTAACATAGCAAAAACCGAGTGCTTTGCTGCAGCTGTGCTCTAAGCATTTATGATGCAAGCCAGCATCTCTTAAAGAAGATCACCCATGTTTTTTGAACTGTCATTGAACATTTGTTGCAATATGTGTTACAAATATCTCTGTAGACACCTTAGAGGTATTGGATTACTTTATTTTCATCTTGTAACAAATAACCTCAGATATTTATGTAGGGTGTAAGAGCCTAAACCTACGTGATGTCTAATTCTGTTTGTTTTGTTTTTTTTTTTTAATGAGGAATAAATCTGGAATTATGTCCTTGGATTTGCGACTCATTGCTTCAGATTCATATCAAGATAATGTAGAGCAGAATTTGGCTCTTTCACTTGCTGTTGGAATAATTTGTCTCCTTTTAGCCACTCTGAGACAAAGCGTGTACCTGTTCCAAGCTCCTTGAAGTCAAATGAGAGACTTGTGTTTCACACCTGAGTTTTCTATAAGGTCACTGCAGAATGGATAGTGTGCCTGACCTCTGATTCAGTAGGATCACATTCAGAGGAGGGAAGGAGAGTCTTGTTCTTCTTCACAGCATGTACCTATTGACATTTATATGAAATGTCAGAGGCAGGTCTGAGTTCCTGCTGTTACAATTAACAGGTGTTGTACGCTAGCAGATTTGTTTATTTATTTGTTTTCTTAGTTGATTTCAAAGTGCCTATAAGCAGTCAGGTTCCAGTTATTTTCTTCAAGAAACTCAGATATTGGTCTCAGATAACAGTTTGAATTATCTCAGTTAACAAGATTAAGGTGAGTTTGGTGAAGCCTTAAAATTAATGAAATAATCAATACTACTCCAATTAACTAAAATGTGCTGTTATATGCCATCTCTCAACAGCTGAGATTCTAGAATAGTTCTTAAAATATGAGCCAGATTTAGTGGAAGCACTAAACTAATAATCTCAGAAGTCAGGATGCCAGGTTTTATACCACTTCTAGTTTTACATGCACAGATCCTTTAAACGAGCCACTACCAGGCACACAAACGTGCATTCATAGAAACCCAAGAGTAAAGACCTGAAGCTGGTGCTTGGTCACAGCCAGGTTGCTGTCTCCCCTGGATGCGCCTGTACCTGAATCCTGCCAGTCAGTCCCCCCAGCTCCTGGCTTCTTGGGGAATCCATGTGGGCATAAGTGTTCACCCAACATGGCAGTGGAGAACAGATTCTGCCCTGTAGCTGCTCCTCAAGTGAGCTTAATACAGTCTGTTTGATCATTTAATAGTAAATTCACAGTGAACTATGTGTACTTGCTGAGCAGGATTTATTTTTTTTATTGGCTAGTACATTTAAATGACTTTTATAAAAATACATTCTATTAATTAGTTCAGCTGCCCAAATTTTAAAAATGTGTGTGTTATTCTAAATGTTTCAGCTTATTTTCAAAACTGTGATTCTCTAGCTGGTTTTGGAGAATGTCAATAAGTTCAACAAAACACTGAAATCCAGAGGGCAGGCAGAACATCTGGAGTGGAATTAAATGAACAAATTAGAGTAGTGTCTTCAGATGTGGAGAGGGTAACAATAGCAATTACAATACAGAGAGTAGTAAATTAAAATCAATGCATCTAACCTGTTCTAGAAAGGTCTGCCTGCTTGGAATCTCATGTGTAAAAGGATGTCTTACAACTCCTGCCAAACTGCAGCAAAAGCATCCTTGCGTTCCCCAGTAATTCAAGACTTTGCCAAGTGCCAGTGGTTGACATAGGAATTTACAGTCATTCCTAGAGGTGTTCAAACAGACAGGTAGAAGGCCAGCTATAAAACCACAGTCAGATGGGACCCCTAACTGGGGGCTGTTGGAAATGCAAAGAGATTCTCTGATCAAGAAGTGGAAGCTTTTTTACAAAACTGGGAAATTTAAGAAGTGTTTTTTCTTCCTTGTCCTTTTAGTAAGTAGAGTTCAAATACTGCAAGTGTGGTGTCAAGTAGCATAAAAAAGCTTGCAGTTGGTTATCTTTTCTCATTTGTGTAAAATGTCAAAACAATATACCCCAAGGACTGCATTCCTTTTGTTCTGCTGCTATAGAACATCCTACACACATAAATTAGTATGTAACCTTGCACAGAAGGATGAACAAATGCTCGTCTATCTTCATGCCAGTTAAATCCTTCAGTTCGGAGATGTGCATCAACTGCTGGTTGAGAGTGGTTCTTCAGACTTAGCCCACCCGTGACTTTGCCTAGGTAGAAGAAGCTGTAAATTCATGTTTTATTAGGGTTCACAGTCTTTTTTATTTTTTTCAGTGGGATGTCAACACCAAATAGCTCCTTGGGGGATAACATTGGGGGGCAGAGGGAAACATGGGATAGGACAGCAAGCCAAAGGTATGCTTTCTTCCCAAAAGACCAAGGCAATTTTCTTCTCAGTTGCAGGTGGGGAAGAGCTCAGAGGTGGCCTCTCTTTCTTGTGAGGCTGCTTGGCTGCTGGGCTTGTCCCAGATGTAAACTAGACTTGCTTAATAAGGGTCTTGGCAGAGATCTGTGCGCGAGTGTAGGGATTTCACAGGAGCCACTGCAGCTTGTCTGTGCTAACGCTTGCCCTATAGAATATGAATTCTTCAGGGGCCAGTTATTGTGGTTTTAGGCCGGCTTTGTGCTGGCAGAGCTGGACAGAAAAGATTTAAAACAGGGCTGCATCTGACCCTTAGTCCTTACGCTAGAGTCAATATTTATTCTGTATGGTGCACTCAGGATTTAGCCTGGAAGACATAAGCTTCCAATTTGTTCACTTGCAAGAGCTGTAATATGAGCTACAAATTGAGAAGTAGTAAAAGTTGTATTTTGCCAAATTTTATTTTAAAGCTGTTGAGTGTAACCATTTTAATGGTCTGGAAAGAAAAAAAAAAAAAGGAAAGGAAAGGAAGGAATAATCTTGGAGCTCTGCAGTCAACCAGATATATGACCCTGGCATGCAGCTCATGAAGCCACCTTAGGAAAAGAAGCGACAGGATAATGCTCCTTTCTAGAAAGTTTTAAAACTCTTGATTTAGTAGGTGCATCTGACATAAATACAGCTCCTGGTTTCCCAGTAACCTTCTCATGTTCAAAGGTTTCACAAAAGCAAAGCATCCCAGTTTGAAGCGGGCAGATAGAGCAGCTCGTGTGGCTGGAGGATCTGGCTCCAGGGCCACATTCCTACCAGGAAACCTGGGCTGGCCCCTGGCCAGGTGGGACTTTGCAGCTCCTGTCAAACCAGTGCAGCTCCCAAACACCTTCTGATCCATGTAGGTGGGCTCCTTGTAGTCACTCCAGCGGAGCTGAACCATGCCAAAGGTATTAAAGAAAACGTGCATTTTTATCATCCTTAGTTCCTTAGTTTGAAATATGTAGTACCTGAAATATAGGGATTTTCTCTCTATTGAATAGTATATATTTGATGAAGTGCAGTATCAAGGAGTACATTTACAGTGTTTTCTAAAGGAGAAAAAATCAGCTGAAAAATGGTAGTCTGTTGTATACTTAAGCTAGGCTGGGGATGCAGGCAGATGAGACAGAGACTTGACTGGAAAAAACAGGCAGAATGCAAACTAGCTTTACAGTGTCTTTGATTTCTCCAGTTAGGGTGATGTCCCATTAGAGAGGAGGGAGAAGAAAAAAACAGAGAAACCCAAAGAAATAATATTAAAGCCATCTTCAACACAGGATGGATCACAGCTCAAACCAAACCAGAAATGATTATGTTAGTCATGGAAAGGGATTTATTTTCCCCAGGAGAGTGACTCTGACCAAACTTAAGCCATCAGTAATCCCTATAATTAGTCTATACCTGTTTCATAGTGTGGGTTGAAAATTTATAGAGAATGTTCCGAGAATAGCAGGACTGCAGAATGGCTTGAACTCTGTTAATGGAGGTTTCAATCCAGAACAGAAAGTTGTTGGAAGTATATCAGCCATTATCTTATGCTCAAAGAAAACCATTGCGATCACATTTCTGTGACTGGCACATTTCTTCTCTAAAGATGCTCTCGGTAGAGGGTGTATGGAACAGAAGGGATTCTCACATCTTCTAGAAATTTCTTCTTCACCATTTGCAAAATTACCTAATAAGAAGAAAAGTGTTTTTCTTTGAAGATGGCTAATAACTTTATGCTCTCTCAGTGAAGAACATGCCCTCTCATTCCTGTTTCTGCTTCTCAAGACACACATTTTCCTCTATATCCAGGCTCATATATTGACATAATTACTGACCTGAGATTCAGTTTAGCTCACCTATTGAAAATAGTTTGCCACTTTTAAAAGGCATTAGCCCGTCAAAGCCGAATGACATTACAACCTAAAATATTCTGGTTTGTATTTGATAGCTTGCTATTATTTTGTACTATATAGGATTTCTCTGTAGTCACAATTGAAAAATATGTTATCCATATTTATCTAAACCAACAGTCCATTAGCCATTGCTGTCCTAAC
Organism: Streptopelia decaocto; assembly: GCF_964273445.1. Lineage (NCBI taxonomy): Eukaryota > Metazoa > Chordata > Aves > Columbiformes > Columbidae > Streptopelia > Streptopelia decaocto. Next base: position 58,372,652 of record NC_138656.1, read on the forward strand.
TGCTGATACGTTATTTGTACTATTAAATAAATAATTGATAACAGGTGACACAGTAGTGATTCTACTTATGTCAAGCCATAGGCCTTTACGAATGTCCATTTGTTCTTTGAAAGTGTTACTAATTACAAATAATTAAAAATTTTTTTTTCAATTTTTGATGAGTTTTTTCTTTTATAGACTTTATTGTTTTATCATCTGTTGGTTTTATTCAACAGATAAAGCATGTGTGCTCTAGCTGTTTTTCTGACAGTTTGTAATTGAGCATCATTGTAGTAGCCTATATCCCATACTCTGAAGCTAATACTCTGGCTATTTCTAAAGATCTGTTCTTTAGAGATGCTCTGAATTTTCTCCTAAATGAAAACCATAAAGAAGAGTCATCATTGTTGCCTCTGTTATCCCAATTGAACAAACATACTTTTTAATGAAAGAAATCCCAAATCTGTTTTTGAGATAAGACTTGTTGAAAACTGGAAGGGAGGGTCCTCCTTTGGGGGGGAGAAATGTTCTTTGGGGCAGGGAGATGACGTTCAGGCTCCCTTTTTTAGGGGTGTTCTCTGTGCCCGTCTTTTCTGCAATATAAAGAGTAGCCTGCAGTCTGGTGATGGTCAGACAGGTGGCAAACCATGGCAGCCACAGAAGCCTTTTTACCATGTACTTGGTCTGTAGGTTTCTTCTTTGAGAAGGCAACCATATATTCTTGAGCAATATCCCCCTGGTGTTCAATGATTTGGAAACCTACACGTTTCACTAAATTTTCTTGCACCTGAGTGATGACACCCTGGCCAGGATTTCATTCTAGTCCCTGAAACATTTAATGAGAGGCCTGGAGCCTAAAAGTATTAGCTGGAGAGAAGCATTGAAAGCGGATTTGCCAATGGGATTCAGGGATAATCCAGGCTTAGCAAAGGCGTAGGACTGAAGAGGAACATTGGCAGCTCTCTTTTGACCAATTCAGGAAGGTAGGACTGCGTAAGTTCAGACTTGTAGTTATTCATCTGCACACTGGAAACCTAAATACTTTTAAAAGACTCGCAGAAATTATTCTTCCAAATGTGGTTGCTCAGACCTCCAAGACCCAATCTGATTTTTTTGTAATGGATAGATAAATGACATTTTCAGGCCTTTGCTGTAAAGAACAGAAAACTTTCTTTGGCATTATACATAATAACAAGAATTTCTTATGACTTTTTTTTTTCTACAGGAAATTTGAAGATAGTCATGCCTATTAGATTCCTAGAAGATGCAGGTAATTGTTTTATACTGAAAAAAATCATATATGCTCCCATTCCCTGTGTATTTCCTTGCATTTTGCTAATGTTTCCTCAAGGCCAATTCAGTTTTTCCACTGTAGGAATGAAATACATTTCAGTGTCTCTAATACTGCTTTTTTGCCCTTTTCCGCATTATAGTAAAATCATTACTGTTTTTATAATTCTCACTGTCGCGTCAAGAAAATATCATGTGTTTGCATAATATAGAAGCAGGAAAACTATGTCGTTCTTCAAATTCAAATGCTGTACTTGTCTATGAAAATCATACCTCTGGGCATTGCTTCTTCATAATAGAACTGTGGAAACCTAGTGCATTCAACCACAAGCAGTACATGTATAGCTGGATGGAAATTTTGACGTTGAAATCTAAAATGCTAAAGGCATATAAACATAGTCATAGCTCATTTATTTAATATGTGCTTTATCTCTATTAAGATATTCTCACTAAAATTTAATATGGTTATTGGAAGATGGAGATGTGGAAAGGTACCAGGAGTGTTGCATTCAGAATGCTTATTTGGCGTCTCTTTTTTTGACTGTTCAAAAGTGTAATCAACATCTTCTTGTACAAACAGTTAGGTGGTCTAAGGTGAGAAGTACCTCACTTCAGCCATCCTAAAATTTGGTATATACTCCAAGATAGTCATCCAGGATTTCTGCCTAGCCAACACTGAGGAACAGGCATCTCCAGAGTAGAGGGCCACGTGCATAGACATCCCCTATATCTGAAGTACACAATACGGAAAGATTTCTCCTCTGGAAGTACTGATCACCCTCCTCTGACTTTAGAGGAAAGCCAAGTGACTAAAGTGCAGGTCTGAACTGTAGGTGAGTAATACTGCATAAGGAAATTCCCAGCCACAATGTTAGGACTTATTTTTCAGCAGCAACTTGCTGAAAGAGCTTTGAAAGGTTGACTTCATGAGAATCAAGACTTCAGACTGTCCCCGGAAAGTCTTCCAAAGCTACTATTCAATTTGGAAAGTCTAGACCCCTGGTTTATGTTCCTAGGGCTTTTATTGAGTAGTGATTATGCTTGTGTGCAATCACTGGAGCCAGTCTTTACTGTGTCTACTGACAAAATGGGGTTTTGTGAAATGTAATTGCCTTTACTTAAGTCCCTATATATTATACATGAGGGGCTCAATGAAAGTGCAACTGACTGCATTGATGTTATTTCACATGGCTGTATTAACTGGTGTGTGTGCTTTCTTTGTTTTTGCTTTTTCCTTGCAGATAACTGTGTCACCATGGAAGAGATGAAGAGAACTTTACTCTAGTAGATCACAAACGTCTGTGGGTCATTCTGCATCTCAGTATTTAATAACAATGGGAAATGTCTAAATGCTATAACAAGTCTTTGCAAATGTATAACAAACTGTTTAGAAAAGTTCCTGCCATGAACAGAACTGTATGATACTCACAAAAGTGTACAGACGCAAATCTAATGCCTGTTGACTACTGCGTGGAAAGTTCCAAAGAGAACGAAAAGTCTGTGAACTTGCAACAGCCGTGCAAAAATGGGAGCAACAAAACTTTAAAAAGCACAGCTTTGGACACACTCCATGTGTCTGCACAGCTTTCAAGTGAACTAGCACTTAAGACCTTGTGTAACAAAATGGACTCTGGGGACACAGCTATAGGGCAAAAAGCTACCTCAAGGTCTGGAGAAACTGCTAAAGTACCAAGTAGATGGAGGCAAGAACATTCAGCTGTTATTAAAATGAGCACTTTCGGCAATCAAGAAGTACAGAGGCAACCACAAATAGATCACGAGCAAATTGGAAACACAGCATCAGCACAACTTTTTAGTTCTGGGAAACTGGTATCATCAAATGAAGCTGCACAGCAAGTCACGGAGAAGCAATATCCACAGCAACGTCCAAGTCCTTACTCATGTCAACATTCGCTTTCTTTCCCACAGCATTCATTGCCACAAGGCTTCTTGCACAACATAAAGCCACATCAGAGCTTGGAAGGTCCTCCGTGGCAGTTTCCTAGCCACTTGCCGTCAGTTGCCTCAGAGGACTTGTTTCCTTTCCATATGCACAGCCATAGTGGAGGCTTCTCCAGGAAGAAGATTTCAAGTTTGAACCCTGCATACAGCCAATATTCACAGAAATCTTTAGAACAATCAGAAGATGCTCACAAAAAGGAGCACAAACCCAAAAAGCCTGGCAAGTACATTTGTCCTTACTGTAATCGGGCTTGTGCCAAACCTAGTGTACTTAAAAAGCATATTAGGTCTCATACTGGGGAGCGACCATATCCTTGTGTTCCTTGTGGTTTCTCCTTCAAGACGAAGAGCAACCTTTACAAGCACAGGAAGTCACATGCCCATGCAATTAAAGCAGGATTGGTACCTTTCACAGAGTCAGCAGTCTCTAAGTTGGACCTAGATGCCAGCTACATTGATGTGGAAGCTGAAATACATTCAGATGGCGAGCAGAGTACAGACACTGATGAGGAGACCTCAGTCCTAGTGGAAGGTTCTGGCAAACTGAGCCCCGTCCCACAGCTGCCCCTGGACATTGCTAGCAGGAGCAGTTTTCACTCCTCCATGGAAGAGTCCTTGGTAGGGCCAATGAAAGTGCCCATTTTGATTATCCCTAAAAGTGGAATTCAGTTACCCAGTGAGAGTTCACCATATATTGGCTCTGATATGTTGCAAAACCCATCCTTAAGTACTAAGTCTGATGACTCGCATACAGTTAAACAGCGACTTGCACTAAGACTGTCAGAGAAAAAAGGGCAAGATTCTGAGCAGTCGTTAAACCTCCTGAGCCCTCACAGTAAAGGAAGCACTGACTCGGGTTATTTTTCCCGCTCAGAAAGTGCTGAGCAGCAGATTAGCCCACCAAATACTAATGCAAAGTCTTACGAAGAGATCATCTTTGGGAAGTTCTATAGGATTAATCAAAGGACAGCACTAACAGTAGCCACAACAAATCAAGAACACAGTTTAATGGGTAGAAAGGGTAAAGCAGAACCATTACCTCTTTTAAATAACAGATCAGATATCAAGATGCTTGAGGAACATATTTCTCAGCTGACTCCAAATAAAGAAGAACTCGTTGACTCCAGTAACTTGAGCACTATTAAATCTACACAAGTTTATCCAGGCAGCAATATGGAATCCAGACAATCCCAGACCGCCACATCGTCTGTCAAAAGTGAATCCAACCTATATCAAGTCAGTCAGCAGGGTGATGTGTCCATCCTTCTAGAGCCCCCAGTAGATTCCTCTCCTCTTATTAGAAGTAACTCCATGCCAACCTCTTCTGCAAACAGCCTAAGTATTCCCCCATCTCTGAGGGGAAGCCATTCATTTGATGAGAAGATGACTGGCTCAGATGATGTATTTTACCCTGGGACGGTAGGAATATCCCACCAAAGGATGTTGAGAAGACAGGCTGCCTTTGAACTGCCCTCTGTGCAGGAGGGGCACTCAGATTCAGACTGTCATGGAAGACCAGGGAAAAATATAATAATGTCTTCCAGCAGACAGACAGTAGGTGACAAAGGACCATCCTTAAAAGAGAAGAAAGGAGACAAGACCTTCTATGACTATGATGCCAGTGGAAAGCACTATAAAAAATGGGAAGAATTTGAAGCACAGAAGCAGAACTACAGGGACTCACCATCCTTAGGTGGGATGAACAAAGGGGGAGAGTACTTTATTGATCCACTCGGACAATCTCAGGTGGTGCCGTCCATGCTTGGTACAACTTTTGAAAACAGAAAGCGCAGGAAAGAGGAGAGTGTTGGAGATGAGGAAGACAGTCCCATGCTTTGCAGCAGTACAGCTGGCACCACTGGGGGAATTCAGCCTTTGGACTTTGATCCCAAATCCCAAATTCAAGAAGTGCCAAGGAGTGGATTTGCCCTTCAAAGCCTGGACAATGCTGCCCATTGCCATGCAGAGCGTTTTGAAATCTGCCGGTCTTACTTGCAGTCTGGAAGCCCAGCAACTTCTCTGGAAGACTCATCTTTGACTGCAGAGCAAGAAAAGACTGCAGAATCACTGACCAGAAAGCCCCCTGGAAATGTCATCTCTGTCATTCAGCACACAAATTCACTGAGCAGGCCAAACTCATTTGAAAGGTCTGAATCTACAGAACATATTGCGTACCAGCAGGAAAAGATTTATTCACCATCTGAAACGTGCGAGAGCGAGATTTGTGAGTCCCCAATGAGCCCAGACCGAGTTCCACAAACAGAAAATGCTGACACCAGTAAGACATCTCCATCCCAGCAGCCGCAGCCATATCACATGCAGCCCAGGTTGGTTCGCCAGCACAACATACAGGTACCTGAAATTCGTGTCACGGAGGAGCCAGATAAGCCTGAGAAAGATAAAGAAATGCAGAGTAAAGAGCAGGAGAGACCCACTGAAGAATTCCAGTGGCCCCAGAGAAGTGAAACCCTTTCTCAACTTCCAGCTGAAAAGCTACCACCTAAAAAGAAGCGTTTACGACTGGCTGACATGGAGCACTCCTCTGGAGAATCCAGCTTTGAGTCCACAGGTACAAGCCTCTCTCGTAGCCCTAGCCAAGAAAGTAATTTGTCCCACAGTTCGAGTTTTTCAATGTCCTTTGAAAGAGAAGAGAATATGAAGTTCATCATGCCTCCCAAACAAGATGAGTTTGGAAAACAGTCTGAGTTTTTAACAGTTCCAGCTGGTGCTCATTCACTTTCCGTCCCTGGGCATCACCATCAGAGGGAAATGAGACGCTGCTCATCTGAACAGATGCCCTGTCCTCATGCTGCTGAAATCCCAGAGATCCGAAGTAAATCCTTTGATTACGGGAACCTGTCCCATGCCTCTTCGGCTGGGACACCTACTACGGCACTGTCTCCATCCCGAGAAAGGAAGAAGTGCTTCTTGGTTCGGCAGGCTTCCTTCAGTGGATTTCCAGAGATTTCCCAGACTGATCAGAGCACAGAACAAAGTATAAAACAGGAGCAGATGGAACATGCACAGGCTGGTCTTCGCTCCTCCCAGCTTGCCTGGCATCATTCTTCTTCCTCTGTACTTCAGCCCATTCAGGTAGATGACTCTGGAAAACAGGCTAGCTCAACCCACCTTGCCCACCAACAGGCTTTTCTTGCAGACAGCCCAGAAATGTTAAGGACTCCCTTGATCCAACAAGCGCCTTATATTCCTAACAAACATCCATCAGAGCAGCAGCAGCTATTTGCACATCAGGAAAAAGTCCCATTTCCCCCTATTCACAGCACCTTGTTTCAGTTCCCATATCCAGCTGTCTGCATGGTTCACTTACCACCGTCTCAGCAGCCTGTCTTGTGGCAGTCATGCACAGAACCTCTACATTTCCAGCATCATTTTGTGCAACAGCTGCAGAAATCTTATGTCAAACAGCCTTTCCAAACAGACGTTCCTCCAAGTTATCACCTGGAACATGCACCAGAGCTTCTTGGAAAGAAACCAGCTGATTATGTGCACACTAAAGAGCAAGCATACCAGCATTACTCAGGAACATCTGGGCAGTATTCAAAAAATACTCTTGCTAAGTACCAGTCAGACCATAGCATTAAGCCAACAGATACCTCCTCTGAGCAGCATCTTCAGACAGATTTTGACTCCTCAAGTGATGGATCTGTACAGTCTTTGCCAGGAACTGTTGTTCCCGTCAGGATTCAAACCCATGTGCCATCTTACGGTAGTGTTATGTACACAAGCATTTCCCAGATCATTGGGCAGGGCAACAGTCCCACAATTGTAATTTGTAAAGTTGATGAGACTGTTTCTCAAAGAACATTGGCAACTAGTGCAACCATGCAAGGAATTGGATTTAACATAGCTCAGATGCTGGGTCAGCAAGGAGGGCTAGAAAAATATCCTTTGTGGAAAGTGCCGCAGACGCTACCACTCGGACTGGAGCCACCAATTCCCCTGTGTTTGCCTTCCAGTTCTGACATTGCTTCTACCTTGGGAGGAAGCAAACGAATGCTTTCACCTGCCAGCAGCTTGGAGCTCTTCATGGAGACCAAGCAGCAGAAACGAGTCAAGGAAGAAAAAATGTATGGGCAGATAGTTGAGGAGCTAAGTGCAGTTGAGTTAACTAGCTCAGATATAAAGAAAGATTTTCCAAGAATGCAGAAGCCTCAACTAGTAAGGCAGAGCTGTGCTACTGAGCCAAAAGAAAGTCTGCCGTCTGTGTCATCCTGTTCACCACTGTCATCCTCATCATCTCAAGATCTCCCACCTGTCAGCATGCCAACAGCTGATACTTTCCCACTGAGCAGGGAGAAACTTTCCAGTTTTGACTCCACGTCACCAGGGCAGAAGTCCAGTGGCCCTTCTGAAGGAAGAGACTCTCCAGAAGAACTGGACGTGGATGAAACAGCCTCAGATATGAGCATGAGTCCACAGAGGTCTTCATTGCCACCTGGGGAAATTCAGCCAGAAGACCAACTGAAACATCAAAAATTGCCTCTTGGGATGTTAGTCCAGATGTCGTCCAATACCAGGGGGAAAGTCACAGGCTCAACCATTCTCCTGACAGACGTAGCAGATTTTCAGCAAATCCTTCAGTTCCCAAGTCTGCGGACGACTACTACTGTGAGCTGGTGTTTCTTAAACTATACAAAACCCAATTACATTCAGCAACCAACCCTCAAATCTTCTGTTTATGCTTCGTGGTGCATAAGTTCATGTAACCCAAACCCATCGGGGCTAAGTACAAAGACCACTTTAGCACTTTTAAGGTCCAAGCAAAAAACCACCACGGAAATCTACACTCTGGCTGCTATGCATAGACCTGGAGCCGGTAAAGTGACATCATCAACTGCATGGAAGCAGTTTGCTCAGGTAAATAAGAGGTTTTAATAAAATTAAATTAGTATATCTTTATTTGAGAAAATATTAGTAAACTATAAAATGTAAGTTAATGATTTAAAAAAAAAACAAACAAAACATTCCCCATGGGAAATCAGGCATCTTCCCATGACAACTTTTGAGCCTCAATTTACCCATCCCCAAGCTCTCCTACTTCTGCTGTCTCTGTCTCCATTTTCAAAATCAGATGTAAAAAGTGAGGCTTTTAAAACCCTCTCCTTGTGTATGCCAGAGCCTGACACATTATCTCGTTTTATTTTGTCCTGTGTTTTCACTGTGGCCTGATTCAAACCGTATCAGACGCAAATACCCACGTGTGTTCCTAAGTAAAGTTAAAATTGAGTAAGGATCTTCAGATTCACTTAATGTCTTTTACAAACTGCCTCTTCCTCATGGACTAAGCATTAGATAATGGTGCCAGGGAAAATTCTGTAATGGCAATAAATTACCTTCTAAATCTTTGCCATCTTCATTTTCAATACTTCTTTTTCTGAGGAAAGATATGGTGCTGTCTTTTCTGTCAATACTCATAAAAATTTGTCCATGCTGCCCCCTCTCTTTTTCTCCATCAAATCAAATGGGACAAATTAATTCATCTTATAGAGTTGCACTAAAATGAGAGTTTGGCTTTGACCTGGAATGTTAAAAGTGCTTGAAATGAAGTGTGCGTTTATTGTGTGCTTCAGCAGTAACACCCTTCCTTGACTTTGTTCTACAGATGAAACACGAGCCATTCTTCTTGTTTGGCAGCAAGCTTGAAAAGAAAGTAGTGGGGAATATTATAAAAGAAAGAGTAAAAGGAGACATTCATGGAGATAAAGACATTACATCCAAACAAACTGAGCCGATACGAATTAAAATCTTTGAAGGAGGGTAAGAAAATGCAACTGGAAATTTCAAGCTCAGACTGTCATTTTAAAGAGATTTGAACATGAATATGAATGAATTAGGATGTGAACAGTCTCCTGTATTCCTGCCATGTCTTGTAGCTCCCAAGCCTCCTCTTTTTTGTGTATGTGTCAGTCTTAAAACAAACTGCAGGGTACCTGTATGCTTACTCTTGTTGCTGCTTTGTTATTAGGGCAATTATATTTTTGTCTGTGTGACAGCACTCACTTGAAATTGTTGCTTTCATTCCTTAGGTCATAAAGAAATGTATAAATGGTTAACATTTTCATATTTTCTATACCGTTTCTTTGTACTTAATGGCTTCCATGAGGTTATCTTTCGATTTTTAGATTCTGTGTACCTTCACTCCCTTAAATGCGTTACCTAGGTATGCTTACTCTTATTTTTGTATTTTTTAATTATTTACTGAAGTTGGATTTTGGAGTTAAAATGTAAGATTACAATGAAATCTATGGTATTTAAGCCTCATCCATAGATCTGTCATGTATGGCTGATAAAACAATGTTTAATTTTACCATGGCCATCTATCACTCAGATTATAACAGAAACAAATAGCAAAGAGAGGGAAAAAGACCTGAAAGCCCATTAGCAGTGTTTTGAGGCTTGTGAAGCTTATTATAACCAGCAAATGAAATGAACACTTGTTTGCCTCTGCAGTATACTCTGAAATGGAAGATGCTGTTTTATTTCTTTTACAGAATTCTGACATGATGCAATGAATTTACCAGTTGTTAGTAGTGAATACTCAGGTGGTTGAACAAGATGTGTTTTTCAGTCTTATCAAGCTCCAATGGTTTCACAGCACTGTTTTATTGGGGTAACTAAATATGTCAGGATGGAGATGTAAGAAATTCATCCATCCATTTAATTCTCCTGTCGGTTTGTACCCTAAAAGGTAAAAATCTCAGTTGTCCTTCATTCACATGATGTGTTTTTGCTCCGCTTTGATAGTCTCCAGGAGATGAACCTTGGCATTGCTCTGTAGTCTGCCACACCAGGGAATACAGCCTACATCTTGCCTGAAAGACTGAAAATGTTATTTTGGAGATTGTTGTAGGTATACTGGTCCAGACACACTGATCCTGGCTGTTCTCTGTAGTTCTACATTGTCCTAGTACCCAAGCCACTAGGCTGGCTACACAAGAGTGACCCAAACTTCAGGAGTGAGGCTAAGTTTACAAGAAATTTCAAGAGCTGTTGCTTCAACTCACACCCACTTTGAAGTATAAAGTTAGCCTGTTTCCCACTATGTATAATTTCTGAATTTGGATCACCCAGCTGAAGATAATCGGCACTGATGTAAGGTGTGTGATAACAGGTCAGAAGAGTACAAGTGTGTGAAGTAAAGCAACTTAAAGGAGGATTCAGAACAGTGTGAGCTGCAACAGATCACTCTGTAAAATGCCTCTACCATCTAACACCTTCTTTAAGAAACTTTGTATGTTACTTACACCATCTTAAGTTTCCCTCTAGTCCAATAAGGTCTGTGAAACTATTTGTGTAAAGGTACATAATTCACATGTCACCTAGAAATGTCTCCTAATAATATTTGTCTATGTTTAGATATCCTTTGAGTAGAACAAAAAGGAAGAGACCTTGATATGCACATTAATTTCTGGACGGGGGGTACAAATAATCTGTGCAATAGAGTGGGAGCTCCTCAATAGGAGCATATAACCTGCAAAGCGACAGTGAATATGATGTAGTGTTAATGGGTCCATTCTTTCCTTATACATCATAATGTTATCATACATTTTATAGTAATTATTTATGGAAGAGTAGATTAAATATTTTCATTAGTTCAGCTATTTTAAATAGATATAATGTTATTGACATAGTATAACCATGTCTTTCATTGTTTTCTGTCCTGACTATTGAATTTGTCCTCCTCTTCAGGATTTTGTTTATGTCTTCTGAAAGCTAGTTTTTAACATGGGTGGGTTTCCATGCTTCCTTGCTCTTAGCTGTTTGCAGAGCTGTTGTGTTCTTCTCTGTTCTGCTCCCGTTGAGCTCATCTTCATATCATCATCTCAGCACGCTCAAGTGGTGCACCCAACTATGCAGCAAATGTCTGTCATCTTCATTTCACTTTTTCTCCCCTGGACAGACAAGCGTGCATGGTGATATCTTGTTTCAGCAGGGTATTTTCATTCCATTTTTCATTTATCTTGGGGAGTGGATTTGCTTATGCTTCCTGATTGCTTCTGTTTTGTAAATGCAAAGAAGGCAATTCAGAATCCATAGCTGAGCAAGCCGTTGTCGGGGTGTTTGTTTTTTGGGAAAGCCCGTGCGCTGGGCAGTTGTGCAGCTGCCGTGTGCCAGGGGAGGGGAGCACTTGTATGGCCGGTGGGCAAAAAGCAAATAAATGGGGCTGGGGAGGAGTGAGAAGCTGAAGGAACAGAATGAACGAGGTTGAGCCGAAAAGTAGATGTCACAGCGCGTCACCACCTCACTGCACCAAAGCCCATCAAGAGCAGTTTGTGAGTGTGGCAGCAGAAGGGGTTTTAAAGGAAGAAGCTAAGAACCATTGTTACTACCTCTGGCAGGTGGCTTGATTTGAATGAATTATCTGAATCACCAAATCTGCTTTCCGTCACCTGTGCCTGCGAAACCCTGATGGGATGTGAAGCAGGGTTTCTCAAAGAAAAACAGCAATTTGAAGTTCAGCGCTTGCTGTAGTACAGTCAGTCAGTTACTAATGGTGTGAGGTAAAAAGGAGGGACAGGGCAGACATGCCCACTTGTCTGACATCTGGTTTAATAACGTTATCAGCTGACAGCAAGAACGCACAGTTTGCCTGTTTGCTCTTTTGTATCTATCAATAATAGACTCTAGTAGAAAATCCCTAATAAGATAACATTTTGGATGGAAATTGCAGGACTCTGAGGCTTGTTAATGCTTTTTAAGTCTGGAGTCCCATTCAAATCAAGCTCAGAGCAGCCATGACCATAGCCCTTATATGAAAGCTGTGTAGTGGGAAGGGGGAAACTACTGAAAGCTTTGAGAGAGGTATGAGTTAGTAGTAAGATCTAATATTCCTGGGGGCTAGAAAGATAATCACCATGGACTCAGTCTTCTGGTGTTTCGGTTTTTGAACAAGGCCCTCCTTAAATGTCAGATCTGTGTGTGTCATTTCTCTTACAGTTGTTATTGTGAAGCACACTTAGAGAGTCAAGGCCAGTTATGACCAAGAACTGTCCATGTGAATGATATAGAGACATATCTTGTCTAATTGTCTTTGTGCCCAATGGGATCTGACAGATGACAGAAGCTGGTGGAATGAAGTCAGGCAGAGGAACAGCAGAGATGGAGCAACAGAAAAGCACATGTTATAACACAGCATTTATCTCACCAGTATCAATCATGGGTCATATGGTGGATTCCATCCCAGCAAAATCAGACTGTAAGGAGAGGTGAAAAGAAGATAGAATGGTAGTCTTTCAAACAATAATGGGCATTTTTTCTGTCTGTGAGAGAAAGCCTGGAGACGGTTGATGAAGCAATGGATAGAGATGACTAGGAGTATTTGGCACGTGTGTATGAAGGAGAACCTGGAAAACGGGGCAGACAGAAAAGCAGAATCTCAAAAATGTGATACAAAAAAACCTGCTAGGGAGACGGATAAATATTATATGACGTTAGACTATGCCAGTTTTGCCCATGGTGTGAGGGACAATGAAGGAAAAGGGAGAGGGCATACTTTATTGGAAAAGACATGAAAAAACCTGAACTTAGGCATCCACATTTGAAAGAGGAGCTGATGTGTTCAATAGATAGCAATACGGACATGAGAACAGAACGGTGTTTTACATATTTAGAAGATATTATCTTTGGTATTTATATTGCCAGTGATATAGGTGAACATACAGAAGAAGTGTTCATCTAAGAAAAGCACACTTGAAAAATGTTTCAGCTCTGTAACCCAAAAATTGCCACTTCTTGTAGAGTTATCATCACATTAACAGATTCATTCACATAGTCCTGTATTTATTTAAAGCACTGACTGTCAGTACCAATGGTATTTTGTGGACTGTGCATCCACAGGGTGACTAAAAGTACTTTGTGCTGCTTAGGGAAAGGGCAAGGGAGGACAGAGGGCAGACAAAATATTCTTTCTCAGTTCTCTCAATTTCTGGATTTTACTCTGGGTGAATCAGGATTAAATTCTCCCTGTAGGGAATGCACAGCACTCTTGAAACCTCCAAACAGCCTGGGCAAATCCCTTGGGCCCTTTTAGATTTCAGTATTAACGATTTATCTTGACAGCAAAGGCAACGTGCAGCTTTACATAGATTTGCATATCTTATTTATTATCTAACCGCACACTATGTAATCAGCAAAAATAGCATGGAACACTTACGTCTGTGCTAAGAAAAAAATCATTTAACAGCTTTCTGCTAAGTATGCAGGTTGGAAGTTTCCCATTTTATTTCTGAAGTAGCACGTACCTGAGTGAACTCAACTCTTGGTGTCCCTTAGGGAGGGATCCATCTTTGGGAACTTCAGGCATCTGTAGCATAAATGCATACATCCTTGCTAGTCATCTGCATTCCCTTTATGCTTAATGCGGGGAAATGGGCATTTCCAGGATCTTATTTATCTGATCCCACGGGATAAAAACACTAAAATAGTTAAATGGGCCGTGCTGCAAAATGACGCTGTTTTCCATGGTGATGGATGCCTGTGTTGTACAAGACTATAGTTAGCTGAAATAAATCCAACTGTAGACTCGTATTTGGAGTTGTGCTGTGTCTATAGGAATGGTGGCTGATCTGTTTCCTGACAAGGTGTTAATAGGATCACAGAATCTTAGAGTAGTTTGGGTCAGAAGGGACGTTCAAAGGTCATCTAATCCAACCCCCTGCAATGAGCAGGGACATCTTCAACTAGATCAGGTTGCTCAGAGTCCTGTCCAGCCTGGCCTGGAATGTCTCCAGGAATGGGGCATCTACCACGTGTCTGGACAACCTGTTGCAGTGTTTCACCACCCTCAGTGTAAAAAATGTCTTCCTCATGTCTAGCTTGAATCTCCCCTCTTTTAGTTGAAAGCCATTACCCCTTGTCCTGTCGTAACAGGCCCTGCTAAAAAGTCTGTCCCCATCTTTATAGGCCCCTATACTATTCTTATACTACAACCATTTGGTTTCAAATTCTTAAAACACATTGGGACCGGTGCATTCCCTGAAAGTCAAGTACTTTGTGACTTCCAAACTGAAAATTCAGTAGTTCCTGTGGACTTTTGTGGATTTGTTGTGATGAGATATATACAGGATCAGGATCAGATGCATAGAGGTGATGTTTGTGCATGTATGTGAACTAGAGTCTGTATGACTTAAATGCTTGCTCTCTTCCAACAGGTATAAATCAAATGAGGATTATGTCTATGTCAGAGGTCGTGGCCGAGGAAAGTACATTTGTGAAGAATGTGGAATCCGCTGCAAAAAGCCAAGCATGCTCAAAAAACATATCCGCACTCATACTGATGTCCGGCCTTATGTATGCAAGTTGTGCAATTTTGCCTTCAAAACTAAAGGTACTTGACCCTCTTTGCTGAACTCTTTCCACTTCCCCAATGAATCTTGAAGTATTTTGCCATCCAGGCACCCTTTGCAATCACGGAGAGAATTTTCTTCAGAATAAAATTATTGTGTTTGTGTATACAGGAATTAGAGAGGTTTTTCTCTTGGCTTTAATTGATCCAGGGATTTTGTGAGACTCTGAGACTCCGTGGATGGCTTCATTAAGAGCTATAGGCTCTTGGCTGGTCCCTCTGTCTGCAGAGAAAATGTAGTAGCATAAGAACTGCCCTTACAAATAATACTTTGTGCCAAAATTGTTACATGGTGCAAATTTTAATTGCAGCAACACTTAAATACTACCAGAAGAGTACACTTGTTATGACATAATGTTGAAGCAGAGCATCAGCTGCTGAGGAAAGCATGCCTTCTCAGGCTTTACAGTGGGTCAGTTTCAAGTTCATAAATAATGTATGTCTCCCAGATGAGCCACTCCATCCACTGTGGCATTAATTATGAATAGAGATCTGATAGTTTGTGTTCACATGTATTTATCAGCACAGAAAAAAGCTTCCATTTGTCACCCTGAGGCCACAGATAATGATATTCTTTGGAATTCAGATTTGCCTTGCAACTATCTCCTTAAAATTTAAAAAAAAAAAAAAAAAAATTTGGTAGCATTTCTTTGTAGCACAGTCCGAATGAACCTTACATTCTCAGTTTCATAGCTTCCCTTTGGCAGACAAGGAAACGGATTCTGGTCCCAGTGGGGTGAACTTACTTGAAGAGGGAGAAAGGGAACTGGAGGAAATTTCTCCCGAGATCCCAGTGCAACTTCATGGCTGTTTTGAGGACTGAGAATTGTAATAGTTTCCATGAGTCCAGCACTTCTTCCTCTGCCAAAGATGGGAATAGCTGATGAATGGTAGCAGACCCATCAACCTAGTTTAAGATAAGAACTTTCATGGGGGTGTAGGGACAAAGACAAGGAGCTTCTAGTTCGTAGTCCCAATATACCATCTGGTGATTTGTTCTTGGGTCATTGTTTACATTCGATATCGCAGGAAGAATGGGTCTTTAGGAGGCACTTGAAGGAGGATTGTGGTTTTGCAGCTATGTTCAGAGAGGACATTCCAGGCAGAAGAGATGGCATGGAAAGAAATGTGAAATTGCTGAAGCTGGCATTTCTGGCAGAGAAAAAGAAACAGGGAGGAGGTGGTATGCTATTGCACAAGATGGGCATGAGCAGGAAGAGACTAAGTTAGTGTTTGAAGTACAGAAAGTGTTTAACTGGTGTATTATTGGTTATGAGCAGCCTTCAGCCTCATAACTATTGTTGCTGTTTTGCTGACAACAATCGAGGACAGACCCTCAGAGACTGTTAGGTTTTCAGTATATACTCTGAGTGTTTCACCATCCTGAGGCATCAGTGGCCAAGTTAGACTTCTCATGCAGTTCAGAGACACAATAAGAAACTCTTACTGAGAAGGAAATAGTTTGAACTAGCTGGGACTGAAAGTCAGAGGAGAGGAGCCCAACTTGTGAGCTTCTAAGCACATCTCCACTATCCAACAGAGTGGTGCAGTGTTCCTGCCCCCAGGTTGCTTGTACCACATGCACCATCTGGAGGCACTGGTCAGGGTCCTAAAAGCAGCATAAGTACCATCACAGAGTGCTTTCCTTGTGCTAAGAAGCACCATGTCTTGGTAGTGGGTTGGGTGTGCTTGTGCCATGCTTTCTCTGTTGGTTGTTGCAAATGTGACTGAAGTGGCTAATAGATTAGAGTGATATTCTTGTTTCTCCAGCTTGTGCTTTGTGCTCAAGATTCTTTGCCATGAAATGTCTCTTGGGGCCAGTCTCAACCCAGTTTTCTTATCTGTGAAAAAACAGACTAAGACAGGCACTCCAGAAAGTCAATAGTCTAGTGTTAGACTGCTCCCTCAGGGGAATGGGAGGTCTGATTTCAAATCCCTGCTGTGCCTGGTTCAGACCTGTGCTCCAAAGCAGGGAGCTGAAGCTGGATTTCCTGCATCCCAGGTGAATGCTCTAAGTACAGCTCCTCTCCGTTCAGATGTTGCAGCTAGATAGTAAATGTCTCTCATAAATGTCTCTCATAAATGTCTTTGTCATGAAGTGCATTTGCTTCAAAGTACTTCAAACACACTGAACATTTAGAGCCTACATGTTAAGTAAATGGGAGAGAGAGCCCTTCGCTTGAAAGTGCCACTGTGAAACTAGGAGTGTGAGCCCTGAGCGGCTGGTGGGCAATGGTCTTACTTCAATGTCCAAGCAGTCTGCAGGTATCACAAACACTGACCCCAGTGACAGATAACATCCAAAAGAGATATTTTAGCTTGCTGGGATGTCTAAATGTCATGTGGAAAATTGGAGAGATGCCTATATACCTCTCAGACCCTGAGTTTAATTTTTTTATTTTTAGATATAAAACCCCGCTCTTATTAAAACAAGCTCTGAGGGCAGTGGGCTGGGTGAATCAGCCCTGTTTGTTGTTTTTTTCTTTTTTTTTTGTTTGATTGGTTGTTTTTTGTTTGGTTTGTTGTTGGTTTTGGTTGGTTGGTTGGTTTGATTTGTTTTTTAAACTAGAAATGCCCATTTGCAGGATAATGGAGTTAAGGTAACAAAACCTGACTTGGAGAGTGATCCTTGCTGTTGTTCATTAATTAGATTAATCTCTGATCCATAGGAAATCTGACAAAACATATGAAGTCTAAAGCACACATGAAAAAATGCCTGGAGCTTGGGGTATCAATGACATCCGTAGATGACGCTGAAACTGAGGAAGCAGGTATGTCAGAATGATTCAATTTTGTTGGAGTGGCCTCTGGAGTGTGCAAATAACTCATTGCACTTTACCACGGTGGCTGGCATGGGAAAATATATTAAGAGGATTTGGGGCATTTTTAAATTAAAATATTAATTTTAATTTAATAAACAGGAAGTGTAAAAAATAAATCTGACAGATTTGTCTGAGTTACATTTTTTATTAAGATATGTGAGGAGGAGCTAGAAATGAAAGTGTAACCTGTTGTCATTTTTCTCCTACAAGGTTCCCAGTCTTTTCAGTTTAGATGTGAGACATGGCAATGTTTAGCGAAGTTGCAAGGGGGGTAGGGTGAATTTCCTTTTTATACTTCCTTTCAGGTATAGAGTTGTGAGGTATTTTTATGAAAAAAATATTGTTTGAGACTATGAAGAATGGCTTTATGCAGCCATCCCAGATGAAGAGCGATGGCAATGGGTGTGCTGGGTGGGGAATTAATGGAAGGTGTAAGAGATGGGGTGGGCACTCACCATTTTGGCCTGCTGTGACTGTTGCAGAAAACATGGAGGACATGCAGCAAGAGGCCGAGAAGAGTAGCAACCTGGCAGGCCTGTCAGCAGAGCACCAGTTTTCTGACGCGGAGGAGTCAGATGGCGAGGATGGCGATGACAATGATGATGACGATGAAGACGAGGATGATTTCGATGATACTCAGGGAGACTTGACACCAAAAACCAGGTCAAGAAGCACCAGCCCGCAGCCTCCTCGGTTCTCCTCCCTGTCGGTGAACTCGGCTGGGGCGTCGCAGGGGGCTTCCCCTGAGGGCTCCCTTTCCGTGGGACACTCCTCCCTCATCAGTTACTTGGTCACCTTACCTAGCATTCAGGTTACTCAGCTTATAACACCGAGCGACTCCTGTGAAGACTCACAGATGACAGAATATCAGAGGTTTTTCCAGAGCAAAAGTACTGATTCAGAGCCTGATAAAGACAGGTTGGACATACCTAGCTGCATGGATGAGGATTACGTGCTTTCGTTAGACCCCACTTCATCTCCGAGGGACCTCTCACCTTCCAGTCGACAGTCGTCACCCAGCTATGATTCTTCACCCTATAGAGATAACTCACCAAAGAGGTATTTAATGCCAAAAGGGGATTTGTCACCCAGAAGGCATCTGTCACCCCGAAGAGATATTTCACCCATGAGGCACCTTTCCCCACGGAAGGAGGCTGTGCTGAGGAGAGAGTTATCGCCAAGACGAGACGTGTCACCAAGACGTCACCTGTCGCCGAGGAGACCAATGTCACCAGGAAAAGATGTGTCTGTTCGAAGAGATTTGTCTCCTAGGCGAGAGAGGAGATACATGGCCCCTGTTAGAGCGGCGTCTCCCCGGAGGGGCTTATACCATAATCCAGCGTTGTCCATGGGTCAATATTTACAGTCTGAATCTATTCCAGTGGGGCATTCAGTAAGTATGAATGAGTATTTTTCACTCCTGTTGTCAAAACCAGTGTTTTTATCTAATGTGTGCATAGTATTTTAAAAAACTTTGCAGCTTTGTAGAAAAAGAAGGCATAAGCTTTGAGCTTCAGTGGGAAGTCCTGGAATTAATGCAAGAAATTTGGAATAGATGGGGATCAAGTCAAGATGTTGATTCAGTTAGATGCTGCAGAGTAAACCTAAGGGTCAAATCTTCACTTGGTGCAAGCCTGAGTAGCTTCATAAACTTCAGCAAAATTAGGCTGCCCCTATGTTTATTTTAAAACAGCCCAGGAAGCTTACATGGCATGTGGGGCATGTTACAGCACCGTGAAACCTTTCACCTCCCAGACTGTCAGATGGGATCGAGCCCAGATCAGAGCTTAAGGCCCCAATACTGTAGTACTGTGCCCGTCGCTGACTTATTGCTTAATGCAATAAAAGCAGTAAAATAAATTGAATCTCTCAGAAAACAGGATGCCCATCAAAATCAAGATCTGTGACTGGAGTTTAAAGGATATCATTGTGTGACAGGAGCAGGCAGCTGTCTGCCCTCCTGAAAGCGCCATCACGACTGGCTGTTTCGACAGGGACACAGCCGTCTGGGTGGAAATGGAAATATGCAAAACTTGCACAGCTGCTGTCTGTGCTGTTCCCTTTTGGTAAATCAGCTCTCAGAAACTGCCGACTTGGCAGCTTTGACAGGCCCTAGCATTCACAAAACTCTCTCTTCACAAATAAATTCGGTCTTTAGAGTTAAGGAATGGCCTCACCATGTATTCTTTTATTTAATATGCTTCTCTCGCCACATTTGATGTTGCTGCTGCCCTCTCACTGCCTGCCTCGTCAGCCTATGTGTGTGGGTTGACCTGGGCAAGCTGTGACAGGCTCCCGCTGCCCCAGGGCTCCCCTCTTCACTGCCCCACGGCTCCCCTCCCCACTGCCTCACTGCCAGTCTTCTCAGCTTTTTGTGTCATCTTTGCGGTTCTTCTCTGTAAAGGAGAAGAATTGAACCTTGAGCTTATAAAATCAATGTTTCCAGAGCTTTGGAGTTTATTTCTCTATGGAGCCAGGCCGATGTGGTACCTACACCTGGGAATGGAGTGAGGGATGCAGCTGGGCAAAGGTGGAGCAGGGATGGACCGAACAGAGCTGAGGAGTCCACAGGCCTGGCAGATCCAAAAATGGCTTCCCAGCTTCTCAGGGGGATAAGGGAAAACTGCAATGTGAGTGGCCATGTGTGTAAGAGAGGGCAATGGAGGTACTTCTCCCACATCTTTGACATGGCCTTATGGCCTGGCAAGTTGCTGGGGAGAGCAGCGGAGCAGGGTGGCTGACTAGGCGGTCCTTGAGGCACGCTGAAACCCTGCTGCACACTTATAAGGGTGGTCACTGCGTAGCTGAGAGAGGACTCAAATCCAGCTGACAGTCCTACTGACAAAGTAAGGAAGCACAAAAAGAGGATAAAGAGCCACCAGTTTAACAGTCATGATGTCTTACTATCAAATGCTAGGGACAATATGAGATGCTACAGCTGACATTGTGCAGGGAGCCCAGGCTCCTAATGTCCTGCATGAGATGCTTCCACTGCCATCCTGTAGTAGAGATTTTGGATATGTGATGATGCCAGCAAAAGGGTATGTAACAGTCATCCTCGGCCATCTGACATTCTTGCTGTAATGTTTGCCTTGTGTGTTATGCAGACCTTCCAGCAGGGCGTTTAGCACATTATAAGGATTCTTTTAGCACCCTTCGCTCCTTCTTTTGGAAAGTCCACCATGCCAGATGGGCTTTTAACACTTACTGTGGTTTTGAGGTAGGATCAGGCATGTGGCAGTGAAAATCCCAATGTAAAATATCAGTGGTCCTACAGAAAGCACTGATAACTCAGTGCCATGTTGAGTGTTTTGGGAGAGAAACCCAGACCTCAGTACCGTCACTGAAACCTGAATACAGGCATCACTGGAAGTGGAGCCCAGGCAAATTTAAATGAGGAAATGACAAGTGAGGATGATTGCCTATCTCAACAGGTGACTGCAAGGAAGAAAAGATGGATTCCTCACTCTTGATGCCTTTCTGCAAGACTTACTTTAGCCAAACAGTAGTTGAATTTAGGTGAAACACAAGTTATTATACTCAATGTGTGGGAAGACAAATAACACCTGATCTTGCTATAAATGAAAGCTGTCAGAGAAGAAAAAGAATAAAGGCTGGTTTTCACTTTCAGAGAAGTGAAATCCAGCAAATCAGAACATGATTAGCAACTGCATCAGTGGTGCAGATGCCAGCTTACAATCCTGCTTCCTCTTTCAGAGCTGCATTGGGTTCCCAGTCCTTGCAGGACTAAGAGTGGTTTTGTGCTTCTGGTGCCTGCAGTTCCCAGAAGCAGCCAGTTTTCTGTCTTCTCCACTGACACAAATCTATTTGATCTATTCTCTTTGGACAGTGCTGGTCTAGTTCCCCTTCATGTTGCTTCCCCTTGAATGTTCAAGCACTTTGGTGGTCCTGTGCAAAGAGCTCGTAAAGTGCTCTGGCATTGAAAGCACCACATAGAAAGCAATTGAAATTATTTCTTTAGGAAGTGGAAATGAGTATGGGGAAAGTAACTTTTTTTTGTAGATTGTACAGATTTTGTAGATTGGCAGTTAATCACAGGATATGGTCTTGCAATAGGATACTCTGTTCAAAGTAGCCTAAGGCTCAGGTTGATGCTGGTGTACATTTGGCTTTGACAAGTTAGATGTCCATCTTTAAATTTAAAGGCAGATTCCCATCACTCTCTAAATATATTCAGGATGTTCTCTTCTGTCAATGCCAAAGGTTTCTGTCCTTTCTGAGGAGGCTGGTGCCATTATTGAACGGCTCTGGTTCTTCTCCCCATTTATGCCAGTCCTGAGAGAAAAAGGAAAGATGGGAAGGCTGCTTTTGTGCATCCCAAGTGCATCCCTGTTAGCATTTTAGTTTAGATCATGCATATGTATCTGATGTCACATTCATTGTGCTTTGACTCACATTGTAGAGCAGTCTTGGAGTAAGTGACCTGGATTGTTTTCAGATGAAATTAAGCTGGAAAGTGTGCTCCAGGAGTGTTGCAGGTGCACTTAAACTGCAAGTGGGCATTCAAGTGAGTGAGAAGAGACCACATAACTTCAGTCCAAAGCAACCTTCCCCTCCAAACCCACAACACTTGTGTTGTGAACATGGGATCCAGCACCAGCTGTTTTGCTCTGTTCCTATTTGTTCCCACTCCTACTGCACCCTTCCATTTCCCAGTGTGGACCAGAGCTTTTGCCTCTTCTTCCAGTCCCAGGGCTAGACAAGATGAGATTGTGAACGTATCTTGCTGTGAGCAGTACAAACTTGTCCCTACCAACCGTTCTACCTTCCAGGAGGTAGTGGATTTTGCTTGCTTTGCTGTTTTGTTGCACCTCTCATTCATTTTGAAGTCTGAAACCTGCCTCAGGATATTCAGAAGGGCCGAAGGGAGTTAGGCACCTCTCTGTCCACTTGAAAGTTGATAGGACTTAAGGTCCTTTTATCATCCAAGACTTACGGATATTAAATCCCTCCCCAAGCACTCAGTATTTTATCATCTTGAGTGAAATGCATTCTTGTACAGAGACCTAGCATAAAACTTCTGAAATCCAGGTAAACTGTACCTGGGTCCATTGGTATATGTGGGCTGCTATGGTGCATTCTCAGTAGGACTGCAAATGGAGCTGATCTTGAAGCTGAAGTCCACACAGATTTATAGCGACTTTATTAAGCATCATGTCTTTTAGCAAGCACATTGAAAATATGCTTTGTTTCTGAATTTCACAATAGAGTTCAACATTTTCTGGTTTTTAATTTTAAAAAGCTTCAAGTACATTGTGATCAAAGAGATTGTTTTCCACCTGCCATCTTTTTGCAAGCTGTGGCCTGAGGCTGCTGGGAGGATGTCTATGAAAGGTGCTTGGCTTTGAAATGCGATCTTTCTCTTAATCCTCCACAGCCGGTTTTTAGTGATGTACCAGATACAGGGTAAACCCCATCTTGCCCCTGAGGCATTCTGGGGGATCTGTGAAACTGGATATGGCTTTCCTCAGAGGTGTGATGTAGCAGTTTAGCTTCATGACCAGGTCAGGAAGTTTAGTGAAGCTCTTACAGATTATTGTTACTTGGAAATTATATGTCATCTGGATGTAGAGGGAAATATGCTAAACTGCAACAAATGAGAATTAATAGGAAACAAACTGGATACCCATCACCTGACAAAGAGAGGAGCTCATCTCATTGCGCTGGCAGCAACCCATTCTGACTGCACCCCAAAAAAGATACCGTGACTTTCTGCGCTGTGCACAGTGATGAGATCCAGTACTCTCCCTGTCAACAAAATAAAGTCTTTGGTTTTACAGGATGTTTGTTAAAAGAAGAGAGCTCTTCTAATATTCAGTCTTTGCCCATGAATATGTATATATGTATCTGCTTGTAGATATGAAAGTACTAGATATTGGTAAAGGAAATAAAAGCAGCGTAAGAGTTATGAAGAGTTATTAATGCCTATAGCAATTTATGTTGATCATTTCCAAACTCATCTGCCAGAGCTAGAGAAAGATAATCCGATATGTGCTCAGCGAAGGCTTGGAAGGCTTCCAGTGGACATGCACACACTGTCACTGCCTATGTAAAAATTACGCAGATGAGACATATATTGGATGATACTGCTGATCTTGAAGCACATAGCAGTTTCTATCATGTCAGCCACCTCTGTCCAACAAGGACAGACTGTTGTTCTATTCCCTTTTGAAACTGTGGCAAGGTACAGTGTGAACCTAGTGTCTTTCTCAGTTAGAGATTTGTGATTAGTTTGTCCTTTTTTTTGGTTGCTTTTGCTCTGTTTCCCTTAGCCCAAGTTCACATCAGATGCAATAGTGATAAATGTCATGGCTTAGGAAACAGACAAGAGGACAGTATGACTGAGAAACGAGTTGACAGACCAAAGATGGGAAAAAAAAGGGGGCAAGCAGCTGTGCAGAGGTGAAGTTAGTGATAGGAAGGACTGACAGTGTAGGTGAACTATGTCTTGTGGCTTGGCAACTGCAGTTTATTCTGTAAATTCTTACCCGTTCAGCAGTATAACATGCTGTCACTGTGCTTTCTTATGGCAGTTTCTCTTTTATGAGACTCAAGCATCTCACTTTCTGAATAGGAAAATTCCCAACATAGATTAGTCTCTGAATAATAACATCTCTTTGAGTCTGATGATTATGGGTCACCCTTCCTGTCTCAATTTTGATTTATATTAAACAGGACAAAGCATCTGAGCACAGTGAGATTAAGCTCCTGGGCAGCACAGAAACTGATTCTTTAATTGCCCCCTAAACCATTTCCCTGGGATGGGATCAAGAGGTTGCTTAAAGCCTTGAGAGCTAGGATTTCCCAGCAGTGAAGTGCGGCCACTTCAACGTGTTGGCATTTAGCAGTGCAGTCCTCGGGCTGCCACACCAAGGCTGTGGTAGCAGTACAGCTCTGGGGCAATTGCTAGGTGTTTGGTAAATTTGCAGAGCAGAGATGAACATTTTTGTTCATTTGATATCCTCTGGGAGTCCCTGAGAGCTGTGTGGCCAAATCCCACGCACAATTATGAAAATGTCATCCTGTACTTCTGTCATCGTTATTCCTCTGGTCAGCAATAAATGATACTTAATCATCAGACAGAAAACAAATTTTAAAAGTTAAGAATGAAAACCAGAGAAATCCAAAAGCCCAGGGCATATTTAATAGTGAGTGGAGATGGAGCTATTAATTCTTCCAAGGCACGAACTAATGGGAAGGCACTGAAAATGTCAATATTGTGAGATTGTTTTTTATTAGCCATTACAAAATCCCTCATTATTCTCAATCCTGTTATGAGGGGGTGAGTCTCCCTGCGACAGAATCATCACTTTCACTCACAGTTAATCCCTGTGCTTTTGTTATTATTTATTGTTTACACTACAGATAGGCCAGAGTGGTGGTCTATTGTCTTAATGACTATAAAAACTTGGGTCTTAATTATACAAAGACACTTGACATTTCATGGAAATAATACCCATCCCCTTTCATCAAGGATTGGGTAAGGTTCACAGTGGAGGGTAGGAGGAACAAGTGCCTTCTCTGGGGCTCCAGAGCAGGATCTTTCATCAGGCAAAAAATACATACATGCAGTCAGATTTTCCAATACTGCCAAGCAGTGGTGGCGAGCAGGGAGAGTTCAGATGTGTATTTCTCTGCAATAAAGTCTTGATACCCAGTGTGGACTGCCAGTACCAGCACAGTTTGCCAAAAGAGAGGATAAGATGAATCTCCTGGCCAAATTTCTCCTGGTGATGAAACTCTATCTACCCCAAATTCTCTCCATAGTTTCAGTTGAATATAATACTCTTCACTTCCTGACCCAAATTGCTGCATTGTGTTACTGAACACTCTTAACTAGCTGCTGCCTTGCACCTCAGAGGCGTAAGCCCTGTAGGGCTGAGCTAAGCAAAACCTCCTATGTTGTTTGGATAAGCAATTAGTGGAGTTTTCCAAATGCTTTGGGATCCATCTGGATGAAAGGTGCTGCGTGAATGGGAAGTTGTGTTTGACAGGAAAGCAGATAGGTGGTTTGGCAGCTGGACAAGAATTTTGCTAGTAGCAGTGCTGATTTTTCTTTTGTGTTTTTTTTTTTTGTCTGGTTACAGAGAAGGGGCTTGTCTCAGGGGCCTTACTTCAATGTATATGGAGAAAAAGGAGGTATGGAGCACCGTGGGTCTAGCCCGTTCCCCGAAGGTCCGAGTGACTACATCTTCAGTCATCTTCCACTACACTCCCAGCAGCAGATCCGAGCACCCATCCCCATGATGCCTATTGGGGGTATCCAGATGGTCCATTCAGTACCGGCAGCCCTTTCAGGTTTATGTCCTCCGTCCGCTCTGGCCTTGCAGAGGGAGGGCTCTGAGGAGAAGCAAAGAGGAACTGTGGAAATCCTTACAAAAGAATCATATAGTGTTTCTAAGCACCATGAGAAACGTAGCTCTCCACACAGCATGCACCCTGCCGCTCCCTCCAGCGTGCCGTCCTCCCCGTTGCTGTTGCTGACGCAGAGCACGTCGGAGGACAGTGTTGTAGCTACCGAGAGGGAGCAGGAGGAGAACATACAGACTTGTACAAAAGCCATAGCCTCTCTGCGAATCGCCACAGAAGAAGCCGCTCTGCATGGGGCGGAGCAGCTGCAGAGGCCTTCTGAGCCTCACCAGAAACCTTTAGAAAGTGCACATTTTAGCATTAAACACTTTAGTGGATCTGAGGCGGGCCAGAGCTGTGCCTCAGCCACCCATCCTGACTTGCACGGTGGTGAACAGGACAGTTTTGGTACATCACAAACTGCATTAGCTCATTCCACCTTTTACACCAAGAGCTTTGTGGACGTCCGGCAGTTGGGCTTTCACAGCAGGAGCGACCCCCCATCAAGCACACAGGAAAGAAAAGATCCGTCATCTGAGAAGAGCAAGCCACATTGATCTGAGATGCATGGAGACTTTCACCTATACATTTATCCCACTTATTTTTTTTTGTATTCTAGAGATAGGAGAAGTATTCAACTTTACAGCATGCCTGTTCTAAGTTACAGTAGTTTGCTATTATATATACTTTTGTTATATCAAAAGAATTAGATAAAATAACAAGTCATCATGAGCCTGACCAAATCTAAATTTGAAATTCTTATTGGGTCTGGTACTTTTAAATTGTACAGATGTTTGTGCCTTTTCTTTACTTTGCTTATATTCTTATAAGCATTTTTTTAGCAGTAATTTGTACATATTTTAGAATTTGTGTATCTGCTTTGTAATAAATGTAATTTCTTTCCTTTTTTGGACACTTGGATCTAAATGATGTAAAGCAAAACAGCATCAATATATGTGAGGTTGCACTAAAACATATTTTTATATGATTAAAACTGAACAGCTTTTATGTACAGCTCTGATTCTGTAATACTAATATTTATTTACTTTGTTTCATAAATTGTAAATTTTTTTCTTAATGTTGTGGATTGCTTTTCTATGTGAAGCATGGGATTTACTGTTGCGTAATTAGAACAAAATGTATATTGTAAAACAAGATATTTAAACTAGAGTATCTTATCTTATTCTGCACTTATGCATTAGTAAAAAAAAAAAAAAGGTAAAGGATGTATCAGTCAGTTCTTAACTCTTGTAATTTTTTTTGGTCTCGTTTGCCGGATTGACTATAACTTAAGTGCTGATTGTGATTTTAAACTGATAGTGCCGTAAAGCATTAAAGTAAAACAATGTGCTATTGTGAGTTTTTTCAAAGCTTTATAAAACAGTTATAAATATATTAAAAGTATTTGGTCTTACGTGAACATGTTGATCTAGATACTCCTTTACAAAGCTATGGGAAAACATTCCACCCCAGGTAAATACGTGCAAGTGCACGGCTGGTGCATCGGTGCAGCCCCCCGGGCAGGCGCGGAGTGCGGCGCTGCCGGGCGGGGCGGGGACACCGCGGGCGGCCCGGGGCCGGAGCTGGAGCCCGGCTGGAGGGCGACCCGCTCCCTGACCCGGCAGCGGCCGCTCGGGGCTGGGCAAGCAGTGCCCCCCGAGAGTGCTCGCGAAGGGCTGACCGCCGGGCCCAGGTGTCAAGCGGAGGTGCCCCGGAGTGTCAGAGAGGGGTTTGGAAGGGGGGAAATAAAAGGCGTTTCCTTGCCCTTGAACAACACGGCTGGGCGCTCCCCGCTGCGGTGCCCGGGTCAGCGTCAGGAGAGGACCCGTCCCGTCCCATCCCGCCCCGCCCCGTCCCGTCCCGTCCCGTCCCGTCCCGTCTCGTCCGGTCCGGCGGCCGGAGGAACGCGGCCCTGCTGGCCCCCTCGGCCTCCAAGGAGCGGGATCGACGGGCAGGAAAGTCACAGTCTTCCAGAACAGGGTCTCCATCCGGGTGAGGTTTGCTCCAGAGGGAAGTCAGGAGATGCCCGGGCTTGTGTTTGTACACGCGTGGTGGGTTCCTGCTACCAGCAGCATGCGAGCGTGCACATGTGCGCACACACACAATCAACACACACACAACACACACACAGAGGTGAAAGATACCGACGACCTGGATTATATTTTGTGCTATTTAGTGGATTATAAATCTGTGAAACCAAGTTTGTATATTGATTTACATTTAAAGAGTGTTCTTTAAAAAGAAATAAATATAAAGTTATATGCATGAGGTGTCTAGTTTTCATGTGTTCTTTGAATTTTCCAAGTTTATTGATGTTCCAGTATATTGTTAGAACCTTTTATTCTCAAGCACTACTTCCCCACACAAGGACTGCCCTTAAGAATGTGAGCGGCAGCAAAAAATGTGGATCATCTATTGTCCTCAGATATTATCAGACTAACACAGTTTATTTCTTCAATAATACCATGTGGGGGCAGAACCACAGCTGGTACTTTGTCGCAAATCTAGCATGATGACGTATGACGAGTGTAATACCATAATGGATAGTGACCACTTCTGACCATTAAAGGTTAGTTTCTCATATACGATGCAGCCTACCTACCTTTTTTCCCAAATCATTGTGGCAACCTTGCCAAGATAAATGTGTGCCAGAAAACTGGCTCATCTCAGACTCGAGAGAGGAAAAGCAGAATATGCAGTTGGAGGCAAGCAGCTTGTTGGATCATGCTTCCATGAAAAAAAAAAAAAAAAGTAGTCAATTGTACATTTTAAATAAATAAGCTTTATCTGATAAAAGCCTCTCTCTTCTCCTCCTTGGCTGCATGGCTCTATTGAGAACAAAATGCTCTTCACAACAATCAACTAAACAAGTAATCACAGATATTTTATTAAAAGGGAACCAGGCAACCCCCAATGGTAAATGCTCTATTGACATTGCCTTTATAAGCAACCCCCTTACTGTGGGAGATCCTTCTGGCTTGTTTGACTAATTTAATTAATTTGCATCTGCAATTTGCCATCTACCTTTTCAGCCTCAGGGGATTTTTTTTTTGTAATCGTTGAGCCAGTATCACTGAAATTACACGTGATATTTTTGGGTTACAATGGGACAACCCTAAAGAGGTTTCAGGTACTTATGATCTTAACTGTATTTTCTTAATGAGTTAATGTTTATACAGTGCTTTGAAAAAATCATATCCTTATACAAAGCCTAGGCGTAGATGATGACCACTTTTCACATTTTGGCAGGGGTGAGGCCAAAGGCAAACACATCCAATAAAATTTTCCCAGGCATGAGCAATTTTTGGAACTGCCACAGTGGGTACAGCACCCAGGACTGGGGGCAGAGAATTTCCGGAGCGCTCTGTCCGCTCTGTCCGGCACAGTTCCCTCCTAGCCCACAGCACTGACAGTGGCATGGGGCTGCGTTTGTGCCCCGCCGTGCTGGGCTGTCACCCTGTGCCTCGAGCCTCAGCGCTGCAGGGACACAGCTGCGCAGCTCCTGGCCGGGGTGGTGGTGTCCACCGCTCTGTGCTGACAGCCCCTCTGAGGGTGATGGGGAGGAGGCTGACTCCGAGGTCTCTGATGTAAAGGTTCTGTGTTTTCAAAAGGGATGAAAAGAAGAGATTCAACAGGGCACTCTAGAAAACTGCAGAACCAAATGAGGATTTTTATATGCAGTATGCTATAGAATTTCTATGTCAGGAATATAATTACCTATTATATTGTTCAAGGAGGTTATAATTGTCTATGAAGATCCATATGTCTTTTCTGCGAAGCACAAGTGAAATACAGATGCTCTGGCAAGCGCTCTTCATTCTCTTCTCGCGGAATACTGTCACCAGAGTCACTTCAGGATTTATTTACGTCAGCAAAACAGAGACCATATTGGTCTGATATAACTGCCTGCATGATCCTCTTCTGAAGCTTTAGATTCTGACTCAGGGTAGTGACTCCATCACATGTTAAATACCTTTATGGAGATTTCCCCACTGCAGGACACATTGCCAGCAGTGAGTAAGACTTAGTACCGATGAATGACATTGTTAGCTTTAACAGACCCAAATGGTACTTAAGTACAAAAATTTCAATCCCAGAACACTGCAGTCAGCTCCTGTTTTACCCCAGTGGCACCTCCTGGTTTGAGGCTGTTTCCTTGAGTTCTGCTTTTGAGCATGAACTGAACTTCTTGGAACTGCTTCATGCTTCTTTCGCTCCCAAACTGAGCTGGACACCAGAAACACATTTCTTGGCCAAGGGACCTGCCCTACTGAGTGGGTCTTTGAAAATACCTGACCTGAGAAAATGGGACTCCATTTTGAATTATTCTTATGGCAAGTGCTGTCACCACCTCTTACAGATTAGCCTAATGAGTTGGCCCCCCTCTCTGAGTACCTAAAGAACCCCAAAATTCTGTGTTGAAACTTCTCCTCTTCTAGATCAACAACTCCAGTCTCCTAGGAGAGGTGCCCTAAGCACCCTACAAGAAGAGTCTTTTCTTTCCTGCTGCAGTTCTGCTACTGTGAAGCTAGAAATTCAAGATTGATTGGATCAGCAAGATTGTAGCCTGTTGTCTCCAAGAAGAAAAGCTCTTTGGATGTGCCCTGCTTAGTACAGAGAGAGCCATCTGGAAAGCCAGTGAATAGAGTGGTGTGACAGAGACTTTTGAAGGACAGGGACTGAGCCAAAGAAGTTCCCTGCCCACAGCCTTCAAGACAGCTTGGAGAGGATGGTTTGAAACACTGCTTAGCCTCCAGTTCCTTTCTGAGGTGATTGACTCTCCCATGTCCAATAGGAGGGGGGGGAGGGTGGGGCAGACTAACAGTTCAGAATAAGGACCAAGCCCCAAAAGTTAGGTGCTGCACTGCCTGAGCCATTTATTGGGTTTTACCCTGAACAGCTGAGGGACAACAAGCCTTATTGATTTATTCCACTGCACAGCGGAACAAGCCAATGGGACTTATCCTTTAAAGTCATTTAGCCACCCCTGAAAATCTCAATCAATGTTCTCTGAAGAATGCCCTTAAAGTAAATCCAGGATATTCAATGCAAAACCTGCACATTACATCATATATCTTGGTCTAGCCACTACTTTGAGGTTGGTGGTTTTGTTTGTTTGTTTATTTTCAGTTACATTGCCTGCATGAAAAAATCAGCAGTCCATGTACTAATGGAGTTGATTACTGTGATGATGTCCCTGCACCATTTTCTTCTGGAGAAATTACATACACTAAACACAGGCCCTGAACATATGGTTAATATAGGCTCAATTTAAGATGAAAGTGCTGGATAGTTTGACTTGTTCTGCAATTATTCTTGGGGGCTTTCTATATGCTACGTTTCCCACATGTGTTTGTGCTGTCTTTAATATGTCTGCTTTTAACTGGATTCGGTATCACTGACAGCACCAGGAATGTGGGAAACAGCTTTCACTGTGAACCACCTGGCTTTTGCTCCTGTGTGATGCTTACATGAGCTATAAGAAGTTTATTCGTTGTGTGTACATAAGTCTTCTCCAAATGATTGTGCTTGTTAAGGAAAACTCTTTTTAAGAGTTCCTTTAATTTGTGAGTATAGAGGTGCCATGTACATATGGTTTGTATGTGTAGGGCTTTATTAGGCATGAGATTGAATTTAAGCAAAAGATAAATATCTCCATCTTTTTATACAAGACGATCTTGACCTGGACCACTGTGGAGGCAAAAGTGGATTACACATGTCCTTGGGAGCAGATCCCTGCAAGGACCATGAACCACTGAAATCCCCACAAAGGATGAACTGCCATTCAGGGACTACTGGCTCTCCATGCTGGCAACTGGCTGTGCACGCCGCCTTGGTGACATTTTCCCGTCAGCTTTAAGAAACAGGGGTGGCCTCCTATTGCGCTGTGCATTGTTGTACGTGTCAAAATCATCTCCTACAGGCAGGCCCCTCACCCAACATGCATCAAGCAAGCTCCATGGTGCCAGTGCACTTCTGCTGCAGAGCAGCTGAGGGAGTTAGGGAGCCTAATACCTCTGAGGGCTGTTCAAGCATACAAATAACCTGTATGTGCTTGGCTGCTTGCAGGCTGGACTGCAGGGTGGTGGGAGCAGCGGTAGAAGAAAACAACAGCTTTTAAAAAAACAGTAAAAATTTCTGCTCTAGTGAGTTTCCCTGCTTTTCTTCTGCATTGTATGAATATTCATTCTGAAGCCGACACGATGAGGAGACCTTGATCAGCAGCAGGCTTAACCAAAAACAAAAACAATATTACCACATAAACTGCCTTTTCACATTCTTTCCTGATGAGTGACATCTCGTAACTGACAGGAACATTGCTAAGCAAAGCAGCCAGGATGAATATGCATGGCAGTGTGCACGGCCCCGTGAACACCCAGCAAGATGGAGAAAGCCAGTGGAGGCAGATTGGGCTCTGTACTGGAGAACAGCATTTCTTTTCCCACTCCCCTGCCAGAATACAAGAAGAGGCTGACACCATGCCATAGAAACTAATGGAGTTTCCACATTAATTTTAACAGCAGGAGATGCAGTCTCTGAAGGCTTGTTTCCATGAGGTGGTGAGAAATCTCGCTGCTAAAGTTGCAGGGATGTCAGAGTACTTGGCATTTTGCCATTTCAACTTCTTTCTTTCCCATCTGCTCCTACAGGAGAGAAGGTCTTTGCCTGGTTCAGCTGTGCTTTGCCAGGGTGGGGTGGCTATGGGAGGCAGCTCTGGGTCATGGAAGGAGCTGGTCCCCAAATATCCCGAGTGCTGGTGTAAATGCCCTGAATCCTCCAGGCATATTAGCACTGGCCCTCTAAACAGTGGCATTGTGTAGTCTGGAAGGAAAACAAAGGCTTGGGGGAGGAACTGTGTGCTTATTCTTCCTAAATGGATATATACTCATAATCTGCAAAGGGAAGGGTTACTTCGGAAGAGTGGCTATTTGAAAAGCCAGGTTTTCTGAAGAGCTGGACTCTTTGGTTGAGGCACTTAGATTAAGTGGTCAGAGATTTCAAAAGTGCTGAGCACTTGTTCTCGGCAGAAACTACTGGATACTGGGCACATGTGAAAATCTGGCCCTTAAAAACTTCTTAATGACTAACTTAATGACGTCTGGCACTTCACTTCCGTTTGTTATTTCTCACAATCTTTCTTCCCTTCACAACATCCATATTTAGACAGAAAGTAAGACGGAAAAAAAAAGAATGAAACAACGAAACATTCATGGTTGAAATAGCCTGTTGCTTTTTACTGACAGAAAAAATGAAAATGATAAAGTGGAGGCTTTGATCAGTTTTGTGACAAAGTCTTTCCTCTCTGTTTCATATTTCTTGGTGACATTTTAACTCATGAGATGCGTACAGAGAGACATCTTGGACTCATCTTAAATCTTTCAGAAGTCTTCTTTGGACGCTCAGTAGAGATGGGGGGCTTTGTACTCTGGAAAAAAAACAAAACAAAACAAAACAAAACCAAAGGCGTGGAGCAGTCCTTCTCTGGCAGAAGATGAGCTAAATAGCCTAATAGTTTTTTCCATCTGTATTTCCTCTGGTCCTACTGCAAGCAGGAGGGATTCAGATCCAGCTGATCTCTCAGGGTGGGGGTTGAAGGGAGCTGGGTGATTTCATAAGCTGAGCCCCGTTGCCTGCTCCATCAATTAACACAAGCAGCGGGAAGAAGCTGAGGGGGGATAACACCCCCGTGGTGCTGCCCCTGCTCTGCGGGATCCCCTGAAAGGTTTTTGCTGGCTCTCTGCAGAGCTGGATCCCTGCCAGGCTGCAAGAGCAAAGGATCAGCCACCGTCTAGAGCGCTGCCCTGCACTAACTCGCTGGATTTCCATGCAGAAATCCAAGTGGGAGTTAATGCTGCTTTAAGCAGCCTAAAATTTGGCTGGGCTTGCTCTCTGGCTGCTACTGCGCAGCTGTGAGTGGCCTCGGCCACTGCCAGGAAAGCCACTGGTGGGGCAGTGCTGGTTGGGGGACTGAGCCCATGGGGTAGGGCAGGGGGGCTGGCGGGGGGCTCCAGGATGGCCGTGGCTGGGGAATGCAATGCTTGAGGCTGCCCTGGCCCATCAGTGCCCCACCAGCTCCCAAAAAATACTTGGAAATTCTGTATCCTGGAGCTCACAAAGTTTCCTGGCTCCTGCAGTCTGATTTTCCAGGAAAGGGGACAAGCTAAACCCTCGAACAGCTTGGTTTGCTGTTTTTCTTAAAATTAAGGTATTCAAAATAATGCCAATGGTGTCAAACGTTACCCCTCCCTGGAGGAATATGAGGCAGAAGCCAAAAATGTGTTGTCACAATGCTCATTACCTGAGAATTTCGATAAATTAAAAAGGGCAATGAAGAAGAAAATCACTGCCTGTTTTAAAAAGGCAGGATAGAGTCGCTTTCCCCCTCCAACTTTGATGTGTTAGTTTCAGAAACATCAGCAGTGATGATTATGTAGTCATCTGTATTCTGCGGGCTTTAATGGGATGCCAGCTCCTGATTTTATACACTAGTTTCTTGATAGACTGCCTATTTCAGCAGAAATTACTGTTGTCAGCTCTGTGTTCGGGGTGCTAAAATCATCAATGTCACAATGTTCTAAAGAGGTGATGCAAAATGTGACATCCAGAGAGAAGAACTCAGAGGCTGTAATATTTTCCCCAAATTTGCCATCATTCAAATGCCACAGAATCTGCAGTGGAACGAAAGCTGGTGGGGGGGAAGCAAAACCTTGCTGTGTTATAACGAATGAAATGCTACAATAGAGTTTGAAGGTGCAAATCAGGCTATAACAAAACATGAGTGTGCATGCTTTCAACACCAAAATGACTTACTGGCTGCTAATTAAATCTCCCTGCAAATGGGATTTCATTTTTATTTTTTGATGGAAAAAGTGGTTTTATTACATTTACTTGGCTGACAGCCAGGAATGCAGCTCAATACGAATCAAGCAAAGTTAAAGGCCTTCTGCAGCAACATATGGCTTGTTTGGGAAGTATGAGTCATAAATGGAACCAGATGCAAAAAAAAAAAAAAAAAAGGTTATGAGAAGGTAGCAACAGTCCTCAGGCAAATGCTGATATTATTATTTCTGATGTTTCCACCTTGCTGTGAAAAATTTACATGTGAATATTAGTGAATAGTTTTTCCAGCATGGACTGCCTGTTTCAAAGCCCTTCAATGGCATAGGGCCACTCGGTCTGCTTGTATAGCTAGTTCATAACTTACATAAGCTATTTTCTTCTTGTGACATATTAATAAATGATTCCAAGTGCTCCTTGTTCCTCTCCCAGTTTCAGGTTGTTTCTTAACATACAGAGGGTTGGCCTTTAGTTTGTTCTCCAGGTCCTATGTAAACAGAGGCTGGTAGAAGCATGTCCTTGCCTAGGAAGAAACCCTATGGAGGCTTTGTAGCCACACTCTGTGCTTATCTGTGTAGAGGGCCCACATGTGCCTGTGCACACACAAGCCAACCCAAGTGTCAAGAAAATGACAACTGACATGTGGAGGGGAGCCATCAGGGCCATCTTCTGCTGGGAACTTTGCCTGCCTGCAGCAAGGCAACAGGTAAGCAGGGAAGGACCGGAGCTGGTGAACTGCAGGGGAGGTGGGCAAACTGGGGGCATTTTGGCACCCTTAACAGGGCCACCAGCTCCTTTCCCACCGGCTGCTGGCATTGCTGTGTGTTGAAGGATCTCTGCAACTGCATGAAGAGCTACATGCCTGTGCACTCATTGCTGTGTTGGGCACCCACAGCATAGGTATGCTTCTAGCACAGAGACCCATAAGAATCACAGAATCACAGAATGTTAGGGATTGGAAGGGACCTCGAAAGATTGTCTAGTCCAATCCCCCTGCCGGAGCAGGAACACCTAGATGAGGTTACACAGGAAGGTGTCCAGGCGGGTTTTGAACGTCTCCAAAGTAGGAGACTCCACAACGTCCCTGGGCAGCCTATTCCAGTGTTCTGTCACCCTCACTGAGAATAAGTTTCTTCTCAAATTTAAGTGGAACCTCTTGTGTTCCAGTTTGAACCCATTAGCCCTTGTCCTATTGTTGTTTGTCACTGAGAAGAGCCTGGCTCCATCCTTGTGACACTCACCCTTTATATATTTGTAAACATTAATGAGGTCACCCCTCAGTCTCCTCTTCTCCAAGCTAAAGAGACCCATCTCCCTCAGCCTTTCCTCATAAGGGAGATGCCCCATTCCCTTCATCATCTTTGTTGCCCTAAGTTCCTAAGAGTTTGAGTCTAGAGCTCTAGATTTCATTTTCTTTTTTGCCAGAGTTGTGCCCATATTTTACCCTCTTCCTGTTGTTGTTCTTCTAACTCTTCCAGCCCTTCACTCCCTGTTAATCACGTAGTTTGTCAAGAACTTTGTCAAAATTTAAGTCAGCAAGATCCCCTTCCCTCCCCCTTAAAATCCCCTCCTACCACAGGTAAGACAGATTCTCTGGGGCTCCTTGCTGGGCAAAGCCCAGCTCACCCTGGTGTGAAGGGAAATAATGTTTTACACACTCAAGTCCTGTAGGGTAAAATGGCCAGTACAACAGCAACACAAGCCACCCAGTGCAAGCAGTGCAGGCACAAACACCAGTTGATAGGGTAGGCTATATAGCAGTTTCCTTCACCTGGTGGTGGACAGCAGATGATGAGCAAACAGTGAGCACCCAACTGGAACATGGTGCCCTGCAGCATGTGTCCTCCCAGCTCCAGCTCTCCCTTCCTCCCACTGCCAAGGCTTCTCCAGTGTGCGGCTGCTTGCTCAGTCCCGGGCCGTGGTGTGGCTCAGCCCTGCTGCATCTCCTTGAAGGTGGAACAAGCTCCTTGGAGAACTTGTGAGGCATCTTCTTTATGCTGTGGTCTCTTCCAGCAGGATGTACAAGAGCTGCCCAGGGCCTTGTTCATATCCTCCACCTGGAAAACCCAGTGCTTAAACCACAGCTTGTACCACTGGCCTTTTCTTGTCAGGCTTTTTTAATACTCAGAAAAAGGCCATTGTTTTACCAGAGTGGTTAATTGATCCTACAGCATTTCACCTTGTTTGATCCACTGCCTGTTTCAGTGGAAATGCATTTGGAGTTGGTTTACACAGCTATAGCCTGCACAAAATGTCCTGCCACAGTCATACCAGCTCCAATCTCTTTCCCTGGAGTTTAAGGTACTGCACAGCTACTCCCACATATGAGCAGGCTGCCTCAGCTGAAGAGGGGAAACAAGCTCAGCTCACAACTCAGAGGTTTGCTTACTCCTTTGTTATCTTAGTGGAAAGTCAAACTGCAGGCAAACATTACCTCCCAGGGTTTGCATTACAGCATATATGCTATCCTTTGCACTTTAGGAATTCGAATTGCATATCTGAATTGGAAATACTATTTCTTTATTTTTGAACCTGGTTTCTGCTGGCATCTGGGATCCTAGTGACAGAGAAGAATTGACTGTCAGTAATTTTGAAAGTGATACCAGGGACTGAAGCAAAAGAGTTATTTTTAAGGCTGTTGCTTTGTATCCACAAAAATCCTGTGGGAGGATAGAGGGAAGCTCAGGAGATTATATGTCCTCTGGGATGAACAAGAATCTGTCACCTTGGTGGGGAACCCAGAGCTCTGCTGAATCATGAGGCACATTGTGCAAGCTGAATGGATAAAATTTTTCACCTGTACTAAAAAAACCCAACCCTTCAACACACAGTGGTACTAG
This sequence comes from Streptopelia decaocto, assembly GCF_964273445.1. NCBI lineage: Eukaryota > Metazoa > Chordata > Aves > Columbiformes > Columbidae > Streptopelia > Streptopelia decaocto. The sequence continues at coordinate 58,410,118 of NC_138656.1, forward strand.
GAAGCAGCTAGATTTTGCAATTCTTGCTCACGCTGATGACATCAATGGGATTACTTAAGTGAGCGGGTGTTTATTAACATGAATAGGGACTGTGCTATGTGACATTAAATGCACCCCCGTTGCGCTGGGGGTTGGGGAGTTCATGTTGCTGACTAATGTTTGGTGCTTGATAAGAAGAGCTGGGAGTGCCAGAAAAGGAACTGCCAGCTCATGGAGGGAAAGGCTTTACTTTCTGTGCATTACTTGTACCTGCCTTGCTCATTGTGAAGGAAAAACTGAGCTCTCCAGCATACCTTCCAAAGATGTCCCACCTCAGGAAGAGCCGTGGGA